>NC_142008.1:71784393-72384393 GCF_049901715.1 Pseudonaja textilis
CAAAATCACACAAAAATTATCAATGGAAATCAAATTTAGCAACCCATGGAGGTCTGGATTTGGAGTTACACTCAAAATTAAAGTGGAAAAAAATACTACAGGCTGATCCAACTTTGATGTAATGTCCTTAAAACAAGTCAAAATGAGGCTCAGTAGTGTGTGTGGCCTCCACGTGCCTGTATGACCTCCCTACAACGCCTGGGCATGCTCCTGATGAGGTGGCAGATGGTCTCCTGAGGGATCTCCTCCCACACCTGGACTAAAGCATCCCCCAACTCCTGGACAGTCTGTGGTGCAACGTGGCGTTGGTAGATGGAGCGCAACATGATGTCCCAGATGTGCTCAATTGGATTCAGGTCTAGGGAACTGACATTCTAGGGAAGGCATTCTAGGGAATGCCTTCGTCTTGCAGGAACTGCTGACACACTCCAGCCACATGAGGTCTAGCATTGTGCATGAGGAGGAACCCAGGGCCAACCGCACCAGCATATGATCTCACAAGGTGTCTGAGGATCTCATCTCAGTACCTAATGGCAGTCAGGCTACCTCTGGTGAGCACATGAAGGGGTTTTCGGCCCCCTAAAGAAATGCCACCCCACACCATTACTGACTCACTGCCAAACTGGTCATGCTGGAGGATGTTGCAGGCAGCAGAACATTCTCCACGGCGTCTCCAGACCCTGTCACGTCTGTCACATGTGCTCAGTGTGAACCTGCTTTCATCTGTGAAGAGCACAGGGCGCCACTGGTGAATTTGCCAATCTTGGTGCTCTCTGGCAAATGCCAAATGTCCTGCACGGTGTTGGGCTGTAAGCACAACTCCCACCTGTGGACGTTGGGCCCTCATACCACCCTCATAGAGTCTGTTTCTGACCATTTGAGCAGCCACATGCACATTTGTGGCCCGCTGGAGGTCATTTTGCAGGGCTCTGGCAGTAATCCTCCTGTCCCTCCTTGCACAAAGGCAGAGGTAGCAGTCCTGATGCTGGGTTGTTGCCCTCCTACAGCCTCCTCCACGTCTCCTGATGTACTGGCCTGTCTCCTGGTAGCGCCTCCATGCTCTGGACACTACAGTGACAGACACAGCAAACCTTCTTGCCATAGCTCACATTGATGTGCCATTCTGGATGAGCTACACTACCTGAGCCACTTGTGTGGGTTGTAGACTCCATCTCATGCTACCACTAGAATGAAAGCACTGCCAGCATTCAAAAGTGACCAAACCATCAGCCAGAAAGCATAGGAACTGAGAAGTGGTCTGTGGTCACCACCTGCAGAACCACTCCTTTATTGGGGATGCCTTGCTAATTGCCTATGCTTTCCACCTGTTGTCTATTCCATTTGCACAACAGCATGTGAAATTGATTGTCAATCAGTGTTGCTACCAAGTGGTCAGTTTGATTTCACAGAAGTGTGATTGACTTGGAGTTACATTGTTTTGTTTAAGTGTTCCCTTTATTTTTTTGAGTAGTGTACATACTCACATACTCTCACACACATACCACACAACCATTGCCTGTTGCATCATCATTCAGTTTCATTATTTCAGTGATATACACTATATTTATTTAAACAGATCATGAGTGAACAAAAAAGTATGGGAGTGCGAATGATTTCCAACTTCCTGATGGCTTCCCCTTAATTTTGCTTATGGGAAGTCTGCATGAAGAAAGATGGTGGGGAAGATGGTAGGGAAGATCTCACATTCCTTGGTTAAGTCCTCCCCCAATCACTTTCCCAATACCATTGTGCACCTTTTCTGACCATGCCACACTCTTGCATCTCTTTTCCCTGATCTACACCATTAAACACATTCCTTTATCTGTGCTGCACTTTCTCACCCCTTTCCTGACCCTTCCTGCAGTTCTTGGGCATCCTTTCACTTGCACAGCCTTCGTGGCCCATACTATGCCTTTTAGGCACCCTCACACAACCTCTCAAACAATTGCCACACCTCTCATGCATCTCATGCACACTCCCCAATCCTTGTTGCGCTTCTTGAATATCTCTTTTCTCCCTTCCATACCCAGCAGCAATCAGTTATAAGCATACTGACTCGATTTATAGGAAGTTAAATGGGATAAAGTCAATGGGGAAGAAAGTCTCATCCCCTAATGCTCTTCACTCAGTTGCCATTTACTTCTGTATCATTTTTCATGCCACACACACTATCACATTCTCCCCAACCTGTGCATTTTATTTATTATTATTGCACCTTTTTGCACTCCTTGAAAACTGGCATGCTGTCAGGGTGCATTGGAAATGACAATCGTATGGCATGGTAGCAGTGCTGAAGCAGCCACAACTTTTCCAAATTTCAAACCCATTGTGTTATAAGTCTGAAGAGATTTTGGATATATTCTGTAAGTTAACCCATTTGAAGTACCTTGATTGAAAGTTGCTCTGTGACACACCATTTTGCCCAATTGAAGTTTATAAACAGATAGGAGTTCTAGTGGTATTAACAGATTAACAGAGTTGGAAGGGACCTTGTAGATCATCTAGATTCTAGTCCAACCCCGTACCCAAGCAGGAGACCATACACCATTTCTGACAGATGGCAGCCCAGTCTCTTCTTGAAAGCTTCCAGTGATGAAGCTTCCACAACTTCTGAAGGCAAGGTGTTCCATTGGTTGATTGTTCTCACTGTCAAACAATTGTTCTCACTGTCAACAATTTATCCTTATTTCCAGGTTGAATCTCTCCTTGTTCAGTTTCTATCCATTATTCCTTCAAGTGCTTTCGAAAATAGCTTGACATCCTTCTCTCTGTAGCAGCCCCTCAAATATTGGAACACTGCTATCATCTCTCCCCTGGTCCTTCTCTTCATTAGACTAGCCATACCCAGTTCCTGTAACCATTGATTGTATGTTTTAGCTTCCAGTCCCCCAATCATATTGTTTGCTCTTCTCTGCAATTTTTCTGGAGTCTCAACATCTTTTTTATATTATGGTGACCAAAATTGGATGCAGTGTAAGATTTTACTTTTCTCTACATTGAATTTCGTTTTGTTAGATAGGGCCCATATTCAAGTCTGTCAAGTCCCATCTGGATCTTGAGCCTATCATCTAGTGTGTTGGCTATTCCTGCCAGTTTAGTATCATCCACAAATTCGGTAAGTTCCCCTTCTATTCCTTCATCTAAGTCATTTATGAAGATATTGAAGAGTATTTGGCCTAAGACAGAAACTTGTGATACCCCACTGCTTACTTCCCCCTATGTAGATATAGTACCATTAAGGACTACTAGCTGAGTACAGTTTGTCAGCCAGTTACAAATCCATCTGATGGTGAGGCTATTTATCCCACTTTTTTCTAGCTTACCATAGATTGTCTATTTGTCGAATGCCTTGCTGAAGTCTTAAGTATATTATGTCCACAGTATTTCACTGTGTTGAAGAATGAAATAAGATTGGTTTGGCATGATCTGTTATTAACAAACCCATGCTGACTTCTAGTTATTACTTCATTCATTTCTAGATGTTGGCAGATCTATTTTTTTGTTATCTTTTCCAATATCTTCCTGGGTATTGATGATAGGCTGGTTGCTCTGTAATTTCCTGGGTATTGTTTTTTCCTTTTTTGAAGATGGGAACTATTGAGGTAATTCCCCATTAGGAGAATGAGCACACACAGGGAGACGTAGTGAGAGTAGTGAAGAATAACACACACACAGCACACAGATACACGGTATAGTAAAATGTAGGTTTTTACTTCCAATAAAAGTTTAAGCAAAGTCCAAACAAGCAGTCCAAGTCATTCACAGTTAAAGCAGTCAGTTTTCAGTCCAGGGATAATCCAATAACAAAGTCCAGTATCAAAAACAGTTAAGTAACAGACTTACATCAAATCCAAGACTAACGATGATCAGTAAACAGTCAATGCAGGAATGGCAACACTGTCCAGAAAAGGACAAAACAGGACTAAACAACCCAGGTTTCTGTCTCCATCTTATGGCCATTTGAGGAACCACACCTAATTACAGTTTTAGCATTCTCTTAAAGAGACAGTATTAAAATGTCTATCCTGGTTTATATATTTTCCAACCCAACAATTTGTTAGGTGACTTACATTCCTAACATTCTCCCCTTTGGGTAGGACAGTATATACAACCTTACATTCTATGTCCATAATCCTCACAGCAAGCCTTATGCTTTACAGAGCCTTAGGCTTTTGTAAAATGATCTGCGATGTTATTTTCTGATATACAGTATTCCAGCTTAATCATCTTACTTTGCACCCATTGTCTCACATTTAAATATCTTAAATCTGTGTGTCTTGTTCTTGTTTTAACAAGATTTGAAGCCATTTGTATTGCTGATTGGTTGTCTTCATAAACAACAATAGAATCTGTTACATCAATTCCCATATCAATCAATAGTTGCTTATAACAAACTAAGTCTGTACATAATAAAGACAAACATGAGAATTCAGCCTCCATTGTTGATAAACTTGTTAATAAACCACTTGTTAATAAACTCAGTCCCGTTATCAGTAACTAAAGTAATTACTTTGCTCCTCATTTTTCTTTCAGCAAATCTTAGCCAGTTAAAGAAATGTTAGCCAGTTAAAGAAATGTTGGAATGTTTCTGTTTTGTTTTTCGTGAGGTATCAGAAACCGTACTGTGAGTAATGGTCCATTATACTCAAAATATAGAAGGCACCTCCCAAACTAAGTTTCTTAGGACTAATTATGTCTGCAAACACAACCTCTAAAGGTTCTTTGGTCTTAAACCAATTAAGTCTGTTTGCAGGAGTAACCTTGCTTTTCTCCTGGCTACAAGCATTACAATTTAAATACTTGCTACAGGGTTTCAATTTTACTCCCTCTGACAATTCAACAGTTTGTTTCAACATTTTGAAATTAATGTGCTCCAGACGTCTATATAGTAAATGCATACATTCATCATGTGGCTTCACATTGTTATAAACCGAGTTAGCCATCTTCAACTGGTCATCATGTATCACATATAAATCATTCTCTAAAGTAGCAGTAACACTTTTACCCTCTTTCTCTATTATATATTTATCTCCCCTAAAGGTTACTACATAACCAATATTAACTAAAGCCCTTACTGATAACAAATTAAATTTCAGTTTAGGTACATATAACATAGTTAAATGCTCATTTACACAAGAACAATATGCAGTACCTTCACCAGATGCTTTCATTTTCCATCCATTTGCCAATGATACATGTTGTTTACTTGTGGATATTTTTACAAACCTCTCTCTATCTTTAGTAATGCACTGTGATGCTCCACTATCAACAACCCACAAATCATAGTTTACAGTTGAATTTCTAGACATAGCTAAACTAACATTCTTTTTGGCCTTCTGGTGTTTACCAGAATTCTGTTGTTTTTCCTTTTTACAGAATCTAGCTATATGTTCCCTAGTCCCACAAGAAAAACATTTCCTAACGGTATAGTCAATTGAACACAAATCCTCTTCTTGTGGTTCTTCCTTTCTTAGTTGGTTCCTATCCAGTCGTCTTCTTGCTTCTTCTAACAACCTTCCAGTTATTTCAGTTAATATCAGTTTATCTCTGGGCAGGATTTCCAGTGAAGATACATAATCATAACTTTCATCCAATGAGGAAAGAATGATATAAACTTGATGCAGCTCTGAAAATATCAGTTCCTTTTCATGTAGCTCTTGAAAAGTTCTTTTCATGAAGTTCAAATCAGGTAACATATCTCCACCTTTCAGAAGACATGCTTTAAACAGTTTACGTGTAAGATGTATGTGTGCACCTACGCTGTCACGAACATAAATCCTTTTCAAATTCTCCTAACACCTAGCAGCAGACTCTTCTCCACGAATATGGACTAGCTGCTGGTCACGCAGTGTTAGTCCAATTATACAAAGAGCTCGTTCATTGTTCTGTTTAAAGTCAGCAATCTTCTTGGCATCATCCTCATTTTCTGGATCCCAAGCATTTACATCTGGTGGGTCTTTAACTACATTCCATAACCCTTCTCTACGCAGAGGTAGACTGGACTTCATAGAGCAGGAAACATAATTTGTTCCATCCAACCGGGTTATTAGTGATAGACTTGTTGAAGTTTCTTATGCCATCTTTACCAGGATAGTAACCCACAATTAAACAATAAACAGCTGTCTGTATATGATACTGTGTATTCACACCAACTCTCAGTTATCTGAGCCTGGTAGGGCCTGGGCCCATAACTAGTATTGAGGTAATTCCCTGTTAGGAGAATGAGTGCACACAGGGAGACGTAGTGAGAGTAGTGAAGAATAACACACACACAGCACACAGATACACTGTAGAGTAAATGTAAGTTTTTACTTCCAATAAACATTTAAGCAAAGTTCAAACACAGTCCAAGACAAGCAGTTCAAGTCACTCACGGTTAACTCAGTCAGTTTTCAGTCCAGGGATAATCCAAATATCAAAGTCCAGTATCAAAAACAGTTCAGTAACAGACTTACATCAAATCCAAGAATAACAGTCAATTAGGAGGAACAGCAATACTCTCCAACAGAAGAAATAGAGACTCACTGAGTCTCTCTTCTGAGATAAAACAACCCAGGTTTCTGGCTCCATCTTATGGCCATTTGAGAAACCACACCCAATTACAGTTTCAGGATTCTCTTAAAGATACAGTATTAAAATGTCCTTCCTAGTTTATATATTTCCAACCCAAATAACAATTTGTTAGGTGACTTACATTCCTAACATTCTCCCCTTTGGGTAGGACAATATATACAACCTTACATTTTAAGTCCATAATCTTCACAGCATGCCTTATGCTTTATAGAGCCTTGGGCCTTTGTAAAATGATCTGCTATATTGTTTTCTGACATACAGTATTCCAGCTTCATCATCTTACTTTGCACACTTTGTCTCACATTTAAATATCTTAGATCTGTGTGTTTTGTTCTTGTTTTAACAGCAATATTTGAAGCCATCTTCAAATATTGTATTGCTGATTGGTTGTCTTCGTAAATAACAATAGAATCTGTTACATCAATTCCCATGTCAATTAGTAGTTCCTTATACAAAACTAAATCTGTACATAATAAAGACAAACATGAGAATTCAACCTCCATTGTTGACAAACTTAGATGTTTCTGTCTAATAGATCTGTATCCAATCAATGCTTTTCCCAATAACATTATAGTACCCGATGTAGATTTTTGTGTATTTATGTCTGTAGCAAAACTTGCATCAGCATATGCAGTTAAATTCAGTTCATTTTTAGGCTCCAAATACAATGCATAATGCATTGTTTGTTTCAGATATCTTAACACACATTTAGCAGCTTGCCAGTGCCTTTCGGTCAGCTCAGCATTAAATCTCGCTAATTGATTTACACTGTATGCTATATCTGGCCTTGACCAATTACTGAGATAAGATAAACTACCAATCAAGGACTGATAAATGTTCTTATCAAAAATAGGACTTTGAACATCACTATGGCTAAACTCCTGGCTCATTGGTGTTTTAGCCGGCTTACAAAGTTCCATTTTAGAACTTTTTAGTAATTGGTTAATTTTATCTGCCTGTGAGATTTTGTATCCTCCCCTAGTTCTATCTATCTTTAAACCAAGATATTGTTTGATTTCTCCTGTTTTATCTTAAATTTCTTCTCTAACAGTGAGATTATTTTAGTAGCTTCTTGTTCAGTTTTGGTGATTAATGCTATGTCATCAGTAAACAATAGCAACAATGAAATCATACCATTATTTTCTCTTTTGAACAAATATGGATCAGCCATGCCAGCTACAAAGCTTATCTTAATTAATTCTTTCACTATACATTGGTTCCACTCATATCTTGATTGTTTTAAACGATAAAGACTCTTTTTCAATTTCCAGCAATCAGTTGTATTATCACTTTTGATACCTAAAGGTTTCTTTAAATAAATAATGTGTTGTAATGGTGCATGCAGATATGCCGTCTCTACACCTAAATGATTTACAATGTATTTCTCCTTAGTTGCCCACACTAATGCTGCCCTTAATGTAGTAGCCTTCAGACTAGGTGCAAACACCTTGTCATAGTCGTTTGCTGTCTGATTGAACCCTTGTGCTACTAACCTGGCTTTATTGGTAACAGTCCCATCTACACCTGTCTTAAGCTTATGAATCCATTTACATCCTATGGCACGTTTACCTGGTGGTAACTTAACGTTTTCATATACCTCCAACTTTTTTAATGATTCCAGTTCCTTATCCATTGAGTCCTGCCAAACAGCCTGATCCTTAGCAGGATACAGTTTTAGTTCATTATAATTACTTGGAACTGTATTCACTTGGCATACAACACTAGCCTGATATCTATCAGGTGGTCATGTTAATTGGGTTGAACCTCTTGGTAATACAGGGCTTACTGGTGGACTCACCTGTGCCACCTGCTCCTGTTCTTCTACCTCCTCCTTTGCCTGTTCTCCTACTTCCTCCTGTGCTTCCTCTTTAAAGGCTATTCTTGGTTTACTTATTTTATCTTTAGGGACTATTTGGGTGTCAATAATAATATCATTGCTGGATTCCTGTTCCAGTTTATCCCACCCAACGTGCTCAAGAAATTTTGCACTAGCACTACAATAAATATGAGCTGTGCCTTGATCTCAAAATCTAAATGATCTATGGTTGGCCTCGTAACCAACAAAAAATAACTTCTTAGCTCTATGTTGCCCTTTTAGTTTTACTTGTGATGGAATATGCACCCATGCTGTAGCACCAAATGTGTGTAAATAACTTAAATTTGGCTTTCTGCCATGCCAACGAGTGAATGGCAATTCTCCAGTTGTTGTGTTAACTACATTGTTTAACACATGGTTGCTACACATTATGGCTTCACCCCACAGTGTTTCAGGCAAACCTGAGACAGATAACATAGTACGAGCCATGGCTTGTAATGTTTGCCCTCTTTGTTCTACAAATGACTTAAGGTGCAAAACATTTATGCTCAACACTAGCCAATTTCAACATAGTTTGGAATCTTTTGTTAACAAACTCAGTCCCATTATCAGTAACTAAAGTAATTACTTTACTCCTCATTTTTCTTTCAGCAAACCTTAGCCAGTTAAAGAAATATTGGAATGTTTCTGCTTTGTTTTTCATGAGATAGCAGGAACCGTACTGTGAGTAATGGTCCATTATACTCAAAATATAGCAGGCACCTCCTAAACTCGGTTTTTTAGGACCAATAATGTCAGCAAACACAACCTCTAAAGATTCTTTGATCTTAAACCCATTTAGTCTGGAATAACCTTGTTTTTCTCCTGGCTACAAGCATTACAGTTTAAATACTTGCTACAGGGTTTCAATTTTATTCCCTCTGACAATTCAACAGTTCGTTTGAGCATTTTGAACTTAATGTGCCCCAAACGTCTATGTAGTAAATGTATACATTCATCATGTGGCTTCACATTGTTATAAACCGAGTTAGCCATCTTCAACTGGTCATCATGTATCACATATAAATCATTCTCTAAAGTAGCAGTAACACTTTTACCCTCTTTCTCTATTATATATTTATCTCCCCTAAAGGTTACTACATAACCAATATTAACTAAAGCCCTTACTGATAACAAATTAAATTTCAGTTTAGGTACATATAACATAGTTAAATGCTCATTTACACAAGAACAATATGCAGTACCTTCACCAGATGCTTTCATTTTCCATCCATTTGCCAATGATACATGTTGTTTACTTGTGGATATTTTTACAAACCTCTCTCTATCTTTAGTAATGCACTGTGATGCTCCACTATCAACAACCCACAAATCATAGTTTACAGTTGAATTTCTAGACATAGCTAAACTAACATTCTTTTTGGCCTTCTGGTGTTTACCAGAATTCTGTTGTTTTTCCTTTTTACAGAATCTAGCTATATGTCCCCTAGCCCCACAAGAAAAACATTTCCCAACAGTATAAGCAGTTGAAGACAAATCCTCTTCTTGTGGTTGTTCCTTCCTCAGTTGGTCCCTATCCAGCCATCTTCTTGCTTCTTCTAACAACTTTCCGGTCATATCAGTCAATGTCAGTTTATCTCTGGGCAAGACTTCCAGTGAAGATACATAATCATCATAACTTTCATCCAAAGAGGAAAGAATTATGTAAACTTGATGCAGCTCTGAAAATATCAGTTCCTTTTCATGTAGCTCTTGAAAAGTTCTTTTCATGAAGTTCAAATCAGCTAACATCACCTTTCAGAAGACGTGCTCTAAACAGTTTACGTGTAAGGTGTATGTGTGCACCTACACTCTCATGAACATAAATCCTTTTCAAATTCTCCCAACACCTAGCAGCAGACTCTTCTCCACGAATATGGACTAGCTGCTGGTCACGCAGTGTTAGTCCAATTATACAAAGAGCTCGTTTATTGTTCTGTTTAAAGTCAGCAATCTTCTTGGCATCATCCTCATTTTCTGGATCCCAAGCATTTACATCTGGTGGGTCTTTAACTACATTCCATAACCATTCTCTACGCAGAGGTAGACTGGACTTCATAGAGCAGGAAACATAGTTTGTTCCATCCAACCGGGTTATTAGTGATAGACTTGTTGAAGTGTCTTGTGCCATCTTTACCAGGATAGTAACCCACAGTTAAACAGTAAACAGCTGTCTGTATATGGTACTGTGTATTCACACCAACTCTCAGTTATCTGAGCCTGGTATAGCCTGGGCCCATAACCAGTGTTGAGGTAATTCCCTGTTAGGAGAATGAGTGCACACAGGGAGACGTAGTGAGAATAATGTTGAATAATACACACACAGCACACAGATATACTGTACAGTAAATGTAGGTTTTTACTTCCAATAAACATTTAAGCAAAGTTCAAACACAGCCCAAGATAAGCAGTTCAAGTCATTCACGGTTAAATCAGTCAGTTTTCAGTCCAGGGATAATCCAAATATCAAAGTCCAGTATCAAAAACAGTTCAGTAACAGACTTACATCAAATCCAAGAATAACAATCCATTAGGAGGAACGGCAATACTGTCCAACAGAAGAAACAGAGACTCACTGAGAGTCTCTTCTGAGATTAAGCAACCCAGGTTTCTGGCTCCATCTTATGGCCATTTGAGAAATCACGCCCAATTACAGTTTTAGGATTCTCTTAAAGATACAGTATTAAATGTCTATCCTAGTTTATATATTTCCAACCCAAATAACTGTTAGGTGACTTACATTCCTAACAGGGTATTTAGAGCCTCAAGGTTCTTATGATCAGTCCATACCTCAAAGGCCTCTGGCGCCCCTTCTAGAAAATGCCTCCAAGTCAACAAAGCCCATCATACAGCGAATGCTTCTTTCTCCCAGACCGCCCACCTTTGTGCTGTGTCTTTCAGCTTTTTGGACACATAAGCGCAAGGCATCAGTTGGCCTTGAGAGTCCTTTTGCAGCAAAACAGCTGCCAGCACTACATCACTTGCATCCATTTGGACAACAAAAGGCTTGGTCACGTCTGGGTGCTGGAGGATGGGTTCACCTGCAAAGAGGCATTTTAAGGCCTCAAAAGCTTTCTGACAGTCCACAGTCCAAGCCAGGAGTTGACTTGGCTTCAGTTTGGTGGGTTACCAGCCTGTTTTTAATAGCTCCGTCAATGGGAGGGCAACTTCAGCAAAGGACGGAATGAATTGTCTATAGAAGTTGGCAAACCCAAGAAACTTTGAGGTTGTTTTCGGGTTCTGGGGGTTTGCCAGTCCAGCACCGCTTTCATTTTTCCGGGGTCCATTTCAATCCCCAGGTTGGATATTTGGTAGCCTAAGTAGTCCAACTACTCTTTGTGGAATTTGCATTTTGAGAATTTCACATATAATTTGGTGGCTAGAAGTTTTTCTAGAACTTGTCAGACCAATTGAACATGTTCTTCCATGGTTTCGCTGAAGATAAGGATGTCACCAGGTACATGAGGACCCCCCGGTAAAGGTGCGGGTGTAACACCTCATTGATGAGCTGCATAAACACTGGAGGATTCCCCTGAAGTCTGAAAGGCATGACTTTGAATTGGAAGCTACCCAGAGGGCAGTTAAAAGCAGTTTTCCACTCATCTTCTTTGATGCGGACCCGGTAGTAAGCTTCCCTGAGACCTAGCTTGGTGAATATCTTGCTGTTCGACAGGTGGTTCAATAAATCCTTCATAAGGGGGAGAGGGTACATGTTTTTGATGCATACGGTGTTCACGCCTCTAAAGTCAACACACAATCTCAACCCTCCATTTTCTTCTCCTTAAACAACACGGGGGCAGCTAGTCTTGATTTGGCAGGCTCAATAAAACTCATTCCAAATTGCTGTCGATGTATTTCCTTAATTCAGTCATTTCAGCAGGTGTCATGGAATACATCTTTGGTTTTGGTAATTTTGCCCTGGGCTCTAATTCTATGGCGCAATGAGTGGCTTGATGGGGAGGTAAAACATTACACTCTTCTTCACTGAATGCTTCAGCCAAGTCTTTGTATTGGTTGGGTACTTGGGTGTTATCTGGGAGAAGGTGGGATGCCATGGATGTGGCTCAGGCTCTGGGTTCAAGCTGGCCAGTGGCTTTGTAGTGGGTAGAAGAGGGGGCAATGGGCCCGGTCCAAGGAGGATTTTTCTGAATCCATCCTCTCATTTGATCGTCGGGGCCCATTTATCTAGCCAAGCAAGTCCCAGTATGATTAATTCAGACATCTTGGGGGCCACTATGAAGCGTATGAGTTCACGATGGGGCCCTAATTCCATCTTGATCAATTCAGTCATCTGAATGGCTAGGTTCCCCCCAATTAAGGTTCCATCCACTTGCTCAAATCTGATTGGGCGTTTTAGCGGGTTAGTCTTTATGCCCAATTGTTCATCAATGGGGAGTCCGATAAGACATCTAGAACACCCAGTATCAATGACAGCTTCTAACTCCCTGGCTTCCTCCATGTTTGGTACCACTAACTTGTCCTTGACTTTAAAGGGTATGTTGGGATCACTTACCATTGGGTTGTCTTCGCAGGTCGGGTTCTCGGGGACATGGTGGCGTGATCTGGCATGTCAAAGGCAATTTCCCAGGTGAAATTATTTTCACGCGTTACACAGAATCCACCTTCTCTCCTCCCTTCTCTCCTCCCACTTCTACACTTCATAAATCATAAGAGCCACTGGAATTTCTTAATACAACATACAGAATAACTTTGAACTTTTCAACTCCTCCAACTGTCTTATAAAAAATGTGGCAGCTGAATTTTAAAACTGACAGTCAAGATCTTCTGCTAGTGAAGCTGCTATATTGGAGTTCCTCAGTTTATTGACGTTAATCTGTTTAATCACAGCTTTGTTTCCCTGTGGACGTCTCTTCGGCTTGATGTGAAAGCTTAATTTGGAGGTGATGGAATTCTGATTGTAGTCAGAGTGGAGTCTATGATTCTCTGTGGCTTTGCTCTGAGATCTCCTCATTGGAGGATCCCAATCGGGACCAGAATCACCCTGGAGGATAGGTGAAGAATGGGGGACTGCCTGACAGATAAAGGGGAGCCACATCTCCCTAGTAAGAAATGCCCCCTCTGAAGATGAGCTGTAGTGGTAGCCTAAAATGGCTATCATGAAGACAGGAGGCAGTCTGCAAACCCAAGCCTGTGCTGGAGCAAAGAAGCAGTGAATAGTTTGTGGACTGGGTGCAAATACTTTGAATTTCAAAAGGTAACCCCAATAAAAATCACAGGAAAGAGATTTCACAAAGAATTGTGACTTGAAAGTTAGAGAAAAATTTGGGAAAAGTAAAGAACTTAATTTTTAAAACATAAACGGAAAGGAAATAATCCAAAGAGAAAACTTTTTTTAAAAAGAATATAAAATTAGAATTGGTGATTATTCAGGATTTGGCACTAAATAGGCATTATTTAAAATGCTGAAATTGACTGTGGAAAAAAAGGAAATAATATTTGGAAAATTGGCAAAGTTAATGAAAATTTAAAGAAATGGGGGAGGAGGTGAAAAGTGAAAACTGGATCAAGAGCACCACTTGCTGTTAAAAGAAAAATCCTGCAGATCCCTTAAGCTATATGGCCTATTTAAAGTGTGAACTTAAAAGAAAATAAAAGGAACTGTATTACAACAAGACCCCAAAAAGTAGAAATATTAAAACCAAGACAGTGAAGGAATATATGAAGAAACTTCCCCTGGATTTGTTGGTGGGTTGTTGTTTTTTTGACTCTTTGAAAAGAAATAAACTTGGGAAATAAAGATTTAAGGACATTGGCTTTAAAGATTAAAGAAAGACGCTGGTTTAAATAAAAACTGCAGGACAGTTGGATAATTGGATACAAAAATAAAACAAGCAAAACAAAAATGAGCGAAATATGCAAAGAAATAAGGTTGGAACTTCAAACTATGAAAGAAGTGATAAACAGAAGCTTGGACTTATGGAATAAAATACAGATCATGGAAGAAAATTTAGAAATGGTGACGCAAACTACAAAAGAAAAAGAATGTAGGAGGGGGAAGAGTTAAATAAAAAAAGAAACCAGCAAAATAGAGCAAAGGGAACAACAAAATACACAAAAGGACGAAAAAAAAGAAATTAAATCCAAGATATTAATGATTGATGTAATAAAGCAAGGAGAGAACATTTTGAAGGTTAAGCAAAAGGAAAGGAAATTACAGAAAGAAGATTTGGAGAGAGTGGTGACAAAATTAGATGATTAGAAAAAGAAACAGTGGGAAGCAATAGAGAAAGGAGGAATGAATAATTGAAAGGGTCAAAAAATAGGGGACTTCCAGTGACAAGGTAGGGATGAATGGAGGTGCTGAAGCTCACTCTGGGTTTTATGTTACCTTTTTTTGCTGTTGGAGTAACCCTTAGTGGTGCACGTATCCTGTAGAGAAACGTGCTGGTGTGGGGAGACTCGAGTTGCGGTGCGGAGAAGGCGATTCTCATAGCGACACAGACCCTGTAGAGACTGACATCAAGAGACCACTAGTAATGGTGGTCCTGAAGTCCAGATCATTACATACAAGAGGAAGCGAGTGAGTGATAGACTGTGGTGAATGAGGAGTGCAAGTGAAAGAATTTGCAATCGTGATTGAGCATGGAGTATTGGAGAAAATTAGTTGAAACAAAGCCCAAAAGCAGTGACCAAAGTAGATACAAGTGGTGGTGAAAGCGAAAGGGCTTGTGAGGCGGAAGAGGGTAAGGACGGGAGCAATCGGATAGAGAAGATAAGAAAATCGAAGAGATTTCAGTGACTGACAATAACTGGGGGGAGAACAATGAGCTTAATTTTTCGGAAATGTGAGAGACTTGATTTGTGGATTTTGGGAAGATTGGAAGGACGAATCTGAGACAGGGTGTCAGCCTTCAAGATCTTTTCTACTGCTTTGCATCTTTTGGCTGCCATAAGTAACGGGGGGAGGGGATATGTCTGGGAAGAGAGCTGGAGATGTTACATTCTTGTGTTGTGTAAATAAGGAGTGGGGGGGAGTATAAATTCCTGCTCTTAACTTTCCATTCCTCGCTTAGCTTTCTTTTCTCTGCACAGCTGCAAATCTTTATCAAAATATGTCAAGGTCAATGGACAGAGGCCTCATCACCACCTGAAGATGCTCACATGATCCTATTCACAACTTAATTGGAAGACTCATTTGAACTATGAGGGGTGGGAACGTTTTCAACACTTTGTATATGTGGTCTGCGCGCCTAATTTCTTACATTCAGAATTCTACTTGATGCTACCACTTCATTTTCAGTAAAAGATTTCTTTGCTCTAATCTAAGGAGTCTAAGTTTTTCTTTCTTGAATTTTGAATGGAGCACCACCTGACATTATTCTGAATCACATCACCAGCCCACCCGGAGAAAATATCCAGTTTTCTTCCGAGGGGGTTTGATATCATGTCATCTCCAGCTAGTGATGAGGAGGACCTGGGAGCTGTGTGGGGGCAGTCCTTGCTGATACCGGAGATGACAGCAGCCGAATTGCTAGCCGACCTTACTCTGGAGGAAGTTCCAGCTGAGAGGCCCAGATGGTCGTTGGGTGTTGGCTGGAGGGATCCCGAAGAGCCCCCCCCTCCTGGAATCACCACGACCCAAAGGCGTGGGAGAGAAGAGCCATGGCAAGAGAAGGAAAGGAGAAAATTTTTGCTGGATCAAGCCAGGCAGTTCCTTAATGAAGCTTTTGGACAGCCTCACGTCGCTCCAAGGTATGAAGGGGAAGTGGGAGCAAGTTCAGCCAGAGACAGCCAGGCTGCCCCCACTCCCATAGTTCAGCCTGCACCAGCACAGCAACCAGCTGCACCCCCAGGGCCCCCAGCGGGAGGTATGATCCCTAGAAGATGCAGAGCTCTCAAGCTGCCTCCGTTAGAAGTGAAATTTGGGGGAAATCCCAAAGACTTGGGTTTCTTCCTAGCACAAGTTTGGAGCTATATGGAGGAACATGGGGAAGAGTTCACCTCTGAAGCAGCCAAAGTGAGATGTGTTACCAGGGCCCTGGAGGGGATAGCAGCAGAGTGGATGGTGACTTTGCATAATGATAACTCCCCCCAACTGCGGAATTACAATGTATTCATGACTGCGTTGCGGGCAAGATTTGAGGACCCACTGGCGGAGAGACAGGCCAGGATCAGGATGAAAACCATAAATCAGGGGAGGAGGTCAGTGGCCGACTACACCCAAGAGTTTAGACAGCTGGCGTGCCATATCCAAGGCTGGTCCCAGGGAGCCCTGATAGAAGCCTACAAAGATGGTCTAAATGAAGACGTATACCAGATGTGTATTTCCAGAAGGGATCCTAATGATTTGCAACTGTGGTACTTGCTGGCAGAAGAAGTGGAGATAGATTTGACCTGAAGCAGATGCAGGGGGGGCTCTGGATGGAGCAAGCCGTCCCCCCCACGCTTCCAAGAGGCCCTAAGCCTCCAAAAGGAGGAGTGATGGCAAGGAGTCTAAGTTTTTCTTTCTGGAATTTTGAATGGAGCACCACCTGACATGGGGGGAGATCCGAAGTGAGGAAACAAACAGCTTTATCATAATTTTAAATATTCCTAGAACAAAATCTGTGTGTCTTTCCTCCTCACAATGACATAATCAATAAGATGCCAGTGCTTGGAGTGTGCGTGCATCTAGGACATCTTTTTGTGAGTGGGCAGTTGAAAGATGGTATTGGTGATCATGAGCTGCACATGTCTTCAGTAGTAATAGGCCATTGGTGTTACATTTTGCTGATTCAATTTTTTCCAATGATGCCATCCCAGGTAGAATGAATAGCTCTTACTCTCACGTTGAAATCGCCAAGTAAAATCAACCTGTCAATTGAAAGTAGGGCATCAAGATCTTCATAAAACTTGTCCTTTACTTCATCTAGATTCGTCATTGTGGGTGCATAAGCACTGATCATTGTGGCTTGTTTTCTTCTCGGTAATGGGAGATGCAGTGACATGAGTCAGTCATTCACGCCCTTAGGAAATCTGGCAAGTTTGTAGGCGTTTCTTAACCACAAAGCCCACTTCAGATTCACAGTGTTTGTTGCTGATGCTTCCACACCAGAAGATTATGTAACCACCTCCATTTCTATGAGCTGACCTTCATTGGCTAGACAAGTTTCACACAGGGCTGCAATACCAATGTTAAATCTTGTAAGCTCTTTGGTGACATGGGCTGTTCTTCTTTCTGGTCAATCTGCTGAGGAGTTGTCTTGAAGTACATGTGCCAATAGTGAATGGTGTCACTTATATTTTCTTTGAAGTTTTGTTATTTAATCACATGAAATGGGATGCCCTCCAGCCGTGGTAAGCTGGCCAAGGTTCTACAATATTTAGGGCACCTTTTCTAGTTCTTTCCTCTTATTATGGAAGAGGAAGCAGCTAGAAAAGTGCTATCCTAAAGAGGTCACTCAAGTAGATGCTGAATCCAGCTGTTGCTTTGGTCAGCAAGGAGACAGCCATTAGACCTGAGCTGCCCGTGTGCAGGTCCATGGCTACAGCTCCCACTTTATCCAGACCTGCTGATTCATCGCTCGCCCATCGCCATAGGATTTTGAAGGTTTACAGGAGTTGGGGGATGTCAAGACTTGCACATGAATTCGATTAAAGTGAGGGCAAGGTGTGCCTAGTCAACCTCACTCTCTCTTCCTAGATTCCATCTTGCTCCAATGGCAGGACAAGAGTCAAGGCAGTTGGAGATGGTTGGGTGCAGTGGTTGACCAGGGTGCCTTTCATGTTTTGATGTGGTCTTAGCATAACACATCATATGTGGGGACCGCCCTCATGACCATTGTCCTATTCTAATAGGTTTCATCTGCTCAATCTGCCAGAATCTCTCTTCCTATGCTCGGGATAGACAAATTCCTATCTCATCAAATGTCAATGACCCAATGGCTACTTTCAACCTGGTTTGGTCAGCCTGTTGAAACTGTTGTCCGGGTTGTGGCCGCTGTGCATGCTACAGCTACTAGGAGCCACAGATGACAGCTGAGTGACAGGTGGGGAGAGGACACAACCTGCTCCTATACCAGTGGTGCTACCAGTGGTGAACACCCCATACACCCCGAAATAATAAACACAAAACAATGTACCTATAAAGAACAAATGTAAACAAAACTCACAACATGTACCTATAAAGAACAAATGTAAACAAAACTCACAACATGTAATGTAGATATTAATAAACCATACAACATGTATTAATAAAGACAAGATTAATGAAAGAGAATTCTGTGTGTTATTAGTTTCAAATCTTACTTTGACTTCAAATCAAGTAAAACGAAGTGTATTGTTTTCCTCTCCCAACACAGATCAATATTTCTGTCAGGTTATTAATACAGAACTGCTCCAGAAAAAAGATCTCTTTATTTTTTACGTTTTAAAATACCATCCAAAAATTTTATTTAAAATCTAGATGAATCACTTGCATCTTGATTACTTATAGACTAATGGTAAAAATGCCCTTGAATTGAGAGCTTAGTTCCTGGTGTTTATGTTCATGGGGTTTTCTTACCAGTGTAATTAAAGTGTTTGTCATTATCCTTTTCCATGATTCTCCTCCTACCCCCACAAAACAAATTCTCAGTCAAGATGATAAATCTAGAAATCCCAGGTGGAATTCCCTCCTAAAATACAAATTAGGGCTGACCTGCTTAGAGAAGAAATTCTCTAGTCACAAGAAGTAAAAAATGTGGTTGGCACAAACCTATATTAATGATGATTGTCATTGGTCTTGCAAAGAATATGACAAAAATGCTTGGTTATAGTAGAACATGATCCAACTTGATAACTGCTTACCTACTTAGCGGACATAATTGTAAGAAAAAGTGTGGCCAAAATAGGTAATGAGATTTTATAAACATTATAAGGAGCATAACATTTTTAGACTGGTAGCCAAAAAAATCAGAAGGAATCCAGTAACATTTTTTCTGAATATTATTAAAAGGCAAAAGCTTTTGTAAACAACAGCTTATTTCTTTATTCCTTCTTTATTCCTCCATTCCTGTGTTAGTTGGAAAAGGTACTGCTTGCTCCTCCTTATTTTATAAATTCTTTAGCACTGAAGAAACCCATATGGAAACCAATTTTTTGAATGCTGATTTTGATGGGCTTATTTACACTTCGTTGGATGGTTGGGAAAAAAAACATAAGAAAATGCTATACAAGCAGGTCTGTTGAGAACAAATAATAGCAACATGTGATACAAATTGAGTCAAACAAAGCAAATCCAGTGAAATTTGCCACACTATCCTAACAGGTAAGGTGCAGTTAGATTGCTGGTTTGACAACTGAATGGCTTTCTCCCTCCCCGCACCCCTCTTTAAAGTTGCCTATTCAATAGATGACATCCCAGGCTGGAGATATGCTTTTGTTGGAATTACCTACAACTTTCCTGTTCAGATCATCAGATGCTGGACAGCTAGAACTGTGTACATCTGGCGCTTTAGGCACAAATAATAAGAAAAATTATTCAGGATATGCAACTGGGTGCAGTAAACCTCATTTTAGTCTTTATGGTGAAATACATGAATTAGATATTTTGTTTGACATACAGGAGATTATATTTCATTTCTATAAACAGTACCATTGTTCTCAAGCCTAGTAATGAGTGCAAAATCCGCACTGGTGTGACAGTTATTTAACTTATTGTAATAAGTATTTGTGATTTGTAAAGATAAGAGAAGTTCCTTCTCCAAAGGCATAAAATTATAGTAATTCTTTACCTTGCCTTCCAAACTTCTATGGGTTGAAGCTCTTCTGTGGCTTCTATTTCCTCTTTACATTGAAAGCATGGATTTATCAGAAGTGTTTTAATCAATAGTTGCTTAATGAATGATTATCATTGATTTCTTCTTGATTATGCTTCTTGGATTAAGTTGTTACCTAATATTACTCTAGAAAAAAGTATTGATCTTTTTGACATTTTTCTCTTCATTACAGATTTTTAAAAACATTACTAGTGAAGATTCAGGCCAGGGGCATGGAAGCAGAAGGCTGATCAGTTTCTCCCTTTCAGGTATGTTTTTCTCTAATATGCCTTATCTTATTAAAAGTTCCAGTGAATTATTTTTGTCATGACACCTAAGTTCAATAAAATTGAATGTGAATACAATATTACAAGAATAAACCCCTCTCTTTTATTGCCACCTATTTACGAATAAGAGAGAACCCAGAGCAGATATCTGATTAGCACCTTGCAGAATGATTAGTTTATACTGTAACATTATTTACTAAAATAAGAGGAAAGTTTAAAAAAAATCCAGAGAAAGTCTTTAAGATGCAAATGTAGTTTTGTGGCAAAGATAGACAATAAATTAAACTTGGGGTCCTGGTAATATTTCAGTTATATATTAAAGAAGTGGAAATATTTTATTATTTCTCATCAACAGTAAGGTAAACATTGTTCAGTTTTACATAGTAGTTATGTGAGTATGGGCATCTTTTTCAAGTTTTCATTGTCTTCTAAGGAGAAGGCATAGTTAATGCATAGTTAAAGCCTCGGTGGTGCAGTGGTTAGAGTGCAGTAGTGCAAACTACTTCTGCTGACAGCCAGCTGCCTGCAATTTGGCAGATCAAATCCTACCAGGCTCAAGGTTTACTCACCCTTCCATCCTTCTGAGGTGGGTAAAATGAGGACCCAGTTTGTTGAGGGCAATATGCTGACTCTATAAACCATTTAGAGAGGGCTGTAAAGTACTATAAAGCAGTATATAAGTCTAAGTGCTATTGCTATTGTTATACTAGAATTTTAAGATTATGCTGCCGCCAATATTTTTTCAGCATACAGCAGTATCTGTTCTTGCCTGTCAACCTCCCTGAACCATAATTTAGATATTTTATTTTATTCTTTATTGTATCAATCTTCTTATTGTGTCTCCTTGCCTAATATTAATTTATTTATCACTGCCTTAGAAATTATTAAATAAAATACAAAAGATATGTGCTTATAAGCATCATAAAAATGTGCAAATATGGTAAACTATATCACATTCTTTGAGATGTCACTAGTAAAGCATTATGGTAGATTTAAATTATTGAAAAACATTCCCTTTTAACTGATTAGGAGCCACACCATATGGCTTTAAAGATTTGGAAGAGTAGAAAATAATTATTATGATAAATAATAGTTAATTAATAGCGAGAAAGTACTGTTGTTAGATGAAATATTTATGGCTCCACAGCAAATCTCTTTGAGAGATTGATCTAAGACAATGATTTTCCTGCTTTCCATCCCATTAGGTTTTGTCTGCTAAGAAACACATCCTCTCTTTCCTTTTTTTTTAATCTGTCTGGTGAGGTCTCATTTCTAGCTCAGCTTTTGTAGAGCAAAAAATGATGGTGGTAAATAAGCTGCCTTTCAGGGAAGCCAGAGTATTTCCTGGACTTCTTAATAAGAAATTGCTGCACCTTCTCGGAATGCAAGTTTTGAAAATTACTTTAAAGATCTAAACAGTCATTCTTCTCAGCATTTTTCCCTAGCTTAAAAACCAGTTAATTATAATTGTTTTATTATTTCTGAAAACAGTTATAAACAGCCAAATCTGTTAGCAATAGCATTAAAACATTAAAATATTTCCTCCTTTTTAATGTATAAGTGAAATATCACCAGGATCCCGAGGTTAATTTGTTCTCCACTTTCCCCCCAAAAGTGTATTTGTATCTTATGGTATATTTATTCCTCTTATTTCAGTAAATAATGTTGTTACATTGTAAACTAATCATTCTGCAAGGTTCTCATCAGATATCTACTCCATGTAGATGGAGAGGGGTTTTATCTGGGATTATTGTATTTAGATTAGACCAGTCTTGTTGAGCTTTAAGTATTATGACAAAAAAATTACTGAAACTTTTAATAAAATAACACTCTTTGTATCACTCTTTTTGTTATACATGTTTCATAGTTAGTGTATATTATTCTTTAGAATTAGCTCTCTTAACTTCATACAAGTTAATTAGTCAATATAAAGCCCAACTTTATCCATTTGGAATCATCCTGTATGTTGAGTGACATCTGGAATATATGCTGATTAGAAATTGTGGAGGTTGTAGTCTCAGGGTTTTTGTGTGTGTGTCTAAAAGTTATTTTCCTTAATTATGCCATTGTCCCTATTCTGCTATATATTATATAATTATATTAAAAAATAGTAACTTGCTCTATCTCCAAATGAACACACATGCATAATACATACATATGTGTCTCTCTAATGTGCTAATTATTATTGTGTCTCTAACTACATCATTTTAAAGATTAACTTCCAAAAATTGATCTGTGTTTTTTCTTATGTTCTCATTTGTTTTAAAATTTGGCTGTCATTTTCAAACAGATTGATATATACTACCTGTGCAAAGGCCTTTCATTTATAAACAACCAGAAATGATGTATAATATAATAATTCTCATCATCAATAGATTGCATTGAAAAATATTTATAGAGAATTTTAACAGGTGTCTTCATCCTGTTTGATTCAGAAGTGTATTTTAGAAGTGGACAGCACTCCACTTTTTTGTATATTGATTACCCAAATGTTTCAGTCTATAGCAGGAGTATCTGACAACTTCACTTATCATGATTTGGTTCCCATCATTCATATCCAATGTGGCTCATGTTCAGTCTCCTATTTACATTCTTCTATTAGCCATAATGAAGTTTAAGCCAGTCCAGAGCCTCAGGATAGGGAAAGGAAGCTGCATTTTTCATTCTTGTCTCCTTTCTATAAAGTTATTCGAGAAGCCATGGAAGACTTTTTCAAGATTCTTCAGGATTCAATTTATCGAAATATTTTTTATTCTGGATTTGTATCACTGAACATATTTTTTTTTCCTATTTTCTTACATAGCTTCATCCTTGGCTGCCACATTCGTTTTATTCTTTTTATTCTTTCAGCATTTGAAGCATCTTTGCCCCTTCTATTTTCATCAGACCTTCTGCCCCGATTGAGTATATTGTGAATACCATGGTTTTTAATATGCTTTTATTCAGTTACATCTCAGTAATAATCAAAACTTAATTCACTGGCTTTGAATCTCGTGTAGTTATCAAAGGTGTTGATACGGTTCTACAGAGAAATTATTGAGTATGTCATTTGTTCTTCTATAACTGTCTGGTTTGGTACAACAATCAAACAGGACAGGTGCAGACTTTAATGGAATAGTTAGGATTGCAGAAGGAAACATTTCAACCAGCCTGCCTTCCATTGATGACCTATATACTGCATGTGTCAGGAAGAGGGCTGACAAAATATCTACAGACTCCTCACATCCTGGACATAAACTGCTTCCTCTCCTCCCTTCAGGATGCATACCAAAACAACTAGACACAAAGACAATTTTTCCCTTGTGCTAATCACTCTGCTAACACACAGAATTCCCACAACACTCTCTTATGTCTAAGGATATTTCCAATTTAGTAAGGCTATATTACTATTATCCTTCTCATTTCTTCTCCCTTGTCTTATTGGTATCTTATGATTATATTATTTTGTTGTTTGTATGCCTAGTGAGAGCTTATGCACTGGAGACAAATTCCTTTTGTGTTCAATCACCCTTGGCCAATGCAGTATTCTATTCTATTCTATTCTATTCTATTCTATTCTATTCTGTTCTGTTCTATTCTATTCTATTCTTAGAGAAAGTCTTCATTTAGCAACAATGATGAAAAAGTAATTCTATGATCAATCCTTAGATTAAAAACCTTTGCTGATCTATACAGCAAAGGAAAGCTGAAATAAGATCATAAGCACAGTTGTGGTTTCACTTAGTGACCACTTTGCTTAATGACTGAATTGCCAATCCCAATTATGTCACTAAACATGGACCACCTGTATTTATTTAATTTGATACAGAATTAAATTGTTCAAATGATAAATATAACTAATAGTTAAACAGAATATAGAATAATGCTAATATGGATATCTAATATTTTGCAGATTTCCAAGCTTTTGGTTTGAAGAAAGGCATGTTCTTCAATCCGGATCCTTACCTTAAAATTTCAATCCAGCCTGGAAAGCATAGCATCTTCCCAGCTCTTCCACACCATGGACAGGAAAAAAGATCCAAGATTATGTGTAACACTGTCAATCCCATCTGGCAAGCAGAGGTAAGCCATGGCCAAGAAAGAAATAAGGATGCATAGAGTGAAAAAAAAGGCAAGATTGTTCTTGCTGGCATAGGATGATCTTTTCTCTATAGAAAAAAAGGAGTCATTTTAGTGCTTTATATATTTTATTTTTTTCAAAAAAACACCATTTTAAAGGACTTAACTCACTCTTCCCATTTTTCCCTATAAAAACACGGTGTCTAGTTAAAAAGTACTCCTCAAGAGCTCACACACCGAGCATTTAGATATGCTTTTGATGTTATATTTGGATCCAAACTATGAGAGAAATTGAACTCTTCTTCAATTGATTACCATATTTTTCAGAGTATAAGACACACTTTTTCACCCCCAAAAGTGGGTGGAAATGTCTATCATCTTATACAGTGAATGTTGCTGAAGCCCACCCATCTGCTAGTCCTCATCCTTTGGCCTCTGCCTCCCAACAATTTGCTTCCTTGCAGCAAACAGCAAACAGCCTGTTTCAGCTTCAATACAGCCTGATTAGCACAAGCACCTGATTATCAGTTTGATCAGCCTCCCGGCCATCAGCTGTTTCAGGCTGCAGGGCTTGCCATTGCCTATTGCTGCCTCTGCATGCCCCATTTTCAGCCTCCACGCACCCCATTTTTGGCCTCCGCACGCCCCGTTTTCTGCCTATTCTAATTCCCACCATCTGAAAATGAGACACACAGAGGTCAAAAATGGGGCACGCGGAAACTGAAAATGGGATGTGGAGGCTGAAAATGGGGTGTGCAAGGCAGCAATAGGCAATTGCAATCCCTGCAGCCTGAAACAGCTGATAGTTGGGAGGCCGATCCAAGCAACAATCATCTGCTTGTGCTAATCAAGCTGTGCTGAAGCTGAAACAGGCTGTTTGCTATTTGCTGCAAGGAAGCAAATTGCTGGGAGGCAGAGGCAGATCTTTTTTTCTTGTTTTCCTCCCCAAAAGCTAGGTGCATCTTATACTTCGGAGCATCTTATACTCCAAAAAATACTTTTTAATGTATAAGTTATATAAAATCTCCCAGATGTAGTTGTGATATAGTGTCCAAGGACACTAGACCAAAGAAATTAACTGTTATAGACAAACTGAATAGCCCATCTTTTCACCTGTCAGAATTGGGAAATAGAGACATTTCTGTTCTTCTGTATTCATATGATGTCATGCTGTTTTATCCAACATAATTATTCTGAAAGGGGTGCTTTGTATACTGGCTAAGCACTCTAAAAAGAACAGGTGGAAATTAATTACTCTAAAACCAAGATCATTGTTTTTGTTAAGTGCCCTAATGGCACATGTCTGGCAATTACATAACCATTTAAAAAAACAAGTCAAGATTGTTAAATATCTGGAGATTTTTTTCCATGCTATGAGCAGCAGTAAATTTCATACTGACTTTAAATGCACACATACAAAAACCAGTGTTGTCTTTACAAGCCTTCAATTTCTCCAAAGAATTTCAGCATATAGATGCAATGATTAAAATCTCCTTGGGTATGATTCAAGCCCAGCTTCTTTTTTGGAACTCATTTATTTGGAAATAATTCAATCCAAATTTTTGAGAGGAATTTTTCAAGAACTTATTTGCATTTTGAACACGTCCTTCATTGGAAAGCTAACTTACTTAAAATAGAAACTTCTGCCTAGCTTTTCATCTTGTCTTGTTGGCATAAGTTTTTTTTCCAGTCCCTGGTGTCAGACAATTCATGCCAAATTACATTTTTATGGCTATCAACGGGTGGGATTCAAATTTTGTAGCAACCGGTTCTGTGGGTGTGGCTTAATGTGTGGGTGTGGCTTGATAGTCACATGACTGGGTGGGCATGGCTTGGTCATGTGAGTGGGTGGACATGGCCAGGGGGCCATGTGACTGGCAAACCAACTACAAGTGGTCCTTACTTAATGCCCAGTTGGCTTAGCAAGTGTTCTAATTTATGACTGATCTTCCCAGAGTTACTTGACCTGTTTTGGGAGTTTTGACAGCCATGCGCACACACACACACACACTTCTAACCCTGCTATTCTATGATTCTGTAAGGATCTCCTGCTGGAGGAGGGGGTTGGACTAGATGACCTCTGAGATCCCTTGCAGGCCAGCCTTAGATTGCTGTGCTGCTTCAAAGACCCTTCTGAAGCCAGGGTTTGTGTCCTTCCTTCCTCTCCTTTTTTTCTCTCTCCCTCCCTCCCTCCTTCCATGTATTTATCTATCCATCCATATATCTCATTCACTTTCTCCCTCTCTTTCTTTCACTCTCTCTTTCTTTCTCTCCCTTCCTCTTTCTTTCTTCCTCTTTCTCTCTCTCTCTCTTTCTTTCTTTCTCTCCCTTCCTCTTTCTTTCTTGCTCTTTCTCTTTTTCTCGCTCTCTTTCTTGCTCTTTCCCTCTCTCTCTTTCTCTCCCTCTTTCTCTCTCTCCCCCTCTCCCTCCCTCTCTCTTTCTCTCTCTCTCTTTCTGTCCCTTCCCTTCCTCCTTTCCTCTCTCCTTCTAAAGACCCACCTGAAACAAAAACACACACACACACACACACACACACACACACTCCTAACTGTCCTATTCTATGATTCTGTAAGGATCACTTGCTGGAGCAGGGGGTAGGACTAGAAGATGACCTCCAAGATCCCTCCCAGCCCTAGACTGCTGTGCTGTTTCAGAGTCTTCTGAAGCCAGGGTTTGTGTCCTTCCTTCCTCTCCTTTTTTTCTCTTTCCCTCCCTTCCTCCCTGTATTTATCTATTCATCCATATATCTCATTCACTTTCTCCTCCCTCGCTCTCTTTCTTTTTCTTTCTTTGTCCCTTCCTTCCATCTCTCCCTTTCTTTGTCTATCCCTTTTCTTCCTTTCACTTCCTTTCTCTTTTTACTTTCTTTCTCTTTTCTTTCTCTTTTCTTTCTTCTCTCTCTCTCATTCCCTCTTTTTCTCTTTCCTTCTCTTATTCTCTCTCTTTCCCCCTCTCTCCTCCCCTCTCTCTGTGTCTCTCTCTATGACTCTCTCTCTCCCTCTCTGTATCTTTCTCTGTCTCTCTCTCTCTCTCTGCCCCCTTCCTATTGTCCCCCCACTCTGTGTGTGTGTGTGTGTGTGTGTGTGTGTGTGTGTGTGTCCCTCAAAGTCGCAGCTGGGCCTAGTCCACAAGCTTCCCTTGGAGTTTTTCGCTACTTCTTTCATTTCTTCTTTTTGGAATCCAAACTGGCTGAACAACAATCACCAGCCACAATGGAAGCATCCCTTCAGGCAATCCTTCTCTTCCTCTCTCTTCGCTATTCCCTGCTGTCGCCTTTACCTTCCAGGCCAGGCAAGGGAGGGGAGGGTGAGGGGCAGGGCCAGCTGCTTTGGCAAGGTGAAGAGGCGGCAACCAAGCATGGGTGAGTAGAAGCCTGGGAGTGGTGGCTCCTGGCTCAGCCCGCCCCAAGGGGCTTTGAGGTTGGATGGCCTGGAGTGGCCGAGATCCAAGCGAGCATTGCACTGTGGGTTCACCTGAATACCTACTTCTTTGGTGTTGGCTTTACAGAGCTGTGGGTGTCAGCTATGGAATTCATCACTGCCACATAGTTGGAGAAAGTGGGAGGGGGTGATGTTTATTGAGTAGACAAAATATTTTTTTTTGATAGTTCAAGGTTACAGAGTATGGCACAGAAAGAATTAGAACTGACTTTGGGATTGGTGCTGTGGTGATGAGGAAAAAGGAGGTGATTTGTAGGATGGGATTTTGTGGAGAAGCTGGGAAGATTTAGTTACAGATTTCCACAGTATATTCCAGATACTGTTCTAATAAAAATACTTTGAGATGACGTGTGTCTTGGAGTCACTGACAGGAATGGATTTTCCCTGGAACGCTGACACTAATCTGAAACAACTTTAGCACTCCCAAGAGGGGAGCTATCAGGGGTTGCTGAACCCCAGGATTTATTCCGACAATGGAGCAATCTGAAGAATCAGCCAACACGGGAGGTGAAACAGAGGGCATTGGGGGGGGGGGGCACTGGAAGATTAATTGAATCCCAGCTTCCCTTTGGAGGAGTTAAGGCATGCGGAAGAGAGAAAAGATTTAGCAGCCTGGCCCGAAGGAACAGATTCATGGGAAAGTTGTCAGACAGGACCAGAGAAAAAGCTGCCTGGAGAAATCATTCCCTCAAGCCCTTTACATACTGCAAAGGAGGCAAATTGGAGGTGTGGAGCTCCAATTACATCGGAAGGCCAACAGGATCAAATTTCAAGGGAGAGACAAGAGACGCAGACTACAACAGATACGTTGCAACCTCCAAGTCTTCCCCCACACACACCCAGAAGGGAAGTTACCCCCTGCAGAAAGTATCCCTCCAGGGTGGGGATTTTATCCTGGTGAAGGGTGGATCCAGTACCAGTGGATGCTAGCGCCAGCAATGTCCTGGCTCCAGAGAGATTCAGCAATCCCTTCCCAACAAAGGGATCTGTACAGGCAGCAAGAGGCAGCCACCCTTCCCTTTCCTCATGCAGGGAATAGGGCAACAATTGGGCTCTTCTTGGCAAGCTCCTGATCGGCCCCCACTCAGAGCAACCCTGCCTTCTTCCAGAGAGCCCCAACCCAGCCAGGCCTTGGAAGACCCTTCCAAAGTGGATACAGGCCCTTTCGTTCCAGTTCAGCCTACAGTTGCCAGGGCAATACCCCTCCCCCAGACCAGACTAGATGCAGTTCAAGGCCAATTTTGATAAACACCATGAACATCTTGCTTATTTCCTCACTCAAATCTGGTCTCACATAGACCAATTTGGAGACCAATATGTAACCGAATGTGATCTGGTTACTGCAATAACAGATCGGATGAATGAAGGGGCTGCTTCTGACTGGGTGGCCCAACTGCACTATGAACAAGCTCCAGAGCCACAGGATATCCATGCTTTTATTCATTTGCTGAGATTCCAATTTGAAAATCCAGATAGGGTGGCAGAAAATGAGGACAAATTAATGGAAATGAAACAGGGCAAGTGACCCTTATCAGACTTTTTATGGGACCTTAGAAGGGTCACAAGCCACCTTATGGACTGGCCTGAAAAAATAATTTTGCACTATTTTAAAAACGCCATTGACCCAGAAGTGAAAAAGGCTTGCAACATTAGGGGAATTCCCAAGACATTGCAATCGTAGTATACCACCGCCCTCAAATTAGACCATAACATCAATCAACAAAGAAGACCCCTACTTGAAGGCCCTCCTAGAAGAGCTATGGCCAGACAACTGCAGACCAGAGCTGCTGAAGCTGCTCCCAACCCACTCACCAGAATGATAAAGTGTTATCATTGTGGCCAGAATGGCCATAGAGCAGCTGACTTTCTGGCCCCCACACCTGTTCTACAAACTCCACAGGCAAGGTCTAATACAGCTGTCAGGGGTCAAAAAATTCAAGGGAACCCTCCCAACACTAGCCACTTTGCTAGACACACTGTAGAAGGTCCTCTCCATGCAGAAGGGAGCAATGAACTTCCAACCCAACACACCCTTCCCAGAGAAGCCACTGACGAAGACGACCTTATGGTGAGTGGGTCAAAGTGAAGTTAGTAGTGCCTGACACAGGGAACGCAGGGGAGTAAGAAGCTGTGATAGATGCCGGATGCTCTAGATGCCTTATTGGGCTCCCCATCATTGAACAATTGGGCATAAAGACAAAATCCCTTAAATGCCCAATCAGATTTGAGCAAGTGCATGGGACATTAATTGGGGGGATCCCAGCCATCCAAATGACAGAGTTAATCAAACTGGAGATGGATGCTCACCATGAACTCGTACAGTTTATAGTAGCCCCAAGAATGTCAGAATCTGTCATATTAGGACTTGCTTGGCTAGATAAATGGAACCCTACCATCAAGTGGGAGGTTGGATACAGAAAAATCATAATTGGGGTGGGCTCATTGCCCCCCTTTCTCGCACTAAGAAACTACCGCCCAACGTGGGTCCAGAACCTGAAGCAGCAGCCACCGCATCAGACCTTCTTCCAGGCACCCCCCCCCCCCCAAATACTCAAACAATACAAAGACGTGGCTGAGGCATTCAGTGAAGAGGAATGTAATGTTTTACTTCCCCATAGAGCCACTGATTGTGCCATAGAGCTAGAACCCGGGGCAAAACTGCCAAAACCAAAGATGTATTCCATGACACCAGCTGAAATGACGGAATTAAGGAAATACATTGAAAGCAATTTGGGCAGAGGTTTCATTGAACCTGCTAAATCTAGGTTGGCCGCCCCAGTGCTGCTCAAAGAAAAGAAAGATGGTAACATGAGATTATGTGTTGATTTTAGGGGCATAAACATCATACCTGTACCCTCTCCCCTCATGAAAGACTTATTGAACCACCTATCAAAAGGCAAGGTCTTCACCAAACTACATCTGAGAGAAGCTTACTACCGAGTCTGCATAAAAGAGGGAGATGAATGGAAAACTGCCTTCAACTGCCCTTTGGGTAGTTTCCAATTCTGAGTCATGCCCTTCGGACTCCAAGCGCCCCCCCGCAGTATTTATGCAACTTATCAATGAAGTATTACATCTGCACCTGTACAAGGGGTCCTTGTCTACCTGAATGACATTCTTATATGCAGGGAAACCATCGAGGATCACGTCAAATTGGTCAGACAAGTGCTGAAAAAACTTTTAGCCACCAAGTTATACGTAAAACTGTCAAAATGCGAATTCCATAAAGAGTCGCTGGATTACCTAGGCTACCAAATATCCAACCAGGGAATTGAGATGGACCCTGGTAAAGTGAAAGCCGTGCTGGACTGGCAACCCCCCAAAACGCGAAAGCAATTTCAGAGCTTTTGGGTTTTGCCAATTTCTATAGACAATTCATTCTTTCTTTTGCTGAGGTTGCCCTTCCTTTGACAGAGTTATTAAAAATGGGCCTTTCCCCACCAAACTGAAGCCCAGTCAACCCCTTGCTTGGACCATGGACTGTCAGAAAGCTTTTAAAACCTTAAAACGCCTCTTTGCAGCTGAAACCATTCTCCAGCACCCAGACCCAATCAGACCATTTATAGTCCAAGCTGATGCTAGTGATGTGGCAGTCATGGCCATTCTTCTCTAAAAGGACTCCCAGAAACGACTGATACCTTGTGCTTATGTGTCCAAAAAGCTGACAGACACAGAGCGAAGATGGGCGGTCTGGGAGAAGGAAGCATTTGCAGTACGATGGGCTTTGTTGACTTGGAGGCATTTCCTAGAAGGGGTGAAGGAGCCGTTTGAGGTCTGACTGATCACAAGAACCTCGAGGCTCTAAAGACGCCTTGGAAGCTATCACCAAAACAAGTCTGCTGGGCTCCATATTTCAAGCAGTTCAACTTCAACATGAAATATATCCCTGGAGGGAAAAACATATTGGTGGATGCCCTGTAAAGGAAACCTCAATTTGACAGTTGCCAAGAGGAAATAGTGCAGACTATGATATCAGAAGCTCAATCAGCAGGCCAAATAACCACTCGAGACCAAGCCAACCAAAACCCCAGGTGCCTGGAAGACAAACTGACAACTGAGTTGAAAGCAGCCCTATTGACCGATCCCTGGTTCCTGGAGCATCAAACCGAATAAACAATGAATGAGGGACTGGCTTGGAAGGGGACTAAATTTTATGTACCCACAAATCTAAGACTAATGGTACTAAAGTGTAGCCATGACTCATGATTGGGGGGACACTTGGGGTTCTTAAAAACCCTACATTTAGTCAGAAGACAGTTTTGGTGGCCAAAAATGAAACCTGACTTCGAGGACTATGTAAAAAGCTGCTCAATTTGTGCCACTTTGAAACAGAGGACTGGGAAACCGCTGGCCTCCTCCAACAAGTAGCCTCCTCCAACACAACTGTGGGAAGAAATTGCAATGGACTTTATAGTTGAATTGCCTGAGAGTGGAGGAAATACAATCATTTGGACTATTATTGACTTATTCTTTAAGCAGGCCCACTTTACAGCCTGTAAAGGACTTCCATCTGCAAAAAAGCTTGCAAAACTGTTCATGAAGCAAATCTATAGGCTACATGGAGTATCTTGTAGAATAATATCAGACAGAGGGGTACAATTTACCACTAAGTTCTGGAGGGAGTTTTTAAAGTCTACTGGGTCGTACCAAGGGTTATCCTCAGCATTCCATCCGGCCTTCAATGGAGCAGCAGAAAGGGCTAAAACCGTGGTGGAACAATACATAACATGCTATGTAAATTATCAACAGGAAAACTGGGTGGAGTTATTACTATTTGCAGAGGTTGCTTACAATAATGCAGTGCATAGCAGCACAGAGTTGACTCCATTCCAAAGCAACACTGGCATGGAATTTGTCCCTATGCCAGAATTACCTAGAGAACCCTCTACATCCATGTCTGTAACAGAATGGATGAACTTGTTAAAAAAAGGTTGGGAGAATACGGAAAAAGTGTTGACTGAAACTGCAAAGGATTACAAAAAGCAGGTGGACAGACATAGATCCCTCCAACCACTGTTTAAAGTGGGAGACAAAGTATATTTGTCAACCAAATATCTTAGATTGAAACTTCCTAGTAAGAAGTTGGGGCCTAAATTCTTAGGTCCATTCCCAATTTCAAAAATAATCAATCCAGTCACAGTCAAATTAAGTCTTCCCCAGCTATTGGGAAAAATTCACCCAGTGTTCCATAGTAGTTTATTAAAACCAGTGGTTACATCAATGATAAGACCAATACCAATCTCTCCCCCTAAACCTTTAATTGGACAGGGTGAGACACATTATGAAATCAAGAAAATCCTTGCTTCTAGATTACACCAAGGATGGTTACAATATTTGGTATTATAGAAGGGTTACCCTGTATCTACTTGGGTAAAAAGTTGGGATGTACATGCAGATAGATTGGTTAACCAATTCCATGAGGAATTACCCCACAAACTGTATAGTCCTCTTGGAGGAGGGGAGAGGGGGTTAAAGACAATGCATTAACCTCTGGTTGTGTTTTGTTTCTTATTTTCTGATAGGAGATGAACTTTTCAAGGAGGGGCAACTGTCACCTATGGAATTCATCGCTGCCACATAGTTGGAGAAAGTGGGAGGGGGGTGATGTTAATTGAGTCGCTCTTAGTAGACAAAATATATTATTTTGATAGTTCAAGGTTACAGAGTATGGCACAGAAAGAATTAGAATTTACTTTGGGACTGGTGCATATGATGTGGTGATGAGGAAAAAGGGGGTGGTTTGTAGGATGGGACTTTGTGAAGAAGACGGGAAGATTTAGTTCCGGATTTCCACAGTATGTGCCAGACGGTATTCTAATAAAAGTACTTTGAGATGACGTGTGTCTTGGAGTCACTGACAGGAATGGATTTTCCCTGGAACGCTGACAGCGGGGTGAGGCCTGGGCTGACATGCAACAGCAGCACCTTTAGCTATGCTCACTTGTAAGTGTCCAAATAATCCAGTGAAGACACCGGAGGAGTCACTCAGGTAGACCTCTCCCCCTCTGCAATCCTCCTCTTGCAGAAAATGGCCGGTCACCGAGCTAAGAAGGCAAGGAGCTGTGGCTTGGCTCACCCAATTCCTAGGACTACCCTGAATGGTCCCAATTCAGCAAGGAGAGGGCGGGGGCTCCCCCTGGCAATCCCCCTTTCCCTTGGTGCTCTGACTTCCTATGGCCTGCCAGCCTGAATGCTGGGTCAGATCACTAGAAGGCCACTTCCCCGCTGCTCAGCTGCACTCCTGTGCCAGCCACTGAAGGACCCCACTGCCTTCCCCAACTTCTTCCTCAACTTTGAAATGATGATGCCTGTTGCTGACACGGTGCGACCGGGCAGGCGTGTCAGGGCCAACCAGGGGCAATTGTTCTGGGTCCAACAAAGGAACTGTGGGTGGGAGAGGGAAGGGGTGGCAGGCAAAGGGGCATCTTGGCGGTAAAGTGTCATGCTCCCTGGTCGCCCACCCCCACCTCCACCCTCTGCTGGCAAGGCCCAGCAGCTGCAGTGAATTTGAGCTAAATTTCACTGTACCGGGGAACATGTGGAGAGGCTCATGTTCTCCTGCTGCTGGGAAAGCAAGAGAGTCTTTCCTGGCACAGCGAAAAGTTTGCAAGTTCCCCTCCAATAGGGAAATGGGCGGCTCCAGGTGGCAGAGGTGCAGCCTGGTTGAATCATGTTTCTCTCTGCCGCCAGGAGCTGTGCTGGGAAAGACTCTCTTGCTTTCCCAGCAGCAGAACACGAGCCTCTCCACATGTTCTCCGGTACAATGAAATTTAGCTCAGGTCCCCCCCCAGTCTGCATCTCGGCCCCCCACCTGGATTCACTGTAGTTGCTGGGCCTTATCTGCTGGGGATTAGGGCATCAGGCGGCAGCAGCAAAAGGCAAGTGGGGTGTGGGGGAAAGGTGACCGGCAGAGGCAGGTAGGTGACTGGGCCCTGGAGCTTGCAGAGCCTCACTCACCCAGGGAGATGAGGCAGGGCCACAGCGGAAGGCATGTAGCAATGGCTGGCCTGGCAGGTGACAAAAGCAGGCTGCAGGCAATGCCACACATGCGCAATAAGGATTGACAGGGTGCGGAGGGGCGGGGCGGGTGGAGAGGGGCGGGGTCAGCTAGTGGTGCGATTTGCCAGTTCTCCAAAATGGACAGAACCTGTAGAATCCCACCCCTGGCTATCAAAGTTATCCACATCACTTTTCTGATTTGGTATATTTCCTTTAAGAATTGAAATATCAACCGGTTTCATTTATATATCCAATACATCTTTTCCATATCCCCATTACATGTCACATTTAAATCCATATTCAAAATAATTTCAGATTGAGATGTATAGCTTGTTCTTCTGTAACTTCATTAACACACTGTCGTATCAGATAAAATTGAAGACCTTTGTTCAAGAACCCATCAGATATTACAGTGTTAAAGTATTTTGCTCCATATTTATTAAACTTTCCTTCTCTGTTAACTGTTGATTATTTTCTAGGTCCTTTAGTATCTCAATATCAAAATCCCATCCTATCATGGTTTTTTTCTAAACAAACCCAAACAATCATAGTTTCTAATAGGAAGGATTCATGTAATTAATTTAAAATTATAGTCCATCTGTATCCTTAAATCTATTGTTAATTTTCTAAAAACCAACATTATCAGTTTTCTTTTGCTGTTTAATCCAAAAATTAATATTTTCCCAAACTTTAAAAATGTATTTAAAAATATTTCTTTAAGAAAAGATGAATCACCTAGTAATTACCATATAATTTTCCTTTATAAAAGGTCTTAGTATTTTCAAAGCAATAAAAAGCAAATCCAGAATGATTAAGAAATGAGTCTCAATCAAGTTGAGCTTGTTTCTTCCTCAATTCCCAGCTGCTTAACTCATAAATCAAGAGCAAAACACCAAATTCATTCTAATGAAGAATGGAGTACGCATGAATTATCTCAAGATCTCCCCTCCTTCGGGGAAATTTCAGTATCCAAGATCCAACTAAACTAGTTTAAGTAAGTGCCAACAAGGACATATAAATACTCTATACTCCTTAAATGTTATTCATTATAGTTTAATTTGTTGCTAAGTCAAATGTTAAGTTAGTCTTTTGTGCATTTTATGCAACAAAATGGTTATTGATGAAACTGGTAATTATTAAATAATTATTCAATAAAGGCAGAGGCTGGCATTACAAGAACATACTTAGAGCCTGATTGAGTGTCATTATTATATACAAATATAACAAACAACTGGGGGGAAAACAAAAATAAATAAAATGTTTTTGGTGGTGACAAGGTAACATACATTTAATTGAATAATGTCTCAGACCCAGATGCATTATCGTAATACCTAAAAGCAGATGGAATGTACTCAAATATCAGAAGACCATTGGAGTATGACACTCCACGGGGCTTCCTTTTAAGAATGCTGTGCATGAATGGAGCAGAACAGATGGAAATAGATATAGAAATAGTAGCTCCTGTGTACGTGGTTATTGAATACTGAATATATGAATAAGTATATAGTAGCAAATGATATAAGATAGTCAAACAATATAGGGAGAAGAAATAAAACCTATTTATGCCAGATAGGTTCAGTTTGGAATATATGAACACAAAGAATTAAGTTGTCAATGAGAAATTTCAAACAATCAGATAAAGCTGGAAACTGCAAAGAGCTGTATAAATTGGAATCAATTAAGCAATGATACAGTCAGAAGTTTTTGTATGGGGTTATTCTGATATCCTTTCTGTTTCCCAGATTCCATCTCACACTTCATTCATCACCCTCCATACTTCTCATTTGAGAGTTCAGATTTGGAGCATAATCTGCTAAATTTAAAGTAAATTTCCAATCCCCAGTTCAATAGTTTAATTCTAATTATTAAAGGTCATCCTCAGTTCAGCAGAATGTTTGCATCAGGAATTGATTAATACTACACCTCCCTCCCACCCAAGTCTACTATTTCAGCATAGGGTAGCTTCAAGAATGTTCAAATTCTGCCTCTGACAATATGAGAAGGATTTGTTTCTAAATTCATTTCCCATGTACATATAGTTGTTGCAGAGGGGAGCGAGATTACTTCTTTCTGTTCTTCGGCTAAGTTTATAGGATAATTTTATCTAATATTCCTTATTAAATATTTGTTGGTCAATAGAGTCATTTGACAGGAAACTGGCCAAAAGAAGTACCTGTAAGCAGGATGTTCTTTATCATTTATCAGTTATTACCAGAAATTTAATCTTGCAGTATAGCACTTCTTCATATACAAGTAGTCCTCAGCTCATGACCATAGTGGATCTTGCCTCTTAAGTTGTGATGGTTGTAAAGCAAATTATAATTACCCAATCCAGTTTTTATAACATTTTTGGAGACTTCGTTAAGCAAACACTATGGTCATTAAGTGAACTCATTGTTCACTATGGGGCGTTTTGTCAAAAACACCAAGTAAACGCCAGTATCCACCAAAAATGTCATAAATCTCAGTAATGTGGCTGTGAGAAGTCATAAATATGACCCAGTTGTCAAGTGTCTGAAATGTGATCACATGTCTTGGGAGCTGTGGTGGGATTCAAATTTTTTTACTACCGGTTCTATGGGCGTGGCTTGGTTGGTGGGCATGGCTTGGTGGCCACATGATTGGGTGGGTGTGGCTTGGTGGCCATGAGACAGGGTGGGCATGGCTTGGTGGCCATGTGACTGGGTGGGTGTGGCCAACTCAATGTCACTCATATCAAAGGGTCCCACTCCTGACCCCTCCCCTCTCAGCCATTCCTTGTCACAGCCAGCTACAACATATCTATAGTTCTGTAAAAATGTTCATCTTTTTTTTACTTTATTATCTACATACTACAGATGTACTTTCATGGATCACTGAAAGGAGGAAATGGCTCACAAGCTTTGGCCAAGAGTGATAGGCAATAGGCTTTTAAGGGGCTGCCAGAAAGAAAAGGTGGGGAGGCAATGTATTTTCCAAAGCATAAGAAGGCGAACAAGAAATAATGGACGGAAACTGAACAAAGAGAGAAGCAAGCTAAAACTAAGGAGAAACTTCCTGACAGTGGGAACAATTAACCAGTGGATCTGCTTGTCTCCAGAAGTTCTGGGTGCTCAATCACTGGAAGTTTTTAAGAAAAGACTTGACAGCCATTTCTCTGAAATGGTATAGGGTTCACCCCAAGGTCCCTTCTAAGTGTTATTCTGTTATACTGACACCTTTCCCAGGACCTCTACTCAGAGTTTGGCATCCTCAGTTTTCCTACCTGAGCAGGGGGTTGGACTAGAAGACCTCCAAAGTCCCTTTCAACTTTGTTAAACATATATGCATTTATGCTCTGGACTATAGACACTGAATGCATGTAAACCTTGAAAAATATGTGGTAACTCTGGGCAAAAGAAAGGCAGTAAATTCACTGTAGCTGTAGGGACAGTGCAAAATATTAACACATGATAATAATGGAACAATTAAAAATAATACCACGGAGTCTTCTCTGTCTCTCTCTCTATATATATTTCTTTTTCTTTCTCTCTCTCTGTTTCTTTCTTTGTCTCTTTCTTTGTTTCTCTCTCTCCCTTTCTCTTTCTTTCTCTCTCTCTCTCTCTCACACACACACACTCTCTTTTTTTCCCTATTTTTCTTTTTTCTTCCTTCCTTCCTTCCTTTGTCTCTGTCTCCCTCTTTCTTTCTTTCTTTCTTTCTTTCTTTCTTTCTTTCTTTCTTTCTTTCTCTCTCTCTCTCTCTCTCTCTCTCTCTCTCTCTCTCTCTCTCACACACACACACACACACACACACACACACACACACACACAAAACAGCACAAACTCACCACAAAGCAACCCACACAACAGGCACAATTCCTGGCCCTTCCCCTACCCCTACCACCCAACCAAGTATCTGGAATCCCCCATGCCAGCAAGTTCATCTCCCTTAGTGGGGATGGGAATGCATCTCCCTGCTAGGCCCCTTGGAGCTTAGGGTGTGGCTCCTTTCTTCTTGCTCCACTGGCTCTTTTACCTGCTGATCTTCTGAGCAAAAGGAAAAACGTGCCCTCACAATCTCATGCCTGCAGCCAGAGCTGGATTTGGAAAATGCATGCCTGTCATGGAGGAGCGGTCCCTCTTAACAAGCTCAACCTGTTGCTGATGCTGCAAGTTATGAATCCAAGCTAGGAGCAGTTTTGGAGCTTAAAAGACTGTTCCTCCACACCAATCATTTATTTTCAAGTGGCTCCTTTAAACTGCTCCAAAGGCTGGATTCCTTATGGGTGCTGGAAGTACCGGCTCCTTCCCCCCTCCACCCGGTTAGCCTGCACTCATTCTCACTCCAGACACTTTAACTCACAAGGGTAAAGCAATACTTCCAGCACCAATGAGGAATCCAGACTTGGAGCAGTTTTGGAACTTAATGGACTGCTCCACCACCCCCAGTCCTGCATTTTCAAGGAGCTGCAGGGGGTTGGGTGGACGAACAGTCCTCTTTTAAACTTCTCCAAGCCTCGGTTCCTCGTGGGCGTTGGCTAGTTCTCTTCCCTTCTGCCACCAGCTGTGGGGGAGAGTTAAGGACGTGGGGATGTTGGGGGGGTGCAGCAAGCTAAGCTGCAGCTAGCGCAGCCTGGAATGGAGCCATGCCGTGCCATGGCGGCTTAGCCAGCCACACAAGCATGGTGGGGAAGGTGGGGGGTGGCAAGCTCCGGGGACTGGGGGCACTCCAGCAAGTGGTGGTGACTGGGTGACCGGGTCAGGGGCGCAGCCAGCCAGAAGTCGCTACTGGTTCGGCAACCCATGCCTAATTGCCTGTACTAATACGCCTGAACCCGTGCAAACCAGTTGAATACCACTACTGGATAAGTCGAGCACTACCTATGCCAGTCTATAACCTATTTTTATTATACGATTATATGTTTTCCATTAATAATTATTGCATGGTTACTTTTTTAATTCCTTAGCATCAATTTTTGCACTACAAGACATATGCTTGTCAACATATGTCTAAAAGTTAAAACTGGAGATTTTTCTACTTGTGAGAAATCTTGTTGTGTACATGAGTGGAATTTATGTTCATAGCCATAATTTGATACAGCAATCTCTGTGGTTTTGGAAAAAGAAAACCAGGTCCTTGTTACAAGATTGCATAGCCCAATTTCTTTTTAATTGTTATCAATAACTGATGGGCTATTATTCCCCAGAGGTTTTGTCTACATCATAGTAATTTTTAGTAATGGGATAAATAAGAGCAAAGATAAATAAGTGTATTTGCTATGGATTTTAATGATAATTTCCCATGAGATGAAATGCTGTAGTTAATTTAATAACTGTGTTATATGTTAGTTTTTTAGTAGATCTAGGTAATACTTGTTCATATTTATTTTCCACACTTCTTACTGCCCACCTCTCTCAGAGCTTAATTAATGCTATTGTCTTAAATAAACAGTACATCTCTGTAGAGTTCTAAGTAAGCATGGCATGGCAAGACAAATACAACAGAGATGAAGCTTTGAAAGTTGTACTCAGCATCTATTCCTAGGAGTAATACGAATAAAACAGGCACAGTGACCATCCAGCCAATACAAAACTGTGGCAGAATTGATTTTTCTACAGGCTTGTTTCTTTACTAACCTATAACATCTACAGAATTCTTTTTTTTCTCTCTCCGTGTCCCCCCACTCTCTCTTTGTGTGTGTGTGTGTGTGTGTGTGTAAAATACATGTGTGTGTGTAAATAGAATAGAATATAATTCTTTATTGGCCAAGTGTGATTGGACACACAAGGAATTTGTCTTGGTACATATGCTCTCAGTGTACATTAAAAATATATCCATCTAGAATCAAAAGGTACATTTAATAATAGTCATAGAGTACAATAAGCAATTGAATCATACCAGGAAACAGTCAATAAAAATCGTAAGGATACAAGTAACAAAGTTACAGTCATATAGTTGTAAGTGGGAGGAGATGAGTGAAAGAAAGAATAAGAAGATCAATAGTAATAGTAATCGTAATAGTAATACAGACTTAGTATAGTTTGATAGTGTTGAGGAAATTATTTGTTTAGCAGAGTGATGGTGTTCAGGAATATAATGAACGTAACATATAATTAACAACATAATATTAACATAACAACAACATCACAAAACAACACAACATATCATAACATTTATTGGCCATCTATCTTACCTCAGGGTAACTCTAGGCAGCTTACAACCATAAAAAAATTAAACACTGTAAATATATAAAAGCATAAGTAGAATATTCCACACAGCCAAATACAGTGGCCCAATTAAAAGATGGGGAGGCCAGGAGCAGGATTGGAGGGGAAGTGAGGTCTCTTGTTAATTCACACACACCTTTGGAGCCCCAAGCCAACTGACAGAACCAGATCTTTAAGCTCTTATGCAAGATCTGGAGGGTTGGAGCCAGGGGTGGGATTCAAATTTTTTAACAACCGGTTCTGTGGGCATGGCTTAGTTGGTGGGTGTGGCTTGGTGGTCATGTTATTGGCTGGGCATGGCCAACTCAATATCACTCACATCGAGGCATGCATCTCCTCGCCTGGCCTTTCATGACTGTGGGGATGCTGCAACAGTCATAAGTGTGAGATGGTCATAAGTCACTTTTTTCAGCGCCATTGTAACTTTGAATGGTCACTCCACACAAGCAAAGTACCAGCAAAGGAGGGGGGGAAAAACTCCAGAGAAGTTCCTGAGACAGGAAGTCTAATCCTGCCAAGAATGTAATAAGGGTTAACAGAGAGGCAGTTTCTGTAAGCAACACCAGAATGTTTGTTTCCTTCCTTACAGGATTAGGCCAGTAATTTCTTCTAACAATCAGTTCTCCGAAATGCTTAGAACATTAACAACCAGTTCTAGCGAATAGGTGTGAACTGGTAGAATCCCACCCCTGGTTGGAGCCAACCCCACTTGGGAAGGCAACATGTTCTAGAGGTGCAATGACAGAGAAGGACCTGCCAGTCAGAATACTTGGGCCAAAGGGGCCTGCAGCATGCCTCCTCTGCCAGCATGGATGGGATGGCCAATCCAAGTGGGGTGAGAACGCCCTCAAATAGCCTGGACTCATACCATGAAGTACTTTAAAGGTGATTACCAACATCTTGAATTGTACCTGGAGGCAGGCCAACAGCCAAAGCAACTCACAGGGCAATTGTGTTCAGGAACCATTCTTGGGGCCCCCAAAATTGCTCATGTTATTTCACATTGCACCAGTTGTAGCTACAAAATGCTGTTCAAGAGTAACTCCATGTAGTCCATCATAAGATGACTAGGACCTGAATGACTGAGTACAGGGACTCCTGATCTAAGAAAGTTGTTCTATAAAAGCTCTCCAAGCCATGACTGCTACCTGCCGCTTGAGTAGGAAGTCCAGGAGAACCCCCATTTTCAGTGCAACCCATCCAGGATTAAAGTTGAGAAAGTTCCAGATCTTGGGCCCCCATGCACCCAAAACTTTGCCAAGATTCAGTTTAAGCTTGTTGTCCCCCATCCAGGCCCCTAAAGCTTCCAGGCACCACAACAACAGATCTTGATTCTTGAACTTTTATCACACATCTCTCCTTAGGATTGAATTCTGAGAGGCTGTCAGTGAATGCAGCCATAGTGTCCTTGGGTATTATTTGAATTGCCTCAAACAGAGTGAAATCATTGGCCACATCACAATTAGAATAATCTATCATTTTCCCAAAATGCCCCCAGTTCATTACCATTCTGCTCATCACAGGATTTGTTCATTCTACCCTAACAAAAGGGAACATTATTGAGAAATATCTTAGGTTCTCTAATATTAGTATTTACTTGACATGAGGACCCCCCAATAACCCCTTTGTCTTTGATCTCACTGGACAGGGATATTCCATATGTAGTAGGCAAGGGTGGGCTTCAAACATTTTAGCAACCGGTTCTCTGCCCAGTTGCTGGGTGGGCATGACCATGGTGGGCGTGGCCTAATCAGTCACCTGAACTATGGAGGGGGGCTTTTCTCGAGCCTCTGGGAGGGCAAAAGCTGTCCTGATGTCAAGAGGCCCTCTGGAGGCCAGAAATGGCTCTGTTTCCAGCCTTTCTGAACTTCTAGGAGGCCCATTTTCACCCTCCCCGGGTTCTGGAGGCTTTCCTTGAGCCTTCAGGAGGGCAAAAATGGCCTCCCCAGGCTCTGGAGCCCCCCTAGAGGCCTTCAGGAGCCTTTGGGAGGCCTGTTTTTTGCCCTCCTCAAGCCTCCGTGTGGACTCTGCACTTACCTGGCATCCAAAACAGGCATGTAGAGACTCCTGGGAGAGATGGGGCAGAGTGAGCAGGGCCAACCAAGGGTTGGATTTGCCAGTTTGCTGAACTGGTAGTTTAAAATGATAAAATTAGCTACTGGTTCACCCAAACCAGGGTGAACCAGTAGCAGCCCACCCCTGGTAGTAGGTGACATTACAGAAACTCAGGTTCCAATTCATGCCAATTGGCACCTTGATTTGCATTCATAAACTGACTGGCAACCAGTGCCACTTCCATGGCTTTAATATATCAGCAAAATGACTACAATTTAGAATGAATGAGCTAGAAAGGACCTTGGAGGTCTTCTAGTCCAGCCCCCTGCTCAAGCAGGAGAACCTATACTATTTCAGATACTGTAAGTAACTGTCTAGACTCTTCTTAAAAATATCCAGTGATGGAGTGCCCACAATTTCTGGAGGCAAGGTGTTCCAGGTTAATTGTCCTCACTGTTGGGAAGTTTCTCCTTAATTCCACTTGATTAGTTTCCAACCAAATTCTTTGTTTAGTTTCCAAGCATTACTTCTTGTACTGCTCTCTGGTGTGTTGGAGAATAATTTTACCCCCTTTTCTTTGTGGCAGACCCTCAAGTACTGGAATACTGCTATCATATCACTCCTAATACTTCTTTTCTTTAGACTAGCCAAACCCAAATTATGCAGCCATTCTTCATATGTTTTAATCTGCAGGCCTTTGATCATCTTAATTGTTCTTCTCTGAACTTTTTTCCAAAGTTTCAATATCTTTTTTGTAGTATGGTGACTAAAATTGATGACCCGTATTTTCTCAAAATAACCCAAAACCCAAAACATACATTAAAATCCGGTAAGGCCTTCAACTTAACTTCACTGTTTTATTAGGCACAGTTTAATGTTGCAAAAGTAAATAATGAGGCAAAAAGAAAACCAAAACAAACTGCATTGATGAGAGTTCCGAAGCAAGTCAAGATAACTAATCATAAACTCCAGGAAAATAACCGAGGAGAGTCCATGGGAAGAACACCAACAAAGACTCTTTCAAAGAGATCTAAGCACCCCCCTGCCCCAGCCCGCAGGCCTTGAGTTTGACATCCCTGTTGTAAGAGAACTACTGTTTAATTTAAAAAGGGGGGTTGTTGAAAATGAAAAATGCAAGCCCAATTACTCTTCTGTACTAACTCCCTCTAGCCCTGAATCCCTCACCTCATTATCATTGAAGAATGCTGCTGTAGTTCTGTCATTGCTGAGTTTATCAATCCCTATAATCCAGTCTTTGTTAGATCCTTTTCAAAACAGAGATTTAATGTTGAAGGGAACATTAATTAATTAATGATTTCAGGCATCATTCTCAATTCCAGATCTCCCATTGTAAACACGGGGTTGGAACTGATTCCATTTTCTGCTTCCAGTTCAGGCTCACAAAGGTTGTAGATGGGTAGTTCCAGGCTCAGATGTCCTTGAAGATGGTCTCAATTCTGAATCTTGTCATCCTTCAATTTCTGCTAGGGCAGGCTATTGGCCTTCATGAAACCAGCTTTTTCATGATCTGCATAAGCCTCTACATATTTCTCATGAAAGCCCAAGACTTTCATTCCCTCCACTGTTTTCTTTTGTTTCTAGTCTAGCAGTGATCTAGAATTGCCATAAAGCCCGGAAATTCTTTTTCTTTTTTATTTTCTTATCCTCTGGAGTACCACAGTATTCTTCTAAAATAAATTGAATGTGAGATCATATCTGATATCTCCTGTCCAAATATAATGTTCTTCCCTGCTGTCAGTTGGGCCAAGATCTGCAAGAGGCCATTGTGTTTTTCCTCCAGCAATTATTCCAAGGGATATATCATGTATTTACCACTGAATGAAAAATCAGTTCAATCTTTCAAAAGAGGTAATGATTCTCACATCCCAGATTATTCAGTTCTTCCTTCTACACAATTGCTGATAATTGGTATTTGGTTGGAGAGTAAGCACTGAGATCATTTCAAAGAGCCTGCTTTTTTAAAGCAAATAAATTGGAAGGATAAAGGCCTAGAAATTTAGAGTGTAGAGGACCTGGTCTACTAATTGATATAGTCTGTTACTCCTTTTTCTTATCCTTACTAAAATTTCTGAATAACTTCTGGAACATCAGTAGTCATTTTCCAGATTTGTTGAATATGTAATTAGTAATCTTCCATCAGTTTTATTTCCAAAGTTGCTATTCTGAATCCCGAGATAACTGCAGGTATGGTTTGCTTCTTGTTAGATCTTGCCTTCAGAGAATATTTCCTTTTTTGGAAATTTAGATTTATTCCAAATTCCTTCCACCTTACAGTTTTGAGAAATTGGTGTCACTGCTCTTCACAGCTAAAATAGAGAAAGTCCTTCTGTTTGTTAGCTGCTCTTCACAAGAACTTCTTATTAGATCCATATGGAAACATGTTCAATATTTTAGTCAAGCAAATAATTGAAAATTGTTCAGAGTATTGCAGAAATTCAGTGCCAGAAAAGTAAACATAGATGACTGAGGCTTCATTTAACTTTTTTATAAACATATGAAGTAAACTTTACAATACCAGTTGTAGATTTCTCCAACATGGAGCAAACTCAAACAGAAACAGACATGTTACAGGTTCAGTTCAGAGCAGAGCTCTAGTTTTTCAGCAAGCAGGTTAGTGTCAGCTTTCAAGACTCCTTTCTCTCGCTTCCTTTGGTTGCCATAGTAACGGGGGAAAGGTGAAATAATTGGGCTTTGTGGGGGTGGGAAATGTGCTGGAGGTTTTAGAGAATGAACTGTATAACTTGGAGAAAACTTTATTGTTTATGCCTACTTGCTTGCTTACTGCGCAACTGTAGCTCTTTATCAAGCTAGGCCAAGGTCAACAACCAGATGTCTGCATCACCACCTGAAGATGTCCCACATGACATTATATATATCTTTGATTGGATGGGGCATTTGAACTATGGTGGATGGGAACGTTGCCATCACTTTGTATATGTGTTTTTTGAGCGTAAATCCTCAGGTCTAGAATTCCTTTGATGCTACCACTTGATTTCCAGTAAAAGTTCCTTTTCTCTATAACAATGGAATCTAAGAGTGTCTTTCTTGGATTTTGAATGGAGCATCTAACAGTTAGTTTCTCTTTCACTTTAGAACTGAGCACAGAACAGAGATAAACCACACCCAGATTCTCTCTTTAAGTTTTAGCCCTCAATTCAGCTCTTATTGGCTGACCTTTTTACTAAGTTCTATTCCAGCTCATGAATGTACTCTGACACTCCTCCCTTCATAACTGGAATAGACATAAATCTAATTAACTTTATATTTTTCTCATGTTGTACTCCACCCAATGGCTTGGTCATTATGTCAGCCAAATTGTCTTCCGACTCAAGCTAATGAACTGAAGCAAGCTAATCAATTTATCTTTAATGGATTCTCTTATATTACAATATTTAATGTCCATATGCTTCATTTTATTTTTTACTCTATCACCTATTGCCATTTTTATGCAGGCAGACATAGTTCGTAGACTAATACAGGTTCAGTTGCCTTTATATTTAAATCCTGTAACAGTTCTACATACCAAGTTATCTCTGAACAGAGTTCAGACAAAGCAATAAATTCTACCTCTGCCGTAGAAATGGCTACAGTTGTTTACTTTCTGGACTTCCAATTAAAGCCCCTCCAAACAATATCACAATCCCAGAATTGAACTTTCTGGTGTATACATTATTTGCATAATCACTATCAACATAGCATTTCAATTTTAATTCTTCAGAGACCTGTATTTGACGACCTAAATTCACAGTTCCCTTCAAATACCCGAGAATCCTTTATCCTTGCTTTATATTGTATATTGTACCTCATTTTTGGGCAGTACCTTTTTCTTGTGTACCCACTTGCATCCTACAGCTTTGCTACCCTGTGGCAAAGTCATAGATGTGCACACTTTATGTTCTCCCATGGATTTCATTTCCTTGTCCATGGTTTTTTTCCACTTTACTTGTTCAATTTTAGGTAATGCCAATACTTCTTTGTAGTTCCTTGGCTCATACCATATATTATACACTTTAACTTCACTAACAGAATAACCTGTCAGGTGGAATCCCCTTGTTCCATCGCTCTGACCTGTGTGGCACTGACTGCTCCTGTATGTCAACCCTCTCTTGCTTCACATCTTGTTCAGCTTCTCCTCCTTGAATGCTGACATTGTCACTAAGTGAGTTACCTTCACTAAGTGTGTTACCATCACTAAATGGATCACCATCACTAAGTGGATCATTCCACAAATTTGCCTCAATTCTGTACCAATTTTGCTCTGCAAAGCTTGCAGACCTTGAAATCATTATTCTTTTGCTCCCATCACTGAACTGATAACTCTTTGAACCTGGCTCATAGCCTACAAACCTGAGTTTTGCCCCTTTCTTCTAATTGCTTTTGGAATATGTACCCATGCTTCCAAACATCCTTAAATGTGCTAGAGATGGTCTTCTCCATATAGCACTGCATATGGAGTGTCATTAATGGAGGAACTCCACAACCTATTAACTAAATAATTAGCAGTCAATATGGCTTTGTTCCAATATGACCTGCTTAGACCACAATCCTCTAGCAGTGAGTCCTTCTTTGTTTGCAAGACTCCATTTCATCTCTCAGCAACACCATTCTCGGCTGCTGTGTAAGGATTTGTGGCATCTGTGTTTTATTCCTAACTGTGCCAACCACTGTTGAATATTTGTTGACATGAATTCTGAACCTCTGTCAGTTTGCAGCTGACATAACTGTTGTTTATACCTTCTTTCTACAAAGCTTACCCATTGCTTAAATTTCTGTAGCACCTCTGTTTTACTCTAATAAATAGCAGAACCCAAACCTGCTATAGTCATCTACAATGACCACTGCATACTTAGCTCCTCCCAAACTGGCTTGCATTGGGCCCACCAAATCTGTATGTACCAGCTCTAGAGCTCTTGTTGCCTACCTTGTGCTACTCTTGCTTCCTGGGTATGCCTTGGAGTTTGATGTTTTGCATACTGCACAATCCAAATATGCCTCACATCACTTTAAATTTAAACTTTCTGCAAATTGGCCCATGTTCTGCAAAACGTGGAAGCTGGCATGCCCAAGCTTTCTGTGTAAAAGATGAACATATGAATCATGTTTTGCAACATTGCCAAATGTTTGTGCACACTGAACTTTTTGTCCCTGTGAAATATAAGGTTATCATGCTTTATGCCCTTTGCACTTACAATACCATTTTTCTTTATAATACACTGCCCATTTACAAATGTGGTCTCAAATCCTTGCTTGTCTAAACTAGAGACACTCAGCAAATTATATTCCATTTCTGGCACACATAAAATATTATTAAACCTTGTTTCCAAATATGGAATTTGCACACTTCCACTGACCTTAACCTTTTTTCCATTTGCCAAGGCTACTGTGTCTCCAGCAGCTGTATCCATCCTGTAAAACAATTTAGCATTATTAATATTTTGGCTAGCCCCACTGTTTATTAGTCATTGATGTCTCCTGCAGTAGTTGACTTTTGCTATTGCAATTTGTTCATCAATTTGTCTTTCTTGCAAACTGCTTCTTCTTCTTGCAAACAGCCCCTTTGCAGACACTTTCATTAAATTAGTCATTTGTCCACAAATGAACTACCTCTTCTTTTGCTGGGTTGTAACCTGATATACCTTGCTGCTCTTCTCTGGAGACAGCCAGTCTGTGGGATTTTCCAGTATGCTCCTTAGACCCCCTCCTCATGGATTTATCCTTGTGACTAATTAAACAAGATTTAAGGGCTTCTAAATGCAGCTCCTGCTTCGGTTTGCATTCAAACACTGCAGAAACAATATCTCAAGTTTCATCTAGGCCTGCAGCAGTTTCTGAGATTCAGGAATCCTCATCCAACACTGTTCTTTTTTAAAAAAGTAAATTTTATTGATTTTACAATTAAAACAAACCAACAACACATACATAAATGAAAGAGAGAAAAAGAAGAAAGAAAGAAGAAAATAGAAAGAGAAAAATAGAAAACAATTAAAAACATTCTCATCTCTTCAACAGTTTGTAAGACCTCTTTTTATCCTTATTTTATGCTATATACACACACCTAATCCTTACATATATCTGTATATCACTACTATGGATCAATCCTATCCTCTTTTGCCTTTTAGTGTGAAGTCTATCTTTGGTCTATCCATTTGTACTAGCAGTTCCAGCTGTTGTAGTATATTGAAGTGTCTTTATTTTTTAATGTCAAAGTTAATTTGTCCATTTCTACACAACTTGAAATTTTTTGAATAATCATCTCCTCTGATGGAACATGAGGCTGCTTCCAACACTGTGCAAAAGCCAATCTGGCTGCTATCAAAATTTGTATTATTATATATTTCACTTTTTTTGATATTTATTTATCAAAGATCCCTAACAGAAAGGACTCTGGTTTGAATTTGATCTGTTCTCTTGTCATTTCTTCCAGCCAATTTCTAATTTTCTGCCAATATTTTTGAGCTTCTGTACAGGACCACCACATATGGAAAAAAGTTCCCTCTTTTTTTTTTGCATTTCCAGCAATTCGGACTCATATTGGGGTGCAACTTCGCTAATCTCGAGGGTGGAAGGTGCCATCTATAAAATATTTTATAGGCATTTTCTTTGAATGCTACCGATTTTGTAATTTTATTATTTCTACCCCAGTCCTTTTCCCATTCTGTTATGGTGATGCTACGTCCTATATTCCTACTCCAGGCTATCATGTTCCCTTTTACAATTTCTTCTTCTAATTCTACTTCTAATAAATAATTATATAAAAAAATTTTTTTTGCCTGATCCTAATAAAATTTTATCTAATTGCTGGAGTTTATTGTTAATTCCAAATTCTTTCTTGTCCTGTTTATATCTACTTTGATTTGAAGATATGCCCACTGATCAATTTTTAGTCCCCACTCTTGAAGTTCTTGCCATGATTTCAAATTTCCTTGCGTATCCAATAGGTCCTTATATTTAATCATTTTAGTGATATCCAGATTATTTGGATTAATCATTGCCTCCATTGTTGAAATCCAAATTGGTATTTTTAAATAGTGTTTTTTCCATGTTTTCTTCTGATTAGTTAATAATGAGTCTCTGATTAGGTGTCTGTGAAAATATTTCTGGCTAGTTTTCCCTACATCCCATAAAAAAGCATACCACCCCCTCTGCAAGTCATGGCCTTCTAAGAATAATATTTTCTTATTGATTAAATTCACCCATTCCTTCAACCATACTAAAGAGGCTGCACTATAATACAATTCCCAATTTGGAAGAGCCAGCCCTCCCCTGCTCTTCATATCCTGCATTGCCTTTAAATTTATTCTAGGTTTTTTCCCTTGCCAGATAAATTTTACGGTTATTTTATTAAGTTCTTCAAAAAAAACTTGGTGTACTTTGATTGGGATCGTCTGAAATATATATAGGAATTTTGGAAGAATATTCATTTTAATAGCAGCAATCCTGCCTAATAATGAAAGTTGCAGCTTTCCCCATGTTTCTAAATACTTCTTTACCTGTTGCATCAATTTATCATAATTATTTTCCTTAAGTGCCTTATAATGTGCTGTCAACCATATTCCTAAGTATTTAACTTTCCTTATCACTTGTATTCCTATAACTTCTTCTTGTTCTATTTTCTGTTTTTCTGTTAAATTTTAGTTATTAATTTTGTTTTCTTCCTATTAATTTTAAGTCCTGCTACTGCTCCAAATTGTTCTAATTCATTCATAAATTTTTGTCCTCTTTCTATTGGTTCTTCAATGAAAAAAATCATATCATCCTCAAATGCTTGCAACTTATATTCTTCTTTCTTAACCTTTAATCTTTTTATGTCTGGGTTCTGTCTAATTCGCATTAGTAATGCTTCTAATGATAATATGAAGAGCAGGGGTGAGAGTGGGCAGCCCTGTCTGACTCCTTTTTCTATTTTTATTGGGCGGGTATATTCCCCGTTTATTATAATATTAGCCTGTTGTGTATCTTAAATGGTTGTTATAGTATTTTCAAATTTGGTGCCTAAATTCATATTATAAATTTTTTGGATTAAAAATTGCCAATTTAAATTATCAAAGGCCTTCTCTACATTTAAAAACATAAGTGCAATTTGTTTTTTGGGATGGGCTTCGTAAAATTCTAAGACATCTAGTAGTATTCTTAAGTTGTTCCTGATTTGTCTGGTCAGGAGAAATCCATTTTGATCTTCATGTATATGCTCATTTAACATTCTTTTTAGTCTACCTGCTATAATAGAAGTAAATATTTTGTAATCAGTATTTAACAATGAAATTGGCCTATAATTTTATATATATTGGGGATCCGAATCCTCCTTCGTGATCAGTGAAATCAATGCCCCCCTCCATAAGTCCGGCATCCTGACTGCCAATAAGATGTCATTAAAAACTTCCACCATAAGAGGTCCTATTTGTTCTGCTATTGCCTTGTACAGCTGCCTTGGTCCCCATCTGGTCCCGGGGATTTATTGTTTTTCTGGTTCTCTATTGCTGATTTCAATTCAAACCAAGTAATATCTTTGTTTAATAATTCTTCCATTTCTTCCCCAATTGCTTTATCCTTCACTTCATCTAAATAGTTTCTTATTCTATCTTCGTTAACTTCTTCCTTTTTATATAACTCTTCAAAATACTTATGGGCAATTTCTTTTTTCTGTTCTATCTCCTGATGTATATCCTCCTTTCCATCTATTAGCTGGTATATCAATCTCTTGTCTTTCCTTTTTTTAAAGTCTATTTGATAGCCATCTCCCTGGCTTATTAGCATGCTCAAAATAAGTTTATCTAGTTATATTCAAATTTATAATCATTCTCTCTTGTTCAATTAAATTCAATTTATGTTTAGTTATTGTTATCTGATTTTGCAATTTTGAATCCTTTGAGGTACTCTGTAATTGAGTTTCTAATTCCTTAATTTTTTGTTGTAATTTGTTTTGCTGGGTGTATTTTTTCTTATTCCTCTTGGTGTTATAAGAGATTGTTATACCTCTTATTACTGCCTTCATTGTATCCCAAATGTTTTGTTTCATAGTTGCTCCATTATCATTTTCCTTTAAGAAATAATTTAATTTCTCCTTGAGTTTGTTGGTATATTCTTTTTCTCTTATTAACTGAGTATTTAATGTCCATTTTTTCTTGGGTTTTTCCCTAACCTTCCATATTATCTGAATTGGATTGTGATCTGCTCATTCATTAGGTAAAATTTCAATCCCTTTTATCTCATTTGCTATTTCCCCATTCATCCATGCCATATCAATTCATGTCCATATTTGATGCGGATTTGAATAGAATGTAAATTGTTTTTTCTCGGGATGTAATCATCTCCATATATCAATCAAATTTAACTCCTTCATCATTTCCATACATATCTTGGGAAGCTCTCTTTTCGCCCCTTTGTTCTCCCCCCCATTACTGTGGTCTTTTTGATAATCAGCAATAGAATTAAAGTCTCCTATGATACAAATATTTCTTTTTTCCAATCCTCCTATTTTTCCATAAAGATGCCTAAAAAACTCTTTTTGATCTCCATTCAGGGTGTAGATTACCACTAAGAGAATTGGGATGGCATTAATCCAGATCTGCAACACCAGAGTTCTTCCCTTAGAATCCAACCATATTAAATCTGCTTTCAAATCCTCTTTAACATATACTGCAATCCCTTTCTTTTTCCCATGTCTGCTGGTGCAGTAAATAGCTTTCCTAATTTCGGACATTCTAGGTATTTTTCATCTGTTTTCTTTATATGAGTTTCTTGTAGGCATACTATATCAGCATTTTGTTTGATTAGTTTAGCTATTATCCTTTTCCTTTTTATCGTCGAGTTTAAACCATCTATATTAATTGATAGTACTTTTCTTCTTCCATTTAATTAATTCTGTTTCACTCTTTGTCTTGTAATGGCGCCGGTCTCTCCTTGTGTCTGAAGATGTGTCCTACTTTCTTGTCTCTCCTGTTGTAGATGAGTATTTCTTTGATTTCCTAAAGTTACATCTCTGTTCTTATGATAGCCTTGATCTTCCTAGGAGTTTGTTTCCAGTTCATCCTTACTGCTCTAGTCTTCCGAACCTACCAATCGCTCATAAAATTCCTGGGCCTTTTCCATGGAGCCTATTTTAATTTTCCTTTTGTTCCAAAAAAACTAACATCCCCTCTGGGATTAGCCATTTAAATACAATTCTTTTCTGATTTAGGTAAACTGCTAAGAACTTGTAGTCTCGTCTTTGCTCTCTTACTCTTCTTGGTATTTGTTTGAGAATCAAGACTTCTTTGCCTTTATATGTGATTGTTTCATCTCTTGACATCCTATATATGATATCTCGGACAGCGAACTCGAAGCCAAACAGCAAGATCACAGCTCACCAGCTCAAATCCCCCAGCAACTAAGACTAACCTGAGCACAACCAAGCCCCCACCTGAACAGAACACGCCTCCAACCAATCAGAACATGGCTAACCCCCAACCAATCAGAACACAGCCAAACCCCTACCAATGAGAACACACCCCACCCAATCAGAACACAGCCAAGCCCCCATCCAATCAAGTCCCACCCCCACTGGCAGTTAAAAGGAGGAAGCAGCTGCAATCTCCATTACTCTGAGAAGCACAGAGCCGGAGACAGAAGCCTGAAGATGATGAATGAGACTTCATCGAAACGTTGCCTAGATACTTCGAATCTTACGCGGGAGAAAACCCGAACAACCAAAGATCCATATATATATATATATAATATCCAAATCCAACTATATTTAAATATTATAAATAAATATGTGTATTTATCTAACCTTATTTTAAATATTCTTAAACACAAACAGTATTACATTCATCCCCAAGTGGATTAATTGTGATCACACAATAAATTATAATATTAATACTTAAAATCCTATAATTATTAATTAAATAATACTTAATGTTCTTACTATTTTCCTTATATATATCTAATCAAAGTATAACTATCACTATTATTAATAAATCAATTAAATCAGTTAGTTCAATTATTTAACAATCAGTTAGAACAATCAATTTTCTTTTCCCCAGTATACATATTTATAATCATTATAAAGAGAGAATAAAGAAGGAGAGATAGTTCATCATAGCGCCGGGTGGTGGGGGAAAAAGAAGAAAAAAAATTGAGCAAATGTATACAGAAAAAAGGGAGTAAAAAGGGGGGAAAAGAAATTTTGAAGTAAGTTTTTAGCTTTCCGTCTCTAAGTTTGAGAGCTTTCACTCCAAATGCACTGGAAGTGGGGAGGTAAAAAATGCTGAGTAGTGACTGCAATTACACGGTATCTCCACACATTCGGAAGCTTCCACTATTACTTTTTGTCTTAGCATTCCTAAGTTCAATTTTCCTGATTTTCTTCAGATGGAACCCCCTCCTCAATTAGATCAGTATGCTTCCTAAAGGGCTGTTAAATGGTTTATATCAGTTATATTGTTATGATAGCTTCAGGTTTCTAAGTATCACCTGTGGCGCCACACTGTCTCTGTTCCGTCAGCTCCAATCTTCTTCCCATCTCCACTTTAATAAAGTCTTTCAGAATAAAAATCAAATGGTCCAAATCCTCCACAACGTCCAGGCACCTTCCAGCTGCTAGTCTTCCAACCTCGTAAACTTCCCTTTTTACTCGTTATCGTCCTCTCTCTCTCTTCTGTCTGCCAAGCCCTTTCATTTTCACTTGCCTCACATCCGCTTTTGGATGCTTTCTTTTAGGGCTCCAGACAGACACTTGTAACAGCCTTATAAAAGTCTATAGCATTCCAATCATCCTCTCCTCCGCTAATTTTCTCTGCCACACTCTTCCCCAATGATCTCACAAACTGTCACTCACTCGCTTCTTTACATCGGTGGCAGTCCGGACTTCAGAGCCGCCATTGATAGGGGGCTGTTTCTTGCTCGTTGGGCTCTGGAGGGCTCCTCTTCGCTGCAGGGGGGTTGCCTTCCCCACACTGCAACCCAAATCTCCCCCACGCCAACACGAACCTCTCTGGGACTCGTGCACCCTCAAAGGATTGCGCCAACCACAAAAAGAGATCAACTGAAACCACAGACGGGCTTCTGCACCTCTGTTCGTCCTTGCCTTGCCACCAGAAGTCTATCCCACACTGTTCTAACTCCACAAACAAAGTTTGCATATGAACAAAATGCTGTTTTACTGAATCTCCTGGCTGCAAACGAACTCTATATTACTTTCTTGGTAATTGTACGATGTTGCATGCAGATACACTCACATGAACAGTTCTCAATTTATCCCAGACTTCCTTTGCAGTCTTTAAATCAGCTACATTGATAAACTGTTCATAAGATGATATAAGCCAATGCTCTATCATGCAGCTTCTGATCTGCAGCATTCAATGGTGCCTGGGGTGGATTTTCAACAATATTCCAAAGCTCTTTAGCCTTTAGGAAACATTCCATCTTTGCAGCTCAAATAATATAGTTCTTCTGACCCAAACAGGATAGAGAGCTGCTATTATTATTATTATTATTATTATTATTATTATTATTATTATTATTATTATTATTATTATTATTATTATTATTGCATCTTGCAAAGCCTCTTGCCTTGTTTCTTACTTTTAAAACAGGCAGTCTCTCAGCTTTAATTACAATTCAATCTTTTTCTGGGCCCATAACCTGTTCAGAGTATTGCAATGTAAATGCAGCGCCAGAAAAGTAAACACAGATGACTGAGGCTTCATTTAACTTCTTTATAAACATAAGAAGTAAACTTTCCAATACCAGTTGTAGATTTCTCCAACATGGAGCAAACTCAAATAGAGCAGACATGTTACAGGTTCAGTTCAGAGCAGAGCTCTAGTTTTTCAGCAAGCAAGTTAGTTTCTCTTTCACTTCAGAGCTGAGCACAGAACAGAGATAAACCATGCCCAGATTCTCTCTTAAGTTTCAGCCCTCAATTCAGCTCTCATTGGCTGACCTTGTTACTAAGTTCTATTCCAGTTCATGAATATACTCTGACACATATCTTGAAAAACATGGTCTGTCACATGATTCTCTTGCACTTGAAACAATATGACTTAGCATGTCTTCTATAAAAGCATATCTGCATACCTTGCAGTCATATCTGTTTACTCCTATAGATGGTGCTACATTCCTCCCCAAGAACCTTTAATTCCTTGTTCACTGTCAAAAGCTGCTTCAAGTAAATACAGATTCTGCAAATGAATATGATCAGCATCAAATATAATACGAAAAATAAAATCTTGGAGGCTGTAGCCAATTCAACCAAGATATTTCCAGGAATAGACTAGGGCAGTGATGGTAAAACTTTTGGGCCCTGAGTGTCCAAATTGTGCATGCTCATGTGTATATCCCAAATGCAAGGCGCACACCCCCATGCATGCATGTGCCACTCCCAATCATGCACCCGTGCCTCCCTGCACATGCACTCCCGTCCCCCCACATGCACTCTGCCCTTGCGCATGCATGGCAGAGACCCAAAGGCCAGCGGGAGACATGTGCACATGCATGATGGAGCTGAGCTGGGGTAACAGCATGCATGCCCACAGAGAGGGCTCTGCGTGCCACCTGTGGCACACTTGCCATAAGTTCACCACCACAGGACTATAGCATAGAGCAGTAGCATCAAATGTATTGTTTAAACTTAAAAAATTAAAGAGGCCAGATAGTCTGCAAAATCTGACCTGAAATATGTTTATTGCGATGGAAGTCTATATCAAATTACGGGCACTATAATATGGTGAAGTAAGTGCTTATTAACCCTGCTAATTTAATGGCACAAATTATCATCTAACTCATTTTGATCACTGCTTCACCAGGCTGGGCAACATTGTGGCAGGGTTAGTATCTAAAAGTATCAAGGATGTGTAAAACTGTCCTGGATGCCCTCTAGGTGCCCTGGGTCCCCTCAATAATAGTGAAATTGAGTGTAGTAAGTAAGCCATCGAATTAGAAACTGGATTAATGTGGGTTTAGCTCCAGCCTTAGGTACAAAGACAGTTGAGTGACCTTGGCCAGTGATTTTCTCTCAGCCTTAGGAATGGCAAACCACTTCTGAAAAAAACTTGACAAGAAAATTGGAGTAAGTTTTGGACATTATTCAAAGGAAGAAAAAAATAGTGATGTGAGAATCATACAAATATCTCTGTAATAAAATACAGGCAATGGCAAAGGACATGTTCTGTTGATCACAGACTTTGAACCCCAAGACAGAAGGATAAGAAAATATATCAACCAAGAATGGCATTGAGGAAAATAACAACAGAAAGAAAAAATGAGGAAAGTGGAAGCTAAAAAGTCAGACAATGGAAGGTCACTAATTAATGTGAAATCTTAACTTTTGAATAGCAAAATTTCTTTTAATTTCTTGCTTAATGTCTTCTAAATGCTAAGACAGTAACTAGAAATTGATAGCATTAGGCATGAATTAGAAAATATTTCAAATATTTCTAGTAAGATAAAAACAATACAAATATTAGAAAAAAAGCAAAGAAAATAAAATTGTGATTAAGAAAGAAAAATAAATAGAAATAGAAATGGAAATGGAAGGAAAGGAAGGAAGGATGGAAGGGATTATAAAGAAGTTGCTTCCAAGCTTTTTGGTAGCAGTTATGAATACATTTATACTTTAGCTTCTCATCTAAGATTACATCATAATTTCCTTCTTTCCATAAATTATCCTTTCTAATCTTCAACCACATAAATCACAAGTTCATTTCTCTCTCCCTCGTTTTTAGCAAAAAATCCATAAGGGATTGTCAGACATTGATAAATATAGTTGTTGGTCTTCCTTTAATCAAACAAGTTAATTTCCTCATATCTTTTTCACCAACCATTCCTCTGTCGTGGGCATTTCAGTGTGTTTCCATTTTTGCCTATTTAATAGTCTTACAGCAGTAATATATAAAAATATCATTTTTCCATAGATTTTTTTTCCATGGTTCTTTTTAAATTGTCAATAAATACCAACAAGAAAATGTTCTGTTTCAATTGAATGTTGATCTTTTAAAATGTTTCTATCATTATAATGTATGTATTTGAATCCAGAAATGTCTGGTTTTTTTCCAGCCTACCAGGCATGATCAAATGACTTATTCTTCCATACTATAAGTTTAACAGTAAATAAATTACTGTGGTTAATTTATTACTTTCTTTTTAAATTGAGACTTATTTATTGCCATCAAGATCAATCAATTCTCATTAGGAGACTGCACTACTAAGACCTAGATAGGTAGTCCTCAACTTACGACTACAACTGTTAACATAATTTCTTTTATTAAGCAATACAGATGTTAAGTGAGCCAACTCATTATTAAGACATTTTTTGTCACAGTTGTTAAGCAAATCATTTCAATTGCTAAGTGAATCATGTGGCCTTCAGCAAATCCAGCTTTTCCCATTGACAGTATTTGTTGGAAACTAGGTGAAAAGGTACCAAATAGTGACCAGATGACTCCAGGACATTGTAATTGTTCCAAATTCATGCTGGTTTCCAGGTGCATTTAGCAGTAAGTGCAAGGACCAGTTGTAAATTACTTTTTTCAGCGTTGTTATAATTTCAAATGATTGCTAAACAAGATCCAATCTGGATTAGTCACTAGGACTAAAGATTTAGTTTTCCAAGCTTTTGGATTTGTGCTGAAGCCCATCTTTAGGGAACTTCTCTCTTCTCTATTGATGGCTGGTGATTGGCTGTTGTTTTCTTGTGCTGCCAAGCTCTCAGTTCCTAAGTAGCTAATAAGCAGGTAGAAAATCAGCATTCCTGTTGACTGACATTTCCCAGGCTTCAATCATTTCCCTGACTATCTTTGTACCTGTATGACCAACAAATGATTGCAAGTCAAGGGCTATTTGTGAGGATTTCACTTTTGATAGTAGCATCTATAACATAATTTTATAAACAAAGGTTCAAGATGACTCAGAATTCCAGTCATGGAGCTGTTAATGTTGAATCCATTAAAGGTTTATTAGCTATATTATCCATATTTGTCTTGCCTACAAAAGAATAATATCAATCCATCTATATAATGTTATAACAATGTAGTCCATTTTTAAATATGTAAATATTTGGTGTTTATTCTGTTCCCTTGTTGGCAATTTTTATAGACAATAGAGTAGTTTGCTGCAAAAAATTCTTCAGCAAGGAGTTTTAGGATGTTGACAAAATTAATAGAAATGGCCTTATGTTATGCAATCTGAAAGTTCAGCAGGAAAGGAAAATGAGTTTTTGAAATTCCAAATTGTCTGAAATTTCTGTTTTATTTCTTTATAGTTCTATTGCACAGTTGCAGGTCAATTTACATCAGTCACAATAAGATCAAGCATAAGATAGTCAGCTCTTTCTTTTATTAGCAAGCACTATCCATAAATAGATTGATCAAGTTAGAATGAATTCTTGGTGCAAATGTTTTAGATTTGGGCCCAACTTCACCAACATTTTTTTCCCAATTAAATTTCCCCTGTGCACATACTTATGTCTTTGACAAGCATGTTATATTTCTGTAGTATTGAAATAGGAAAGATGAAGTATCTACCATTGGAAATGGGGTCCCTTAACCTGCTCTATTATAATAGTTTTGTGCACAAGTATTCCTGGTAATAATCAATCCCTTTAGTATTAGCATCCCTTTGGAATATCTTGAGTATTTTTATGGTTGCATGGTTCAGCATTTTGTAAGGTTGGAATAGGTTTTGCCAACTTGTTGTTCTTTAGGTTGTGTTCTATAATAAACTCATAAACTGCTGAATCTCTGAAGTAAAACTGGAATTTTGTCAGTGAAATTTACTTTACAATGTAAGGCTCCCCAGAGTAATAATTAAATATTTCAGAAAGGAAACATTTTTAATATCATATAGTTCTGTTAAATTCCATGATCTTTACACTTGGCTTGTACCTCATTTATGGTTTGGTGTTTTTTAATTACCTCTTGATATATTAGTCAATCCCTATTCTTACTCTTTTTCATTAATATTTATATTCATTTCAAACATTCATAATTTGTATGTTTCTCTTTTAATCCTCAATCCAGCAGCTCATTTCATTTTATGTCTATTTTGCACTCCCAAAGCTAAAATAAATAGGAATGATGACAAGAAGAATTCTTGTCTTGTCTTTTTCTATATCTCCTCACAAAGTAGTCCCAGCTTATCAACAGTGCAAATTTCTGTTTCCATTTCCTGGCTCATCCCATATACTTTAATTTAAAGTCTGGTCCAAATTAACATGATTAATAACTGCTCTAATTTAAGAGACATAAGAAAGAAACCAAATAACTTTTTTAATGTCAAAATTAAGCATTCACATCTGCATCACTCACTCAAAGTCTTGGCATGAGTTATTAATTGAAACAAAACATGGGTGTATACTCAATAATGCCATATAATTCTTAATTATTTAAAAATTACTAAATATGCAACATGAACTATTGTAATGGATAAAAACAATTGAAATATTTGATCAGAATTAATGAATAATAAGCAACTATAAAATGTGATTTGAGGGAGCATTGAGTTGTCATCCATCTTAGCCAATAATGCCATGGGACACTCAAAATATAGAAGTCAAGTGAACAACTGCAGTGAAGAAAGCAATTTATTCTGAATTAGATAACATCAAACTGCAACCATGTTAGGAACAGCAGGGCTTCTGCTATATGAGGAAGCTGTTGTCATAGTAGGTTTCTTCCTTCTTAGGAATGTTGAAATATTGTATCTTGTCAGTCTTTGCCTAGTTTGTAGACCATTAGTTCCCATCTCTGAGCAACCCTTCTCAAGTAGTACTATATTTTGTGATAATAGCATTTGTGACATTTCCCATATATTTAAGATGTGCTCATGGTTGGAAAAATTTGGGAATCTTATAGCCCAACTGAATACTTCATAAAGAGTTGAGAAAATTGCTGGTTCTCTGGCTAGAGAGTATAATAATAAGAGAAGCACAATGACAAAACATTTAATAAAGGACAAAGAAAATAATTTATTTTTTCCTTCTCCAATAAAAATTGTAAAAATTGTAAACCAGTTAATTATAAAAGAAAAGTGATATCCCTAAAATCTCTATGGTGAGGTTGGAGGTTAATCCCAAACAAGCCAGATATTTTTCCCCATATTTTTCTTTGCATTTTCTGTTGTTCCTGACACACCCCTTTGCTCTCATCTTGTCATTTATGAAAACCTTACCAGGTAGATCAAACAAGAAACATAATCAGATAAACCAATTCCACATTATTGTTACATTAGCAAAATTTTGCAAATCTAGAAAGATAAATTTCCTTCCCTCTCCTTTTTAGCCCAAGAAACTAGGGAGGAACACTTCTGAACCTCTTCTTCAGCCCACTATCCAGCTGTGGACTGTTCCCTCTCTTATAAGACTGTTTCTTTCTCTCCCCCTATTACCAGCAGAAATGAGTCTTTGTGAGATTTGTTGTGCTAGGGCAGCCTCTTGGAGCAGGATGCCTTGCAGGGTCCCAAAGACTCATTTCTGGTGGAGTTTGGGGGAGAGAAAGAAAGACTTTTGCTGCTTTCCTCGCATGTAGCCAAAAGCAGAAGAAGAAATAAACAGAAAGAAGCAGCCCCAGTGGCCAGGCCAGGCATGTGGAGTGAGTGGGGTTCCCCCCTCTGCCCTTTCCCCCTCCCCTCACTACCTCGTGTTGTTCGCAATGCAAGCAACGCAAGCCTTGTGTTTCCGCGAGCCATGTGAGTGGCACAGCCTTGTGTTCCCTCGCAGCCTGGATTAATTGCTTTGGGGGGTGCTTTGGGGGTGACATTTCTCTGCAGACCATCAAAAGTTTCTCATGGACCACCAGTGGTCCCCAGCCCACTGGCTGGCGACCACTGCTCTAAGCAGCATCTTTTTGCCTTTCTTTCTCACATGCAATTACATCTTATTTACACTATGGCCAAGCTTTTAACTGACTCATCCCAGGCCTCAGCCATCATCTACTGCCATTTGTTGTCATTTATGTACAATAGTATTAGTGAAGTTCTGGGAATTAAAAAGTTTTTGGAATCCTAGAACTTCTCATGCAAACAGAAACAGTGACAAGCAAGGGTTTCAATTTGAAATATTGTCACTCTCCCACCCCCAAATTAAAAGCAACATATAATAACTGATAAAGAATAACGGGTTGTGTATGGGCTTTAGGGTTTCCTTTATTTGACCTGGGGCTTATTGAAGTGGTGGATAATCAGATACATATCCAGATATTTAGTAGGAAAGGCAGGGGAAACATCTGTAATTTTTCCCTTTGTGTGTTATTTCTTTTCCAGCTGTTCAGCTTTGTTTCTCTGCCCACTGATGTCCTAGAAATAGAGGTGAAGGACAAGTTTGCAAAAAGTCGACCTATCATTAAGCGTTTTCTGGGAAAGCTTTCCATGCCAGTACAACGATTACTAGAAAGACATGCCATAGGGTAAATCTTTGCAACATAATTTTATCTTTTTTATGAATATCTAAGAATCAAAAGGAGAGTGATGGTTGCCATTGCAATTACACAATTGGAGAGGGGGAAACTATAATTTAATTTCAATAAATTGCCTTATTTGGGGTAAATATTTTAAATAATTTACGTCAAGTGAATCACAGGTGAATTAACTTGGAAGACATCCAATATTCTGCTTACTATAGAATCTTCAATAAATTCAGATGGTAAGAGTAGATGATAGCCTAGATAACAATCTAGCCTTTTAAATATGTCAATGAAAAGAAAATCCATTATGTTTTACTCTATCTTCTCTTCATGTTTTATTAGAATATTAAACCTAACAATCTACTTAAGAAAAGCTATATAATAAAACATTTCTTTCTCTTCTCCAATTTCTACATATATACTATATAGCCATTTAAGTGAAAATAATTCAATTTTTATAGTGTTTACATTTTCATACATATTATAATTAATGGAAATGTATTTCAAGCATAGCTGTTCATTCTAGATGTTCTATATACAAGACAGTGATGCCTTATGTTATATTCACCCATTTAAAAAATCAAGGCCTTACCACATGTTACTGTGCAGTACATAGCGGCTTGTACTTAGGATACTGATATAGTGTATTAATAGTCACAATTGAATGTCCTGCATAATGGCTCATATAATATTATACGCTTCCCAATTTATAAAATATGACCTGTGCTCTACTTCTATAATAGAAGCTATTAATTCTGAAAAGGAAATCATACTGGTGTTGGACTAAAAAATGCTAAGAACAAGGTTGATAACTAGGACCATGTTTCTATAGATGAGACTTTTGTGATTGGCAAAACTATTCCTTTCAACCTTTTGGATCTCTGTAACTCACTGTCAGCACAAATATTGACGTTATGCCTCTTAACATTGAGCAAATTTATTTGCACTTTCGGGGTACACTTTCAGGAGGCTTAAGTGTTAGGACTTAGATTTTGGTTCAGAACTAATCATTGCCCTATGATGTGCTTTCATCAGATTTTACAAATAAGTCTAATGAATAATATTCATTAATAATTCCTATGAAGCAGTTGCAACCAGCATACCATATATAAAAATGTAATACTCTTTTTTTTATTTTTTTTCCAATAGAGACAGGGTTGTTAGCTACACACTGGGACGAAGGCTACCAACAGAACATGTCAGTGGCCAGCTACAGTTTAGATTTGAGATAACTTCTTCAATCCATCCAGGTATTATTTGTTTGTTTGTTTATTTATTTACAGTATATCCCATCTTTATTCCTTTTACAAATAACTCAAGGCATCGAATATATCAATATGCCTTCATCCTCCTATTTTTCTTCACTTAGGCCTTATTTAGCCTATTTACCAATTCTGATTCATGTAATGTGAATTGGAATAGGAAAATGTCCCTTTTCCTTTCTTTTGAAACAAAGAAGAAATGAATTAACAGATTGATAGTTATGTGGAACTAAAGTTGATTTTCTTTTATTTTTCTCAGGTCTGAGAAGATAAATTGATGATAGGGACTGAGGGAGTTTTCTGTGTCATGATTTGGTGACATACTGAGTTCAGCCTTTCAAATTGATCACCAAGCAATTTTTAAAAATAATTTTGTTAAGCAAAGTTTTGTCTCATAAATGGGCATTATAGATCATAAGAGATTCCTAGTGGTTGTTTTTTTTGCATGTTCTTGAAACTCAGAACATCTGATAGCTGCATTCTATAATCCTGATTTGGATGCTTTGAATGATGTATCACAGTTTCAAATGATTTCTGCATTTTAACTTTCAATCATGGTAAAATTTCAAATATTGTACTTAACCAGCTAATGCAATTGTGTGCCTTTGTGCCTTTCAAAAATAATTTGAAAGAAGTATTGTAGACCTGTGAGTCAATCCCACTCCTGCCATTCATTAAAAATCTCTTCCTTTTGGGAAACTTGGGTTGGGGTTGGAGTGGGGGGGAATGGAGCCATAACTGATTTTAAATTAATTTCTTGTGCAGAAATGTGGAAAAGGAGTTGTTTAAATGAATAGTACTGTGCTTGCAGGAAATTCAGAAAAACATATTTTAATCATCTTCAAAAGATCATGGCCCTGTAACTTATATAGCTGAACCTGGATGAATGAGCAAGGAGCAAAATCATGGCCCAGGATTTTAATCATAGTCATCAGGGATTCTGTCTGTTTGCAAAAGAGATAAAATGGGATAATTTATTTTAAATTTTACCATGTCTTGCGAAGTCAGTAATAACATTAACTACACTCAGAAAATAAACACATACATTGCATTCTGAGTGAACAGGGGGATTTTGTTAGCTTCTGTTTCTCGTACATGCATATGAAAACAGAATATAATTTTGCCTTAATAATACTACTGAACTTTGTTGCTCTTTTGATTAATTCCAAACAGAGCTGAAAATAAATCCATTAAACTCTGTTTCTGTTTCTGAGTAGACATGCATGGAATTACCTCATTAACCTTAATAGGTTGATATTTTACACATGGATCTATTTCTCTCTCTTCTTTTTTTTTTTACATTTTTACATAGGAAAATCCTTAATTCACTGTATAATGCTATGCATATCTACTCAGAATAAAATCTCATTGTATTCAATGGGATTTATTCCAAGGTGAGTATATATAGGCTTTTAGCCTATTTGATAATGATATCGATTCAATTTTAAATAACAGAAATTAATATCTTGCTTTATCTTATAAGCATTTGGTATATATGATATTCCAAATTATTTGATTTAATAAATGCATTTAATTCACTTGTTACTAAACTGTATGAGATGCAGCTTAATTCTGAGCTTAACAGATATTTGGATATATTTATGTAGGTTTGTTGAAGCGTCAGGCTATATTACTTATACTCAATTTTACTTATATGTCATGTTTCTTTTCTTTTTGCTTCTAGCAGATGATGAAGAGGTCTCTACTGCTGTAGACAATGAATCAATTGAACTTCAGGAAAGCACCATTAATACCTCAGCATGCAACAGTATAGAGACCTCAGAAAGCGCAGCTTCAGAAAAGCTACATGAATGTTCACTAATATGCATCAGTGTGGGCAACTCTGGAGCTGAAGAACCTCCCTTGAACTGCTCCTTCAAAGAAGAGCTAACAGGATATAGAGTGAATGATGTTGTACCAGCAAACACAATTAATCTCTCGGAATCTATCCCAGTGGAAATAATGCCTTCCCCAAGTGTTGTGGATTTCAGTGAACAACTACCTTTGCTGGCATGCACTCCTCCAGAGTCTGAAGTTAGAGAAAACAACAAAGTTAATTCTGTTACTCAGGCAGATAGTGACATCTTTATCAGCATAGAAGCCTTATCTATCGATGAGGTGAGTGGAGATATTCAAGTTACCAAGGATTTAGAGAAGAATCAGGATGATGAAGGGGCTTCAGCCCAAGAGGACCAAGATGAGAATGATGATGAAAAGGAGAGCAAGCTACAACTAAGGACCACGGTGAAAAGGAAAAGCAGGCCTTGTTCCTTGCCTGTGTCAGAACTTGAAACAGTGATTGCATCTGCTTGTGGGGAGCCTGAGACTCCTCGTACACACTACATAAGAATACACAATCTCTTGCACAGTTTGCCTTCTGCCCAATTGAGTAGTGATGATGGAGAAGGGGAGGAGGAACAAGGCAGTATAATAGAGAATGACGAGGAACTGACAGTGAGGGAAGTATCTGAGAAAGATTTAGTTAGTGAGACTGAAACAGTGTTGGCTGAACCTCCTCAGGAAAACTTAGTAGAAGAGAACTTTGTCCGGGGAACTGTTCCGCGCAGCACCTCCATTGAACACCTTGCTGATTTAAATGAACAAACATTGGATAATGAAGGGCCAAGAACTGAAAGTGACAGTGAACTGAGTCCTAGACCAAATGGTGACCCTGAATATGAAGTGTGTGACACATCCTGTTATAGCACTTCTTGCTATAGCACTTCCTGCTATAGTACCTCCTGTTACAGCACTTCCTGTTACAGCACTTCTGGCCATGAGAGTGCCAACCGATTCTCAAGCCATACTAGGTTCTCTTCTGTTGATAGTGCAAAGATTTCTGAGAGCACAGTTTTTTCTTCGCAGGATGATGAAGAGGAGGAAAATAGTGCTTTTGAATCAGTGCCAGACTCGGGTCAAAGCCCTGAGTTGGACAGGGAACAGCTGGATAGCTCTGCCCATTGGTCTGAGGAATTGGTAGTTCCCGGAATGAATCTACAGGGGACTGCAGAAAATATAGAGCCTCCAATAGCAGGTCCAAGCATCAGAAGAGAAGGTTAGATTTGAAGGAGAAGGAGGAGGACCTTGAATATCATAACTTAGGCAGAAATAATAAATAATAAAGATCTTATCATATAGACAAACTTCTACTTAATATAGGACCTCAGATTTAAAAACCCACTTTTAAATGCAGGTGTGGGAATTGAATTTTCTTTTTTATTGTGCCTTCATAATAATTTACATAGGAAATGAACTATCAAATGTATGGTGTAGAAATTGAGAAATATATGGTTGCCACTTTGCAGTCCATGTACTAAGCATCTATCATCAGATGCTGCAGGTCACGGGATTTCTGCCTTATTTCTAAACATTTTTTTCTCAGTTCCATGAGTCCTTATCTACTATCTCTGTTAATGAGTAATACACCTCAGGCGATAAAGGGCAAATTTAACCCTGGGCTAGAGAATAAAATAATACTGTAAGAAGCCACCAAATTTAGAAATTTTCAAGTATAGATTGGCTGTTTAGATGCTCTCCAATTTTCTCTTTATTTCCTTTGGACTTGAATATATGTTTTGTGTATGATAGATTCCACATCACCTTAGGTATGTTGTATCCTCCTTTATTATGCTGGTGCCCTACATATGAAGACACATAACGCTCAGCAGTAGAGTCACTAGCCATGCTGGGTGGAATTCTAAGTTAAAAGTTAGTGCCAATTGACAAAGGCTACATTTATATCCTCACGTGGTGTTTTAAATTGTTATGGGTTTTCATGTGGGGATTTCACCCATCGATCCTTCAAATATCTATCTTTTGCTTTTACATTTCAGTACCTGTCTGCTATATAAAGATTTCTAAATTGTTAATACACCAAACGTTTGTCAATCCTTTTGATTCCCAAACCTTTATATCATATGTGTTTATCATAATGCATCTGCAATCAATGTGTGGCAACTTTGAATGAATATGCACTTCTGCCCTTTCTTATCCATAGGTGATTGCCCTTTGCTTCATAATTCTCAGCCAATCAACCAGCTTCCTTCATTGAGACCTGATCACCATCAGTACCCAACTGTTGATGAGCCTCTCCCACCAAGTAAGATTCAGATTTTATATTATTTAATTTAACTCATATAAAAGATAAAGATCAATATCTCCTGTATGTACATGTGAACCTTGCAAGATAAATTTTAAGTTAGCTAAAATATAATCTGTCACCATCTGTCTTTTGTTTTTCCTTTTATTCCTGAAATACTTTTTTTTTTATGAATACACTAGGATTTTTGCTGGGTTTGTTTTCCTTGATTCTATGCCCATGATGGCGAACTATGGCACATGTGCCAGAGGTGGCATGTAGAGACCTCTCTCTCAGCACATGAGCCGTTGCCCAGCTCAGATCTGCTGCATATGCACATGTGCCTTCTGTCGGACAGCTAGTCTGCCGTGCAGGCATGGAGTGAGGTGCATGTGTGGGGGCATATGCACACAAAGGTACATGTACATGTGCATAGGTGGGTGGGCGTATGCACAGGGATATGCACGCATTTAATTTTGGCAATGCGTGCTTTGGGCACTCAGTGCTGTAAAGGTTAGCCATCACTGTTCTATGCTGTTTCATAATTACAGTTTATGATTTCTTCTCTTGTCATTTGCATATTGGTATACTTTTTAAGTACATTGTTTTGAACAATAAGAAAGTACCCAATAATTATTTGAAGAAATTATTATCTATAGGACCCAGTATTGTTTTTAAAAGGCAGTTCTAAAACATGGAAATAGAGACAAGACCAGAGGTGGTATTCGGCAGTTCTGACCAGTTCTGGAGAACCTGTAGCGTAAATTTTGAGTAGTTCGGAGAACTGGCAAATACCACCTCTGGCTGGAGATTTTACAGTATCCTTCCCTTGCTACACCCACCAAGCCACGCCCACAGAAGCAGTAGTAAAAAAATTTGAATCCCACCATTGGACAAGACCGAAACATTGGGTTGATTGAATGTATATTTCTCCCCCACCCCCACCAGGTATCATAGTGCATTTAAGTCCTAATTTATTTCAGAAAGCACAGAAAATCATCCCGATAGATTGTGGCTATGATGAGTTAAATCTTCAGTTACTTTTCAAAGATGAAGAGAACTATTCAAAGAGAATGTATTCTTCCGTGAGGATCCCACCAAGTACCACTTCATTTGAATTTTGCCTGTATGATTTTCTGACAGCAAGCAGCATATAAATGTGGATGGGTTTGACAGTGAACCATTCATATTTGTTATATGTTTGAATCCTTCTGCAAAATATGTCTGCAAAATGATTAAAGTAAAATTAATACTTTTAGTTAAAAGTGTCCTGCATTAATAAATGCTGACCACTAGAGGGCATGCTCTGATCATTAATACCTCATATGTTTGTCACTTTTCAGGTTTGAATAATAACATTTATAAATAATTCATAGTCTTGGTATTAGCCAACTTAATCATTGGATTTGATTCTGTTCTTGTTAATTTAATAAAAGCCAAAATAAATCTTCAGTCATTTAATGCTCAGAAACCTCCACATTAAGGCGAAACATTGATATATAACATGACAATATCACATAATAGGCAAAACCTTTCTTTTACCAAGGAGTTTGCAACTCAGATCAAATTGCCCTTCTGTTATTGCTTAAGAATAATTATTTATTTACTTATTTATATCAATTTTTATTATTTTTACAAATAACTCAAGGTGGCAAACGTATCCAACATACTTTCCTCCTATTTTCCCCATAACAATAACCCGTGAGTTGGGTTGGGTTGAGAGAAAGTGACTGGCCCAAAGTCATTCAGCTGGCTTTCATGTCTAAAGCAGAATTTGAACTCATTGTCTCCTACTTTCTAGCTTGATGCCTTAACTGCTAGACCAAATTGGCTCCCAGTAACAATAGTGTCATTGTTATTTAACAAATTTACATGTACTGAATTATTGTAAAACTCCCGTAGGAAGGAAATTTGGCAAATTTGAGGTTGCTTCAGTGCTGCCAGACAGCCACATTACCATTCAAAGATTCAAAAGATCAGTCCCAATGTAGTCCTGTAGAGGCCAAGTAAACTGCTCCCACCATTGGTTACCAGGGAGCAGTCAGCCATGATCATGCCAGCAGGACATCAGAAATTGTTCCAGATCATACTGTTTTGTTTTTGTTTTGTCCTTCATCATTCTGTTTAGGTAAGGAAATATATCTGAAACAGTGACCCAGTGGGTCATGGATTATGTAGCGTTGTTTATTAACAAGAGAATAAAGAACTAATTAATTAATTCGCATTATTATGCCTCCTTATTCCCATTATTATGCCTCCTGTTCTGTGTTTCTGAATATAGTTTTTTTCCCTTTTGTGGTTAATGCTATTGAAAGCTTGCTGCACAAATTGTATTTTTTTCTTAATTTTATTTAAAATTATACTGTAATGATAAACTTCAGTGGAATGATTTTTTAAAAATTCAGTTTCTTAGGTTGCATTTGCAATTTAAGCTCAAGATTTAATACCTTGTGTTTTGATTAGTCTTCATAGCAATAAGTAAACTATACAAGCTGAGACAACATTTATTTAAATGTGATGCATATCTGATGTGATAAAGAACTATTTGTGTTAAGCTGTTTATCTAACTTAAGTGATTCTGAAACTTGGCAACTTTAAGAATGTGGGCTTCAAATTCCCAAATTCTGGGGTTTGAAGTCCATATGTCTTAAAAGTTGCCAAGTTTGAGAACCACTGATTTAACTGATGCCTAGATATTAAGTAAGGCTGTCATTAACATGGAGTCAGGCCTTCCTGAAAGGAACTGGCATTTAAGAGAATACGACAAGCCAGATAATATTCAGACATTTTGGACAGAAGCATAAGAATGAATTACCATATTTTTCGGAGTATAAGACAGTCTGAAGTATAAGATGCACCTAGCTTTTGGGGAGGAAAACAGGAAAAAAATCTGCCTCTGCCTCCCAGCAATTTGCTTACTTGCAGCAAACAGCAAACAGCCTGTTTCAGTTTCAGCACAGCCTCATTAGCACAAGCAGCTGATTCTGGGTTGGATCGGCCTCCCGACAATCAGCTGTTTCATGCTTCAGGGATTGCCATAGACTATTGCTGCCTCCATGGACCTCATTTTTGATCTCCACATCCCATTTTCAGCCTCTACATGCCCCATTTGTGGCCTCCATGTGTCCCATTTTCCACCCATTCAGGTGTCAGGGATCAGAATGGGAAGAAAATAGGGCGTGTGGAGGCCAAAAATGGAGCTCACGGAAGCAGCAATAGGTTATGGCAATCTCTGCAGCATGAAACAGCTGATGGCCGGGAGGCCGATCCAACCGACTATCAGCTGCTTGTGCTCATCAAGTTGTGCTAAAGCTGAAACTGTCTGTTTGCTGTTTGCTGCAAGGAGGCAAATTGCTGCAAGGAAGAGGCCAAGGGGGCCAGTGGGTAGACAGGGCTTCAGCAACATTCACTGTATAATATGCACAAACAATTTCACCCTCTGGAGTATCTTATATACTCCGAAAAATATGGTATTAGCTAAATACAATATTCAAAGGAGAGTGGCTCAGTGTATGATGTGATTAAATGAACTAATATGATTGCTATTAGCATTATTATTAATTACTGTGACCTAGGAATGCTTGCAAGGAAGTTCAGTCTATTGAACTTATTATTGCTTCAGAGTACTGAATATAACTAAATATCTGTAATTCTGTCATAAATGTGCTTACTTGAGAGCCTGTTTCTCTTATGACTCAGGAATTTTGAATAAAGAACTATTCAGGAATATTCAAAAATGAGTGGTCTGAAATACTCATTGTTCTGGCCTTTACAACCACTGGCTGATTATAAAGCAGACAGATTAAACTCCACAAAGGCATCCATACAAAGTTTCTTTATTGGTTCATCAGCATCCTCAAATATAACTCACGGTTACGTCAAGATTCATCTCAATGTCCAATTTTCTGCATAGTTTACTTTATGGTGTAAAAGGATACTGTTCTTTTTATTCCTATAATGAAGGAGTAAGGGGGTGAGGCACCAGCACGCTGCTGGGGTTCAGGCAAGAGTGAAGAAACCTCCCCCAACCCACCAAGGGTCAATTCAGTGACCAATCAGGATTACAGATGTGACTACCTGACATGGACTACATTTCCCAGGATACCTTAACTACATTTACCATGATGCATTCTGTTAAGGGACAACTCCCTATTCCTAACTAACTATAAACTGGACAGCACACTCCCCACCTGGAATTATAAATTCCACTACCAACTAAATATTAATTAACTATATAACTAAGATAAATAGTAAACAGTAATATAGCATCAAACAAAGCAAAGCATGCAAAGCTTGAGGTTTAATCTTCAAATTCAGCTGTTCTCCGCAGCAACATTAGGTCGGTGACTGGTCTGGTGTAGACCTTCTTGGTCGCAGGAGGAATCTAGCGACCTCACTATCAGGACCTTGACTTGGCGGACTAGTCCATCAGAGCTGGGCAAGATTTGATGCACAAGTCCCATAGGCCACAAGTTCCGATGCACATCCTTGTCTTTTAGCAAGACAAGGTCTCCTTCTTTGAGGTTCAGTTCCTTGGTTTTCCATTTACAGCAATCTTGTAGGGTGGACAGGTACTCTTGCTTCCAGTGGTTCCAAAAGATATTGGCAAGCTGTTGAACTTGCCTCCATTGTTGTTTGTACAGGTTCTTAGAGTCAAAATTCCCTAACAGTGCGGGCCAGTCACCCGTCTTCTGAGTTAGCAAGGTAACTGGAGTGAGAATAGTCGGATTCTCAGGATCTGAGGAAACTGGAACTAAAGGTTGACCATCAATGGTGGCTCCGACTTCTGCCATCAGGGTGGATAGAGTCTCATGTGTCACCATAGGTGCCTTCATCAACATGGAATCCAGGATCCTGTGAGCTATTCCTATCATGTGTTCCCATGCTCCTCCCATATGGGATGCATGAGGAGGGTTAAATATCCATACACAATCGTTTAAGATAGCCATCAATTGGCGAGTTAGGGTGAATGTCTTCCTCAATCTGTAATTCTTTACAATCTCCTACAAAGTTTGCTCCACGATCAGATCTGAATACCTTGACTGGGTCTCTGCAGGCTTGAAACCTTCTTAGGGCGTTGATGAAGCAAGAAGCATCCATAGATTCGATGACTTCAATATGGACAGCTTGGATGCTGAGACATGTGAAGAGCACTGCCCACCGTTTGCTGTTAGCTCGACCACCCTTAGTCCATCGGGCAGACACTGACCAAGGTCTGAATACATCAAGGCCTACATTGGTGAACAGTGGCTCGGAACTCAGATGCTCAGGTGGTAGGTCAGCCATCATCTGGTGTAGAGTCACGCCCCATTGTTTGCAATAATGGTAGCATCTCTGCAGAACAGTCATAATGTATCTTTTGGCACCTACGATCCAGAGTCCATTCACTCTGATGGCACCTTCTGTGAAGTGGCAGCCTTGATGGTGGACTGTTTCATGGTAGTGTCGTACTAACAGGCTCGTTACATGTTGGCAAACAGGAAAGATGATGGGGTGTTTGTTGTGTAAGGCCATTTCAGCTTTGTGTAGGCATCTGCTCACTCAAAGTAACTCTTAACAGCTCTGAGTCTGCGGGTCTGGGGGTCATTGCACAACATTGGCTGGTGGGCTATGAATTCTTCAAGAAGGGTAAAGGGAGTTACTTTGTGTCGACCATTGGCCCTGAAAGCCTCAGACAACTGGATCCATTGTTCAATTAGCACCTGTGGTAGTTTTCAAATGATTTTGCTTTGCATATCTAATTGGTCAAGACAAGCAAGTCCTGGTAAGTTGGGATCCCATTGTACTGCTCTCAGTTGTATAAGTATATTGGAGAAGCCCCTGAGCTGATTAGGCTTATGGAGACTGATTTTAGGAAAGCTGTTGAGGCAATCCAAGAGCAATGATTCCACCTCTGTGGGAGTGCCATACTCTTTGTCGAGTCTCTTCCACATCAACCGAAGGGCAGTGTCTGGATCATGTAAGTGGGATCCATAAAGGTCCTTGCTGCTCTTTCAGACCGCGGCCCCAGTCATGCTATCAAGTGTACAAGTACTTCGTCGGGCTTCAGGCATACGGCTTGAATGTTGCGCATGAAAATACTCTTCCATAGCAGATATCTTCTGCCTGGCTTGTCAGTGAATTTGTATACACAGTTGGCAGCCAAATTTAGTTTTCCTCTCCTTAGTGCCAAGTCTCTCCAGTATGCTGGATCATCTGCTGAGGTGGTATAGGGGTTGTAGGTGAGGTGCAGTGATGCAGAGAGTTCTCCCCTTGGATTATCGTAGAATAGGTCTGGGTTGTATCTCAGCGACGGGTTGTAGTCATCCTTGCTATACTTACTGAGGAGGTTGTCCTGCCATGGTGTATACGATGGTTGAGCTTCATGCTGCTGGGTAGGCCGGCTGCGGTTATCTTGTTGTACCTGTAAGCTCGAGTAGTGTTGAGATTGTGGCAGGAATGCCACTGCCTGTGGATTGAGCATATCAGTTGTCGCTTGATGTATGTCTCTCTTCAGAAAAATCTTCGCTGTTACTGGTGGGCTAATTTGCTTGCCCTGCAAGTCTTGAGATGTTGGGGTAGGTTTTCTGTTTTGGGGGACGGAGTCTCGAGTCTTAGGTCTTATGACATCAAATTTTGACCAGTGTTTAGAGTCTGTGGTTAAGATTCTCCCTTTTGATTCCTAGGTCCTGGGAGACCATTAGCTAACTGTGCCGGTTCCACTTGCTTGTTTCATAGTGAATGCTGCTCATCCATGTAGGTCTTGACCCATTTATCTGAGCTCTCTTCTCCCAACTCTTCTAGGTTGAAGTTGAGGGAGGCGATGTCAGCCACCTTCTGCCATGCTGCAGCTCGGACTGTTTTTGTTGCTGACTCCGTTTGCCTTTCCATCAACTCCTGTTTGGCCTGAGCTTTGGCCATTTCTGCCTGTTGGTTGGCCTGGGCTTTGGCCATTTCTTCTGCTTGAGATGCTACTGCCTCCTTCTGCCATGTCACCTCCTCTGTTGTGCATAGATCTGCATCTGCTACTGCAGCTTCTACCTCAGCTTCTGCAGCTCGGTTGATGTAACTTGCTGCTTTGGAGGCCTTAGATGCATCACTGCAATGGGAGGATGCTCTGGAAGGATGGTGAGAGCCAGCAGCAGATAATTGCCATGAGGCACTGGAACCTGCTTGAGATCTAGCCGGCTTGGGATGGAGGGAGGCTTTCTTAGAATAGTGGGATGAAGCCACTTGTGATCGAGGGGCTATGTCAGATATGGCCTTCTCCCCTGACATTTCCTCCAGCTGTAAAGTGTCGTGGGGCGCTGCTTGGAGGGAGCGTTTGCCTTCCCGAATGCAGTCTTTGCATTCCTTGTGGATGGAAACTGAACAAGGAGAGATTTAACCTGGAAATAAGGAGAAACTTTCTGACAGTGAGAACAATCAATCAATGGAACAGCTTGCCCTCAGAAGTTGTGGGAGCGCCATCACTTGAGACTTTCAAGAAGAGATTGGACTGCCATTTGTTAGAAATGGTGTAGGGTCTCCTGCTTGGGTGGGGGGTTGGACTAGATGACCTACAAGGTCCCTTCCAACTCTGATTATCTGTTATCTATTATCTTTTGTAACTCCTTGAAGCATTGGATGTATTCTTGGAGTTTTGGGTCACCCAGTCTTGACTGAATGGACTCGAGTTTACTTTTGCAGTTTCTCCACCATGTGAGAAGGGCATCTAGTTCATCTAGCAATGTGTCAATTCTCTCTGGGAAAAGCTTGCATTTGGGAGGTTTTCAGATCTCCTCTAGCTCCAACCAGGAGTCTGCATAGCGGCGATATTGCCTCTCCCAATCCTCCCTTAAGTGTGCCTCCATGGGTTTGGTAAGCTTCCTATGCTGTCTGAGGTCGTAGGCTTTTATGGGTACCACTGTTTCTTTGGAGGTTTGGACATCCAAAACTGGGTTTGGGGAACCAAGCTCCACATTTACATCGAGGGTGGGTGGAGGGTTCGAGTACTCTGGTACATCAGAGGAAACTGTCATAGCTGAAGACGTTGCCATGCTTCAAATTGGCAAAAGGTGAATTTTGGAAAATGTGGTTTTCCGTGCAACTCCCTTTTTTCCACTAGGGTGCGCTGCGAGCAGGTAGCTGAACATAGAAACTTCTGCGAAATTCAGTACTTGACCACATAGATGGTGCTGCAGGGATGTGGCTGAATTGAGAAAATTCTGCAAAATTCAGTGGTTGACTACTAGAGGTGTGCATTGCCAGGTCTGGAAGACACTGATGCAGTGCACAGGTTGGCCTCTCAGTGGTGCTTGACCCTTGGGTAATGTGGCAGGAGGTTGCTAAAATTAGGAAATGTCCTGTAAAATTCAGTACTTGACCATGAGGTGGAGCTAGACCCTTGAGATGTGTTGCCAAGGTTGCTCTAAACAAATGACTAAATGTAGAAATTCCTGTGAAATTCTCTACTTGCCACCAGATGGTGCTCCAAGTTAGCAGTTGAATGGCAGGCAGCTGTGAGGAAAATTCATTTTAAAAATGACATACTTTAGTCCAACTATGATTAAGTGATTTCCCTTTGTTGAGCAGAGTAGGCTGATATCCTTTAATTTTCAGTAAAGAAAAGGGGAAGAGAAAAAAATCTTCTAATCCTTATCTCTTCAGGGGGGAATGTGCCCCGTTGCTATGGAGACGGCCCTTCACTAATGATTTGCAACCCTATTGTAAAGTTGCTAGAAGGCCTCTTAATTACCTTCTTCCTCTTGAAGGCAAGCAGTGAGAAATGCAATGGGGGATTCCTGGCCCCTCCCAGCAACCCAAACACTCTCCCTTTTGTTTTGCAAAACAGTTTTTTGTTCCAACAAAGATGCAAATTGAGACAGAGAGGAAATGGCTTGCTATTCTCTCACTGAAGAGGGAGAATTTCTATCCCCTCCCCATCAATTCAAACAGGTTCAGTAACTTCAGTTGTTCAGAAAGAGAGAAAGATACAGAGAGAGAATTCAGGCAATCTGAATTATATCTTTGCTTTGGAAGCTCAGATTAGCTTGTACTTTGACTTGGGAATTCCAATTTCAGTATATAGTTTCACTCTGCTCACAGGAATTCAAATTGCTTTTACTCTTCACAGGAAATCAGATATAGCAATATTCTTTACTGTGGGACTTTAGATCATATCTTTTTACTGTTCTGGCCTTTACAACCACTAGCTGATTATAAGGCAGACAGATTAAACTCCACAAAGGCATCCATACAAAGTCTCTTTATTGGTTCATCAGCATCCTCAAATATAACTCACGGTTACGTCGAGATTCATCTCAATGTCCAATTTTCTGCATAGCTGACTTTATGGTGTAAAAGGATAGTGTTCTTTTTATCCCCATAATGAAGGAGTAAGGGGCTGAGGCTGGGGTTCAGGCAAGAGTGAAGAAACCCCCCCCAACCCACCAAGGGTCAATTCAGTGACCAATCAGGATTACAGATGTGACCACCTGACATGGACTACATTTCCCAGGATACCTTAACTACATTTACCATGATGCATTCCATTTAAGGACAACTCCCAATTCCTAACTAACTATAAACTGTCTGGACAGCACACTCATACTTTCCCGATCTACATCCCTTTAAAGATGAGTTGTTGCAATTATCCAGGAAGCCAGCATTTATATAGGTGACAGAAAAACCTCCATACATACAGCTTTATCTATCATTTATTTAAAATATATTATTTCTATGGTTACCCAACTCTAGACAGTTTTCATTTGGTTAAAAATATATAATTAGAACTACAAAGAACATGAAACACAACAGTACAGCATAATTCAGATCAACCCATAACATACCATATTTTAATTAATAGTCATTTCAGAATGGGCTCATCCAAGAAGAAACCAGGTTCTCAAAGTCTTGCAGAAGCCAACATACGGATGCTCTTCCTTATAGGAGTTGCCATGATAGAAATGACACACTTCTTAAGTCCTGGGTATACATGAATATGTAAAGCTAGAGAGTGCCTGGTTAACAATAATCTATTGATTATTCCATTTTTATAGCCATTTAATATTGTTTTCAATATATGCAAAAAGTAGATGAAGTTATGCAATCATAGCTGAATTGAAACTACTTTGTTATCACTATCATCTTTACATGATATTCCAATTATATCTTTAAAGTTTGTGAATACACATGGCATAATTTATAGTATATGAAATAAATTTACAGTCTTTCCCTGTAGATTGCCAGTTGGGTAATTAATTGTTTTTTCAGTTTTCATTAGCCAGTTTATGTGATATATGAAAGCTTGCTTTACTATTCATTGGATAATTTCAGAGTTTTAAATTGACTGAACAAATTTCCTATTTCTTCTATTACATTCTGAATTTCAATGATCCAGTGATCAGTGTCCCAAAAATCACATTTTAAAATAATTATTACTATCTATGGCCTACCCATCTAATCATAGTTAATATTTTGGTATTATATGCCAAACAATAATGTATAATATTCTTGCCTTATTGTTATGCATATTTTCAACCATAAAAAAACCATTCGAATTTTTAGAAAATATTCTTACAAAAAATTGAAATATTACAAATAAGTCAAAATTTGGAATAAAATAGATTTTTTAAGATTTCGTATTTCTTGCAGAATATTAGTGTCAGCCTTCAAGATTTTCTTCCTTTGCTTTGCATCCTTCAGCTGTCATAAGTAATTGGGGGGGGGGACATGATTATGGGAAGCGAGCTTGAGGCTTCACAAAACAGAACTGTATAAGTTGGGCAGGGGAGTTTCTTGCTAAGGCTTCTATCCTACGCTATGCGCAACTGCATCAAAATATGCCAAGGTCAACGGACAGAGGCCTCATCACCACCTGGAGATGCCCACATGATGCTATACACAACTTTCAATTGGATGAGCCAATTGAACTATTGGGGGTGGGAACGTTGCCATCACTTTGTATATGTGATTTACACGCTCATTTTCTCAGATTCAGAATTCTTCTGTTGCTACCACTTGATTTCCAGTAAAAGATATCTTTTCTCTAATTAATGGAGTCTAAGTATTTCTTTCTCTCTTGGATTTTGAATGGAGCACCATTTGACATTATTCTGAATCTCTGTTTACCAGCCCACCCGGAGAATTAACAAACTTTCTTCTGAGGGTGGTTGAACACAATGTCTAATCCAGCCAGTGACCAAGAAGACCTGGGAGCGACTGGAGGACCAGATTCCCTGCTGTTAGAGGTGGCAGGAGAAGTCAACTTATTAGCAGAATTAAGTCTTGGCAAAAAACCAGCTGTAAAGCCCAAATGATCCCTGGGAGTTAGCTGGAAAGATCCTGAAGAAAAGCTTCCTCCAGGAGTGACCACTACCCGTCGGCGTGGAAGAGAAGAGCCATGGCAAGAGAAGGAAAGAAGGAATATTTTTTACTAACTCAAGCCCTGCATCTTCTAAATGAAGTTGTCGGAGAAACTCAGACTGATCAAAGGTATGAAGGGGAGGAGGGGCAGGTAGCCCCAGCCAGAAGAACCAGAGCAGCTACCCCCATAAATCAACCTGGGCTGGCGCAACAAGCAGCAGCAGCCCAGGGGCCCCCAGTGGGGGAGTAATTGCCAGAAGGCGTAGAACTCCAAAGGTTCCTCCATTGGAAGTAAAATATGGAGGAGATCCCAAGGAGTTAGGATTCTTCCTGGCACAGTCTGGAGCCATATGGAGGAATATGGGCAGGATTTTTCTTCAGCATTTTTCCTCGGAAGCAGCCAAAATTAGATGTGTGACCCGGCCTCTGGAGTGAACCGCTGCAAAGTGGATGGTGACTTTGCATAATGATAATGCACCCCAACTGTTGAATTATGACCTGTTCATGACGGCGCTGTGTGCCAGATCCACTAGCTGAACATAAGGCTAGAATTAGGACGAAAACCATAAATCAGGGGCGGAGATCAGTGGCCGATTACACCCAGGAATTTAGAGAGCTGGCATACCATATTCGAGGCTGGTCCCAGGGAGCCCTGATAGAAGCTTTTAAAAATGGTTTGAATGAAGATGTTTATCAAAGCTGTATTGCCAGAAGAGACCCCAGTGAGCTGCAGCTGTAGTACATGCTAGCAGCAGAGGTGGAAATTGATCTGACCCAAAACAGATGCCGGGGGCTTGATTGGAGCAAGTCCACCCCCACCAGCCCTCAAGAAGCCTTAAAACCTCAAAAGGGGGGAAGGCGGCAAAACCAAGACCACTGCATGCTTTCGATGTGGGAAGGAAGGTCACCGGGCTGCAGACTGCCATGCCAAGCTGGACCAAAGGGGACGCCAAGAGGAGGAAGAAAACCTGAAAAACTTCCAGCAAAGCCTCGCGAAAAGGCACTTAAAGAGGAGGAGGTTGTAGAGATCGCCCCTCCGAAAGGAGAGGAGCTGGGAACTCCAACCTCTTATGAAGAGAGTTTATCTGAATCGGAAGACGACTCACTGGTAAGTCCAAACAAGGGCCCTATGACCAGTGAGATTAAGGGTACTCACGTTGGGAGCCAAAGGGGAAATGTTGGCCTTGATAGACTCTGGGTGGACAGGGTGCATCATCAGCTTGGAGGCAGTAGAAAAAATCGGCTTAAAGCTAAAGACTTTAAAAATGCCCATAGCCTTTTGCCAACTGGATGGATCGGTAGCTGGGGACAGCCCTGCACATTTCATAATGGAACCAGTAGAAATGACGATGGGGAAGCATAGAGAGACTTTGTGTTTTATTGTGGCTCCTGGAATGGAACGGCCCCTAATACTGGGTTTGCCCTGGCTCCGGAAATGGAACCCCCACGTCAACTGGAGGAGGGAATCATTGCGCATACATACTGACCAACCCCCAGAAGGGGAGGGGCAATCTCAACCAAAACCTGCGAATTCCACAGAACTGGCCTCCACTGGCACCGAGAATCTGAGGCGGAGGAGAAAATTCCAGAAGAATATTGGGACTTAAAGGAGTTATTCAGTGAGAAGGCCTTGGACAAGCTCCCTTCCCATCGCTCAACAGATTGCAGTATTGAAATTTTGCCAGGAGTGAAACTCCCAAAACCGAAACTGTACTCGATGACACTGCAGGAGCTAGAAGAGCTGTGGTCATTTATTGATAAAAATTTGGAACGTGGTTTCATCCAACCTGTTAGGCCCCGAGTAGCGGCCCCAGTACTATTCCATGAGAAGAAAGATGGCTCTCTGTGTTCGTTTGTTGACTATAGAAATCTCAATGCCATTTTGGTAGAAAACATGTACCCCCTCCCCTTGATGAAGGATATGTTGGCCCACTTAGCCAAAGGAAAATTTTTTACAAAACTCGATCTGAGAGAAGCCTACTACCAAGTTCGAATTAAGGAAGGGGATGAATGGAAAACTGCTTTCAACTGCCCAATGTGGTGTTTCCAATTCAATGTTCTTCCATTTGGCCTACAGGGGGCCCCTGCCAGTATTCATGCAAATGATAAATCAGGTGTTGTGTGAACATTTATACAAGGGGGTGTTGGTTTATCTTGATGATATTCTTATCTATATGGAGACTTGTGATGAACATGTGAAACAAGTGCATTCAGTTCTGGAAAAACTTCGAGCTGCTGAACTGTACACGAACTTATCCAAATGTGAATTCCACCAGGAGAAAATTGACTATTTAGGCTATTGCATATCACATGACGGTATAGAAATGGATCCAGGGAAAATTCATGCTGTTTTGGAAAGGGGCCCTCCCCGCCCCAGGAAACAACTGCAAAGTTTCTTGGGACTTGCTAATTTTTACTGTCAGTTTATCCCTGCTTTTGCGAAGATTGTGCTGTCTATTACAAATCTCCTAAAAACCAAAGGGAACTGAAACCAAAACCTAGTAAACCCCTGGAGTGGTCCATGGAGTGCCAAGCTGCTTTTGAGAAGCTGAAATGACTGTTTGCTGCTGAGCCGGTGCTCAAGCACCCTGACATGGATGCCCCTTTTGTAATCCAAGCCGATGTGAATGATGTAGCAGTTGAGGTGGTGTTACTACAAGCAAATGAGACGGGAACTCTGCAACCCTGTGTATATACTTCCCATAAACTGAGACTGAAAGAAGATGGGCCATCTGGGAAAAAGAAGCTTTTGCAGTTCGTTGGGCTCTGTTAATCTGGAGGCATTTTCTAGAAGGAGCAAAACACCCTTTTGAGGTGTGGACGGATCATAAAAATTTGGAAGCGTTAAAAATGCCTCGTAAACTGTCTCCCAAGCAAATTCGCTGGGCGCAGTACTTCAAACACTTTAATTTTTCATTGAAGTACATTCCAGGGGGGAAGAAAATCATGGTGGATGCTTTAATCTAGATTACCTCAATATAATAGTGCCTGCCCACAAGTGGTTCGGCCTATTGTCCCCACCAAACAGTTGGCGGCTCCAGTGGTTACCAGAGCCCAGAAAAAGAAGGAAGTTGAATTATCAAATGATTTATCTTCCCAATTCAAAGAAGCTCTGAAACTTAATGATTGGTTCTTGACTCACTCAAACAACTGTACAGTTAGAGATGGATTGGCATGGGTGGGGGCCAAATTATATGTTCCAGAAAAGTTGAGAAGCCAAATATTATAGCAAGCTCATGACTCTAAAGTTGCTGGACATTTTGGATTTGTGAAAACCTTACACTTGGTTAAAAGGCAATTTTGGTGAAAATTTTGAAAAAAGACATAGAGGCTTATGTGGCTAGTTGTCCTATCTGTACCCTCAGCCAAACGGCCATCTGGTAAACCAGCAGGCTTACTACAAAATGTGGCTAGGCCAACTGCCCCATGGAAAGAAATTTCTATGTATTTTATAGTGGAATTACCTGAAAGTAGGTGAAATACAGTTATTTGGGTAGTAACAGATTTGTTTTCCAAACAGGTACACTTCATACCATGTGCAAAGATCCCTTCTGCAAAAACCTTGGTTAAGCTGTTTATTTTACATATCTACAGGTTACATGGAGTTCCTGAATGCATAATCTCAGATAGGGGTGTCCAGTTTACCTCAAACTTTTGGAAGGAGTTCCTGAAGTTATTGGGCTCTGCCCAGGGCTTAAGCTCCACCCACCACCCACAAACCAATGGGACTTGTGAGAGGACTAACTCTGTATTGGAACAGTATCTTAGATGTTATATAAATTATCAGCAAGATGATTGGGCTGACCTATTGCCATTCGTTGAGGTGGCATATAACAATTTGGTACATAGTAGTACTGGGTTTACTCCATTTAAAGTGGCCTCAGGACAAGACTTTGTACCTATACCCTAGCTTCCACAGGAGAAACCTAACATTCAGTCACTGGATGAGTGGATAACCCAACTCCAGCTTACTTGGCTGGTTACTCGTAAAGCATTAGATGATGCTCCTCAAGCTCATAAAAATTTGCAGATAAAAGGAGAACTCCACAAAAACCATATCAAGTGGGTGACAAAGTCTTCCTATCCAGTAGATATTTGCAGACTACTCAAAAGTCAAAAAAGCTTGGACCTAAATATGTTGGACCTTTTCCAATTGAATGAATTGTGAATCCTGTAGCAGTCCAACTGCAATTACCGAAAACCCTCTGATGAATCCAGCCTGTCTTCCATGTTAAAACCTGAACATACCTCCAACCTGAGACCGGCTCAGGTCGATCCCCCCGTGCCTTTGGTAATTGAAGGTGAGCAACATTTTGAAGTTAAAGAAATCTTGGATTCTAGGAAACAAAGAGGTTGACTCCAATATTTAGTTATTTGGAAACATTTTCCTTCTTCCCATTCCAAATGGGTGAATGAGAAGGATGTTCGAGCTCCTAAGCTTGTCAAGGCATTTCGTACGAAATATCCTGATAAACCCTGAACTTTAGTATTATGATGCTATATGTATATTATTCTTTTATCTTTTATTCTTTCTCTTTTTAGCAATAACGCCTCTTTTTAAGGGGATGCGAATGTCAGCCTTCAAGATTTTCTTCCTTTGCTTTGCATCCTTCAGCTGTCATAAGTAATGGGGGGAGGAGGAGGGACATGATTATAGGAAGCGAGCTAGAGGTTTCACAAAGCAGAACTGTATAAGTTGGGAGGGGAAGTTTCTTGCTTAGGCTTCTATCCTATGCTATGCGCAACTGCAACTCTTTATCAAAATATGCCAAGGTCAACGGACAGAGGCCTCATCACCACCTGGAGATGCCCACATGATGCGATACACAACTTTTAATTGGATGAACCAATTGAACTATTGGGGGTGGGAACGTTGCCATCACTTTTTATATGTGATTTACACGCTCATTTTCTCAGATTCAGAATTCTTTTGTTGCTACCACTTGATTTCCAGTAAAAGATATCTTTTCTCTAATTAATGGAGTCTAAGTATTTCTTTCTTGGATTTTGAATGAAGCACCATCTGACAATTAGCCCTTAAAATGTATATTTATATTAGCCCTAATTTGGAACTGTATGGCAACATATAAACTTCAGTGAGAAATACATTATGTGTGTGAGGTCTTCCTTGATCATTTAATTATCCAGAACAGCTCCATTGCTGATAGATGGGATGAACATGTAGCGTTCCTAATGCTGTGGGATTTCAACTTTATTTTATTTTTATTTTATTTTATTTGTTTGTCAAACATGTACAAGATAACAAGTATAGTTATGAACATAAATGTGAACAAAGGAAGTAAATACAGTTAAATGGGGACAGTAAGACAGGGACGGTAGGCACGCTAGTGCACTTATGCACGCTCGTTTTAAGGACCTCTTAAGAATGGGGTAAGGTCCACGGTAGACAGGTTGAGGGTGAGGGGTTGAGGAGTTGGGTAGGGAGTTGGTTCCAGGTGTTGACCACTCTTGCTGAAGTCATATTTTCTGTAATCAAGTTTGGAGCAGTTTACCTTGAGTTTGTATCAGTTGTTTGCCCCGTATTATAGTGATTGAGGCTGAAGAAGTAGTTGGCAGGCAAGGTAACAGATAATCAGAGTTGGAAGGGACCTTATAGGTCATCTAGTGACTAGTCCAACCCTGCCCAAGCAGGAGACCCTACATCATTTCTGACAAATGGCAGTCCAATCTCTTCTTGAAAGTCTCAAGTTCCCACAACTTCTGAGGGCAAGCTGTTCCATTGGTTGTTTGTTCTCACTGTCAGAAAATTTCTCCTTATTTCCAGGTTAAATGTCTCCTTGTTCAGTTTCCATCTGTTGTTCCTTGTCTGGTGTATAGGTGCTTTAGAAAATAGCTTGACCCTTCCTTTCTGGGGCAGCCCCTCAAATATTGGAACACTATTATCATGTCTCCCCTGGTCCTTCTCTTCACTAGACTAGCCATGCCCAGTTCCTGTAACCGTTCTTCATATGTTTTAGTCTCCAGTCCCCTAATCATCCTGGTTGCTCTTCTCCATACTTTTTCTAGTCTCAACATCTTTTTTATAGTGTGGTGACCAGAACTGCATGCAGTACTCTAGGTGTGATCTTACTAAGGTTTTATAGAGTGGTATTAGGATTGCATTAACTTTTTTTGGCTGCTACTGCACGCTGCTGGCTCATATTTAGCTGGTTGTCCACTAAGACTCCAAGATCCCTCTCACAGTTACTGCTGTTAAGTCTGGTTTCACCCAGTCTATATGTGTACTTTGGTTTTCTTGCCTAAGTGTAGGACTTTACTTTTCTCTGCATTGAATTCCATTTTGTTAAATATGGCCCAGTGTTCTAGTCTGTCAAGATCCATGTGGATCTTGAGCCTATCTTCTTGGATGTTAGCTATTCCCGCCAACTTAGTATCATCTGTGATTTGGTAAGTTCCCCTTCTATTCCTTCTCTATGTCATTAATGAAGATATTGAAGAATACTGGGCGTAAGTACTGGGCATAAGATGGAACCTTGTGAAACCTCACTGCTTACTTTCTTCCATGTAGACTTACATCTATTACTTGTTGAGTATATTGTCAGCCAGTTGCGAATCTGCTCGTGGTGCTATCTATCCCACTTTTTCTAGTTTACCAAAAAGTAGTTTGTGGTCTACTTTGCTGAAATATCTCTCTCTCTCTCTCTCTCTCTCTCTCTCTCTCTCTCTCTCTCTCTATATATATATATATATATATATATATATATATATATATATATGGATCTTTGGTTGTTCGGGTTTCTCCGCGTAAGATTCGAAGTATCTGAGCAACGTTTCGATGAAGTCTCATTCATCATCTTCAGGCTTCTGTCTCCGGCTCTGTGCTTCTCAGAGTAATGGAGATTGCAGCTGCTTCCTCCTTTTAACTGCCAGTGGGGTGGGACTTGATTGGGTGAGGGCTTGGCTGTGTTCTGATTGGGTGGGGTGTGTTCTCATTGGTAGGGGTTTGGCTGTGTTCTGATTGGTTGGGGGTTAGCCGTGTTCTGATTGGTTGGAGGCGTGTTCTGTTCAGGTGGGGGCTTGGTTGTGCTCAGGTTAGTCTTAGTTGCTGGGGGATTTGAGCTGGAGAGTTGTGATCTTGCTGTTTGGCTTCTAGTTCGTGGTCCTGCTGCATCTTCATAGTGGGTGTCGGTTTGCTTCATGTATGGCTCAGAGGGGTTTGAAGTGGGTAGTGATGCAGCTGCAGTGCAGCTTCTGGTCCATGGTCGTTTCTCATTTTCTGAATGGGTGGGAGTCTGTTTTCTACATGGAAGTGTGGTGGTGGCATCTTGTGTGGCTCTCATGGGTGTGGGTCCGGTGTCCTTCTTCATGTTAGGTACTGCGTCTGTTCATGAGGCGGGTTTCCAAATGGCTGGAAGGCGGGAGGTGTCATCTCGTTTGTTCATGCTGTGTGGGCGTTTTTCTATCTCTATGGCTTCTCTGATTATTCTGCTGTTGAAGTGTTCGGTTTTGGCGATAGTTCTGGTATTTTTAAAATCAATTTCATGTCCTGTGGCTTTGAGGTGTTGGACCAGGGAAGAGGTCGTTTCTTCTTTTTGATTGAGTTCTTATGTTCTTCAATGCGTGCACTTATTCTTCTGTTAGTTTGTCCAATGTATGTGGTAGGGCAGGCAGTGCAGGGGATTTCGTATACTCCTTGGTTTTCTAATTCGATTTTGTCTTTGGGGTTTCTTAGGATGGTGGATATTTTTCTGTTTGTGCAGAATGCTGTTTTGATGTTGTGTTTTTGGAGGATCTTGCTAATTTTGTCTGTAGTGCCTTTTATATATGGGAGGAGGGCTTTGCCGTTTTCTTGTTCTCTGTCTTGGATTTTGGTTGGGGTTTCTTTTTGGATTAGGTGGGTAATCTTCTTTCTTTGGAATCCATTGGCTGTAAGTACGTTGGTGAGAGTGTGTAGTTCGGTTTTTGGTGTTGTTCATCGGCTAAGCATTTTGTTCTGGAGATGAGTGTCTTGGCTACGGAATTGATCTGTGCTGGGTGGTGGTGTGAGAGTGCATGTAGATAGCGGTTAGTATGTGTTTTCTTCTGGTAGATGGTGTGTCCTAGGGAGCCATTGGATCTTTTGTATACCAAGACATCTAGGAAGGAAGTTGATTGTTGGCTTATGTTTCCATGGTGAATTGTATTTTGGGGTGTAGGTTGTTGAGGTATGTGAGGAAGTTGTTCAGTTTTTCTTTCCCGTGTGGCCAGATTATGAAGGTGTCATCTACGTATCTGAGCCAGAGTTTGGGTTTGTGGTCGTATTTTTCTAGAGCTTGTGTTTCAAAGTGTTCCATGTAGAGGTTTGCGATGACAGGTGAGAGGGGTGATCCCATGGGTGCTCCTTCTATTTGTTTGTATTTTTGTCCATTGTAGGTGAAGTAAGTATTGGATAGGCAGTGGTTGGTAAGATCTAGGATGTGCTTGGGGGGTTGTATTTGTTTTGGATGGCTGTCAAGGCTTCTTTTATTAGCACTTGGGTGAAGAGGGATATGACATGAAGCTTACTAGTAGGTCGCTAGGTTGTAAGTTTTGTTTCTTTATGATCTCGATGAACTGGAATGAGTTTCTTACGTGTGAGTTGATGGATTCTGCATAGGGTTGTAGTTGTTTGGCAAGAAATTTGGCCAGGTTTTGTAGAGGTGAGCCTATGGAGCTGACTATTGGTCTGAGTGGGGTTCCTTCTTTGTGTATTTTGGGAGACCATAAAGCTTGGGGCATCTGGATGATTTTTCTCTGGGTATGATTCCTTGCTGGATTTCTTCACTGATGGGGGAGGCTTTTATTTTGGATTTGGTAGTTTTTCTAGGTAGGTGGTGGGGTCTGTCTTTAGGGGTTTGTATGTGGGGTCTTGGAGTAGGTTGGTTAACTTGGTTTGGTAGTCAGATGTGTTCATTACCACTGTCGCGTTGCCCTTGTCTGCTGGTAGGATTATTATGCTGGTGTCTTCTTTCAGGTTAAGTAGTGCAGTTTGTTCTTCTTTGGATAAGTTGCTTTTGGGTGGTTTGCTAGTGCAGAGGATGTTGGTGATTTTGAGTCTGATTTTGTTAGCATCATCAGGGTTGGTTTTGGTCAGGCTGGTTTCAACTCCGCATATGATGGTTTCTGTGGGGATGTGTTTGGGAGCGACAGCAAAGTTGAATCCTTTTGAAAGGATCTTGGTTTCAGCTTCAGTGAGGATCTTGTCTGAGATGTTGTGCACTGTTTGTTTCATGTGTGGCTGTGGGGGGAGGAGTTGGTTTCTGGCGTTGTTGTAGTTTCCTGAGTTTGTTGGTGTGTGTGTCTGTCTTGAGGATGGTCTGTGTTTCGGCTCTCCAGACAGCGAGTTGTTTGGTTTGTCCCAAAGTAGAGGGTGAATCTTGTTGCTGAGTCTGAGGTGGAGTGTGAGGAGATCTTTGTTGATTTGGTCTAGGAGAAACCTTTTTGTGTGAAGTTCATTTCTAATTAGGGCCAGTTCTGTTCTTTTAAGGATGCGTTTGGTGGCTGCTGTGTTGGTGTGGAATTTCAATTGGAAGCTTGTGGGAATTAAATTTTGATCTCGGCAGTTGCATAGGAATGCAAGGTCACATAAAATGGAGGCTCTTTGGACTTCAGGTTTTTCATAAGTCCTGGTCAGATGGTGGGTTTCCTCCCCGTAGAGGTGCAATATTTGTTTTCTGAGGTTCTCGCGGGTATTTGTATGTGGATCTTTGGTTGTTCGGGTTTTCTCCCGCGTAAGATTCGAAGTATCTAGGCAACGTTTCGATGAAGTCTCATTCATCATCTTCAGGCTTCTGTCTCCGGCTCTGTGCTTCTCAGAGTAATGGAGATTGCAGCTGCTTCCTCCTTTTAACTGCCAGTGGGGGTGGGACTTGATTGGGTGGGGGCTTGGCTGTGTTCTGATTGGGTGGGGTGTGTTCTCATTGGTAGGGGTTTGGCTGTGTTCTGATTGGTTGGGGGTTAGCCGTGTTCTGATTGGTTGAGGCGTGTTCTGTTCAGGTGGGGCTTGGTTGTGCTCAGGTTAGTCTTAGTTGCTGGGGATTTGAGCTGGAGAGTTGTGATCTTGCTGTTTGGCTTCTAGTTCGTGGTCCTGCTGCATCTTCATAGTGGGTGTCGGTTTGCTTCATGTATGGCTCAGAGGGGTTTGAAGTGGGTAGTGATGCAGCTGCAGTGCAGCTTCTGGTCCATGGTCGTTTCTCATTTTCTGAATGGGTGGGAGTCTGTTTTCTACATGGAAGTGTGGTGGTGGCATCTTGTGTGGCTCTCATGGGTGTGGGTCCGGTGTCCTTCTTCATGTTAGGTACTCGTCTGTTCATGAGGGCGGGTTTCCAAATGGCTGGAAGGCGGAGGTGTCATCTCGTTTGTTCATGCTGTGTGGGCGTTTTCTATCTCTATGGCTTCTCTGATTATTCTGCTGTTGAGTGTTCGGTTTTGGCAATAGTTCTGGTATTTTTAAAATCAATTTCATGTCCTGTGGCTTTGAGGTGTTGGACCAGGGAAGAGGTCGTTTCTTCTTTTTTGATTGAGTTCTTATGTTCTTCAATGCGTGCACTTATTATTAACCTCAGAAAACAAATATTGCACCTCATAACATACATAAGAACATAAGAACTCAATCAAAAAAGAAGAAACGACCTCTTCCCTGGTCCAACACCTCAAAGCCACAGGACATGAAATTGATTTTAAAAATACCAGAACTATCGCCAAAACCGAACACTTCAACAGCAGAATAATCAGAGAAGCCATAGAGATAGAAAAACGCCCACACAGCATGAACAAACGAGATGACACCTCCCGCCTTCCAGCCATTTGGAAACCCGCCCTTATGAACAGACGAGTACCTAACATGAAGAAGGACACCGGACCCACACCCATGAGAGCCACACAAGATGCCACCACCACACTTCCATGTAGAAAACAGACTCCCACCCATTCAGAAAATGAGAAACGACCATGGACCAGAAGCTGCACTGCAGCTGCATCACTACCCACTTCAAACCCCTCTGAGCCATACATGAAGCAAACCGACACCCACTATAAAGATGCAGCAGGACCACGAACTAGAAGCCAAACAGCAAGATCACAACTCTCCAGCTCAAATCCCCAGCAACTAAGACTAACCTGAGCACAACCAAGCCCCCACCTGAACAGAACACGCCTCCAACCAATCAGAACACGGCTAACCCCCAACCAATCAGAACACAGCCAAACCCCTACCAATGAGAACACACCCCACCCAATCAGAACACAGCCAAGCCCCACCCAATCAAGTCCCACCCCACTGGCAGTTAAAAGGAGGAAGCAGCTGCAATCTCCATTACTCTGAGAAGCACAGAGCCGGAGACAGAAGCCTGAAGATGATGAATGAGACTTCATCGAAACGTTGCCTAGATACTTCGAATCTTACGCGGGAGAAAACCCGAACAACCAAAGATCCACATACAAATACCCGCAAGAACCTCAGAAAACATATATGTATATGTATATGTACATGGGAAAGAAAAACTGAACAACTTCCTCACATACCTCAACAGCCTACACCCCAAAATACAATTCACCATGGAAACAGAAGCCAACAATCAACTTCCCTTCCTAGATGTCTTGGTATACAAAAGATCCAATGGCTCCCTAGGACACACCATCTACCAGAAGAAAACACATACTAACCGCTATCTACATGCACTCTCACACCACCACCCAGCACAGATCAATTCTGTAGCCAAGACACTCATCTCCAGAACAAAATGCTTAGCCGATGAACAACACCAAAAAACCGAACTACACACTCTCACCAACGTACTTACAGCCAATGGATTCCAAAGAAAGAAGATTACCCACCTAATCCAAAAAGAAGCCCCAACCAAAATCCAAGACAGAGAACAAGAAAACGGCAAAGCCCTCCTCCCATATATAAAAAGGCACTACAGACAAAATTAGCAAGATCCTCCAAAAACACAACATCAAAACAGCATTCTGCACAAACAGAAAAATATCCACCATCCTAAGAAACCCCAAAGACAAAATCGAATTAGAAAACCAAGGAGTATACGAAATCCCCTGCACTGCCTGCCCTACCACATACATTGGACAAACTAACAGAAGAATAAGTGCACGCATTGAAGAACATAAGAACTCAATCAAAAAGAAGAAACGACCTCTTCCCTGGTCCAACACCTCAAAGCCACAGGACATGAAATTGATTTTAAAAATACCAGAACTATCGCCAAAACCGAACACTTCAACAGCAGAATAATCAGAGAAGCCATAGAGATAGAAAACGCCCACACAGCATGAACAAACGAGATGACACCTCCCGCCTTCCAGCCATTTGGAAACCCGCCCTCATGAACAGACAGTACCTAACATGAAGAAGGACACCAGACCCACACCCATGAGAGCCACACAAGATGCCACCACCACACTTCCATATAGAAAACAGACTCCCACCCATTCAGAAAATGAGACACGACCATGGACCAGAAGCTGCACTGCAGCTGCATCACTACCCACTTCAAACCCCTCTGAGCCATACATGAAGCAAACCGACACCCACTATGAAGATGCAGCAGGACCACGTACTAGAAGCCAAACAGCAAGATCACAACTCACCAGCTCAAATCCCCCAGCAACTAAGACTAACCTGAGCACAACCAAGCCCCCACCTGAACAGAACACGCCTCCAACCAATCAGAACACGGCTAACCCCCAACCAATCAGAACACAGCCAAACCCCTACCAATGAGAACACACCCCCACCCAATCAGAACACAGCCAAGCCCCCACCCAATCAAGTCCCACCCCCACTGGCAGTTAAAAGGAAGAAGCAGCTGCAATCTCACATTACTCTGAGAAGCACAGAGCCGGAGACAGAAGCCTGAAGATGATGAATGAGACTTCATCGAAACGCGTTGCCTAGATACTTTGAATCTTACGCGGGAGAAAACCCGAACAACCAAAGATCTATATATATATATATATATATATATATATATATATATATATATATATATATATATATATATATATATATATATATATATATATCCACAGTATTTCACTGGTCTACTAATTTAGTCACTATGTTAGAGAATAAAATAACATTGGTTTGGCAAGATGTTATAGCAGACAATTTTGTGAATTGTGTTTAGATTGGTCTGTAGTTCCAGATTGTCCAGGCCCAAAATTTCAAGCTTGGAGACATAGGTAATTCTATTGTGAGTGGAGGAGCGGAGTACTTTTCTCAAGAAATACCTCTGAACCTGTTCAATTGTGTTAATGTCCGATATATAGTGCAGATTCCAGGTGAACGAGCTGTATTCGAGAATTGGTCTGGCAAAGGTTTTTTTTTAAACAAGTTTTATTTAGTTTTCTACATTTTAACATCTCTTTTTAGTGAACAGCATGATTACAGGTTCCACATATACATACAAATATGACCATAGTTACATATGCAATTTTTATATTCAATTTCTAGTCTTAACAATATTTTTATGCACTTTCTATTTTGTTATATTATTCCAAGCGCTTATCTCATAATTTAATTCACCAATATTAACTTCATAGTTATTGTACTGTAATACTTTTAATTGTCACATTTGTATAAACCTCTTAAGTTCTAATTAGTAACACTTCTTTTGTAAATTGGTTTCCTCCCTTTAATATCAATTTAAGTGCGCCACCTCAAAGTTACATATTCATTAATTATTTCCCCTTTTAAATCACATCAAATATTTAGCATTTTATTACCTACAACATTAAAATTATTAATCCCCTTTAAAACTACGTAACATATATAAATCAGATTCTGCATGGTTTCCCCTTCTTAATTCCATAAAATTTATCTACAATTTCAGAGAGGAAAAAGGACATATTTATCTACACATTTAATCCTAAACCCTAATACCAATTTCATTTCAGCTCTCCTCCTATATCATTTAATTTATTTCAATCTATTTATTACACATATTCTATTAATTATTCCAGTAATATTTAAACCAAAAGAAATAAAAAAGAAAATCACCATTCCAATCCTCAAAGTATTTCAATATATTTGATAAACATATTCCATATATTTATTGTATTTACCTCTTAAACATAAAGGAAGAGAGCATTGGTCTGGCAAAGGTTTTGATGCCCTAGCTAGCAATTCAGTGTTACCAGAGAAGAAGTTTCACAAAATAAGGTTAAGAACTCTTAATGCCTTTTTGGCAATGCTTTTACAGTGAGCTCTGGGGCTTAGATCATTTGAGATGTGTACCGCTAGGTCCTTGACAGAGTGAGGGTCATCTAAAAATTGTTTCTGCCCAACTTGTATTTGGTGTTCTGATTTTTATTGCCAGTGTGTAGGACATTTATTAGTTGAAATTTGGAGTTGCCAATTACGTGACCATTCTGATACATAGTCAAGGTCGCTTTGTTAGGGTAGCAGCATTGTCAGTGGTGTTAAATAATTTGACATCATTGGCAAAGTGGATGCAGCTGCTTTTAATATAATCACACAGGTCATTGATATAAAGCAGAAAGAGTGTGGGTTCTAAAACACTGCCCTGAGGGGCACCATGGTTAACTGGTGCCGGATTTGATAGGACCTTCCCTATTTTGACTATTTGTTGCCTATTTGACCGGAATGCAGCTACCATATTTCCCCATGTATAAGCCACCCCTTTTTCCAAAATTTTCAAGCCCAAAAAGTAGTGGGGTGGCATATACAAAGCAGGTACACTTTTTATACGTGAAAAATGCATAAAATAATAAAGTAGGAATAAACTGGTTTTCCAGCAGTATGCTATACTTTTTTGTAAAAATTGTACGTGATGATACGATTACGAGTGCGAGTGTACGCGATAGAAATGCATACGCTAGGCATCGGCCTGAATGCTTCGTTCCTACTCTCGTTCGATGCGTGATTGCTAGCGTCGCCCGCACGCTTTCGGCGTCATGACCAAAGTTGTAGATCTAGACGTCAAATTTTGTTTCTTTGTAAATTTTCTTTCTTCATAACTTGTTTCTCTAATAAAATATTTTTTTCAAAACTTCACAGTCCAAAAATTGGGGGGGTGGCTTATACAAAGGGGGTGCTTATACATGGGGAAATACGGTATCTGGAGCTGCAGGGATCCAGAGATGCTGTAAAAGCTTAGTTTCAACGGTAGTTTGTCATGCACCACTGAATCAAAGGCTTTGCAGAAGTCTATATAAATTGCATCTACTGCTTTATCCCGGTCAAGATGTGTGGTCCAAATGTTTCTGCAGTATAGGAGTTGCAGATTAAGGGGAATTTTTTCCTGAAACCAAACTGCTTGAAAGTAGGTTGTTTGTTTCTAAGTGGAGAGTGATAGAGGTTTAAAATGGAGAGTGGAGTTTTATAATTTATTCCATTACTTTACAGGGGACACAACACAGTGAGATTGGTCTGTAATTTTCTTCTAGACTAGGGTCTCCCTTTTTAAAAATAGGTATGACCGTGGCTAATGACCATAAGTCAGGCAAGGAGCTGATTCTGAAAGATACCTTATAGATTGTGCATAGAGGTTCAGCTAGGGCAGTCGCAAGTTTTTTCAAAAAGTAGGGACATAATCATTCAGGGCCAATAGATAGAGATGGCTTTAGGCTACATAGTGTTGTTTCAATGTTATCCACTGTAAAATCAATATGTAGTAAATTGTTACAATTTATTGTGCTACAACTAGGAAATGGGGGGCGGCAGCCATTGCTGTTGACAAAAACTGAACTGAAGAACGTATTAAAGAGGTGGCCTTAACAGCTTCATCTTTACAGTCTTCCCCATTGGGCCCTTTTAGAGGTGGGATAGTTTTTGAGCCTTTAACTTTTGCATTTACAAAATTATAGAAGGCTCGGGAAGAGTTAGACTTTAACAGCTGTTGAGGTAATTCCCCGTTAGGAGAATGAGCGCACACAGGGAGATGTAGTGAGAGTAATGTTGAATAACACACACACAGCACACAGCTACACTGTATAGTAAAATGTAGGTTTTACTTCCAGTAAACAATTAAGCAAAGTCCAAACACAGTCCAAGTCATACACAGTTATAGCAGTCAGTTTTCAGTCCAGGGATAATCCAAAATCAAAGTCCAGTATCATAAACAGTTCAGTAGCAGACTTACATCAAATCCAACAAGAACTATGATCAGCAACAGTCAATAGGGAAATGCAGGAACAGCAACACTCTCAGCAACAACAGAACAGAACAACCCAGGTTTCTGCCTCCATCTTATGGCCATTTGAGGAACCACACCCAATTACAATTTTAGCATTCCCTTAAAGAGACAGTATTAAAATGTCTATCCTGGTTTATATATTTTCCAACCCAACTGTTAGGTGACTTACATTCCTAACAACAGCTCTTCCTCCTGTTTGCAATGATGATTTGTACATTCAGCTTTTATCTGGCGGCAGAAGGTTTTGTACCGGGTTTTAAAGTGACCAGTTTTGTTTTCTCGCCAAAGAGATTTTTTTCTTGGATTGTAACTTTCTTTTTTAATTTTTTTTAAAATAAACTTTATGGAATACAAAAAATTAAAATATACAAAAATACAAACTCAAAAGACAAAGATTCATACAGACAAACATCACAATAATCTCTGTGCTAAAACTAATTAAACTTTCCTTTAACACATTTGACAGTGAATTAAATATTTCTTAAATTATATTATGTGGCAGATATTTCTTGCTTCCTATAGATTCTCTGTTATTTGTGTTCTATCAAACATAATGTTCTGTTATTAATGTTTGTTGTTGGATTATACTTATCTATTTTTACTGAATTCCTTCTATTGATTGTTTAAAGAACGAGGGAGTCTAAGACTAACATTAACAATTCCTGTTTGTTATTGTATATGTCATAATCTGTTTCATAAATTTGTTTCCCCCCTTGATTCCCTTTTCTTTTTTTTAATGTTCTAGCCAATTGTACCACTTATTCCATAACGAGTAAAATTCCACGTCCTGTTTTCCTTTTAATTTTAATGTGAGTTTTTCCATTTCTGCACATTCACAATTTTTTTTTGAATAATAAATTGTATTGGAGGTATATTAGGTGATTTCCAGAATTGAGCCAGTGAAATACGTGCCGCTGTTAGGATATGGATAATCAAATATTTTACTTTGGAGGGATAACCTTCCTTAATGATAACCAGAAGATACAATTTAGGTTCCCACTCCAATCCACCCTAGACAATTTCTTCTAATCAAGTTTTGATTCTAATCTAAAAAAAATTGACCATTGGGCATGTCCACCAGAGATGGAAGTAGGTACCATGATTCTCTTTGCATTTCCAACAAGTTGGATTGGATGTTGGATATATTTTTGCTAATCTGGAGGGTGCTAGATTGCCATCTATATATCATTTTATATAAGTTCTCTTTATAAGACACAGATTTAGTTATTGTAAGATTTCTCTGCCAGATTTCTTCTCAGTCTTCTAAGTCTATATTATGGCCGAAATTTCTTGCCCATGCTATCATTGGTCCTTTCACAATTTCCTCAGCTAATTCATATTCCAATAGATAATTATATAATTTAGATATCATATTTTTATCTGGGCCCAAAAGTATCTTATCAAATTTAGTGCTCTTTGATTCTGTTCCAAATTCTTTTAAATCTTTCTCCTATCTTATTGCTATTTGGAAATAGGACCAACAATCAATCATTATTTTTTGGTTTTCTAACTCTTGGGTCAATTTGAGCTTTCCTTCTTTGTCTAAAATTTGGTAATATTTGAGCTTTTTACTGATGTCCATTGTATTAGGGTGGAACATTGCCTCCATTGTTAACAACCATAACGGAACTTTAATATAATGGTTTTTCCTTAATATCAGACCAGGTTTTTATCCAAGATTTGCGTAAAGTATGTCTCTGAAAGTATGAGTGACTTTTACTATTCGGGTTCCACAAGAAGGCATGCCACCCTATTTGTAAGTCATATCCTTCTAATGTTAGAATTCTTTTGTTTTCCAATTTAATCCAATCCTTTATCCACATTAACATTGCTGCTTTATAATAGGTCTCCCAGGCAGGGAGACCAAAGCCGCCTCTGCTTTTATTGTCTTGTAAATAAATTTTCTTAATTCTTGACTTCTTGCCTGCCCAAATGAATTTCATAGTAATTTTATCCCATTCTTTGAAAATTGATTTATCCAATAATATAGGGATAATTTGGAATAAATAAAGCAATTTGGGTAGAACATACATTTTAATTGTGGAAATTCTGCCTAATAAAGAAATCTGCATTTTGCTCCATATCTCCAAATCTCTTCGTATTTGCTGTAATCATTTAACATAATTGTCTTCTTTCAAAGTTATTGTTTTGGGTCTTAACCATATACCTAAATATTTAATCTTATTGACAATTTGAGTCCCATTATTTCTTCTAGTTCTTTTTGTTTATTGTTTGTTATATTTTTAACTAACATTTTGGTATTTTCTTTATTGATTTTCAACCCTGCTAGTTTACCGAATTTATCAATTTCTTTTAATAAGGTTGGTCCTGACTCTATTGGATCTTCTATAATAACGACCACATCTTCAGCAAATGCCTGTAATTTATATTCTTGTTTTTTAATCTTAGCACCTTTATTTTCCTCATTCATTCTTATTCTGTCCAGTAATGTTTCTAATATTGTAATAAAAAGCAGAGGCGACAATGGGCATCCCTGCCTGACACCCCTTTTTTCAAAAGGATTGGTAAATTCTCCATTTATCATTACCCTTGCTTTCTAAGTTAAATAAATCAAATCTAACATCTTTGCGAAGTTATCTCCGAATTTCATCAAGTTTATCTGGCATTTCATAAATTCCCAGTTTAGGTTGTCAAATGCCTTTTGTGCATCCAGGAAGAAAGGAGCAACTTGGCTTCCTGGATGTGTTTCATAATATTCTAATATATCAGTTATCATTCTTGTATTATTTCTAATCTGTCTCATGGGAAGGAATCCATTCTGGTCAGGGTGAATTCTTTCATTAAGAATTAGCTTCAGTCTTTCCGCCATCACACTCATAAAATTTTGTAATCTGTGTTTAAAAGAGATATTGGTCTGTAATTTTTTACCTGGGTGGCATCTGCACCCTCTTTAGGGATCAATATAATATGGGCCTCCTTCCATGATTCCGGGACTCTTGCCTCTAGTAATACCTCATTGCAAATCTCTAGGAACAAATTTTATAGTGGTTCTCCAATCTCTTTGTATAATTCGCTTGGCAACCCATCTGGGCCTGGAGTTCTATTACTTTTTTGTCGTTTAACTGCTTCTTTTAACTCATCTAAAGTTATTTCTTTATTTAATATCTCCTTTTTATCTTCCATTAATGGCTGTAATGTGCTTTCTTTCAAATATTCCTCTAACTTGTTTGCATCTATTTCTTCTTGGTTGTATAAATTCTCGAAATAGTCTCTTACAATTGTTTTGTTTTTGTCCAATTTTCTGTCTCTAATATCCCATTATTATCTTACAATTGGTATATAATTCTTTTTTGTTTTCTTTTTTCAGTTTATACGCTAACCATCTTCCGGGTTTGTTTGCGTATTTGAACTAATTGTAACTTTCTTATTGTTATGGGTAATTCGTTTTTGTTTTTGCTTTAGGGGTTATTTTAGGTACTTATAGATTAACGACTCTATTAACTTTGAACAAAAAAGTATTGTAATGGGCTTCTGCAGTTATACAACCTGGGAACAAAAGGTGGCAATCAAGAGATGCGCGGTTGGTAGCTATGAGATCATAGTTGGCTTTTTTAAAGTTATAATTTGGGATCCCATCATTATGACCCTGTTTTCAAGGGCACAAATTGAGATAAAAATCAATCATGTTGTTATTACTGCTGGAAAAAGGTTCTTTAACTTGTAGGCTTAAATTGAGTTTAAGCTATTGCAGAAAATGAGATCTAAACAATTGTTGAGCCTAGTGTTGTTCGTTACCAACTGCTCCAGCTCCAGAGACATTGTACAGGTTGCATGTATAGGTTCAGTTGTACATTAGTTTAGGCTCCAATTAATAAGACGCAAATTGAGGTCACCAAGAAAGATAAGGGGGTGTGGGCAGGAAGCTGTCCAAGTTAGTAGTGCAGTTAGCTTGTTCGTATGACCAAGGTCATAATCAGGGGCTCTATAATATAGCAGGAAATGAACTGTGGTATTTAGGGACAGTTCTCAGACAATGGTCTCAGGAAGAGCAAGCTCCTGTGTAACATTTGTCTTTTTCAGACCTAGAGACTTTTTATAGAAGATAGCAACACCACCCCCTCTACGATTATCACAGTCAGACCGGAAAATGTGATAGTCACTGTAATAATGGAATCTGGAAAGGATACATTCAACCACATCTTGTAGACAAAAATAAGGTCGAATAGGGCCGCAGGCAGGGGAATTAGAAGCAGGAGGAATTCAGGCATTTTGTTTGCGAGGCTTCTTGCTTTGTGAGTAGCTTGCATTTTAGACCTGTAGGAAGTTGGGGGTGTGCATACCTAGTTTTGGTTGTTGTTGAAGTGTGATTGTTGGGATGCAGGCCACTGATCTTGCATTTGATACAGTCAGCATGGTAGTCTATGAACCGGTCAGTCTCTCCTTGGTCCTAGTGTCTTTTGAGTTCCAAGTGGAGCTTGCAGGCAGTATGGACAGGTGGGACCGCGAACAAAGTTTCCTATGGTTAGTGCAGCTTTGGGTGAGTGAGTTTATTGTGGAAATGTACTTGTGTTTGCTGGTTTCATTCTTGCAAACAATTCTGCAGAAGCGTAGGCCAACAAGCCATCACTGTTCTTGAACTTGGAGCCATCATGGGAAACATCAATGATTTCATCAGGAGCGATAGTTGATGCCTGGAAGTTGCTGATGATGTTGCAAACTTTTACAATGTCATCGGATTCATTGGTGTCCTCAAGTCCAAATAAGATAGCTTTGGGGTGCTTCTGTTCATGTTCAATCATGTCTTTAATAAGGATGAAAATGTTACTTGCAGAGTTAGTGGTTTCCTGTGGCTTGGGTTGTTGAGCTGTGTCATGATTCCAGGATACTGGTGCTTCAGTTTTCTGTGTTTTTTCCTTTTCTTCAAGGGATACTAGACGTGTTTCCAAATTGTCCACCCATTCAAGCAAAACAATAAATTTGTCAGGTCTGGCCTTGCATGATGGATGGAATAGCGGAAATGCAAACTGGGAGGTTTTTAGTGATGTTGATTAAAGAATCTGGGCAACACCTTTGGTTAACCTCAAACACTTGTAGTGGGCATATGAGTCCATAGGAGCACTTCATAGTATTCTCATCCTCCTCAAATGTTTCATCACAGACAAAGCATGTGTAGGAGTCATAAGGCACATCGGTAGCAGTTCTCTTCTTTTTGGGTGGGGGCTTGGCAATGGAGTGTTTGCAGTCATGATTGTGTATGGGTTGTCTTTTTTATTATTGTTATTGTTGTTTTGTTATTTTATTTTTATATTTAATTTTCTGTGGCTGGGTTCTTCAGAGCAGCCAGTGGGAGCTTTGCCTTCCACTTAGCTCACCTCGTCAGTTCTTGGGAAGTTGGCCTCCCTTTAAAGCAGTAGCCCAGCTCACTCCGTGGCTCTACCTGACTGCCCAGCTGTTTATTGCTGTTAATTAGTTTTATTGCTTACTTTTTGCTGGAGGGACTCCTCAGATCGCCTCAGCTTCCCTCCCTGTTAGCCTCTGGTAGGGAATTGTCTTGCCACTTGTTTGGCCTCAGGGGCCTTTCCAGTGTTACCAGCTAGCCCCAGCTTCCTTCTTTTGGTCTCTGCTGGGGACTTCCCCTTTTGACCTCTGGTAGGAACTTCCTTAAGCCTTAGGGAACCATGGACAATTATGCTCTAAATGTAGGTCTTATATTTTGGCTCCTGACTTTATCATGGATAATGGATTAGGAAATTCAAAAAGCAAAACTGTAGAAATGATTTTTAGATTAATTTCTCATTTTCCTCCAATGAGATTATCTATGCTAACTAGTTCACTTGACATATCCCTAATTCAAACCTTTGAAATGATATATTGGCCTAATTTGGGGCTTTATTAATAATTACTTTAGATCTCAATAATTGCAGAGTCAGAACAGAGGAGGGTGGGAGCACAAATGCCATTTGGGAATATAGTAAACCTTCTTGGATATTTGCACGTTACTTATTAAATTAATCATATATATGCTGTCCTTTAAGACTGGGTTCTCACCAAGATGGCTTATATAATAAGATTAATACTTTAGCTCCTCCGCTGATTGTAGTGGTTTTTGATAGAAACTCTATTAAGTAGATTAGTATACTTTTTCTTTTTATTTATGGAAATATTTTTGCATAACTTTATAGCTATAGGGAAAATACGACATTCTTAGGCTAAATTTCCAATATCTATGTTTTGGATATTCCAATTAAAATTCATTTGTTTTTGTCTCCAACTCCTTCAAAAAAATATAAGATTGGGAAGCTCGGATAGACAGTCATGGACGAGTATTTTATGTGGATCATGTAAATCGAACCACAACTTGGCAACGGCCTACAGCTGCAGCTACTCCTGATGGAATACGCAGATCTGGATCAATCCAACAAATGGAGCAACTCAATCGGCGGTAAGTTTTTGGACCAAAACATAATAGGCAAAAAAAAAAAAAAAGCATATATGTTGACAATCCTGTGCCTTAGCAAACAGTAACTCAAAGAGGAAATACACAATATATTTGCCCAATAAGGTTCATTAAATATATGCTACTATAACTGTCTGTGTATTAAAAATGATTATATAAAATCTATAAAATGTTCTTTTGTTCAGTGTACTTGATCAAAGTTTAATCAATGTCTATATTTGGCGGACAGTTTTCATTTATTTCGTGGCAACATAAATGCATTTGTCCAAGGTTAGTCACAGATTGCAAAAATAAATGTTTCAACGGATAAAGTAGTGTTCCAAAAAAAAGTAGTGTTCCAAAAAAACCCAACTGCATTTCAAATGGCCCTTAACACAATTCTCATTTCTGCAGACTGGATCAAGACTAGATTCTACCCCAAAATGCCAAGTAACTTATAAAATTGTAAAATAATTTTTGAATGTTATGTTTAAAGCAAAAAAGGAGGTTTAGCTTTCAGCTTTACGAAATAACTAAATTAATTAAAAATTGTTCATTACAAAAGATTATTCCCTTCTTTCCAATTAGGGCAAATGTTCAAAATTATTAAAATCCCTCTGACTCAAGTTAAGAAATTGATGTAAAAAGGTACATTTTATGTTAATTGTTTATTCTGCCTAATTAAAACAGAATAAGATGTACTTACATAGTTCTGCAGGCTACTTCTGCTGATTGCTGGCTGCCAACTGTTTGGCAGTTCGAGTCTGAAGGTTGACTCAGCCTTCCATCCTTCTAAGGTCAATAAAATGAGGACCCAAATTGTTGGGGCAATATGCTGACTCTGTAAAGCCTTTAGAGAGGTCTATAAAGCACTGTGAAATGGTGTATAGCGATAATGATAGCTATTGCAATTTAATTTAATTTAAATGTTTCATGCATTCTTTTGGAGGACAAAAATCAAATGCAGGTGGAAGGCTTTAAGAAGGTACTTTTATTACTTATCATCAGGGGTGGGATTCTACCAGTTCTGACCGGTTCTATAGAACTCCTTGTTAACTTTCTAAGCAGTTTGGAGAAGCGGTAGCTAGAAGAAATCTCCTTTTGTTTTTTTCTAGCCTTATTATATTCTTGACAGACAGGCTAGACTTACAGTCTCCGAAGGAGGGTTTTTTTTTCTTTAAGGGGAAGGGTTGTTTTAAGCTTTTTATACCGCTGTTGGGAGGAAATACTCCCCCGGAAATACTTCTTCTTGGCTAGCTAGAAAGATTGACATTCAAACATGAGTGTACATACCCTTTCTGAGTTTGGGTCTAAAACTGGTTTTTGGTGAAGTTTAATTCTGTGCTTGGTGACGTTTAATCCTGTGTTTATTGATGGGATAATTTTCCCTATTCAGCTTTGTTTGAAAGAAAAAAAGATTAATCTCTATTTCTGAAAAGAAACTGGTTTGAGAAATCTGGCTAGTTCCTGTGTCTATTTGTTCTGGTAATTGTTTTAACAAGCAACAGTTTCACACTTATGACCGTTGCAGCATTCCCACTGTCATGAGAGGCCAGGCGAGGAGAAGCGCCCCTTGATGTGAGTGATGTAGAGTTGGCCTTGCCCACCCAGTCACATGACCACCAAGCCACTCCCACCAACTAAGCCACGCCCACAGAATTGGTTGTTAAAAAATTTGAATCCCACCCCTGCTTGTCATAGCTCCATGGAGGTTACATGAATTCAGACATCTGTGAGCCTTATAAAATTATTCTCTGTAAAAGATCTGAATGAGACTATTTGAGTCTTCAGCCTATTTCTTTTTGGTGTCTGTGTTCTGATAGTTCTGTAAGTCTTTTCCAGCCAGATTCAAAAGTCCTGTAAGATTCAAAACAGTAATACCTTACAACAGTAGTATAGAATTTGCAAACTGGTTGGGTAAATACTACAACACAATTACTTACTTTCATTTATTTTCAGCTTTTATTTTTAAATGTGGTCTGCCTTAATTTTAACTATTAAAACTAAAAAGGTACATAAATTCCTGCTGAAAGTTATTTTGATTTTTTTTATTTGCCATCAAATTTGTGTCAACTTTTAGTGATTGCCTAGGAGTTCTCCAGAAAGAGTTGTCCCCAAATATCAATTTCAGATATTCCAATATTTCACACATTGCTGCTATAATCAAATCCATACATCTTTATTTAGTTATCCTTTTTCTCTTCCCCATCATTGTTGATATCTACAGCTAGCTAGATTTTTACCTAATAGATCTGATTAATTAAACATTATCATTTGTGTCTCTAAGGAGAACTCTGGGTTGATTGATTTGATAACTCATTTTTTATTCTTTTGGTGATATTTTCAGGAATCTTCTCCAGTGCTAAATTTCAAAAGTGGCAATGCTTCTTCTATCATGATTTTTCAATCTCTTTACAGATTCCACAGATGTTTATTAAATCAAGCCATGTTTGTTTACTTAAAGAAATATCTCACTCTTACATTACTTATGCAGCATTCAAGATGACTTACCGTATTTCCCCATGTATAAGCCACCCCTTTTTTCCAAAATTTTCAAGCCCAAAAAGTAGGGGGGTGGCATATACAAAGCAGGTACACTTTTTATACGTGAAAAATGCATAAAATAATAAAGTAGGAATAAACTGGTTTTCCAGCAGTATGCTATACTTTTTTGTAAAAATTGTACGTGATGATACGATTACGAGTGCGAGTACGCGATAGAAATGCATACGCTAGGCATCGGCCTGAATGCTTCGTTCCTACTCTCGTTCCGATGCGTAGATTGCTAGCGTCGCCCGCACCGCTTTCGGCGTCATGACCAAAGTTGTAGATCTAGACGTCAAATTTTGTTTCTTTGTAAATTTTCTTTCTTCATAACTTGTTTCTCTAATAAAATATTTTTTTTCAAAACTTCACAGTCCAAAAATTGGGGGGGGTGGCTTATACAAAGGGGGTGCTTATACATGGGGAAATACAGTAAGCAATTTAAAATCATTGTGTGTGTGTTGTCTGTGTGTACAAATGAAATAAAAGTATAGACTAAACCCATAGGTCTGTAGCAAAATCTTCCTGAGGTTAAAGAAGTAGTATGGAGATGGCTTTGAGAAATATAGTACTTTAAGCAATAATGTGCAGTAAATTTAATGGGCTAGAACCAGGGGTGGGATTCTACCAGTTCACACTTATTCGCTAGAACTGGTTGTTAACATTCTAAGCAGTTCGGAGAACCAGTTGTTAGAAGAAACTACTGGCCTAATCCTGTAAGTAAGTCAGGAAGGAAACATTCTGGTGTTGCTTACAGAAACTGCCTCTCCGTTAACCCTTATTATATTCTTGGCAGGACTGGACTTCCTGTCTCAGGAACATCTCTGGAGTTTTTTTCCTTTCCTTTGCTGGTACTTTGCTTGTGTAGAGTGACCATTTAAAATTACAATGGCACTGAAAAAAGTGACTTATGACCATTTTTCACACTTACGACTGTTGCAGCATCCCCACAATCAAGAGAGGTCAGGCGAGGAGATGCGTGCCTCGATGTGAGATATTGAGTTGGCCAAACCCAGCCAATAACATGACCACCAAGCCATGTCCACCCAGTCACATGACCACCAAGCCATGCCCACCACCTAAGCCATGCCCACAGAACCGGTAGTTAAAATTTTTGAATCCTACCCCTGGCTAGAACAGGCATAATGTATTATTTTCCCTTTTATAGTACTTTTGTACTGACTGCCCTTATGCTGCTAAACTTAGTTATGATCTTAGTCTAAGCCCACTATATATTTTCAGAATGCCTTCACTATGTAAACTATGTCATTCTTTAAGATCAGAAGATTCCTTCTTTGTGTAATATCAAAGCTTATAAACCCCTGAGTAGGATATTTTTAAAAGCATTGAAATTTAAAGTGGAGCATTTTCCTTCAGTGTTTGCTATGAAACAAAAAGTTAGAAAATGTTCTGAGTAGTTCTTACAGTTTTAATGGCAAATTTCAAATTAAATAATAAAACTATATTGATTATATGACCCTGGTTTGAATGGAGCACTTGAGATATGAAAAAGCTGCTCTAAAGTGATGTCCAATCAAGAGAAGGAAGAAAATACTTTTGGTTTATAAATTGTATTAATTTGATTGTCTACTGGAACAGAAAGAGAGAAAATAAAGAGCCATAAAATCTATCTCAAAGTATTTTTTCTCTTAGATGGGGGTTGTTCCTTCCAAAGGATTTCTTTCTAAAAATGAATGTTGGCTTTACATTCAGTTGACAGAAATGCCTTGTTTGATACAGTGAACTTGGCAATTAACAAGGCATTTTAAATGATTTTACACATTTTTAAATTATTCTTTTATATTATTTTAAATTGATTGTGGTTTTATGCTTAGTTTGAATTCTATGCTTTTAATTGAAAATTTTATGTTACTGTATATATTTGAACAAAAAGGCAATAATTTCGCATCAGTTAAAATTCTCAATCCAGCTAAATTTTAAAAGGAGACGACAAACAGATACTTTGGAAAATTTCTTTTCCTAATTTCAAAAGTGTAGGTGATAAATATATTTCTATTTTTTTCCTTTGCCAAAATTAAGATATCAAAATATACAGCGAACTATTGCTACAGATAGAACAGAAGAGGACACTGCTGTCAGCAGCCATGTGGAAAGACTCCCTCCTGGAGGAGGCAGTGATTCCGAAACAGACCCTTCCCAGGCAAATACAGGTAAGGCATTTTGTATAGCCAGATGGTATTCTTCACTTTGCATAAAAATACAATATCTTTTCATTTAAAATGTTAAATAAATAACATTTAAACATAATAATGTTTAAGTAAATCCTCCATTTAAAAAGGGAAAGATCAACTTCGGGCAAAAGATAGCTTATATTCTTAGAAGTAACTCTATCATTTCAATTTTCCAGTGAGGAAATTCCAAGGAGGTAATCGTGATTATAAAAATCATTTCTAAATAGACATAGACAATTCAAAAGTGTAATTGCATGTTAGAAAATAGGAAAGTGTATCAACTGGCACTAGAACCCTATTGTGGAAGCACTTTGTTTAATAAAAGCTTAGTTTTGACTTAGGTTTTGTGCTTTAAGATGTTAGTTCTGTTGCAATGAATATCTCATTTTCTGTTGTAATGTTTGGCATTAAAGAAAATGTAATACTTTCTCAGAGAGTGTACTCATTGCATCTCTATTTACCATGCAGCATATTGTGCCTGCTTTCATTGCAAAAAACATGGATAAATTCTTGTTTCTTTGATAGTGTTTGTAACCAAGCAAACATTATATGCGTGTGTCAATGTCCAGCAAACTAGAATTGCTTTTTGAAAAAAAGATTTTTGAAGTTGGTAAATATTTTTCAGTTCAAGAGGAGATAGTCTATAGATGTGATTTGTCTCACATAACAAACTCAGATTATTTTCAAGTGAAGTGCCTTTTGCTAATACCCAATAATGGTCTGCAAGTTCTACTACAAATCAAGAAGCAGAGTGAAAAAAATGGGACTAAGGTTAAATATACAGAAGATCAAATTAGCTTTAGAATTAATAATGAATATACTGAAGTTGTACACATTTTGTCCTGTTAATCTTCTAACAATTAATTAACCTTTAACAGTGATTGGTAAAGATTTTATTTAATACATTTTTATTACACTGAAAATTCATTTTAAAGGTACAGTTATTATGGTAAGAAAAAACACAAGCCCTAACTATTGGAAAAGAGTGGTAATAATAAATATTTTAAACAGTACATTGGGGAAGGGCAGAAAGATTAGGCATAAAATCATTCAGGAGAATGAGAGAGAGCAAAAGATATGAAGACTGGAATGATATAATTTATATGTTTACCATTTTGTTTCAGAAATTAGAAGAGAAATATCTGTTTTACCAGTGAATTCTCAAAAAATAACTTTATTGCTGCAGTCACCAGCTGTAAAGTTCATTACCAATCCTGAATTTTTCACAGTGCTGCATGCAAATTATGTAAGTACTTGATCCTCTGCCATACAGGTTGGTGACTTATTTTAGCGATACCTTCTAGGGAGTGTTTCAATTCTCACATATATCATTCTTACTCAAGCAAATGATTTATGAAAGGGTGAGGTCTCTTATATTATATGTTCTACGTATGTATTCATGCCCATACATATGTGCAAATGTAAGTTAAATGAATTATTCCAACAAAAAAAGGGTCTAGAGGCGAGGCGAGGTACTCTTGAAACTCAACCAACAAAACAAGAAACTCCATCCAAAAGAAGAAGATTCTTTCACAGTAACAAACAACTATCAGAAGAAATAAACTTTTAGAGATAGGCAACTTTTAGAGATATGCCACTCATAGAACAACAACAAAAAAAAATTCTAAAGAACAATGTCCCTGCTAAAGAACAATGTCAATCCAATACAACTAGCTAGAATTGAACAATTGATTTCATATCCTCACCTTGGAGGAAAGCATGCAGATATCTGGAGAAGGGACATTATCAACTGTTCCAGTGACATGAAGCCCATACTTCCCCAAGGAAAAAAAAAAGATGTTTGTTACACCAAAATAGTAATGGGGGAATTTAACTATCTTGACATCAGCTGGGAGACAACGAATTGTTTGTTTTGTTTTGAAGTTCAATTGACACATTCTGGCTAACCTTTCCTTGACTTTATCTTTAATTGTAAGCCAGTTTAAAAGGTATTTTTAAAGCTATTTTGTAAGTTGATGACAAGTAATATGCTGAGAACTATCAGATTGTTTGCCCTTGGTATTATAGGCATTGCAGGGATAAAATGATTGGACTGAATTAGGTTCATCCCTACTTGGCTTTTCTCCTGAATTAGCCACACCAGAAAGTTGCTTTGCAGCAATCCAGAAAATAAAGCCTACTAATCTATTTTATTTCAACATTGTTTAATTGTTAAGTATTCATCTGCAATGTTTAATTGTTAAGTATTCATCTGCAACGTTATCATCATTTAGAGTAACATATGGTTGGTTACCTTTGACATGGATCCAAGATGAAGTCAAAGTATGTCATTAGCAGTCATAAAGCACAGCAATTTTTTTTCTGGCTGCTGAAGCATTGACAATATGTGACTTAGTCATCAATGTTAGCATATGCTAAACCAGTGGTGGCTAATGTTTTCAGCACCAAGTGTCAAAATGGGAGCATTTTGGCACTTGGTGCCCAAAGTTTTCTCTAAGTAAACTATTAGAATACTTCATTATTTTCTGTAATTGAGGTATTTGAATTTATGAGTATGATTTTGACTAGTATCAATAGCTTTCATCAACAGAAATATAATTTTTATTGAAATATAATTTTATAGAAATATAATTGTTTTATTGTTTTTTTATTGTTTTTTAACGTACAATCCACCAAAGAAAGCAAAAGAACGAAACCAATCATCTTTTATTCAGATTCCACCTGTAAAATAAATATGCCACATGCATTCAAGCTTAATGCCACAATCTTGAATTAGTATTAGAAAGATTAATTATAACCGTGAATAAGTTGGAAAACATTGCCACAATAATAAACAAGTATTTTGTTTCCTTGAAGTTCTTTTTTAAAGTTATGAAATCTGTCCGCATTATGTTCATAGAAGGCTATTAAAAGGATTGTTTAGTGCTAGTGGAATGATCAGGCTTAATGATCTCCAAATATACACAGTCCCAGATATCTACAAACCAAAATAATAAAGCAGGTAATCCATTAAAAAAAAAAGACTGATTCTATGTGACTGCATTAGTTAACCAAAGTACTTTAATAAGTTTGTCTTGAACACAAGGGGGATCCTGTTACTACAGACAGGTCTTGTTTCATTATAGTAATATATATATATATATTATAGCAATATAATATATACATATCAATATAGATATGCAGGTCTTGGCATGTTCAGGTCTTTTCCCATGTAAGATTGAAAAGACCGAACATGCCAAGACCTGCATACCTGTACCCTGAAAATCTAAAAATATATATATGTGCGTGTGTGTGTGTGTGTTTTCATAGATTTTCACAGGTACAGGTATGTAGGTCTAGGTGTGTTCGGGTCTTTTCCCGTGTAAGATTAAGAGTATCTTGGCGATATTTCGGCGAGGTCCCACTCACCATCCTCAGGCTGGTGCTTTTGGCTTCATGCCAGTGCAAGCAGTGTGTGATCGGAGTTGCCATCTCTCTATAAATACTGGTGAGGGGGGGGCTGGTTGGCTGCGCTGCTGCCTCTTGATTGGTTGATGGAGTTGATGTTGGTATAATGGGCTGTGTGATGGCCTTGTGAGTTTTGTTGTGGAGATATTCTGGATCTTGTGCTGTAATCTCCTGGGTCGTTTGTTTTGTAGTGATCTTTTTTCCATTAGCCTCTTGTGTTTTAATGGCTTGGGTAATGGGTTGTGTGATAGGCTTGCGAGTTCTTTTGTTGTGGTATCCTGGGTCCTGCATTGTAATCTTCTGGGTTAACTCCATCAGCCAACATCAACTCCATCAACCAATCAAAAGGCAGCAGCACAGCCAACCAGCCCAGCACACCAGCCCCCCCCCCCACCAGTATTTATAGAGAGATGGCAGCTCCGATCACACACTGTTTGCACTGACACGAAGCCAAAAGCACCAGCCTGAGGATGGCGAGTGGGACTTCACAGAAACGTTGTCAAAATACTCTTAATCTTACATGGGAAAAGACCCGAACACACCTAGACCTACATACATACATACATACATGCGTGTGTGTGTGTGTGTGTGTGTGTGTGTGTTAAGTGTTTGCTGGTATTTATATGTATGGTATTCAACTTTGTTCAGGTATGTTCCCACATCATTATAGTTGTGCTTTTAAAGTTGTAGCAACATTTCGGCAGAATCTCATCTGCCATCATCTGGCTTCTGTATTGTGTTCGTCTGTGTGTCAGTCTTTCACAGCCATTTCTGTTTTAAATTAGGTGCTAGCCTACTGCTGTGCTAGCCTACTTTCTGGCACAGATTTTGGCAGATGATATTCTGCCAAAACGTTGCTACAACTTTAAAAGCATAACTATAATGATGTGGGAAAATACCTGAACAAAGCTGAATACTCTATCTATCTATCTATCTATCTATCTATCTATCTATCTATCTATCTATCTATCATACTATAGCAACAAATTTAGCAAATGGTTCAATTGATCAGCATACCATAAGCATATGCAATAAAAAGAAAGGTGATTCAGTAGAGACCCGGTGCTTCCCCTTATTGATATTGTAGGAGGACAATGAATTGTCTGTAGAACATATAAAGAAGCTCACTTGCCTGAGAATATTGATATTTGGTTGAATATATTCTAATAATCAATAGTAGAACATTTCATCTGAAATTTGCTCTGAATTTATGAACTTTCTCGCCAAATATTTAGTAATTATTTTTCAAATCCTAGGGTTTGTTCTGGTATCTGAATTTTTAGTTACTCTGCAATTGGCTACAGTACTAATCATAGCTTTGAGCAATTTGGTACATTTATTTATGGTCTCAAACAAGCATATGCAAAATATTGGATTCATTAACTTTCACAGAGGACAAAATGGCTTGGTTAGCTTGCCTAGCACTTAGCATAAGAAGTAGAAAACCCATGACCTTCTGAATTTTGGTCAGTGATCATTTCTATCATCCTTTGCAGCTGACCCTCTTGTGTAGGGTTGCTGAGGGCCCTGCTAGGAAGACCACAATTTCCCACTCCTCAAGCTTGTAAACTGCTATGTTATCTGTAACTATTCTAGCCTAAAAATTAAAAAGACTGAAATAAGAAAGACAACATTCTTCAAAAATGTAGAAAAAGGTGATCATTAATGAAATATCAAAGGTTGATAATCATGTGATTCAAATAAGAATATTTATTAGTATATTAATAATGACAATTACAAAGAACTCTGAAAATATATAAATTCAGAGAGGATTCAGGCATGGGCATAAGAAGGAATTGCACTGATCACTTGGATGACTATGTAGCAGGACTTGGAGGAAGGAAATGGAACTACAGGTAGTCCTCAACTTACAACCACAATTGAACTCAAAATTTATGTTTGTATACCAGGATACTGCAACCATCACAAATGTGAGTCAGTTGTCAAGCATCCGTATGTAAATCACATGACCAAGGGAATGCTGCAACAGTCGTAAGTGTGAAAAATTGTCATAAGTCCCTTTTTTCAGTGCCTTATAACTTCAAATGGTCACTAAGTGTACTGTTGTAAGTTGAGGACTACCTCTATCCTTGTCCTAACCCTAATGCTCCTGGGATTTTGGTTTCTATTGAAAGAGCAGTTTGAGATTGTCATTACTGCAGTAGATAATTGCTATTTTAGAAAGACACACATGATTAGTAGGTTGGGTTTTTTGGAAAAGTATTATCATAGTTATTTTGCAACAATGCATTTGAATGCCCCACTTTTTTTCTTTGTATTTAGAGTGCCTATCGAGTTTTCACCAATAGCACCTGCTTGAAACACATGATTCTAAAAATCCGCAGAGATGCTCGGAATTTTGAGCGGTATCAGCATAACAGAGATCTAGTAAATTTCATCAACATGTTCGCTGATACACGGTTGGAACTCCCACGAGGATGGGAAATCAAAACTGATCAACAAGGCAAGGTACAAGAATGAAATAAAGTCAGTATTTAATTCTATGTAAAAAAAAATTACACACATGCACACACACACACACACACTGTGTGTGTGTGTGTGTGTATTGTGCAAGAATGCTAGCATGGGTGGGGAATATCAGTATATTAACTGGAGGGTTCTGGCTTATCCTCGGAAGGCTTCTCTTCACTCAGTATTTTACTCAGGAATATATACCTGAAAATAATTATCTGTTTTGCTTTTCTTGGTCTTGGTCTGTATAACGTAGGTAGTTCTTCAGTCTACTTTCAGTACATTAGTCACACTGTATTTAACCATTTAATTTCTTTAACTAAAAAAATCAGGTTAGAAATCATGTTAAAACCTATATTACCAACTCTGGTAGCTCTCTTAATATTATTTCTGATTCTTAGTATTCTTATATTGCAGTCTTTCTTTGTTGACCACAACAGTCGTGCTACCACTTTCATTGACCCCAGAATTCCACTTCAGAATGGCCGTCTACCCAATCATTTGACCCACAGGCAGCATCTTCAGAGACTCCGTAGTTACAGCGCTGGAGAGGTACATAAATATGGGCTTTAGAACCTAAGGATTCATTTTAGTAAAAGCAGATGCTAATTTTTAGCATGAGCTTTAAATAGCACTGATATATATGTGTGTGTCTGTCTGTCTGTCTGTCTGAATCTTAAACATAATACATAATCGGCAGGGTATTAGTAGCAATTTTCCATGGGTTTATACAGGCTAATTATTTTATATAGCTATTAGATTTTTTTCACACCTGTGAAAAAAACAAGGAAACTAGAAATAATATTTGTTACAATATTTGCATTCTGCTGCATGGTGGATTGCATCAAATACCAATAAATACAAAAGTAATTTTTAAGAGACATAATATTCTACAAACATACAATAAAGCTCGAATTCAGCTCAGTCATATCAAATGGGAAATACTGTCTGGAACAACTCCGTTTTAACTACCTTCCTAATGTCCATCATGTATTTTTGGGAGTAAAGTCTTTTATTGGGATACAGTGTAAAATCGGGAGAATTTTTTTTTTCACTTCTCCACCCCAAGTTTTTATAGTAGAGGTTCTCTTAGAAATTTTAATTGTGAAGTGCATTCTTTATAGATCAAGTTTAAAATAGGCAATCCTAAAATTATTTAGGAGTCAATTCATATAGAGCTCTATATGTGACCAGGGGTTTGATTAATAGCCTATTGATAGGCAATATTGTGCCTCATAAGGAATTTTATATTAATCCAGTAGGCCTCATCCAGTAAAACCGCATGTTGCAATTCTGTATATTTATTTATTTATTATTTTATTTTGTCAAGCAATTATAAGATAACAGATATCTTACATAGTTATGAATATATGAAATGGATACATATAAGAAAAATAAAAAGAAACAATAGGACAGGGACGGTAGGCACGTTGGTGTGCTTATGCACGTCCCCTACAGATCTCTTAGGAAAGGGGTGAGGTCAATAGTAGACAGTCTAAGGTTAAAGTTTTTGGGGTTTGAGGAAGAAACCAAAGTCAGGTAGAGTATTCCAGACATTGACCGCTCTGTTGCTGAAATCGTATTTCCTGCAATCAAGTTTGGTGCAGTTTACCTTGAGTTTGTATCTATTATGGGCTCTTGTATTGTTATGGTTGAAGCTGAAGTATTCATTGACAGGTAGAACATTGCAATATATAATTTTATGTACTATATTTAGATCAGACCTTAGTTCTAGGTTTTCTAGGTCTAGAATTTCAAGTCTGATGGCATAAGGTATTCTGCAACAAGTAGAGGAGTGGAGAACTCTTCTTGTGAAATATTTCTGGACTTTCTCAACTGTATTAATATCAGATACGTAATGCGGGTTCCAGACTGACAATCTGTATTCAAGTATACTAGCAAATGTTTTGTATGCTCTAGTTAGTGTGATATTACCAGAGAAAAAGCTACACAGGATTAGGTTATGTAGTTACAGTGGGCTATGTAGTTACAGTGGGCTCTAGCATTTAGATCATTAGAGATGAGTACTCCAAGTTCCTTGACAGAATTTGGATCATCAATAAGGTCTTGACTATTCAGCTTGTATTTTATTTTCTGATTTATTTATTTTTTGCCAATATGTAAGACAGAGCATTTATTTGTTGAGATTTGAAGTTGCCATTTGTTTGACCATTCTGATACATAGTCAAGGTCTTTTTGAAGGGTAGCAGTATTGTCGGTGGTGTTGAAGAGCTTTACATCATCAGCAAAGAGAACACCATTGCTCTTAATATGATCACAGAGGTCATTTATGTAGAGTTTGAAGAAGTTGGTCCTAGAACACTGCCTTGGGGGACACACTGTTGACAGGTACAGAATTTGATAGGACGCTCCCAATTTTGACCATTGGTTGTCGTTTGACAGGAATGCTTTTATCCAGTTATGCAGGTGTCCAGAGATACCATAAGATTTTAGTTTTAGTTTTTATATCATTACCTATATCACCTATAGTTTCTACAGGCAGCACCATATAGAGCACAGATTTATTGTCCATCATAGAAATAGTGTGATGAGTTATTAATGCCATGGCCTCCCACTTCTAATTCAAAATGGGACAATTTACCATGCCTGTCTGGCCCTATCCACTTCATCCTGGTACAATGGTCCAGGGGTGGGCTTCAAAAAGTTCTCTGCCTGGTTGTTGGGTGGGTGTGGTCATGGTGGTCATAGCCTAGTCAGCCTGCTGCACCACCCAGGCCTGGGAGCGAAAAGTCTGCTGGGGGTGTTTTTATCCTCCTGAGCTCCAAAGGCTTTCCTTGAGCCTCCAGGAGGGCAAAAATAGCCTCCCCAGATTCTGGAGGGTCTCTGGAAGCTATCTTCTGGAACTTCCAGGAGGCCCATTTTTGCCCTCCCCAAGGCCTGGAGGCTTTCCTCAAGCTCCAGAGGCTCTGTCTCTGTAAGGCTGCAAACAGGCCCATTTCTGGCCTTCCGGAACTTCCAGGAGGCCTATTTTTCACCCTCCCCAAGCCCTCGCATGAATTAGAATTAGAATAACTTTATTGTCATTGTACAAGTAGAACGAAACTGTGGATGCACCCCAGCAACTGTTCACAATACAATAAAACCAAAGCACTTAAAAATGAAGATAAGAAAGATAGAGTACCCACATCTCCATTTGCAATTTGAGAGTACAATATCTATGAATATACACAAAATATACATCCAACACTGACTGTAACGCTTAGCCGAGTATAATACACAAGAGATGGATTATACTGTAATATGTTATTATAAATCTGAATGGAGTATTAAGATTTCACATCTTTTCACATCTTAATGAGGTAGTGACTTCATGTTTATTTGCGGTTCGGATGGCCCAAGGAAAGAAATTATTTGTTAGTCTAGTGGTGTGGGATTTAATTGACCTAAAAAGCCGTCCAGACGGCAGCAGGTCAAAAAGATAATTGCCAGGATGTGAGCGGTCTTCTATAATGGCCTTGATTCTGCTTTAGCAGTGGGACCTGACTAAGTCTTCCAGGGCAGAGGGCAACCAATGATCTTTTGAGCTGTGTTATCACCCTCTGTACAATTTTCCTGTCCTCAACTGTGAAGCCTGCATACCACACACCCAGACAATATGTCAGAGTGCTCTCCACAGAGGCTTTATAGAAAGTCAGTAACAGCTTCTTATCCAGATTGTTCTTCCTGAGAACCCGCAGGAAGTGCAGCTGCTGCTGAGCCTTCTTCACTATGGCCTTGGTGTTAGGAGACCAGGAGATATCAGCTGAAATATGGATGCCAAGGAATCTGATCGTAGGGACAGTTTCCACTCATTCTCCATTGATGATGAGTGGGGTGTAGTTCTGCCCATAATCAGTTCTTTGGGTTTATGGACATTCAGTGACAGATTGTTCTGTGAACACCAGATAGACAGGTTCTCTACTTCTGCCCTATATGCCGTCTCATCCTCTCCGGAGATGAGACCAATCATGATCGTGTCGTCGGCAAACTTTATGATGGTGTTTGCTGTGTGGCTTGGTGAGCAGTCAAAGGTGTACAAGGCATATAGCAGGGGGCTCAAGACACAACCCTGGGGGGAACCAGCACTGAGTGTAATAGTGGAAGAAAGGTGGGGGCCAAGTGTAACAGACTGTGGTCTGTTTTTCAAAAAGTTCTTAATCCTGGAGCACGTGGGGGTGGGGACCTGCAGATTATACAGTTTGGTTACTAGTATATCTGGGGTGATAGTGTTAAACGCAGAGCTGTAGTCTACAAAGAGCATCCTCACATAGCTCTGTTTGTTCTCCAGATGACTCAGCGCTCTATGAAGTGTGATGGCCACAGCATCCTCTGTAGATCGGTTTGCTCTATAAGCAAACTGATGTTGATCAAAGGAGGGCGGGAGGCAGTCTCTGATGTGCTGTGAAACTAGTTGCTCAAAAACCTTCATAATGGAGCTTGTTAATGCTGTGGGCCTATAGTCATTGAGGGTGTTTATATTTGTTTTTTGGGGAATAGGGATGATGGTTGCAGCCTTCAGGCATTGTGGGATGATGGTATGTGTTAAAGATAGATTGAACAGCTCTGTAAGTATTTCTGCCAACTGATCAGCACACGCTTTAATTACTGCACCAGGAATGCCATCAGGCCCACCAGCTTTCCTGGACTTTACTGCTCTCAGTATTTTTCTTACCTCATGCACCTGAAAAGAAAGAGGTGCAGCATCGTGGTCCTCGTGAGGCAGTATGTTCAGGTTCTTGGTGGTCTCAAAGCGTGTGAAAAAGCTGTTTAGCTCCTCTGCCAGAGTACTACTGCTCTCGCTGTTTGTTGGGCCCTTGCCTTTATAGTTGGTCAAAGCTTGTATCCCCCTCCACATCTGCCATGGGTCACTGTCAGTAAAGTGGCCCTCAACCTTCCTCCTATACATTACCTTAGCATGTTTGATGTCCCTTCTCAGCTCAGCTCTGGCAGTGCTGTACTGTGAGGTGTCACTTGCTCTGAAAGCCAGGTCATGGGCCCTGATCAGAGCCTGGATTTCGCTGGTCATCCAGGGTTTTCTGTTTGGGAATATCCATATGCATTTGTCCACAGTGACATTTTCTACACAGGTCTTCATGTAGAAAAGCACAGTCTCTGTGTATAACTCGAAGTCCTGTTGTTTGAAGATGCTCCAATCTGTGCAGGCAAAACAGTCTTGAAGCTGGGAGCGGGCATTTTCAGGCAAGCATCTAATAGTTTGACTGCTAGGTTTTGTTCTTTTCCTAAGGGGGGTGTAGGCTGGTAGTAAAAGCAGGGTGAAATGGTCTGATTGTCCTAAGTGGGGAAGAGGTTTTGCTCTATAAGCATGCTTAATATTTGAATACACATGATGAAGTGTGTTTTTTCCCCTGGTTGGGCACTTAATATGTTGGTAAAGTTTGGGGAGCACAGTTTTTAGGCATGCTCTGTTGAAATCCCCAGCAATGATGTGAACGCCTTCAGGATGAGCTCTCTGTTGTGTGGTAATTATGTCTTGAAGGTGACTGAGCGCCATGCTAACATCAGCATCTGGAGATAAATATACAGCAGTGATGGTAACTACTGTTAGCTCCCGTGACAAATAAAACAGTCTACACTGAACAGTCATGGTCTCTAAATCTGGTGAGCAACAGCTGTTTGTTATTTTGTTGTTTGTGCACCAGTCTTTACGTACATAAGTAATTAGGCCCCCTCCCCTTCTCTTACTGGAGGCTATATTGCGATCTTGACGGTGCAAAGTCCAGTCCACTAGCTCCACTGTAGCATCAGGGATTTGCAGGTGCAGCCAGGATTCTGTGACGATTAGCAGACAGCACTCACAAATTGTGTGATTGTGGGAGATCTGCAGCTGTAGTTCATCCACTTTGTTTACGAGGGTTCTGGCATTTGTGAGGAACATAGATGGTAATGGGGGTTTCTGTGGTCTCTTCCTCAATTGAGATAGTAGGCCCGCTCTGCCTCCCTGCTTCTGTTTTCTCTCCCTATGCCATCTTCTACGCTTGCTTAATCTGATAATAATCCACAGAGCTCCTGGAGATCTTGATAGCTCCAATGGGAAATTGTGGGATTCTGTATAAGCATAGGTGACTTCAGTTTTGAGTTGCTGTCCTATACTTATCAGGTCTTCTCAACAGTATGTTAGTCCATTGCAGGATGGAGTAAAATGCAGGAACAAAAAGAAGTAAAAACACAAAAAGAACAGTCATCGGGAGCATTGAGCCGCTGTGACCATGTGTGCCGTCATCTTGTGACCAAAACTTACCTGTCCTGCACTTACCTGTGACCCAAAACGAGTCATGCAGGGACTCCTGGGTTGGGTGGGGAAGAGTGGGGGGCAGCCAGGGGTGGGATTTGCCAATTCGCCGAACTGGCCATAAAATTAACAACCAGTTCACCTGAGCTGCTGCAAACTGGTAGCAGGCCACCGCTCAGCTGCCCCTCCCCCTCCACTCTTTCCCCACCACTCCTCCCCTGCCACATGGCCCTGGGAAATTTGCCATTGGACAAATTGCCTTTATGTATTTATATCCTTTCTCTGATCCTTGCCTTCTGAGCACCTGGCCCTCAATTCAATTTGCTGCTGGGCACATTTAGTGGTGCCACTATGGCTGAAGTTCATTTCTATCCAAATTATATTCAAGAGCAGAGAACTGTTAATAGGACCCTGTGTTAGCTGTCCCTCATTGGGATAAAAGCACTTTGGACCAGGGATGGCCTGCTACTGGTTTGCATCGGTTCAGGTGAAACGGTTGTTAACTATTACTTTTGTAACAAATTTTATTCAGTTTTTCACCTTAAAAACAAAATTCTCTTTTTAGTGGACAACATATTTCCCAGTCATCACCTTTATATACAAATATGACAGCAATTATACATTCATATATGCATACTTAATTCTATTATTACCTTTTCCATTCCAAATTTTCAGTAAGGAGAGAAACAAACACATTAATTCTAGCCTCTTTTATTAATCTCAGTTGAAACATCTTTTTGTTTCATTTCAATTATTTCAAATATAATCCTTTAATATTTATTTTAAAAATAAAGATAAACAATATGTGTTTGCATAATAATAATAATAATAATAGGTTACCAATGTCTCTCCTTGCTTTTAATAGTCTATATTAACTTATTAATTTAGTAGGTTCTGTCATATTCCCTTTCCATTACACATTCTTTTTATAAATTCTAGATTAATACAAATTTTAACACTAAAAACAAACAAACCCCAAGTATAGGTTTCCCCCTTTTACTGTTTTGAGTGTGACACCTCAATGATTAAAATATACCTTTATTCCCTCATCTTGATTCCCAATAAACCATTATTTTTAAGAAAGTACAATAATAATCATTACATCTTTTCATTTGGATTCCGCAGCATATTTCCCCCCTTGATTTTTAATAAGAGTTATCAGTATCTATATTACACTATTTTCTAAATATTTTTAATTGCAGAAATATTCTTATTACCCCTTGTCACCCTGCAGAATCCCCTTTTTAATTCATCAACCATTATCTCTGAAAAAACAATTTCTTTTCAACATTTTACTATTTCTTTATTTCATGCACCTGTTTCTTATTGTTTCTCCTCCCCCTCTTTTCCCCATATCTTTTCTCATTCCAGTTTATATCCCTCTCTTTCTTAATATTTTCCTTTCCCCTCCCTTTTTAAAGTTTTTATTGGTTTTTAAAAACAAACATAAACAAACAAAACATAAAAACATCAAACCATCTTCCATATATCTACATACAGTGTGCCAGTTGGTTTACAAATTGTTTTGTGCTTCCATTTCGTAGTCTTCAATTACAATTACATTGCATATAATCTCGTATTTTCAATCAAAAATTAAATACCTTAGTATCATTATTAATCAATCATTTGACTATACTTTTATTCATTCATGTTTTACAAGATAATTATAATTTACTTAGTTTGTTTTATAACAGTTCATATTATCATCCCAAATCTATCCTAAAATTATTTTGTAGATATAATAAGAAAAAAGTACATCTTTATATATTTATTATTTTCTAAAAGTCTACATATTTCATTACTGTATTTTATTGTCTAACCATTGATAGAATAGATCCCAAATTTTATAAAATTGTTTATTCTCTTGTTCTCTAATTTCAAATGTCAATCTACTCATTTCAGCACATTTCAATATTTTCTTAATGATTTCCTCCTGTGATGCTGTTTTCTCATTTTTCCAGTTTTTGGCAAATACAATCCTAGTCGCTGTTAATACATTTACAATCAGATATTTCAAGTCTTTACTATATATTTCAGGTAAAATTCCCAATAAAAATATCTCTGGTTTCAAGTTTATATGTTTTTTTGTCATTTTTTCCAACCACATGTGGATTTTAGTCCAGTATTTTTTAGCATTCGCACAAGTCCACCACATATGGTAATATGAGCCAGGTATCTGATGACATTTCCAACATTTTTCGGATTTATTCTTGAACATTCTTGTCGGGGAAAAGTGCCACCTGTAAAACATCTTATACAAATTTTCTTTATATGCTGTTGACATTGTCATTTTATAATTTTGAGACCACAATTTTTGCCATTTCTCTAAATCAATCCCATATCCAAAATTCTTCCCCCAAGCAATCATAGTTTCTTTAACTTGTTCTTCTTCTAATTTAATTTCTAATAAATATCCATACAATTTTTTAATCACCTTTTTATCAGTACCTGTCAAAATCTTATTGAAATCAGTTTATCATAGAAACTTTCCATTTTAGAATCTTTATCATACCTTGAATGTATTTGCACATATGAAAACCAATTCATCTTTATACCTTGTTCCTCTAGTTTTTGTATAGATTTGAGTTCAGCCTTTTCATTCAATATTTCACCATATCTAACTGTTTGTTCCTTTTTGTATATTATAGGATAAGAAAATGCTTCAATAGTCGATAGCCAGACTGGAATTTTCAAATAACATTGTCTTTTAATCTTCTCCCAGTTTAACCACAGAGACTCCCGTATATAATGTCTTCTAAAATAACCCTGTGTTTTAGTTCCTCTATACCATAAAAAAGCATGCCATCCCAACAACAAATCATGTCCTTCTAATGTCAACAATCTAGTATTTCTTAGTGTTATCCATTCCTTAACCCACATCAGATTTGTAGCTTGATAATACAACTCCCAATTAGGCAAACCAAATCCTCCTCTAATTCTAGCATCTTGCAAAAGTTTTAACTTTATTCTCGCTTTCTTACCTTGCCATATATATTTCAACACAATTTTATTTAAATCTTCAAAGTAGTCTTTTCCAAGCCTAATTGGAATTGTTTGAAACAAATATAAAATTCTGGGTAATATATTCATCTTGATTGTTGAAATTCTCCCTATTAGTGACAGTTGTAAATTTTCCCATTTCGCCAGATCTAGTGCTATCTGCTGTTTAAGTTTGATATAATTATTCTCTTTTAATGTACTACATCTTGCTGTCAAATATATCCCCAAGTACTTGATCTTATTCGTGACCTGAATTTTCAATAGGTCTGCCAGTTCTTCCTTTTGTCTTAATAGCATATTCTTTGTCAAGATCTTTGTCTTATCTTTATTTATTTTCAAACCAGCCACCTTTCCATATGTCTCTATCTTTTCTATCAATTTTAATGCTGTTTCTAAAGGGCCTTCTAAGACCCTTTCCCCTTTTCTGCTGGGTCTTTCTGCCTTTCCTGACTTCACAGGTATTCCCCCTTTTTATTGCCTTCTTAAATTTCAACTTTTTAACCTTCCTTCTTTACCCACTTCTTTGTGTTAATTGTCTATTTAAAATGTCTTCTTCTTGAATCACCTCCTCCTCCTCTGAAGCTCTTTGTTCTTGTTCTTCAATCGCCATTTCCATTTTTCCTAACACAGAGCAAAGTGATTCACCTCTTTCCTGTAGTAATTCTTTCATATTTTTAAGTTCCATTTTTAATTCCCAAAGAGATACCATCATTAAACACTCTTATATTTTATGATCGTTAAAGTCCACAAAAAAAAAAACACTTTTACTTTCCTTCTTTCTTCTTTCAATTTTCTAAGGTTCTCAATTATTCCAGCCCAGGGTCTATACCAAAAACATCAATCAACCCCACAGTCAGTCTTTCCTTGCTTTTTTCTTTATTCTGGTTCTGCTTTCACTGTCTAAGATTCTTACATTGTTTCAATATTTCTTTAATGTTATATCCACACAAGTTCATTCAGAAACAGGATGCTTTCCCTTTTGTTTGAGCTCAAGTTTTTGTCAAAAGGTGGCACTCCCCATTATACAAAGTCTTCACCTTTCCCCCCTGTTTTTTTATTTAGGGTTTTTCAAACCTCAATATTCCAGCACAGTCCAGTCTCCAATTTGTAAACTTTATTATTATTATTTTTTGACAATCTTAAGTCTAGCTTTATTTTATGCCTGTTTATTCCCAAAATATTTTAGTCCAATTTAGTTAAATCTTAATTCCAGCTTCTTCCTTTCCTGGTTCGAAGCCCCGCTTAGCTGTCAAAAATATTTTCTTTTTTTTTCCTGTCCCTTTTTAATTTCACTGCTCACTTTTCTTTTCTTAAAAATTCCATGTTACCTTAATCCCAGGGTACTTTTGCTTAGTTGTATTGCCCAGTTGTCCCGGTTCAGATGTTATCTACCTCTTTCTTCCCTCCTGCACAAATCTTAATCCAGCTGAGTCCTTCTCTTCAGGGTGGCCATTTTAAACCACCACTGCAGTTGTCTTCGGGGGGAAAAAGACCAAGCCCAGGGGGGGAGATGCGGCTTCCCTCAACCTGGCTTGCCGCTTCCCCTTACTCCACCACCCCTCCAAGGCAGCTTCAGCCCCTAATTGTAATAATCAGGGCTCTCCAACAAAAGAGCACGGACGATAGCCGCAAAGAGTCGCGATCTACAGTCCGTCAGCAAGGAGGCTTCGCCTTCTTCCCCAAATGGTTAATTTTATGGCCAGTTTGGCGACCAAAAAAATCCCACCCTTGGCTGGCCCTGTCCACCCCAGCCCACCCCTCCCAGGAGTCCCCACATGGCCTGTGGATCTCATATAAGTGCAGGGCCCATGCAGAGGCTTGAGGAGGGCAAAAAACGAACATCCTGGAAGTTCCAGGAGGCCAGAAACTAGTCCATTTTTGGCCTCCAGAGAACCTCCAGAGCCTGGGGAGCTTTTTTGCTCCTCCTGGAGGCTCGAGGAACACCTCCAGACCCCAGGGAGGGCGAAAAATGGGCCTCCCAGAAATTCCAGAAGAGAGCCTCCAGAGAGCCTCTGGAGCCCGGGGAGGCCATTTTCACCCTCCTGTAGGCTCAATCCCAAGGAGGGAGAAAAACAGGCCTCCTGGAAGTTCTGAAAGGCCAAAAATGGGCCCATTTCCAGCCTCCCGAGAGCTTCCAGAGCCCAGGGAGACCATTTTCAGCCTTCTGGAGGCTTGAGAAAAGCCAACTATGATCTCATAGCTGCTGACCTTGCATCTCTGGCACCTTCTGTTCCCAGGTTGTATAATTGCAGAAGCCTGTTACAATACTTTTTTGCTCAAAGCCAATAGAGTCATTAAACTATATGTAAAATAGTAACCCCCATAGCCAGAAAAAATAAATTACCAATAACAATAAGGAAGTTCCAATCCAAAAAAAATCTCTTTGGCGAAAAAACAAAACTTTAGCTAACTTTAAAAGCTGCTATAAAACACGATGCCGTCAGACAAAGGCAGAATTCACCAATTACTACTGCAAACAAGAGGAAAAACTGTTACATACAAAATCCACCAGTGCATTCCATAGTTTTGTAAATACCAAACTTAAAGACTCGAAAACCATACCACCCCTATGTGTCAGAATGGTCAAACAATTGGCAACTTCAAATCTCAACCAACAAATGCTGTCTTTCACATTGGCAACAAAAATCAGAACACTAAATACAAACTGGGAGGATACAGCCTCGTAGATGATCCTCACTCTGTCAAGGAGCTAGGAGTACTCATTTCAAAAGATCTAAGCCCCAGAGCTCACTGTAACAGCATTGCCAAAAAGGCATTAAGAGTTTTAACCTAATTTTGTGAAGTTTCTTCTCCGGTAACCCTGTACTGCAAACCACATCATACAAAACCTTCGCCAGACCAATTCTCAAATACAGCTCATCTGCCTGGAATCCATAGTGTATACTGGACATTAATACAGTTGAGCAAGTCAAAAGGTGTTTCATGAGAAGAGTACTCCACTACTTTGCCCATAATAAAATATCTCATGCTACCAGGCTCAAAATTTTGGACCTAGACAACCTAGAACTACTCCGCCACAGTCTGATCTAAGCTCAGTACACAAAATTATCTGCTACAATGTTCTACCTGTCAATGATGACTTCAACTTCAACTGCAATAATACAGGGGCAAAAGATACAAACTCAAACTTGATTGCAGAAAATACGATTTCAGCAACAGAGTGGCCAATGCCTGGAACTCATTACCTAACTCTGTTGTTACATCCTCAAACCCCCAAAACTTTAACCTTAAACTGTCTACCATCGACCTCACTCCATTCCTAAGAGGTCTGTAAGACGGCATGCATAAGCATACCAGCGTGCCTACCATCCCTGTCCTATTGTTCCCATTTATCCGTTTATTCGTACTCATTTACTATGTATATACTTATACCTGTTTATACTTACATGTTTACGTGTTATGTTCATACTTATACTTGTTTTCTCATACATGCTTGACAAAAAAACAAATAAAATAAATAAAAATAAAATGCCCCTCCCCGCAGCCCATTTTCGCTCCCAGGCCAGGGTGGTTCAGGAGGCCAACTAGGCCGTGCCCACCATGGCCGTGCCCACCCAGTAACCGGGCAGAGAACCAGTTGCTAAATTTTTTGAAGCCCACCCCTGCTTTGGACTTTTTTCTTTCAATATTCATAATATAATTAATAGGAATTCTTTATTTCAGGCATCAGAAGTCTCTCGAAACAGAGGGGTTTCTTTGTTGACCAGACCAGCCAACAGCTTAGTAGCAGCAATTCGAAATCAGCACCATCATGAATCCTTGCCTCTTGGTATGTATCACTGCTTTTCAAATGTGTTCAGATAATATTGACTAATTTTTTTTAGCCAAAATAAAAGGCTCACTGCAGTTTTTGCTGTTGTTTTTTCATTTAAGAAATGTGGCTTCATTTAACAGACTAATGAGTTATTTCAACAGGTTTATCAATCCCCTCTGGTACAGATACACAGCAAAGTTCATTAACAAGCAATAAAACTGCTGCTTCATTGGAAATTGAACCTTCCCATCCTCTTGGCTACAACTCTTTAGAAATAACATAAGTATCAGGTTTACCGGTGCTGTTGAATATCTAATTTAGCTATTGATAAATCACTCTAAATATATTGCATTCATGTATTAATGCCATTATGTATAAGCAACCTTTCTGGTTTTTACTTCACAATGAGGCTCATAACATATAAAAACAGACTATTAAATCCATAAAAGCATAGAGAGCACATCTACAAATATAGCATACATAAAAACAGCAAGGAAAGGAAAAAATGTGAAATAAATTGTTACTTCAGATGGGCTTCTTAGTCACACCCTTGTGGAATTTAAAGAAGTTTGTTTGTTTTTTTCAGAACAGCAAATCATGGATGTGCTAAAGAATAGGCCCAAAAGCAAGTCTAATTTTTTTTTCTTAGTAGACCACACATCTATTATATTCCCGCTGGCTATCTTTTCATAATATAAGCCAAAATATTTCAAAAAAGTTGTGGGACAGCTGAAGCAACTGCAGTACTTCCAATGTGACTCTTGTAATAGACTTCTCACAATCTGGAAAACAGAATGATGCAAAATACTAACAGCCTAGAACTTCAGCATATTGTTCCTATATTAGAGAAACAAACAGCAACCTTCCCCCTTTTGCAAGAAGGTCAAACAGACCCTGCCTGAGGAGACTTACTGACAATGGAATGCTAAGGTACACACATCCGGTTTTCCTTGAAGACTCTAGAGACTGCATCTTTTCAGGATCTTTTTAACCATATGTATTGAAAGGGAAAAAAAGATTAGGTTTCAGAATCCAAGATGTTGGGTGTGTGTACTTCAGTAATCAAGTAATAAATAATTAATTCAGGCAAAGATTCTTTGATCCTTTGTTCACTCCACTTAAGCCTGGGGAGTTTTCTCTTTGAAACAATTTGGGGGAGAGGACTTGTCTGGAAACAGTGGGAGTGTTCACATCAATTATAGTGGAGGAATGTGCAGAAATTCTGTTCCTGTTATATTTTATAAATGAGAATTCTCTTACTCTGGCTCTGAGAAGTCTATTACATCTCCAGGGGCAGGTGAAAGAAAGGATGTTGTAGGAAGGGAAAAACCTCGATAGAAGATCCATAGGCTAGATGAAGGTCAGACATTCTCTGTCCTGCTGTTCAATTAGTACAAGTAAGCAAGCAGGATGAAATGGGTAGCATGAGCAATCCTATCCAAAAACACTGAGTGAGTATGCTATGCTTTTCTCTATCATTATGCTATGAATTCTGGTCAGCAGCATATCTGTTATATGCAAAGGTGCTTTTACAAAAAGACAACTGGACTGTCTTGGTATTTTTTCCTTTCATAACATTTCGCTTCTCATTCAAGAAACTTCTTCAGTTCAATTCAGTTCTTGGATGAGAAGTGAAACATTTGGAAAAAGTATCTTTGGGACAATACAATCCTGATGATTGAAAATGTCCATAGACATATGGCTTTGCAAAATATTTCAATGAGATGCTCTGCAGTTCATGACAACATAAATGAAGTGCCATTTTATTCAAACCATTAAAGCATTTGCATATGGAAAGAGCTGAATAGCTTTTGGAGCATCACTTGGAAAAGATGCAAGCACTTTTGAAGGTTCAGATATGGATACTTTTTTTATTCAAAACAATGCTTTATTTAGCCCTAATCTTCCATGTTATTTTTTATTTGTTAGATTTATTTGTTTCTTTCTTGTTAAATTATTCAACATAGACAAAACATTATTTTTCTAGAGTTATTTATAGTTTAATACTTTTAAAACAAAATTTAAGACAAAAACAATAAAACAGAAGAATGATTTCAAACTGGGATGTTTTTGTACTTTTTCAGCATACAATGACAAAATCGTCGCATTTCTACGCCAACCTAATATTTTCGAAATGCTGCAGGAGCGTCAGCCAAGTTTGGCTAGGAACCATGCACTCAGGTACAAAAGTCTATAGCTTAATTACTGAATACTCTGATAAAGCTAAGATAGGAAAGCCCCAAAGTGTGAGTAACATGGAGTTTGTTGATTACTATAAACCAGGGCTGCCAAACTCCCAGCCCGCAGGCCAGATGCGTCGTGCTGGTCATGCCCACACCCAGTTTAGCAAAGGGAAAAAAAGTCCTGATATGTCATGTTATGCCACCGTGATGATATGAGTTTGACACCCAGGGGTGGGATTCAGCCAATTTGTGCTGGTTCGGGTGAACCAGCTGTTAATTTTATATCCAGTTCAGCGAACCGGTAGTTCCGAAGTCCAGCTAGCCCTGCCCCACCTTACCCCACCCCTCCCAGGACTCCCTACTCTCCTGGTTCTGGCTCCCAGGTAAGTGCAGTGAGGCCTCCTAGGCCCAAACCAGGGTGCAGGGGAGCGATGTGTTCCCACACACACCTGATTTGCCTCACAGGAAGTTCTAGGGAGGCTTTCTAGACCCAAAACAGGGCGTGGGTGGTGAGAAAGAAAGAAAGAAAGAAAGAAAGAGGGAAGGAGAAAGAAAGAAAGGGAAGGAAGGAAGGAAGGAAGGAAGGAAGGAAGGAAGGAAGGAAAAAGAGGGAGGAAAGAAAGAAGGAAAGAGGGAGAGAGTCAGGGAAGGGAGAAAGGGAAGGGAGGGCGAAAGAGAAGGAAAGAGGGAGGGGAGAAAGAAAGAGGGAAAGGGAAGGGAGAAAGAAAGAAAGGGAGCAAAGAGAGAAAGAAGGAAGGGAAGAGAAAGCGAATGAGATATGAATGGATGGATAGAGGGAGGGAGGGAAAGAAAAAGGAGAGGAAGGAAGGACCACAAACCCTGGCACTAGACGCAGCTTCAGAGGATGCTTTGAAACAGCACAGCAATACAGGGCTGGAAGGGACCTTGGAGGTCATCTAGTCCAACAACCCCCTGTTCCAAGAGCATTGTTAAAGTGAGCTTCTCTCTTTTGACCCACCCAGTCATATGACCACCTAGCCATGCCCACCAAACCATGCCCATCAAGCCATGCCCACAGAACTGGTTGTTAAAAGAAATTGAATCCCACCCCCGTTGACACCCCTGCTATGGACAATGAGAATTTACTTGTGCTTTGTGCTCATAAGATTCCAGATTAATTTGCTTAAGTTTCAGTTAGAATATTGAAGTTATTGAAACCTAATGTATAGCTAGACAATCTGTATTGGTCACCAGAACCAGAAATTTAGTCTGCATAAAAGTTGTCCTCAAATTACGACCACAATGGAGCCCAAAATTTATGTTGCTAAGTGAGACATTTGTTAAGTGAGTTAAGTGTCCCCTTTTACAATCTTTCTTACCATAATTAAGTGAATCATTACTGTTGTTAAGTTAGTAACATGAATCTGTTAACTGAATCTGGCTTACCCATTGACTTGTCAGAAGGTCATAAAAATGTGATTATATTCTCCTAGGAAACTGCAATTTTCATAAATATGAACCAGTTGGTAAGCTTCCAAATTTTGATCATGTGACCATGAAGATGCTACAATTGTCATAAGTGTAAAAAATGGTCATAATTCACTTTATTCAGTGCCATTGTAACTTTGAATGGTCATTAAACAAACGGTGTAAGTTGAGAACTACCTGTAATTCATTTAACAAATGCAGTGATTTGCTTTTCTGACCATGATAAAAATTGTAGAAAAATCATCTGGTCATGTGATCACTGGCTTTATGACTGCACAGGCATATGATGGAAATTCCAGACCCAATTGTGGTTGTAAGTTGAGGACTAGTTATAAAGCATCTATAGTGAGAACACTGTTGATTAATAATACTAATTCTTTACTCCTTTAAAATAGTAGTAGAATAAAAGAGAAAGCAGAACTAGTTAGGTAGTATCATCAATCCAATGAACATGAATTTGGGGACATTCCTCCAATGAAGGAGAGTGGGGACCATATGGGGTTGTAAAAAGTCAGGAACAACTTAGAGACTGAACAACAGAATATTAGATACTGAAAAGTATACTGTAATGTGGTTTTAGTTTATATTGTAAATATATAATAAAGAGCTTATATCAGCAGTATAAATATCACATATAACTAGATTAAGAAATTTCTTGACCATAGTGCATAAATATAATTTAGAATGTACAGTGCTTTGAATCAGAAGCTGAAAAGATGCTTTGGACTAAATATGGGTGTGCTTGCCACATCTGTTGGCAACTTCTTGAAAAGGCTCTGTCTCTTCAAGGATTGTACCAATAGATGTCCACAGTATGCCTACATCCACTCTGAAATACCTTGTTGCATGCTGCAAATTCCTTTTTAATCCAAACATGTATTTTCCTGGGATTGCGCAGCTATTGATATAACTCAGGAAAAGATGCTGCTTCTCCAAAGAAACACTAATAGTGTGATATGCAGAGCCATGCTCTCCCTGAACTACATTTTCAGCTTTGGATTTGAAACATTCCACATATGACTTGTCAATTTATTCATTTAAGAAAATTTGTATGGACACCCATTCAGCCTTAGCTGAGTGATATTTGGATCACAATAATAATTTGTAAAATATCAAGCTAAAATGCCATCCAGAAGGGCATATTTTGGCAACATTTGATGCTTGACAAATGCCCATATATATAAATCCACCGTAAATTGTTACAATCTTTAAAAAGGAGGCAAGATCAAAAGATCGATTAATTTCATAGTTAGGCATGATAGGTAGAGCTCAGTATATCAGGTCATCTGTACTATTCCATTGTGTGTTGATTATTAATATACATGTAGTCCTTGGTTAATAATGATAATTGTTACTGAGCACTCAAGAGATGCATAAAAGCAACATAAAGCAAGATATCACATCCAGCTCTGACTTATGACAGTAGTTTCAGCAGTTCCAGTTGTTTATTGTTAAGCAAATCTTGCATGGTTATTAGACATGATGTCATATGATTGCCATTTTTTACTTCCTTCTGGCTTCCCCATTTATAGATTAAGGGAAGCCATAGTGAAGGTCGCAAATTTCAATCACACTTGTCTTCTTTCTTTTGCTTTATTTTTCCTCCTTGCTGTTTTATTTATTTGTTTGTTTATGCATGCTGGGATCACTGACTAGTCTGATTTAATTTATAGGTCTAGACAAAAAGATATTTACTTCCAAAGAATTCAGTTTGGCTCCAGAAGACAAACATTTATAAGATTTAGATGAGCCATGTTAATAAGTTAATTGTTTTTAACATACACTTTTCCATTAAGTGATCGTTCTTATGATGACTATCAAATTATTTATTTTGTTCTCTTTTGTTTTAAACTAATTTCAGTAATAATATAATAATATTTCAAATAATGTTTTAAGCCTTTTTTAATCAATTCTTCAATTATAATTTTGTTTGCCAAAAGACTGTCCACTCTACTTTCTTTACAACTTTTCCTTTTCTCATACGACCTGGACTGCACATTTCTGAACATTGTTAATTTCAAAGAATATTTCACCAGACCTTACTGCATTGTAAGTTGATTTGAATACAAACATTAGCAGGGCTTTATTAGAGAAACCAACTTACGTTTCTGCACCAACTGTTTTATATTAGCTTTTGGAAGAGAAATGGATCAATATAGAATAAAAGGAATGTATCACGTGGACTTTTCTTTAATAGTATATCAGTTTATGTATATGTTAATTCTCTAGGGAGAAGATTCATTATATTCGAACAGAAGGTACACAAGGACTTGAAAAATTGTCTTGTGATGCAGATTTAGTAATACTTCTGAGGTAATATACAATAATTATTTCTAGTACAATTTTATCAAATTTAAAAACAGGAATAAAAAGTTAAGAACCAAGAAAAAGAAAGAAAGAATAATCAAACAAAACGCAAGATAAAAGTGCAAAAATAAAAGAAAACAAAAAAAATAAGAAAAAATGACTTCTGACTTTCTTTGGTATAGATATAGATTAAAAAGTACCTCCAACTCTTACTCTAAATTTGGCAATAGTCTATATTGTTTTCATAATTCCATTAATTCCTATTATCAAAACCCAAAATCAAAATTACATTTCCCTTTGTTTCTTGCAAAAAGCCCAAAGGTGGCTCTATTAACTCATTACTGTCTCTTAAAATATAACAGATAGTTCTTCATTCCATACTACATATCCTTTTTTTATAAACTCTTCTCTAAATCTTTACTATGAACATCCAGTATAAAGATCCAGTAAAAATTAACCAAAATACCCAATAATATAAAAATAGAGTACCTTTTTCATTTTGTTCCCCTCATCCCTCTCTTAACAATTAAACTTTTGTAAAATATAAAAATATTAAACATTACCAGAAATAATCACCCTCTATTTTGGAGTGACTAGTAAAACAAGAAGAAGCAAGCAACTTGCTGATTTGATAACATCAAAACTGATACAAAGATGAACATCGTACAACTGAATAAGCTGTTCTTGATAGGGTAGCATGGAAAGCACTTTCCTATAATGTTGCCAGGAGTTGGAAGGACTGAATGGTTAAAACAGCAACATTTAGATATCAAAAGCTAATCCATTAAGCCATTAAACATTTCCAAAATGAACAATTGTTCCAGTCCACCAAATATAAGAACTCCTTATTTAATCATATTCAGATATAGTAGTTCTATATTTTTGTTTGTCTTCCTGCCAACCATTCTTAAGTCCTATAAATACATTTCTGACTGCTGATTTCTTCTAATATCTTCTAGTATCTCTTTGTAGTTTCCATGAAGTAACCCCAATAAATTTCTTCTATTTCATTTTAACATAACAATTCACAGCATTTTTAAGTTTTTAAAAGATTATTCAGTTACATTTGTAAATGCAGTGTATCCAATTCAGTTGCTTCCAGATAATTTGTTCAACTTCAGTAATAACATCTTGTTTCAATAAAGAGTTTCAAATTTTAAGCACTTCAGAGGCTCATAAATGAAAGGTTTCTGGAGGGGGTTTCTTCATCCAGAAATTAATCAATCCATTTGCGCTCCAGTTTCTTATTCCCCATGAACAAGTAATGGAAATTGAGGTTTTCTGTTTGGTTGATGAGTTGAGAGACAAGAGTCTTCCCTCAAGATCACAGTTGTGACACAGTCTAAATTTATGGACACTAGAATTGGCTATTTTCCCCATTGGAAACCGGAACTCAATTTACTTAATAATTAAATAATTTTTCCATATATAAATCCTTCCTTCCAAGAGTAGCTACTTCAAATTTATATCAATAAATCTCATAGTCAAAAAGAAAAAGAAAATTCTACGTAATTTTGGTTTACAAGGCCAAGAATGTTATTAGAAAAGTATGAGCTATCCTACAACTAAACAGTGTATTAATGGGCTTTGAAAGAGAAGATTAAGTAGAAATACGTGGTGCAATATGTTTGTATTTCATGTGAAGTATTGGTTTTTTTAAAGAATGTTTTCCAAATTTAGAAAGATTCCTTTTGTTCAGAACAGAACAGAATAACACAGTGGGAAGGACTTTGGAGGTCTTCTACTGTAGTTCAACCTCTTTTAGTTCAATTTTTATTCTCGGTTTTGGAATCTGTAAAAAGCAACTGGAAGCCAAGTTTATATATACTCGAGTATAAGCCGAGTTTTTCAGCACATTTTTTGTGCTGAAAAAAAACCCCTCTGCTTATACTCGAGTGAGATTCCCTCTGAAAAAAAAATGGTGTGGAGCTCCGGAGCTGGGCAGCCGCTTCCCTGCATCCGTGTTTCCTTTGCAACTTGTAAGCATGGGCGTAATCGGGAGCAGAAAAGTTCTTGCATGAGGATATATTGTTTTTTCTTTTTTTAACTGTTTTTAGGTGGGGGGAAAGACCCACCGTCATGTGAAATGCTCAGACATGAAATCTATCCGCCTGAAAATAAGTGTGTGTGTGTGGGGGGATTTTAACAGAGGGAAGACATAGGGAGAAGGCAAAAGCGACGGAAGATCCTTCAGGGGAAACTGAGGGGAGACTCACCCTTGGTCCAGATGATCCCCCTTCCCCACCCTAAGGAAGCAGAGGCAGCCAGCAAGGGCAGGCAAGTCCCGCTTCGCGGACTCCGTCCGTCCTCACTCCCACCCACCCAAAGCCACAAAGTCCCCCAATCGCACAGCCCAGAATCGCCCTCCTCAGGGGACAGCAACGATGCCCAGTGTTTCCTGAGACAAGAAGCTCCGCCGTGCAATGAAAGCGCCCTGGCTCTAGGCTCAGAAAACAACGCGAGCCAATGTGGCTTCGTTTCCTCAGCTTTCAGTCTGCTCGGGAGGAGGAAGAGGAGGAGGTGGTGGTGGCGGCTCGCGTTGTTTGCTGAGCTCTAGGCGTGGCTTCGGCTCCACTCAGCTTCATTTCCTCAGCCCCAGATGCTTTCAGTCCGCTCGGGAGGAGGAGAAGGAGGTGGTGGCGGCAGCTCGCGTTGTTTTCTGAGCCCACAAGAGCTCAGAAAACAATGCGACCGCCGCCACCACCTCCTCCTCCTCCTCCTCCTCCTCCCGAGCGGACTGAAAGCAGCTGGGGCTAAGCGAAGCCACCTCAGCTTGCGCTGTTTTCTGAGCCTAGAGCCAGGGCGCTTTCATTGCACGGCGGAGCTTCTTGTCTCAGGAAACACCGGGCATCGTTGCTGCCCCCTGAGGGAGGCGATTCTGGGCTGCATGATTGGGGGACTTTGTGGCTTTGGGTGGTGGGAGGACGGACGGAGTCCGTGAAGCGGGGTTGCCTGCCCTTGCTGGCTGCCTCTGCTTCCTTAGGGTGGGGAAGGGGCTCATCTGGACCAAGGGTGAGTCTCCCGTCAGTTTCCCTGAAGGATCTTCCATCGCTTTTGCCTTCTCTCTATGTCTTCCCTCTGTTAAAATCCCCCACACACACACACACACTTATTTTCAGGCGGATAGATTTCGTGTCTGAGCATTCTCACATGACGGTGGGTCTTTCCCCCCTAAAAACAGTTAAAAAAAGAAAAACAATATATCCTCATGCAAGAACTTTCTGCTTCCAATTACACCCATGCTTACAAGTTGCAAAGGAAACACGGAAGCAGGGAAGCGGCTGCCCAGCTCTGGAGCTCCACACCATTTTTTTTTCAGAGGGAATCTCACTCGAGTATAAGCCGAGGGTTTTTTTTCAGCACAAAAAATGTGCTGAAAAACTCAGCTTATACTCGAATCAATAAGTTTTCCCAGTTTTTTGTGGCAAAATTAGGTGCCTCGGCTTATATTCGGGTCGACTTATACTCGAGTATATACGGTACTTAAGACCATGGAATCGGTTGAGGAGATTAAATAAGTTTGATCTCCGTCACTTAAATAATTTTTTAAAGTACTTGCTTTGGCTGGAGGAACTTTAAAACCTCTTAAGAAGTTGCCATCTAAGGCAGACAGTCTGTAAAACACATACAGTAAACTAGTGGGCAAAATTTTCCCTGAACTTCATATTTCTGGGCATTATTACACATAGTGAAATTCTCATATTTCTCTCCTTTTTAGTCTTTTTGAAGAAGACATTATGTCCTACATTCCTCTTCAATCAGCCTTCCATCCTGGCTACAGCTTTTCTCCCCGTTGTTCACCCTGTTCATCACCTCAGAATTCTCCAGGTAAAGGACTTGAGAGTGGATTCTGTGGCTAGATTTGTTTCCTATTATCCCTTCCAAAAATACAAAAAATAAAGAACACATACTGCCTTGTTTTTTAGATGTCCCTCTCTTCCCACCTCCATAGAAAAATATGATAAAAAGATATTTTTGCCAATATTTACTTTTCTTAAGACTGAACAATTTATTTCTGTTTCAAAGCAGATCAATAGCAGCCTATAAGACTTTGTCTAAAGCATAATATTTTGTACGCATTATAAATGAATATTTCAGTTTATATCTCATCTGAGGAATCCTCTTCTAAAAATGATGATTGACAGCTTTCACTTTCTTTCATACCTTTATGCACTGTTAATTTGCAAGAAAGAATGAATATTGTGGTGTTAGCTTCAAAGCAAATGAATACCTACAGCTAGAGTCATAATAGCTGAAAGCTTTCTTGTAATGGAGGACTTATTTGGGCATGGTAAGAAAATATTTTCAGTATAAAAAAATGCAAAACAAAATCTTGTCACCATAAAATAGTATTGTGTATATGTTTGCTAGTATAGCTTAATTTTTTTTCGATCTGGAATTTAAAAAATGCAATCAAGACACTATTCTTTGCATACAGAGAAATGTTTTCCAGAAGATGCAAGACTGAATTCCACACATTGTTACACAATTTCCAAAAATAGCTTCTCAGCATTATTTTCTTTCTTGCTCCATGTGAAATATTCTACAACAATATTTGAATCTGAATACCACCATAAATGGTGGTAAATCTAAGATGGATAAAATTAAGTACTTTGCCATATATAACATACTGTGTTTCTCCTGTGTTTATATTTTTGAGCCACCAAAAAAGGCCCCAGGTCTTATTTTAGGGGAGGTCTTTTTTAAAAATCGGGATGGGAGGCAGAGGAGCAGGGGTGAGCTGCCCCTTATGCCTCATGCCACCTTGCCTAATGATCTTACCAGCAACTTGGTCCATGAAACAGCTGATCTGCAGGTGCACTCCTGTCACCGGCTCCCAGAAGTGCAGCTGCTTTTTGCAGCCTCTATCTGCAGGTGCTGGGCTTATAGCTATGCTGAGCCCAGAGCTCTTCAGGGCCTGGCAGGTGTTGCAGCTCCCTTGCCAGCTGTACAAGGCAGGCAGGGGGCTGCCCCTGGTCACCTTCAGCATCTCCCTCACCAACAGTGGCTCTGCGGCCACCTCGCCTTCTGCCCAGCCCAGCCACTGCCAAGCCCCAGCTGCTCCCCAGCAGCCTTCACTACCTTCCACTGGAGCTACCTCACTCAGAGCCAGCAAGGGAGCTGCAGTGCTTGCCAGGGCCTGAAGAGCACCAGGCTTAGCATAGCTATAAGCCTGGTGCCTGCAGCACCGAATAGGCATGCAGGCCAGTGCTCAGCACCTTAAAGGCAGCAGCGGGCAAGGCAGAACAGACAGCATGGCTTCACTGGAGGCTACTTGTGAAGGGCCCCTGGCAGGTGGCAGTCTAGCAGGGTGGCCAAGAGCAGCACTGCCAGCAGGGCGAAGAGCCCCTGTGAGGCCAAGCAGCACCAGGGGAGCAGCTTGGCAGCCAGCATGGTGCCCGCCACAGCTGAGTAGGGTCCCAGCAATGGGTGAAAAGCACTCCACCAGGCAGGCACTGAAGCACTGCCATTGCACACACAATTCTTGGAACGCTACTGACTTCACCATTTAGACCCACCTGCAGTGAGAGAACAGCCCTCATGATATTTCACAATTTTTTTCCAGCTTTTTTTTTTTAATTTGAGTAAAAACGCTGACAACCGACGTTGATTTACCAGCTGCCCGTCAGTTGCAGGAGGTCCATTAACAGTGGGCCGCAGCAGCACAAAGGGCCAGAGCTCGATTCTGCCGCTAAAGCCTCTTCCAGCTGTCAAGAGGCAAGGCTTAAAAAGCTAACCTGAGTGAGAAGCACATTCTCAGGGGCAATCCCGCTAATCGGTGCTGATTTTTTTGAGCTTTTAACTGACTTTGGCTTCTTTCTGGCTCACACTGAGGCCTCCTTGGACAGCTGTCGCCATTGACTTGATTTTTTGAGCCAAAGCTTTTGACAGCCAGTGCCTTTTTGGCATTGCGCAGAAATGTTTTGACAAGAAAACTCTTTAATTTGGATCCTGATTTTACTGCCAAGGCTTTTTGACAGCTGGCACCACCTTGACAGCTCAATAGCTAGCACTGAGGCTTTTGGAAAGGCGGCACTCTTTTGAACCTTGGCAGTTCACGCTGAGGCTTTTTGACAGCCGGCGCCATCTTGGCAACTTGACAGTTTGTGCCCAGGCCTTTGACAGCTTTTAAAACTTTTTTGACAGCTATGCAATTTATCAAGGGAGCTCTATCGGCTGAGCGTTATTTTTAAATCTCTCAGCTGTGGCCAAGACAGCTTCCAGACTTTTTTTCCTATAGCTATTATCAGCAGTTTGTTGCCCTCATATTACAGCAGCCAAGAGTTTAAGCAGACTCCCCTGCATGCCAACCACCACAGTCTATTAGCCACATCCCACTTGGAAACACCTGTTTGCAGGTGTGCAATGGAAGGAGAGGGCTCTGTTGGTTCCAATGAGATAGGATCCAGAGCATCAGCCAGAAGAGCGATGTCTAAGGCCAAGGCCAAGGCCTCTTCTTCCAGAAAGTCTTCCGAGGCAGCAGAGAAAGATGAGAAATGGCACCAGAAGGCACCGGAGAAGCAGCTGGAGAAAAGCCTTTGAGAGGCTGAGAAAAACAGACAATCAGTCTCCCCAGCAGCTCCTCCTTCCCATCCCTTTTCAGTCCCTCTTTTGGACCTGTCAGTCTCTAACAGGGACAGAGACAACCTGGGAGCCCAACTTTGGTCACCAAGGGAAGCACCTGAGGCATTTCTACCTCAGGCCCCTGTGGCAGTTATCAACAGCAAAACTGCTCCAAACTTACTGTTTCCTCTCATGCCAGCAACAGAACAGGTGGAACAACAAACTAAGAGACCTAGTTTAGCATCTGAGGCTACCTTCACCCCAACTGCAGCGGGGCTATGCCCAGAGGAATTCCTATCTCCTGACATGCCCCCATCTATGAGGTTTTGGATGTTGGTGGCAATCAGGAAAGGCATTGTCGCGGGTGTACAACAGACCTGTCAGGAAAGGTCCCAGATGTCAGCCCCTTTTCCATACCGAGGCAACCTCAGCCCATGCAACATAGGGTGGACCTCCCTGACTTCCAGGTACCACCCCAAGCTGTGCACCAGATGGGGAACCTTCCAGAATTTCAAATGCCAATTCACCCCATGCAATACATGGGAGACCCCCTCTGAAGGTCAAGATCCTTATCCTCCAGTGTCATCCGAGGACACTGAATCCTCCCAGTCAGAAGAAGAGGGCCAGTTAGACAAGGATATGTCAGAGGATGAAGGGCTAGCTCCAGACCAGCCCACATTGTCAGGCCTGTTCTGTCTGCATCTTTTTTAAGTCCTTGTTGTTCAAGGCCAAAAACACTGCACGCCTTGGCAATTCTCCAGACGCACCAGACGCAGCAGTGACACCCGTGGAGTTGGATGACTTAATTTTCTTGGAACCAATTACAGAGGTGGATGTCATACCAGTTCCTAAGATGTTTGAGGACATGGTCCAATGACAGTGGACCTCCACAGTACCTATCCCAATCCTACTGGTTACGATAGAAAGTTTTACAATTTAGCTCCTGACCTGGCAGGGGTGTATCAGACACCATAGTAGATGAACCAGTAGTGGCCTTAGCAGCCTCCGCTGCTGCCACCCCCCCCCCCGCCCCACTGAAGTGAAGGATGCTTTAAGACTGGAGGATAAGAGGGTGCATCTAGCACTCTCTAAGGTGCACCAGGCGGATGTCTGGGCCATTAAGGCAGCTACAGACACATTCCTTTTCACCCAAACCTCCCTACGGTGGCTACACCATCTGCAGGAATCCATTCCTGCCACAAATATCAAGACATTGGAAAACTAGTGGCGGCTATAGAATTTTCAGCTGATGCAACTCTGAAAGCGGCAAAATTCTCCTCCAGAGCCAAAGCTTCTCAGGTCACAGCCCACCATCTGCTATGGCTCCACCATTGGCAGGCAGATACCAAAAACATAAATGGAAGATGGTCACTGCCCCCTTTGATGAGAACAAGCTGTTTGGATCCGCTTTGGATCCCATCCTGGTAGAGGCACAGGACAGAAAGAAAGACTTGCCATCCCTTTCTCGGCGGTTTGATTACCCTCCCACCCAGTCCTTTCAACCCTCCTACCAGGGAAACAATTTTCAAAAATCCCAAAGGTCCTTTGGCTTTCATCAGGGCCAACAATTTGACAGGGCAGGTTTCCGAGATAGGAACAAGCAAGTATCCCAAGCTAAGCAGTCCTTTTGTGGCATGAGGAGCAAATCCTTTCATTGTCCCAAATGCCAACCCAACCCTCCCATTGAAGGCCGGTTGGCCCTTTTTGCAAACCAGTGGAAAATGACCATCTGAGATGCCTGGGTCTGAGAGACCATAAGATCAAGTCTCTGGAGTTTCTCTTCACACCCTCGAACATCTGTTTGCAATGTCCCGTCTCAAGGGATCCCTCAAAGAGGACGCTCAAGGAGACCGATCCAGCACTTGCTGGAGATCCATGCCATTCATCTGGTCCCAGTGGATCAACATGGGCAGGGGTTCTATTCCCTCTTCCTTGTGGTTCCAAAGAGTTTGGGGGGTGGGAGTGGAGGGCAAATCTAGACCTGAAGCATCTGAACCGCTTTCTAGTTTACAGGAAGTTCAAGATGGGCTCCATGCAATTGATTGTCCTGGATATCAGGCAGGAAGAACTCTTGATCTCCATGGATCTGACCAAAGTGTACCTGCATAATCCTATAAGACCTATGCACAGAAGATTCCTGTGGTTTTATTATGCCAACCACCATTATGAGTATGGGGCCCTACCATTTGGCCTGGCTTCGGTTCCCTGAATCTTTACAAAGGTTCTGGCAGTCTTAGTGGCATATCTCAGGAGCATGCCGGTTTGCCTGCAATGTTACTTAGACGACATTTTGATACAATCCTCGTCTCCAGAAGGCAGAGATAGATCTGCAAACTATGCTTCAAGACCTTTGGGACCATGGCTTCTCAGTCAATCTGGACAAAAGCCATCTAATGCCTATAACTCATCTTCTGCACCTGGGTACCATAATAGATATGGTGAGTTTTTCCTCTGGCCAGACTGCCAGGTCAGCATCAGGGACTTGTCCAATCGCATTCGGACTGTGTGCCCCTGGCCCAGTTATCTCAACTTCTGGGAAAAATTATTTCCTGTATTGCAGTAGTCCTTTAGACCCACTTCCATGTCAGGACTTTGCAATGGTTTCTGCTCCCATTCCAGAGATCCGGCAGGAACAACTCTATGGCCAAGGTCTTGGTACCACTGAAGGTTCTTCTATTGCTCCAATTGTGGACTTTCAAGATCATCACCAGGGGCTGTCCCTTCACAGAGCCACATCAATTGACAATTACTACTGATGTAATTTTTGCCTGAGAGGCTCATTGCCAGTCCCTAGAGGCCCAGGGTCACTGGTCACCAGCAGACCTAACTCACAACATCAATTGGCTGGAACTCAGGGCAGCTCACCTGGCCCTCTGCAAGTTCCAGAATGAGGTCCAGGGGCAGCAAGTCCTTCTTCTTACAGACAGTGTGGCCACCAAGGCCCACATAAATCAGCAAGCATTCAAAGTCCCTCATAGTGGAGGCAAAACAGCTTTGCTGCTGGACAGAGAGGTATCTCCACTCCAGACAGAGCATATCTCAGGACTGATCAATATTCAAGAAGACTGGTTTAGCAGGACCACTGTTGACCATTCTGAGTGGCGCCTGCACCCGAGCCTCTTCTGGGAGATGTTGAATCGTTGCGGCCAGCTGGTCCTAGACCTCTTTGCCTCGCCACTCAATGCCCAATTGCTGAGATTCTATTCAAGATTCCCAGCTTCTCCAGGGCCTCCTCTATACCTTCACTCCCCTCCCTCTGATACCCAAGGTAATCATGAAAATGTTAGAGGAGAGGACGGAAATTCTTCTTTTGGCACCATACTGGCCGAGATGCCCATGGTTTGCACACCTCATGGACCTCTCAATTGCTGACCCCTGGAGAATTCTGCCACAACAGGGTCTCTCTCTATAAGGGCCCCATAGAACATCCAGGGCCGCAGTGGCTCCACTTGGCTGTCTGGCACTTAAGTGGAGACTTCTGAAAGGCAAGGAATTTTCCCAACAAGGTTATCAAGACTATCCAGGCCACTAGACATCTGTCCACTAATCGCATTTATAATACCACTTAGAAGAACTTCTGCAAGTGGTGTGACAGGATGAAGATAGACCCCATCTCTGCAATGGTGGCAAACATACTGGATTTTCTCCAGGAGGGATTGGACAAGGGACTGTTCCCGAATACTCTACGTAGGCAGTTGGCAGCTCTAACTTCAGTCCTCTCCTGCTGGGATCTACAGTCTCTCGCACATCACCCGAAAGCACATCGTTTCCTCCAAGGGGCTACTAATTTAAGACCTCCAGTGGTCCATAGATACCCCACCTGGGATCTAAACAAGATTCTCAAAGCGCTCACCAAAGTACCATTTGAACCCCTGAGAACTACCAGCCTCCACCTTCTCACCTACTAGGTAGTCTTCCTGGTGGCTATAACTGCCACAAGGAGAATATCAGAGCTGGCCACTCTGTCAGTGAGGGAGGACCTATGTGTCTTCCACTCTGATAGGGGGGTTCACTGTTTAGACCTGGCTTTCATCCCAAAATCAATTCCTCATTCCATCATGCACAGGAGTTGATTCTCCCCAACTTCTGCCCAAGGCCGGTTCATGCCTTAGAGAGACAATAGCATTCCTTAGACATGTGAAGGGCCTCTGCATTTATATTAACAGAACTGTTTGCCACAGAAAGACAGAGGCCCTCTTTGTCTCATTCCAGCCATCCACGCTGGGGAGGAAAGTCACAACTTCGACGGTGGGCAGGTGGTTTTGGGCTATGATTACAAAGTCATATGAACTGCAGACCTTACCGGTGCCCAGAAGAATCACGGCACACTCCACCAGGAGTGCGGCCATATCAGCAGCTTGGGTGACACAAGCCTGTATAAAAGAAATTTGTAGGGTGGTGAAGTGGTTGTCACCATCACCCTTCATCAGACATTACCGACTGGATACCTTTGCCTCGGCAGAGGCTGACTTTGGCAGGCATGTCCAACAGAGAATTCATATAGTGATGGAGACTCCAAATCAGACAGAGACCCTCCCGTAGGACACACCAGTTTGGGTATGTCCTTGGCCTGGATGCTTGGAACAGCTCACTGGAGAAGGGGCGTTGGTTCTTACCTGATACACCCATTCTCTGGGAGCTGTGATGAGCATCCAGTCTGGTTCTGGTCTTGGTCAAGAACTAAGAGAGCAACGGTGAAGGAAGAACAATAGTGTGACCTACTTTGACTTCGCCAAAACTGGGGACAAGTGTCAAGGAGGCGAGTCCTCAGAACTTTGCTCAGCCTATCGAACAGCAAGATGGAGGCGTTACTCTGGCCTAGATGCTCGTCACAGCTCCCATAGAATGGGCGTATCAGGTAAGAACCAATGCCCCTTTTCACAAAAGCTTATCTACATCCTTATCTACAACCTGTTGATTACATGAAACCTTCTAAACAGCTGAATGATACCCATATGCTATAAATGTGAAATAAAAGGGTTTGCCTTTTAAATATAAAGATTATGCTAGGAGATCATTAATGTATCAGATCCATTATTAGCAACTATTAGTTCAAGCCAGTGGCTGCAAATTATAAGTTCTTTTTTTATGTTTGTACTCATCAGGCTTGCAGCGGGCCAGTGCAAGAGCACCTTCTCCTTACAGGAGAGACTTTGAAGCCAAGCTTCGCAACTTTTATCGAAAGCTAGAAGCAAAAGGATATGGGCAGGGCCCGGGTAAAATTAAGTGAGTATTTCTATAAAGGAATCCAGTTGGAGATAATTTCAGTTCTGTAAATCAGAAAAATACAAAGGAAGGTTAGCAAAATGTAAATACGATCTAAATGAAAATAGTGATCATTGTGAAGCCAGCATATAGTAAAACAAAAAAATCTGTTCTTTATGTAACTTGTGGTTGTATTTTTTGTGGAGAGCTAAGCAATATGTAATTTGAAAAAAATACAGATAAAAGCAGAGGCATTCTTTGAGAACAAAGAATAGGTAGACAGGGTGTGAGCCCCTTCTTTGGTTGGGCTTACCAGGGAGATGAAACCCTCCAAATCTTATCTCTCCTGGCCAGGCACAAATTTTCCAAGGAGTTTCAGGTTGACTCCATGTCATTCCTTTCCTAATCCAAGACTAAATAAGCTACAGACCAGCTCCTCACCACCAAACCAGCCATTTGTCTAGTAGGCTAAGCAATGCATTGCTAGTCCAGAACACCATTTTCTGAGTGAACAAGAGCTAAATAAACATTTCTTGAGAATTATGATCAGTTCTTTTGAATTTAGCCAATACCCAATCACAAAAAACAGCTTTAATGTTAGGCAATCATGAGAAATAAAACTTCAGAAGATATAATAAAGGTTTATACATATTACAATACTTGAGTAAATAAAATTATTGACACTAAAATGTAAATAAATGTTCAGCTTATTAATATAGTAATAATGTTCCAAAGCTAAGTTATCATCACTAAAAATCTCTTTTGTGATTATTTAACAGCATAGTTCTAACAAGGTTTTATAATTTTGTAATTATAATTCTGTGCTGATAGACTGTTTAACTTGATTTTATTTACAAAGAACCGATGGATCAAATTGTATGCCAAAACTGTTTCAACAATATTGAAGCAACTTATTGCAGAAGAAACTTTACACTTAATTAATTACTGTAATAACAATAATTGAATAATCCAATTTACATAATTACTTCTCATTCATCCCATTCTAGATTAATAATAAGGCGTGACCACTTGCTGGAAGGCACTTTTAATCAGGTGATGGCTTACTCACGGAAGGAGCTCCAAAGAAATAAACTCTATGTTACATTTGTTGGGGAAGAAGGGTAAGAAGTCACAAAATGTGGCTAAAAAGCCTGCTTTCTGTTATTTTATATGGAATGAACTTCCAATGGAAGTTATACTAAATAACTGGCAAGGAATTAAATCCAATTAGTGCATTTTTAGCATAATAATATCATTGCATTATGGTAGAAAAGGTCAGGATGGATTAATCAAAAGAGATACCTTAATCTCATCACATAAAACAAATATAAAATTCTTACAATAACAACTATCTTCCTTAATTATTTCAAATGAAGGACAGTAAATACGGATATAAATAATTGGTATGAGTCCAGCCCATATAAGTAGCATCTTACAGAACCTGCCAGTAATTGCATAGTCAGTAAGAATTTACAAGTGAATTAACGACCCCTTGGTATGATTTATTCAAAGATTTATAATTGAATTAACAACTCGTTGAACTCCTTGACTGTTTAAGAGGTAAATTTTATATTTTTGCTAAGGAATTTGTTCTAATATTTAAATGATTCTGCTTATTATTAAATGAAGGATCTTTATTAATTTGAATCAGGCTAAAATTATGCTAATAATGAAAGAATAACAGTTGGTAGGAATTTATATAATTATATATGATGTATGTATACAATTATAATATATATTACATTTGGGCAAATCATTCTAGGAAATAATTATTTGTCAGTTGTCTCAGAGGAAGGGCCTTGAAAGCACAAAGCACAAAATAGTTCACATTCTTGACATTTGTTGACAGACCAGTGGTATTATAAGTGACATGTCATTTTTTTCAGATAAATGAAAATACCATTTAATATAAGGATGTAAAATAATCAAGAATAAATAATTATGTAGAGATAAAAAGCAATAAATTATGGAAGAATTCAAAATAACATCTCCAAGTAAACATAACAAATGTTGAGTGGTATTTGTTTTCTGTATGTTTATAATAATTTTTCATTATTGATAACGTAACTATTTTTGCTGCTACCTACATTTCAGAGTTTTTTTTTATAATGCAGTGACTATTAAGAAAAAGATTTTGGAGGAGAGGGGTATCTCTTTGCTGACCCTCCCCACCCTTCCAGTAGGTCGAGGTAAAAAAATAGAGTTCAAAATAGTGATTTGGAAAATGTGAGTATATGAAATAAAACTTCATTTTAATCTGCATTTTAAACAACTTTATATTTACTTTGGATTTCAAAGCAATTTGGAAAGGTACCTTTACAGCATCAATCCTCAATCAAAATTAAAATCCATTCACAAAACCTCTATAAAATGTCTATCTGCTTAACATGGATAAAGTGGCAGCACCAACTATTTGTCATGAAACATGTCTGATTAATAAAAGGGTGCATTTTATGTGTTTTTTTCCCCCCAGCTTGGATTACAGTGGCCCATCCCGGGAATTCTTCTTCCTTCTTTCTCAGGAGCTTTTCAATCCTTATTATGGCCTGTTTGAGTATTCAGCCAATGATACTTACACTGTACAGATCAGCCCTATGTCAGCATTTGTAGAAAATCACCTGGAATGGTAAGCTTTTTAGTTAAGTACACATGTCATAGCAATTCTCATTTTTTTAAAAAATCAAATAAACTATGCATTTTTTATTCTTAAGTGTAATATTTTATAAATTACAATGTCATCTTCCTTCATATGAGATTCTGTCACAATGTTAGACCTACAATAAGACAGCTAAAACAGAATGCTAGAGTCTCAAGTCTTAACAAAACCTTGGGGAGATAATTAATTAATCAAACTTAATTATTAATATAAGAGCCAGATTTAATCATGATAGAATTATTTTAATGAAAGAAATACAATAAAGTACAATCTAGTAGCATATTTGACAGACAGAAAAGCTACAGTGATAGATCTGGTTGAAGGCTTCAGAAGAAGTGGAAAGACAAGAAAATAAGGAACAGTGCACCACAATTACATTGTTTATATTTTTATATTTTATTATATTATAATAACTGATTTTTCATCCTCCAGGAAACTTCTTCTTAGATACGCTAGACCAGTGGTTCCCAAACTTTTTAAGTCCACTACCCCCTTGGTGCTACAAACTCATCCTCGGTGCCCCCCACCCAGGGGTGGGATTCAAATTTATGTGGGCATGGCCTAATTTGGGGTGTGTGGCTTGCTGGTCATGTGACTGGGTGGATGTGGCTTGCTGGTCATGTGACTGGGTGAGCGTGGCCAAGTGATTGGCAAACCAAATACAGGTGGTCCTCACTTAATGGCCAGTTGTTTAGCAAGTGTTCTAATTTATGACTGGCTTTCCCAGAGCTACTTGACCTGTTTTTGAAGTTTTGACAGCTTTAGATCAGGGGTCTAAATCCCACCCCTGCCTGTGTGTGAGAGAGAGAGGGAGAGAGAGAGGCTGGATCAAATCTCTCTCTCTCTCCCACCAACGCCAGAAAGCCACTGTCAGTCAAAATTCATATTAGTGATCTCTGGGATTTAAAATTATGAGTTTGGTGGTCCCGGAGGTCCAAAGGTTTGGCAACCCCTGATCTAAAGGGGTGAGCCTGACAGAGGGAAAGGGAGAGAGAAAAGAAAGAGAGAGAGAAAGAGAGAAGGAAAAGAAAGAGAAAAGGGAAAGAAAGAAAAAGGGACAAAGAAAGGGGGATGGAAGGAAAGGACAGAAAGAAAAAGAAATAAAGAAGGAGGGAGGGAGGAGAAAGATAATGAGATATCTATTCTAGTCCAATCACCTGCTACAGCAGGGTTAGAAGGGTATGTGTGTGTATGTGTGTTTTCTCCTTGTAATTTACCAGTACATTTTGGTTTTGCCTTCTTCAGAATTGGCACTGTAATACATTGGGGGAAAGTCATTTTTAGGGTGGAGATCTGGTCCAATGGATCCTGTTTAAATCGTCAACAAAATGTGAGAGCTTCCTTATAGTCTTGACCATGTTTTGTCCACAAAACCTTTAATAGAAGCCAAAGAGGTTTCAATGCTGAAAAGGGCCTCAGTCTAAACTAAGCCTCATTCAATCTGATGCATCAGGTGTCTCTTTCTCTCTCTCTCTCCCTCCCTCCCTCCTTCCCTCCCTCCCAGACTGGCTTTGCTCTATTTTCCCAATGTTCCTGTGGGGCCAGTGCTTTGAACATGGATGGATGGAGAGAGAGAGAGAGAGGGAGGGAGGCAGGCAGGCAGGCAGATAGAAAGATATATTGGTAGATAGGTAGGTAGGTAGGTAGGTGGCAGGCAGGCAGGAAGACAGACAGACCTTTTGGATGGATGGATAGGTAGATAGGTAGGTAGATAGATAGGTAGATAGTTAAATAGATAGATCTATATTGGTAGGTAGGTAGGTAGACAGAAAGGCAGACAGTTAGGTAGGTAGGCAGAAAGGCAGGCAGGCAAACAGACAGACCTTTTGGATGGATGGATGGATGGACAGACAGAATGCGACAGCGGCGGCACTTTGGGAAAGCGGTGGCGGCGGTTTTTCCCAATGTGCCGCCGCATTCGAGGTGCTGGTTCCGGTGCGGTACAACAGTCAATGGGGTGAGCCTGCAGGACTGAAGTCTGAAACGTTCCCCTGCTGCCTCTTAGCGCCCCTCTGCTGGCCCCCTTGGGGATGCTAAGAGGTGGCAGAGGAGCGGCATGCCGAACGCAGCCGCAGCGGCACATAACGTGCTACCGCTTCCGCATTGGAGGCGCTGGCTCCGGAGCGTTACTATAGTCAATGGGTGAACCTGCAGGGCTGGCACCTTGAATGCCTCCCTGCCACCTCTTAGCATCCCCAAGGGGGCCAGCAGAGGGGCACTAAGAGACGGCGGGGGCATCACGTCGAACGCGGCTGTGACGGCACGTAACGTGCTGCCACTTCTGCATTAGAGGCGCTGGCTGAGCGGAGGTGCTAGTCAATGGATGAACATGCAGGGCCGACTCCTCGAATGCCCCCTGCTGCCTCTTAGCACCCCCCCTAAGGCATCCCACCACCCGCAGGGGGCGGTACCACCCACTTTGGGAACTACTACACTACACACTCAAATTCTCAAGAAAGAGAATTTGTTCCTTTGGACTTAGAGAGTATTTGGGGGAATTAAAGACAAAAGTGTTTAGTAAAATTATAAAGGTTTTTTTTTTCCTGTTTAACTTTTTTCTAGCTATTTTTAATATTATTGATATCGTACACAGTTATATATAAAATAGTGTTAAAAGTTTTTTTTTAAGTGTCGAGCCACTTTATCCCCCTTTCACTTTTCAAACTGCTTTTCCGGCCGCTTATCTCCAGCTTCCCCCACTGTTACTCACAGTGAAACAGGGAGAATCAGACCGATCTCTCTCGTGGCTTTGTAGTCCTTCTGCCCTTTTCCGCCAGACCTTTCAGGCAGTCACTTTTGCTTCATCAGTTCAGTGGCAGACTGACTTTGGAGCCGCCATTAGCTGGCAGCTGGCTCAATCGCGCTGGTCTCAGAGGCTCTTCCTTCGTTGCTGGGGAGTTGCCTACTCCCAAACAGCAACCCGGGGTCCTCTATTCAGACACGAAGCTTCTACGGTTTCGTGTATCCACTGGGGATCCCTCCAAACGCGAGAAAAGGTGTTCGAAAGCCCCAGCTGGGCTTCTCCACCTCTGGACGTCCCTGTCCTGCCACTTCCGGTCTCCTCCGGAAAGTGTGGATTGGAGCGTTGCCGAGGAGAGAAAAAGGCGGTGGGAACTCAAGAAGCTCAGGAGTGGATTGCCATCTCGGATCTGCGCGTGAGAAGGCTAGAAGATTAGGAGAGGATTTTAGCTGCGAAGGAGGACAGAGCGAGAGGTAGAGAGCCAGAAAAAGACGTACTGACTTTTATATGCAAGATCCTTTCCTTTTAGCATTACTGCCTACAAAACTGATTTTTAAAGTGATCGATCTGAGGCAGATACCCAAAGTGACTGTGGATTGACAATTGCTGGCAGGAGGAAGAAGAAGAAGGAAGAGACAGACGGAAGCCTGGCCAAGACTGATGGCTGATTGCTGACAGCAATTAGTCAGCACTTCCTCCCCCTGCTTCCTTGGTGCGCCCAGGAGGAGAGACGCTAAGACTAAAACGCCAACCCCAACTCAGATTTGTTTTTCTATGGAACTAATTCTACAGATACGTGCTTTGTGATTCCCTAAAATTGAGAAGACCCTTTCTTCCTGCATTCTTTCTCTCTCTCCCTTTCTCTTTGTTCTTTCCTTTTTTTCTATAATAGTTAAGTATAAAGGCAAACTGCTTGTTACAGTTATTAAGATTTACAGATTAGACTCTCTTGGATATATAAAAATTTTAAGGACTGTTAATAGGGTTGTCTCCAGATAAAATGGAATCTTAAATATTAATATACACTATAGGACAAAAGTATATATAGTATATATAGAGTGAGATATTCTAGAGTTGGTTGTATGCTTTAAACAAGTATGATTTATTAGGGGTAAAATACAATTAACTCCGGTATTTGAATTTAATATAGAGAATAATACATAATACATCGAATGGTGATTTGGGATAACATTCTTAACATAGTCCAATTGCAAAAACAAATTTTATCAGAGATGACTTCCACAACAACCACGGCCCTGAAAACAGGAAGGAAGAACAACCAGACCTTGATGACAACTCGGGCAACTGCCTCCCCAACAACGCAGAAAACTATAGAAGAGACTTTGGTAGGAGAAAAACAACCGACTGTTACTAATGCCAACCTACAAGCGTCATTATTATCCCTGCAAGAATTTATGCAAGAATCAATGTCTAGAATGCAGGAGATTATGATTAGGAATCATAATGAGACCAGAGCAGATATTAGCGAACTGAAAGAAGAAATGAGTAAATTAAAAGAGGAGATGAGAGTAGATATACAGAGAGTTGAAGATAGGGTCGGGACAATGCAATTGGCAATGGAAAGAACTGAATTAAAAATAAAAGAAATAGAGAAGAGGACAGAACAAGCGGAGAGAAACCTGGAAAGGACTGAGGAAGATTTTAAAAATGTAAATAGAGAAATGGAAGATTCCTTGGTCCAACTTGAGATGGACAGAGCAGCTGCATACTTAAGGTTCCAAAACGTGGAGGAATCCAAAAATGAAGAATTAGAACATTTAATGGCAGGTTTGTTGGCTGAACTACTTGGAAAAGAGAAGGATGACTTACTCAAGGAATTTGATGAAATATATAGGGTGAACACCAGTTATGTAAGGCGTCACAATTGCCCAAGGGAGATCCATATCCGCTTTTCAAGAAGATGCATGAGAGACCTAATACATAGAAAGGCCAGAGATGAGAGAATATTATATAAGGGCAAAGAGATCATAATTCTCAAGCAGATTCCAAGAAAAGTGAGGGCCATAAGGCAAGAATATAAATTTTTAGCCAATTACTTAAATAAAAATGAAATCTCATTTAAATGGCTAATCCCAGAAGGGATGCTAATATCGTGGAAGGGAAGAAAAATTAAAATAGATTCAATAGAACAAGCACAAAACTTCCTAGAACAGCTAACAACCACGGAGGATCAACTCACTAGGAGAAAATCCAAAGGAATATGCAGGAAGATTGTAACCGCCACAGGAACAAAGAAGAAAGACTTGTCCAAATTCAAGGGAAAGACAACTTACAACGAAAGAGAAGAAACAACTCCATATCAATCACAAGAAGAGAGCCGTAGAGTTACGAGACAAAAAGCGAGGCAGACTTAAGTAAATGGACGAAGGAAGGAAAATTCTTTCCATTAATATAAACGGCCTAAATTCAAGAGCTAAAAGGAAAAGGATTCTAACCAAACTAATAAAACAAAATGTTGATATAATTTGCATACAAGAAACACACATTAGGAAAAGTGAGGAGAAATTCCTAGATTGTCCGAAACTGGGAAAATTATTTACAGCACCAGCTGATAAACACAAAAAGAAAGGTATTGCAATCTATGTGAGAGATGACTTAAAAGCGGAGTTAATCTGGGCGGACCCTGAAGGAAGAACTCTGGTGGTACAAATTTCGATTAATGGCATTACTCTCTTACTGGTAGTAATCTATGCCCCAAATGATGATCAAGGTAAATTTTTAAACATCTCCATCAAAAATAACAGAATTTGAAAATGGTAATATTATTTTGATTGGCGATTTTAACTCTATTGCTGACTATCGGAAGGATCATAGTAATAGGAGTAAGAACAAAAAGGAAATAGAGAATTCTCTAAGCCATGTAAGGATATGTTGAATGAAATGAATCTGGTAGATATCTGAGAAAATTAAATCCCCAAAAGAACAGTTTACTTATTATTCTAACCCTCATAAAATTTGGACAAGAATAGATATGGCTTGGATAAACTGTGAATTAATTAATGAAATCAAAGATAGTGAAATCTTACCAAATGATTGGGCTGACCACAACCCAATTCAAATAACCTGGAGGGGTAGAAGAAAACCAAAGAAAAGATGGACTTTTTAACACTCATTTAATAAAAGAAGAAGAATATACTAACAAACTGAAAGAAGAACTGAATTTCTTCTTAAAGGAAAATAATAATGATCTAACTGAAACAAAATATATGGGACACATTAAAGGCATTTATAAGAGGAATAACAATCTCTTACAATGCTATGAGAAATAAAAGAAAGTATGCCCAACAAAGTAACTTACAACAAGAAATTAAGGATTTAGAAACCCAATTACAAAAGAACCCAAAAACCAAAGAATACAGAACCAGTTATTAACAACTAAACATAAACTAAATTTACTGGAACAAGAAAAATTGGAGATTAGTCTGAAAATGACTAAACAAATCTACTTTGAGCATGCAAACAAGCCAGGAGATGGTTAGCCCACAAACTTAAGAAAACGAAAGAAAAAGATTGATACACCAATTAATGGATGAGGGGGCAATATGCAAGAGGAGATAGAGAAGAAAAAGAGATCACTTCTAATTACTTTGGGAAATTATACAAAAAAGAAGAAGTCTCTGAGGATAAAATAATGAAATACCTGGAGGAAGCGAATGACAAAGCAATTGGAGAGGAAGAGATAGAATTATTAAACCAAAATATAACATGGTCCGAACTGAAGTCAGCAATAGAGAAGCAAAGTAACAATAAAGCACCAGGACCAGACGGGATACCGGTAGAACTTTACAAAATTATCATAGAACAAATTGGACCACTGATGCTGGATGTATTTAATGAGGTGCTGTTAGCAGCCAAGATGCCGGACTCGTGGAGGGGAGCCTTAATTTCGCTGATCCCAAGGAGGACCTTGATCATAGACTTATTAATAATTATAGACCAATTTCGCTCCTGAATGCAGATTATAAATTATTCTCTTCTATAATAGCCAATAGATTAAAACAGGTTTTAAATACTTATATCCATGAAGATCAAAACGGATTTCTCCCATTTCGACAAATTAAGAATAATTTAAGAACAGTGATAGACATTTCAGAATACTATGAAGCCCACCCGAAAAACAATTTGCATTTATGTTCTTGGATGCTGAAAAAGCATTCGACAACTTAAATTGGCATTTCTTAATTCAAAAATATACAATATGAATCTTGGCACCAGATTTGAAAATGTCATCACTACAATTTACCACACTCAACAGGCAAACATTCTAATAAATGGGGAACAAACTGGCCCGATAAAAATAGAAAAAGGGGTAAGACAGGGTTGCCCTCTCCCCTCTGCTTTTCATATTCGCTCTAGAATCTCTTCTGACGTACATTAGGCAAAATTTGAGAATTAGAGGTTTGAGGATCAAATCAGAAGAATATAAAGTACAGGCTTTCGCAGATGATTTGGTTTTTTTCTGGAGGAGCCCATAGAAAAAGGACACAACTTATTAGAAGAACTAGAACGATTTGGAGAAGTTGCGGGATTTAAAATAAACAGGGGAAAACAAAATTAATGACTAAAAAATTTAACAGGAGACCAGAATAAAGAGCTAGAGACAACAATGGGAATACAAGTGACAAAAAAATTAAATACTTAGGAATTTGGCTAACTCCACAAAGCAAATCGTTAAAAGAAAACAATTATGATAAACTTCTCCAACAAACTAAGAAAGACTTAGATTTTTGGAGCAATTTACAACTTTCCTTATTGGGCAGGATTGCTTTGATTAAGATGAATATTCTGCCAAAATTTCTATATTTATTCCAGACAATACCAATTAAACTAAATAAAACTTTTTTTTACGGAACTAAACAAGATAACATTGAATTTCATTTGGCAGGGGAAAAAGCTAGGATTAACGTAAAAGCCCTACAAGATTTGAAAAGCAGAGGAGGGTTAGCCTTGCCAAACTGGGAAATATATCATACGGCAGCCACCCTCCTATGGATAAAGGATTGGGTGAACCTAACCAACAAAAGAACACTAGTATTAGAAGGCCACGATATGCAGAAAGGATGGCATGCCTTTCTGTGGGAATCTGGGAAACCCAGGCAATCATATTTCCATAGGCATCTTATCAGGGACTCTTTATTAACTAATTGGAAAAAGTACATAAAAAGCTTTATTTAAAAATACCGATTTGGATATCCCCAATGGAAGCGATAGTACACCCTAATAATTTGGATATATCCAAAATGATTAAGTACAAAAATTTATTAGACCCACAAGGAAAATTGAAAACACGACAAGAACTGCAAGAGCGAGGATTTATAATTGATCAGTGGGTGTACCTACAAATTCATAGTAAATACAAACAAGACATTAAGGAATTGAATCTACAATAAATTACAGACCCTAGACAAAATTCTACTAGGACCAAGTAAAAAAATATATCTAAATTTTACAAATATTTATTAGAAACAGAACTAGAACAAGAAATTGTCAAGGGAAATATGATTGCGTGGAGCAGAAATGTGGGTCGGAGCATTACCCTAGCAGAATGGGAAAAGATCTGGAACAGGAACATTAAGATCACAAAATCAGCAGCTTATAAAGAAAACTTATATAAAATGTTTTATAGATGGCACCTGCCCCTTCGAGATTGGCGAAGATGCACCCCAACACGAGCCCCAAGTGTTGGAAATGTCAACACATAGAAGGTACCTTCTTTCACATGTGGTGGTCATGCAAGGAAACCCAGAAGTATTGGCAAAAAAATTAGGCACTGGCTAGAGGAAATAACCATGGAACAAATTGAGTACAAACCAGAGTCCTTCCTTCTAGGAATTTTTGATAAACAAATATCCAAAAAGTCAAAGTATATTACAATCCACATCTTAACCGCTGCCAGACTGGCATTTGCCCAGTGCTGGAAACTACCCTCTATCCCCACTGATCTTATGGTTATTCAGAAAATCTTACAATGCGCCGAAATGGACAAACTAACACAAGCATTAAAAATAAAGAATCTTCAACCTATTATAGCAATTGGAATCCTTTGTACATTTGGCTTAATCAAAGATAGATCACCTCTAAGAAAATTAAGGCCGAGGCCTCCGAGGCAGAGATAAAGAAAAGCACTGCCGATGATAGTCTGGAAGAAGAAAAGACCTTACAGACAGTCACAAAAATATGGTTTTATTATAAATGTTTTCTCTACTTCTGTTATCCCCACTTTCCCCCACCCCCACCCTTCCCTTCCCTTTCCCTCTTTCCTCTCTCAAGCTTTCCTCTCTTTCCCTCTTGGCCCATGCCAAGACTTGTTTGTCTTTCTGTTGTATATACTTTGTAGCTGTGTTGTCGTTGATTTTTTAAAAAGTAAAACTAATAAAGTTTATTAAAAAAGAAAAGTTTTTTTTTAGTTAAGAGACTTTATCTGCTATACTAAACGTACAGACCCTATGTCAGCACAGAACTAGATTGATGAAATCCCGTAGAGGTTTGTGCCAAAGTATTACTAAACTAAATAGACAAATGTGTTTATAAGAATTAAAGAAAATTTTTCATTCATAAGCATAATTAGAATATTCTAATCATCATATTTAAAAAGATTCACCATAATTTCTCTAGTCATTTAGGTCCTAGAATTTTCTATTGAATTAAAGTTCAAATTGAACTTCCATTTTCTCTCATAATATCTGGGTAAGTTGTTGCCCTGCAAAGCACCAGAAGACCCTGGAGTTATAAATTGAGAGAATTAAAACATTCAAAAGAAGGCAGTGTCAAAACACTTTCATATTATTGCCACAAAAAGTTCTAGCTTCGGGCTGATAAATTATGTGGCATTTAAGTCATGTATCCCTTGTGGAAGAAATAGCTAAAAAATACCTAATGCTGAAATCATTAGCATTGTAAGTAGAAATTCTTACAACCAAGCAAAACATTATTGCTGAGTGGTAATTGCCTGTGTTTCCAATTAAAGTAGGATTAAGTATCATAGAGAAGTATCTCTTGCTCTGATGCCTTAAAAATCCATTATCAGAAGACAGCCCTGGGCTATATGACCAAATTATCCAGCTACTATTTAGATTTCCATGCCCAGAAACACAGGTTGAATAAATACTGCATTCATTTCCTGCAAACTGCTTGAGTGTTGATATTGAGGCATCAATTGGGAAGGGAATTTCTAAAGGAAGGTTTCAAAATAGAAACTCTGACTTCTCTAAATTCTTAACTAGATAGTTGGAAACACTTAGTGTAATGGTTAAGGTACATGCCTAGAAACAAGGAGATTGTGGGTTCTAGTTTTGCCTTAGGCATGAAAAATAGCTAAGTGACTTTAGCCCAGTCACTCTCTTTCTCAGCTCAACTCAGGGGTGGGATTCTACCAGTTCTGACCAGTTCTATAGAACCGGTAGTTATGATTCTGCACAGTTTGGAGAACTGGTAAATTGAACCCCTGGCTGGCCCCGCCCCTCCTGCCCACTGACCCCACCCAATTACTCCTCATCTCGCCCGCCATTACTAACCTGCCTTGCCTGCCATTGCTGCCTGCCTTTTGCCGAGGCCCAGATCTCCCTGGGTGAGTGAGCCTGCAAGCAAGCCTGGTTGACTCCCCAGCTGGCCTAGGCTGCTGCGCTGTCCCTCCCACCATCCCTGGGCTTGCCTGGCTTGTTTCGCTGCCAGTGCATTCTCCTTTACCCCCTGGCCAGAAAGCAACATGGCTGAGCTGGCTGGGAGAACAAATTCCCCAATATTTCTTTGCCTAGCTGATTTGCAACTCCTTCGCGTTTCTTGCCATTTTGTGCAGGGAAAGAAAAGTTTGCGTGGGGCTAAAAAAAAGTTAAATCAATCAATTCCAATTTCGAGCAAAAGAAAAAGATTGTGATTGATTTAACTTTTTTTTTAGCCCCACACAAACTTTTTTTTCCCTGCACATGATGGCAAGAAACACGAAGGAGCTGCAAATCAAAGAAATCCTTAGGAGAAGCAAGGGCATCTGGGCGATGGTGGGTGGGGAAAGCTCCATGGTGCCATGCTGCAATGGTGAAATGGGTAACAGAATGGCCGGCATGAGGTAAGGAGGAGGCTGCCTGCTGTTCTTCTCTAATCCCTGTTCTTCCTGCTCCACTCATGCTGGCTGCTCCGTTTCCCATCTCTACATTGCAGCGCAGCACCCAGGAATCCACCTTGGTAGCATGGTGGATAGTTTGCCTGACCAAACTAACCTCGCGTAGTCTCTGCTACATACATTGGGTTCAGCAATAGCTTCAGGGCTGTTCAATCAGTGGTGAACAAAACAGCTCGATCATGTTTTGAAACAACCCCAAGGGTAGGATGGAGTTTCTAAAGTGCACATGCTCACCAACCGTATTCTCCAGCTTCTCAGCAAGCTGCAGGACCTCTCCAGGCTCAGCAGAGCCAATTTGGCTAATGTCTTTTTAGCTATGCCGACGCAAAAGGGCTGGCGTATGTGCTTTCTAGGAGTCTTCTCTTTTAAGGGGCGCTAGCTTTGGAATTTACAGGATTGCAGGTTGATCTGCTCCCTACCACCTCCTCCCTACCCCCTTGTCCTTTGGCTTTATAGGTAAATGGTCCTCCCTGGGATTTGCATCTGGTTCACTGCCTACAAGTCTGTTATTTTTGGAGGGTCCTTTTTGGACAGGGTGAGCTGTGGTTTTTGCATTGATGTTCGGATGAATGGGTGTTTAACTTCATTAATGAAGTTCACTTTATCCTTAAGTACTGCCTTTGAAACTCTATAGTTTTTTTTTTAAATAAACAAGTTTTATTCAATTTTTCCAAAACAAAATAAAAAAGAACTCTTTTCAGTGTACAACATAATTCCGAGTCACCACTTTTACCTGCAAATATGACAGTAATTATATATTCATTTTTACATTCAACTTCCTGTCTTATCCATTTTTAACTTCATTCTATTATTACCTCTTCATTTCAACTTTTACATAAGAAAAGGAACAAATTAATTATGTTCATTGATATTACTTTCATTCTAAACTTCTCAATTCATTTCAATTTATTTCAAATATATTTCGTAAACATTAACATTTCTTTTAAGCGTGGCCTTTTCCAAAGTACTCTTTTCTTATTTTACCTCTCCATTTCAACTTTTACATAAGAAAAGGAACAAACAAATTAATATTACTTTCATTCTAAACTTCTTCTCAATTCATTTCAATTTATTTCAAATATATTTCTTAAGCATTAACATTTCTTTTAAGCATAGCCTTTTCCAAAGTACTCTTTTCTCATTTAAATCACTAATAATTCCCATATCTTCATACTTATTCCCTTTTAATTCTTTTGTCTGTCAGATTTGCAATTCCATCACATATTCTTTCCATAAAATCTAAATACAAGCTTTTACACGCAAAATAAAACATAAATTTCCCCTCCCCTTTTAATAATTTGGGAGTGTCACCTTAGTGGTTTAAATATTCCTTAATTCCCTCATCTTAATTCCCAATTAAACATTTATTTTAATTAGTTATAGTAATAATCATTCCCTTAAAAAAAACTACTTTACATTATACTTTTCAGTCAGGTTCCACAATGTATTTTCTCCCTTTACTTCCATAGAGTTTTATTTATAATACCAAAAGAGATAGAAGAAAAAGAAACAATTAATCCATTTTGCTAATCCTGATCACTGATATTAATCTCATTTTTAAACATCCTCATGATTCATTTCAATTATTTCAATATATATAACAAACATTAACCTTTCTTGTAACAGTAAAAATAAGAACATACATTCATCTTGTAAAAAGATATCAGTGACCCTCCCTCCTCTCAATAGTCTATATTCTATAATTTGTAATTGCAAAGTACATTGTTATTACCCCTCATATCAATGCAGAATACCCTTTCTTAATTCATTAACCATTATTCCTATGTATTCTAAATAAACAATTGTTTTCCTTTATTTTACAATTCCCCTGTTTCTTTCTTTCCTATTCCTGTTCCTCATTATCTCTCTTCCCTTTTATTTTTCCAAATCTTTTTTCCCTCTGATTAATATCCCTCTTTCTCTCTGTATTTTCCTTCCCCCCTTTACTTTTCTGCAATTTCTTTCTGTCTTTCCGATTTTTACAGGTATTCCCCATTAGTTACTTTCTTGAATCTCCCATTTTTAACCCCCCTTCTTTTTCCTCTTCTTTGTGGTATTCTTTGTGTTGATTGTTTAATTAATATGGCTTCTTCTTAGACTAACTCCTCCTTCTCTGAGGTTTCTTCTTCATATTCTTCAATTGCCATTTCCATAGCTTTTAACTCAGAGGCAAGTGATTCACCTCTTGCATGTAATAGTTCTTTCAAATTTTTAAGTTCCATTTTTAGTTCCCACAGAGATATATCATCGTTGCACACTCTTATAGCTTATAGTCTTTAAAATCCACAAATCAACTTCTCTTTTTCTTTTTTCTTCTTCAAGCTTTCTAGATTCACAACTATTTCAACACTGGGTTTATACCAAATATTGTTTCAATATTCCCTTTTCATTGTATCCAATCAGATTCATAGAGAAATAGGAACTTTCCCTTTTTTGGTTTAAATTTTTGTCCACAAGATGGCACTCTCCATTATACAATGTCCTCACCTTCTTCCCTCTCCCCCATTTTATTGTTCAGGGCTTTCTGAGCCTCAGTATTCCAAACCAATCAAGTCTCCAATTTAAATATTTCCCCCCCCTTTTTAATACTCTTAACTCCAGCTTTAATTTATACCTGTTTGTTGCCAATGTATTTTAATTCAATTTGTTAAATACCTTTTCTGGCTTCCTCCTGTCCTGGTTTGAAGCCCTGCTCAGCTGTCAAAAATATTTTCACTTTTTTTCCTTTCCCTTTATAATTCTGCCGCTTTCTTATTCTTTCATAAAAATTCTTATAATGTCCATCCCGAGGTACCTTTTAGTTAGTTGTTGCGCCAAATTGTCCCGGTTCTTATGTTATCCACCTCTTTCTTCTCTCCTGCACAAATCTTAGTCCAGCTAAGTCCTCCTCGTCTGGGTGGCCATTTTAGACCACCGCTCAGGTTGTCTTCGGGGGGGGGGGGAAATTGCCACGCCCAGGGGGAAGATGCAGCTCCCCTCAACCTGGCTGGCAGCTTCCCCTTACTCCACCACCCTTTCGAGCCAGCTTCAGCCCCTAATCACAATGATTTGGGCTGTCCAACGAGAGAGCATGGACCGAAGCCGCGGACAGTCGCGGTCCCCGGTCCATCAACGAGGAGGGCTGAACCTGTAAGTCAAACTCTATATTTTTTCATCTGTGCATTTTAGAAAGTTTTGGTATAAGAGTAAGAACTTAGAGTGTATTCATGGTCTGTTTTTAAGATTGTGATCATATAAACTTGAAAGGGAATAATGATAATAAATAAAAAGTAGAATATCATAGTATTAAGTAGAAAGTTACTCTATAGACACTTGCTCTCTTGGAAAGTATATGTTATCCTGCTGTAGATGTATTTCCTTATGCATTTATTCATTGTTAAACATATGCCTAAAATCAATTGCATCCTCCTATATCAAGTATATGGTCCTGTTATCTAAATCCTTCATGAATCCTTCCATAAATAATCCTTCATGAATCCTTCCATAAATGCTACCTCTATTTCCTCCAGGAATTGGCACATAACTATATATCCAACTGTCAAAGCAATTCACACACATTTCTTTGACCTATGGTGTTAACAAAAGGCTGAAGTGGTCAATTAGACAGACAATAGAGAAAAGATAACACTGCCAGAAAAGAATCTGTCTGTTGCAGAAAGATGTAAATCTTAGTTAGATTACATGACTAGAGTTTTACAGCTTGTTAGATTACATGACTAGAGATTTACAAGGTAATTAGAGAACTAAGAACAATTTCTTAGAACTTTAACTTTGATTAAAAAATAAAATCTGCTTTCTTTGATTTGCAAGCCTCCATTTAAGTCTTTGTTTTGGTTCATTTTTGGCTTAAGCATACTGCCAGACCTTACAAAGTGAATAATTCAAAATTAAATTTTTATTGATAAAATGCTGTCTCATCTCTTCATCTTGACACTGGATATGGGATCTGCAGCAAAAAGAAGGCTGGGGAATTCTGGAGGTTAAGTCCATAAAGATAGCCCTCAATTTAACAACCATTTCTTCCACCCTCTGTTTCTAGCTTCCAATAAGGCCAATAACTTTATTCTGAAAATTACATGTTCAGAAGGAAGCCGAATCCAGTAGGCCCCTTGAAATTAACAGGATTCTGTCTATACAGGTTGTCCTCAATTTAAAACAGTTCATTTAGTGACTATTTGAAGTTACAATGGCACTGAAATGACTGCTTTTCAACTTACAGTCATTGCAGCATCCTCATGATCAAAATTCAGATGCTTGTCAACTGGTTCATATTTATGAAGTCCCGGGAGTATGTGATCAACTTTTGCAACCTTCTGACATATTCACTTAACAACTGTGTTATTAACTTAATAACTGCAGTGACTTACTTAACAACTGTGGTAAGAAAGATTGTTAAATGAGACAAAATTCACTTAGTACCAAAGGAGGAGCTCTTCGCATTGTGGCTGCTGCAATGAATATGAGAAGCCCAGCATGGTTAACATCTCTAGCCCAATGAGTTCTCTGTTAATACTCACCATACCTGTCAATTTACCAACTTCAGTTACTGCACCAGTGAACATCACACATCCAGCCTCAATAATGAATCTCCCAACACCAAATGACATTAGCTGGCCCTTTAAATATAGTCATGAGACCTGTGAAAAGCACACCTTTCCTTCCCCAAGCACTGCCAATTTCTCCACCCAGTAAAAGAAAAGCTTAATGCAGTATTAAAAAGTAGAATAGAAAAGGGGGCTGCTGTGTATTGTTTAATGGATTGCTAAATTGGCAAAACGGACTGCTAAATTGGCCACACCCACCCAGTCAAATGACCACCTAACCAAGCCACGCCCAGCCATTCACATTACCACCAAGCCACACCCAGCCAGTCATGTGACCACCAAGCCACACCCACAAATTAAGCCATGCCCACAGAACTGGTTTTTAAAAAATTTGAATCCCACCCCTGGCCCAACTCATCTGATAGGGTTGATGTTGAAAGGAAGACAAGAAGAGAAAGGAATATTGGTATATTTGCCACTTTGTTAAATATGAAAAGAAAGGGTGGGATAAATATTTTTTTAAAGCCAACATGTTGAAATCAAAAGAGCTGGAAATGCACATTGTTTTTCCTTCTGTTTCAATAATGCAATTGTTTATCTCTTGTTCTTTCCACTTGAAAAGTGCATGGTTCTAGAATGAACCAACAAAAGTATTGATTAGTTTGCAAAATTATAGTGAGTGGCATGGCATTCAATTCTCACTTTTATTTGCTTCCAGGTTTGAAGATTAGATAGATGATAGATAGATAGATAGATAGATAGATAGATAGATAGATAGATAGATAGATAGATAGATAGATAGATAGATAGACAGACCCCAGCTACAGAATCATCAGAGAAGCCATAGAGATTGAAAAAAGTCCAGAAAGCATGAATAGAAGAGATGACTCCACCAGACTGTCAATCATTTGGAAGCCTGCACTCACAAACAAAAAAATCTCCACGCCACAAGCCAGGCAAACACCTGGGCACAGACAGATCCCCCCTGATACCTCCAGCTCAAACACACCCCAACCAGGCAACCAGATGAAACCTAGCTTCCTAACTAATGATAGCCATCCATTTACCCGGAGCCAAGCTACACTAAAGGCCTCCAATAAAGTAACACAATGTTGCCAGCCAATCAAGAGACAAAAAGAGCCAAAAAACAGACAGGAGATATTAGAAACACCAATCAAGCAGAACACAGCAAACTCCAAGACCAATAAACACAGACCAAGACTCCCAACCAATCAGGGTGAAGAAAAAAACATTCTGGCACAGCAATAGGCTGCCCCAAATTTAAATCTGAAACCACTATAAAAGCCGGACTCACAGATGAACACTATACAGAAGCCTGATGATGGCAGATGAGATTCTGCCGAAACATTGCTACAACTTTAAAAGCACGACTACCATGACGTGGGAAAATACCCAAACAAAGCTGAATGCCATACATATATATACATACATACATACATACATACATACATACATACGTGTGTGTGTGCGTGTGTGTGTGTGTGTGTGTGTGTATAACATTTATGCTTAAAAATACCTTGAAAAGAAATGAGGTTACAAAGTTATGCTTACATTCAAAGAACCCTGTCCTGCAATCACTAAATCATCTAAAATCATCAGGCGCTTGTTCAGCTTGTAAATCAATTTGTTAAATTAAAAACTATCTACAAACATTGTCCATAAGCAGTAATTGATTTATTCAAATAGACAATATTCTTGTTGGAACCAACAACTATATTCTTACTGGATTGATTTTTCTATATTCTAAAGTAAATTTATTTACGTGATTTCATGTTCTCAAATTTTCTTTTTTACTGGGTGTTAGAAAATTGTATACTGAAGGATCTAACTTTCAGTGATGTACAATTCCCCAACAAATTATTGGAATTAATACTGCCTACAAAACTTAGAAGATATTTGGAACAGACCAAGGATCATCCAGTATATTTGGGTTGAACAATGTTTCTTGACAATGGAGAATTGTCTCTTTCGAAGAAAGGAGTAACATTTTCTCTCTGAAGGACATGTTAACCACTGCTCCAATCCCTGTCCTTGGAGACTTTCGTTAATGAGGAAGAAAAAAGGTCCAGATTGGGGACCTTTTTTCTGGGCAGATGATATAGATTATAGAAGATCCCATCTAGTTCCTTAGCACTCACAGGATCAAAGTCAGCACAGATAATCAGAGCCATCTCTTTTGGACCCCAAACCAGCTATTATGAACTCCAAATAAATCTGAATGACTTTTTTTCCCAGAAGCCTTAAAAAATTCTCATAGCAGCCCCTTAGATTATCCTATTGCAACATCTCTTCCTACTAAGGTAGAAGTCACTTTGAGAAGGAACACCGGTCTGTAGATGTAATAAGGAGACAGAAATATTTAGGTTTTGCTGCTCTGATTACATTAGTATACACCCAAATATGCTTAGTCTAGCTCGGTCTTTGTTTTTCATTGCATCACTTAGATGTTTCTTTTTATAAGGTCTCATAACTGTCTATGCATTTTGAAATCCTAAAAGTTGTTTTTAGTGGGAATGATTTTGCTATCAGCATTGTTGATAATATTTGACAGCAACACTTATAATAACAGTAATATTTTACATGCTGAAAAAGTGGCTTCAGAAAAGAGCAATTCCTTCAGAAAAAAAAGACATGGTTGTTCTTAATAAAATTTAAATTCTTTTCTCTAAATTCAGTTCCCTAAAAAACAATACATGAAAAATTTATTTAGTAATTGTGTCTTGCAACTGTGTTGTTATAATAACGTTGCAGTACCATTTCCACAAAGAACTTTTCATTCCTTCTTAGTGATGGGAATAGGTGGCTTTTTAGTATACAACTTTTCAATTAAGTGCAATAAAATAAGTTCCTTAGGAAGTGCCAAATACCTCTTGGTGTCAGAGCAAATAAAGATAATATACTTCATTTTCAGTTATGTGCAGTTCTGTACTAAGGAATCGATTGATACTCTTTTTCATTAATTGTCTCTTTAAAAAGAACAAAACACAATGATAAACATTGTTTAATGCACAATAGCAGAATACAGCTAATTTATTGGTTGGTAAGAAAAAGTGTCAAAAGTATTATGGAAAATTTTGCCACTTTTTATTATCAATATTGACATTTTTTGTGGTGCAAAATTCTACATTTAAATTGCAAATTATTTTGATATTGCTGAGTATATATTCATTTGCAAAAATATTCACAAGAAATATATTTTCATAATATACTACTCTCAGTAACCTTCCAAAACCTCATTCTTTTTCTTATTTGTTTAAAATACTAAGATAAAATAACTTATGAGATAGAAAGCAATGTTATGAAAAATTAATATTAGAAGAAATGACAAACACCTTTGGTATTGTATTATTCCAGGGTATTTTGACAGATTCATCCATGGTTTTATAACTGTAAGTTACTATTCACAGAATACATAATAACAGAGTTGGAAGGGACTTTGGAAGTCTTCTAGCCCAATACCGGCTCAAGCCAGAGACTCCATACCATTTCAGACAAATGGTTTCCATCTATTGCATCTTGTCCTACATTCAGGTGCTTTGGAGATCCCTTTTTCTTTTTTGGCAGCCCCTTAGATATGATAGATATGCTATTATGTCACCCCTAGTTGTTTTTTCATTAGAGTAGTTCCAGTTTCTGTAACCATTTTTCATATATTTTAGTCTCCAGTCCCTAATCATCTTCACTGCTCTTCTTTGCAGTCTTTTTAGAATCCCAACATCTTTTTTATATCATGACAACCCAAACTGAAAGTAATATTCCAAGTATGGTCTTACCAAGGCATTATAAAGTGGTACTAATACATCAAGTGATCTTGATTCAGAGGTGGCATTCAGCAGGTTTTGAGCAGTTCTGGAGAACCAGTAGCAGAAATTTTGAGTAGTTCAGAGAACCAGCAAATACCACCTCTGACTGGCCCCTTCCCCATCTATTCTCTGCCTCCCAAGTCCCAGCTGATCAGTTGGGTCTTCTTTTGTTGTTCCGCACAAGAGAACGGAACTGGAAAGCAAGTTAATGGGGTGGGGAAGGAATGGGATTTTGCAGTAACCTTCCCCTGAAGTGGGGTGGGAATAGAGGTTTTGCAGTATCCTTCCCCTGCCATGCCCACCAAGCCACGCCCACCAACCCAGAGCTACAGAACCAGTAGTAAAAAAAAAAAATTGATTCCCACCACTGTCTTGATTGTATCCCTCTTTTAATGCAGCCTAGGACTGTGTTAGCTTTTTTTGGCACTTGCAGCATACTGCTGGCTCATATTTAAGTGGTTATCCATTAGGACTCTTGATCCTTCTTATTTCTTTGGAGTCAGATACCATCCATTCTATATCTGCGCATTTGGTTTTTTTATCTAAAAGTAAAACCTTAACTTTTCTTTCCATTGAATTACATTTTATTGGATAGGGCCTAGGGCTCTGGTCTTCTGAGATCCTTCAGGATCTTCAGACTGCCTTCTAGAGTATTGGCTGTTCCCACCAGCTTGGTGTTGTCTGCAAATTTAATGAGTTACCTTTATATGCCCTTGTTTAAACCATTTATGAAGATGTTGAAGAGTACTGGTCCTAAGACAGAACCTTGAAGTACCACTCTGCATACTTCCCTAGTGTAATTGTTGTTATTGTTAATATTATTATTGACATTTGTTGCAATCCTTAATTCATTCAGGCCCTTAGCATTTCTGACTTCATCTTAGCTATTTGCTAATATTCTGCTTTAGTTATGTGCCCCTTTCTCCATTTTTTATACATGTCCATTTTGTCTTTCAGTTGATCAGTTTCTTCTGGTATCTTATTTTTCTTCTTCAGTGATATTGGACTGGGTTTTTAAAATCTTACTTTTTAAAGTTGCACAACTTCTTGATTATTTTCCCCTTGAGGATTTCCATCCATGGAATCTTTCACAAACATTATCTAAGTGTGTTGAGATCAGATCCCTGATCTTTGTTCTATTTCTTGTGCTTGATTATGTAGAATTCCAATAATACTAAGTCACTGTCCCCTAAAGTTCCTGTACGTTCAACTCCTTTTATCTATGAGAATTGTCCAGTATGGCTGATCCTCTTAATTCCCTTCTCTACCTTTTGTGAGATAGAGTTGTCTTCTAGATTTATCAGGTACCTGTTTGATCTTTTGCCAGGTGCAGTTTGTCTCTTACTTGATATCCAGGTAATTAAAGTCACCTGTTACTATTTTGGTGCACTTCTTACACACACACTAGCTAACTGGTTAGCAAAAATGTTATCTATTTCCTCTGTTTGGTTGGGTGGTCTGTAGTATTCACCTTTCACAATGTCATTCCTTTTTCCTTTTATATTAAACCAAATGCATTCAAAGTTTTCATCATTTGTTATTACATTTCTATAGAGATGCAATGATGTTTTATGTATAGTGTAACTCTGCCTCTTCTTTTATTAGGCCCATTTCTTTTGAATAGTTTAAATCCCACTAGCCACATGCTTCAGTCATGGGTTTCATCCCAACAAGTTTTGGCAATAAAGTCATGTCTGCCCTCATATACTAGGATTTCTCTTTGTTCCTTCTTTTTTCAATTTTAACATGCTGGCTAACATATGGATTGAGGTTTTATTGCATGCTACATTATCTGGACTGGAGAATTTTTTCTCAAAATTAGTAAATAAACTGATATTAAGAGGAATTAAATAATACTTCTATTGTATAAGAGTTCTGTTTATATCAAATATTACTTATCTAGATAGCCACATGAATTAATTTGTTTTTTGCATTGATATGCACCATTTATATGTTTGAAAATTCAATTTTAAAAAATTATATTGAAACTAAATTTTCATGATTTCACCTTTAAAGTAATAAAAACCAATTGTTACAATTTGAAATTCTATTTCTTTTGTTTGTACTAATGTATCTCAATAAAGACTAGCTGCCTCCAAGATGGTAGATTTTATCAGCATCCACTGACCACTGACTTATCTCACTTTATGCTACACTTGAAGTTATGTTTTAGATACTCCCTGATTTTGATAAAGTTTATCTGCTTAAAGTCTAAAATTATACTTTTTTATTTTATGAATTTTATCTAATTTTATCTGCATAAGGAATTCAATGAGCAAAAGAATTCTATACAATAGTGCCCATGTTCTACTTTGTGGATATTACATGGGCCTATACCCACTGTTGGAACTGATAGTTGAATTAGATATCCCTTTGTTCAGATATAATAAGCAGATTCAATCATACATCTTAGTCCTTGTGCTAATGTGTGCATTTTTTCCCTTTAACTCTCATCAATGTCTTTATGTAGGATTCTTTGAGGTTGGACCTATATATCAATTTTTACATAGTTATTTAATTGTTTACTACTTTAGTAATATTTCTTGTTCTTTTGCATTTCCTCCCAAAATTCCAATTATATTTATTTAGGAAGAAAAATAAGACTTTAATCAAGCTATTTGCCTTTCATTTACAGTTTATTTTTCTCTTATTTGTTCTTCTACAGATATTTTGTTGAATTTGAAAATGAATCTTGACCAAGCTTAGTATATCATATTTAAATTCTTTCAGAAAAATGTTTTTATTAATCTTTTTAGAGTAGTATTTTTAATATAGTTTTTAAACAGTAAGTTCATTCAAGTGCAAACTTCTGAATTTGCAGAACACACAACAGTAGAATTGCTACCATATTCTTTGTATATCTGCGTCCTTCAACTGAATAGAAGGGAGGAAATAATAGATGAAGAATGAAAATGATATGACGATGTGTTTTTCCTGCTGATTTTTTAAAATACACTTTTAAGAACAATATACAAACACAAAGATTGGAGCAAAAGCATACCTAATTCAGTATCCAATGACCTCTCTAATATGTTTACATGAGACCACAATCTTTCCCCATGATGGTCCAAACTATGTTAATGCTATGATCTACATTCAAAACAGAAAGGGTGATTTGGACTGCTTCTGGACTGACAGATGTAACATACAAGAAAATAATAATTAGGGGTAACATGAGAGCAGTATTTCGGTATTTGAGGGTCTGCCACAAAGAAGAGAGGGAGTATTCTCCAAAGCACCAGAGGGCAGGACAAGAAACAATTGTTGGAAACTAAACAAAGAGAGAAGCAACCTGGAATTAAGGTGAAACTTCCTAACAGTGAGGACAATTAACCAGTGGAACAGCTTGCCTGCAGAAATTGTGGGCATTCCATCACTGGAGGTGAAGAAGAGACTAGACAGTCACATATCTAAAATGGTACAGGATAGGTTCTCCTACTTGAGCAGGGGGTTGGGCTAGGACACCTCCAAGGTCCCTTCCAGCTCTCTTCCCTTCCCCTTCTCCTTCTCCTTTTTCTTCTCCTCTCTTCTCACCAGGCAATCCAGTTAATGTTTTCTTCTTTGTGGATCATTTCACAACCTTGCAAGTACTGTTCCTTTTAATTTAAGATTCCTTTTTTGTTTTGGCTTTTTGAGGAGCAGGTCATCACATGTTCAGTAATATATACTTATATAGAATATTAAAGCAACTTCTTCAACTTTGAGTCTTTAAGATTTGTTGGAATTGCAGCTCCCAGAATTCCCAATGGCATACACATACTACTATATGGAGATTATCAGGTTGAGAAAGACTAAATAAATATGTAGCATAGGATCTGACCCAAAGCACATCTGTTTGTAAAAGATGTAGTAAGATGTTGTAAAAGATAAACTTATTTTTGGTTTATATAACTTTTTAAGATGCATTTGTAATGCAGTTTTATCATATTGTCAGGAAGGAAATTGCTTAGAAAATCAATTTGGATCACATGAAATGAATCCTATGAAAATCATCAAGACAGCCTTTACATGTTGGTGAAATACTTTGATTGCTGTTAGATATATTATTTTCAAACAGAAAAAAGGAATAAACTATTTCAAAAATAACACATACCTCATTATGTATGTTTTTGGTTCAGGTTCCGATTTAGTGGTCGTATCCTTGGTCTTGCTCTTATTCATCAGTACCTACTTGATGCTTTCTTCACAAGGCCATTCTACAAAGCATTGTTAAGGCTGTGAGTATTTACAGATTCAATGGAAGAAACCAGTATGACATTACTTAATCACTTGGCAAGGCAGGATGAGTGGAATTTTAAAGACAGTTTTAATTTATTTACTCATTTATTCATTCAATTTATACAGGCACCTGTTCAGTACATGTCTCAGGTCAGCACACATCAATAAATTATAGTTAAATTCATATAAAAAGGACAAAGTAAATATAAAGACATCAAGTGCCAAGAAAATTCATTAAAAATTCATTCATGCCAGTCTCTGACTTAGTATCCTGGGGAAGTCTTGCTTTTAAAAAGCAGGCAGAATTGAGACCAACCCAATCTTATAGAAGACACTATTCCAAATGGTGGTGCTGTTGGCACTAGAGAAGTTGTTTCTTCTGGATCTCACCAGATGATATTGCTTAAGTAGTCTAGAGTATGCTGACCCTTTTAGAACTTACAAGTGGAGTGGAAATAATTAGAAAGAGATGGTTCTACAAATAGTTTAGCATGAGAAGCTCTATAGATAGATAAAAACCAGCTCCTTAGATTGCGTTCAAAATCTCACTAGTAACCAGGGTAGCTTGTGAAATGGGCTTGTGAAATGGTTTCCTAATTACCCATGTCATTATATTTTGGACCAGTTGCATTTTATAAGTGGCTATCAAAGGCAGAACCATATAAAGTGCATTTCATTAATTATGAGCTGACCGTAGCAGGTGTGTCTATAAGCAGGGTCTCCCAGTCAAAAAGCAGGCACAACTGGTGTGCAAGTAAAAGCTATAAAAATGCTGTCCAACCCAGTTGTTCAAATGGGACAAAGAGTCTAGAACCCCCAAATTGCACACCAGATTATTTGGGATAGTTCAAACCAACCCAGAACCAAAGGTGTAAAAAAATTTAGTTCACAATTTCATACCTACTTATGCAGGAAACATCCAGATATCCTTGGATGGATGGGAAGGTGAATAGATAACTGGTATCAGCATGTTTATGAAATTTAATCTGTGCCAATTGTGTGACTGATAGAATTCATTGAGGAGTTGCAATAATCTTCTACCTTTAAAGCACAGTGAGCCTGTTTTCAAAAGGCTTATTTGTGCAACTCTTGCCTTTTAAAAATGTATTATTCAAGAATCACAGATAAAACTATTTTAAAAGTTTAAATGGTTATACAGTCTACACTATAGTAAAATAACTTTGTTCAAGAAAGAAAGGTTCCCTTTTTAAAACTAGAATATCAATTACCAGATTGTGTTGGTTGAATATTATATTTATGTATGATGCATTCATATACATAGCAATGTTTAGGTATCAGAATGGGGGAAACCTTGAATTCAATAGGACATATCTTAATTTATTTATCTAAAATATATTTTGACAAAAGATATTTTATTGCCCTTTTATTGTATATGTTACAATGAAATATTTTGAATTACTGCTTTGTAAGAAAATCTGTATAGCAAAGATTTGTATGAATAAAAAAAATCCAATAACACTTCATGATCAGAAGACAACAATATCAAGTATGAACCAAGAAGTAATTCACTCTAATAATATTAAGAAAATATATATCTAATCATTCTAAATCTAACAAGGAATTTATTTCTTAACCAACTAGATGATCCCAAGGAAGCTGATACAAAATGGTGCAGTAGAATTCTTTATGCAGTGGCAGTAAAATTTGGAATATGAAGAATGCTGATTCTTCATATTCCAAATTTTACTTCCCTGCCACTGAACAATGTTTAGCTATGCTTAGCTATAGTTGCAGGTAGCTAATGACAGTTAAAGTTTGAAATGAGGCTACTATTTAATATTTTATTGTTTGAAACTTGAACATAATTTATTGTTTATTGTCAATCAGTCCATGTGACCTTAGTGATATGGAATATCTGGATGAGGAATTCCACCAAAGTTTACAATGGATGAAAGACAACATCATTACTGATATTCTGGATCTCACTTTCACAGTGAATGAGGAAGTGTTTGGACAGGTAAGTTAATATGAGTCTATTATAAATTAAAAATTAGGAGTCATAAACATTTCAAATTAGGAACAAAGCTTAACTGGAGATCAATTATTAAAACAATAGGAGGGCAAGAAACAGCAAGTACAGTAAAAGTCAAATATTTATTACAATTAAAGATCATCATATATCTGAGCTACTAAAATTTCAAATAGATTAATATTTCTTATCACTTAGATATTAGAAAATTAGGAATCTGCTCCAAATAATACAATTTAAGTAAAGCTAAATTAAAATAACTGAGAAATGCATAGTTTTTGAATGTTAAGATTGATAAATATTGAGATTAAATTTTAAAAACCATATAAAAACTCTATTTGATCTAGATAGAATTTTTGAAAATAAAAGTTGGAAAAATTAGTCCTGGTTGCTTTATTCAGAAAACTACTTTTTGGGTAAATGGTGAAATAATGAGGATTTAGAGAATTTATTACTCATTTTAATTACCAACACATCCATTTTTTAAATATTGCTGGCCCAGAGAATTAATACAGTTTTAAAGATAATACTGATTAGAAAGCAAATAAGTTATGAGCCATCACTGCATTGCACTCAGCTCATTAGCCATATGTCCAGAAGTGGGTTGTTATAATAGAATTTCTCTTCAGTGGCCTGGAACTGACTACACAATATCTCCAACATATGCCCATTCAATAAATTGGTTCATTGTGGTTTATAGCAAAAGCATAGACATCCACAACAAGGAACAATAAAACATCCATGATAGGTCTCAAACAAATACCACATTAAAATATTTATGCTATGTTAAAAATATTTAAGAGGTGAAATAGGAACAAAAACCTAATACTATCTAATACTATGTTAGAAAAAAGTCATAGAAAAAGGCTCTATTGTAAATTGATTCCTCAGTATTGTCAGGAAGAATATAAATGCTCAATTCAAATTTGGATAACGAAATAAAATAATGCAATTTGAAAACTGTGTAACAATACATACCTTCAGACAGTATCTTTTTTGAGCAATATTTGATTGTTAAAAGTACTTGTCATGGTAGTTTCTCTATTCCTGCCCAGTATTTATGTTTTGCTTATTTGATTTGTTTTGTAGGTAACAGAAAGAGAGTTGAAATCTGGAGGTGCAAATATACAAGTAACTGAAAAGAACAAGAAGGAGTATATTGAAAGAATGGTTAAATGGCGAGTAGAAAGAGGGGTTGTTCAACAAACCGAGGCACTAGTTCGTGGCTTCTACGAAGTATGTATCATATTAAATCAAATAAGAGTTGAAGAGTCATAAACATAAGAGTATTTCAATTATAGCAAATGCAGTACAAAAAAGGACAAAGAATTAATTGCTCCAGTAGTGGTTTCAAATCTTAATAGAAAGCATCAGTATAAGTGGAAGACATATCATTATTTAGACCAGGGGTGTCAAACTTGATTTCATTGAGGTCCACATCAGGGTTTATTTGACTTCGGGGGGCTGGGATGGGCATGGCCAGGGTGGGTTTGGCCAGCTTGATGTCACTTGTGTCGGGGGTGCCAGTGGTGGCCTGAGCACTCTGCCAGGGAAAACAGGCTCCCAAGCTCCATTTTCAGCTGTGATGGCCTCCTGCAACCCTGTGCCAGTGAAAATGGAGCGTGGGGGAGCTATATGCGACCCTCCCAAGCTCCATTTTCACTGGCAGAGGCATCGTGGGGCAGTCCTTTACTGTTTCCAAGGCGGCCTTGCAGGCCAGATCTAAGCACCCTGGGGGCCAGATTTGGCCCTCAGTCCTTGAGTTTTACACCCCTGACTTAGACATACCATGCTTATATGCCTTAACATTTGTTTTCATTTAAGAAATTGAATTTTCACTTCTATTTTTCAGTAGTTTGCCAATTTTTGGAGCAAACCTATGAAAAATAGAAGTGCAAATTCCATTTTTAAAATGAAAATAAATATAAAGGATTGTGCCTATATAACATTAGGTTTCCCTCTACAAACTTTCACAGAAATTCTGATACTGCCCATTGCTATAATATTTTCCCTTGTGCCTGGGCCCAAGTCCCTTAAATCAGCAGTCCCCAGTCTTTCCAGCTTAGTTGCCCAGCAAGGTAAGATGTGTGAGTGGCAGGTGCACATGCGTGTGTGAAGCTTCACTCGCACGAAAGAAAGCACTTGTGCTTTTTCACAAAGCTCCATGTGAACACAAGCATCCTATGTTGATATGAGTGGAGTTTCATGCATATGTGCTTGCCCATCTCTCCTGTGATCCAGTTTCAAACAGGTTGCAGCCCAATAGTGGGCTGAAGCCCAGGTTCTGGGGACCCCTGCCTTAAAAGAGATTATTGATGACCAGTTTGGAAGTTTTTGCACAGTTTCTGAGTCCCATTTTGTAAGCAATGGAAAATTGGCAGCTTAAATCGAAGCCATAAATCTTGGTTGTGCAGTTTTTTCTATTTTTCCTCCTGTTTTTTTTAAAGTTTAATGAAGATTTTCATCTCTTAAATATTGCTATATATGACAATGACAATGTCATACACTCCCCCTGCTCGTGATTTTAAAAAAAAAACCCAACAACAAACAGGGTAATTTTGGCTCAAACACTTCAGTGATATCAATATGACAAGTCTGCAGTTTTGTTGGAAAAATTTTTGAAACTGTTTTGCCATTGCCTCCTTCCCAGGGCTGAGAGATCGGATGGTCCAAGCACAGGATTAGAACTCACATTTTCCTGGTTTAGCCTGGCACCTTCACTACCATATCAAATTGGCTCTCTTCCACTATTCTTTTCTATTTATATAATATTTAAAATCATTTTCTTCTACTGATGTAATATTTAAAATAATTAACATTTTTGTATAAAAAAACAATACATTTTATTGAGTAGTAATTGATCAATATTACCATTTATTGCTAATGGCAGAGAATGGTGAGTAGATCAGTAAAATCTTAATAAGATCAAAACTATGTAAGCAAACAATTAACACATATTAATAGAATACTTGGGGGGAATAATTAAAATCTCTAATAATTGGAAACCAGCTTTCACGAATTTGCAAATATACCTAGCTTGAATCTTAACATTTCTGTATTTATTGCTAGCATGTGTGCTTTATTTTTCAGGTCGTAGACTCAAGACTTGTTTCAGTTTTTGATGCTAGAGAACTAGAATTGGTGATCGCTGGCACAGCTGAAATCGACCTTAATGATTGGCGCAATAACACAGAATATCGGGGTGGTAAACATTGCAATTATTCTTCCTCACCATTTTTTCATTTCATTAAGTCCTGTTAATGCTGGGAATTTTGCCCCATATCTTTAAAGTATTGTAATTTTATGTGTCAAATTACTTACTTTATAGATTGTCTAATAACTATACCATTTTTATACATATTGGATATGCTTAATTTAGATATACCAGCAATTACATAAAACTAATGTGGAAAAAAACACACATATCTTGGGTAGATATGACTAGATAATGCAAAATATAATGTTTAGTTCATCTTCACATCCAATAGTGTCTTTTTGCCCTGATTCTAATGCATTTGTCTTTTACCCATTTTTTTTTCAGGTTACCATGATGGCCATATAGTAATACGATGGTTCTGGGCTGCAGTAGAAAGGTTCAACAATGAGCAAAGACTACGGTTGCTGCAATTTGTTACTGGTACATCTAGTGTCCCTTATGAAGGCTTTGCAGCCCTTCGAGGGAGCAATGGATTACGACGTTTCTGTATAGAGAAATGGGGTAAAATAACATCACTTCCAAGGTATGTTTCATCATAAAATAATATTCCATCATTCATAGTTTGGTATAAATTTGTTTTCATTGATATTTTTATTAATGACAAGACTATTTGAATATTCTACCTCTGAATATTCCAATTTATCATATTAAAGACTGGTTGAAAAAGACATCCTAATTATTATCCTAATTATAGAAAAGACAGGCTAAACATGATAAAGGCCATCAATTAGAAATGATTCAGGATAGAAATTCATTTGGGGTTCATAGAGGATAACAAATAATTAAATGTTGAGAAATCTTAGTCAACTAAAGCAAGTTTTCCTTTCCTAGATGGTTTCTTGTTTTGCCATTCTTTCTTTTGTAATTTGCATGGACTGTTAAGGCCACATAGAATCAAAAGTAGAATACCATGACATGCAATTCAGAATAACTGCAAAAACAACATAGAAGGTAGGTCCCTGCAGCAGGGAATTCAAATACTATCATAATGCTAGTTTAAAAATATTAAACAAATTAATAAATTAATAGCAAACAAATTAAAACAAATTAATTGGTGCTCTTTTATTTTCTAAAGTCATACCATCTCAATTTGCCTAAAAGTAATTCTGATCCTATAAAAGACAAATTAAAGTATTGAAATTGTTTATAAAAGGTACTTGTAGTTCTTGTCATTCAAACTTAAAACTTCATGTTTTATAATCATGTCTTCGCCTATACTTGCATTTCTAGAAACCCAAGGTGTGAGAAATTATCAATGCTCAATAGGATTACATATATCAATACCCAGACACTATAATTATTATTGCTGATGATTTTAATGCAAGTATTTGCATTAAAATAGAGTTTGACACTCTTTTGCAAAGTTATTTTAAAAAACCAATGCTCCTTAAAACTGATGTGGTTGTTTACCAACTAGCCAGTCTAAATATAACATTGCAGAATTTCATTTGGTTCAACATTTGAACAGTTTAGATTAGGAGTGCAAACTCAAAGCCTGCAGGCCAGATCCAGCCCATGGGGTGCTTCGATCTGGCCTGGGGGGCCAACCTGGAACAGCAAAGGACCAGCCCATGGTGCTGCTGCTGCTGAAATGGAGCTTGGGGAGCCACATGTAGCTTCCTGCAGCCCTCTGCCAGCAAAAACTGAGCTGGGGGGTGCATGCGCCCCCCCCAAGCTCCATTTTTGTTGGCAGTGGGCTATCAAAACAAACAAAAAAAAAAACAAAAGGAGAAATGTTTCCCCTTTTGCATTTGAGTATGCAATGAAGGGACAGGAAAGGAGAAAGAGGAAAGACAAAGAAAAAGAAGGAAAGAGTGGATGGAAGAAAGAAGAAGAATGGTGAGGGAGGGAGGGAGGGAGGGAGGGAAGGAAGGAAGGAAGGAAGGAAGGAAGGAAGGAAGGAAGGAAGGAAGGAAGGAAGGAAGGAAGGAAGGAAGGAAGGAAGGAAGGAAGGAAGATTGTAATGAATGAGGGAAAGTATTAGGGAAGTCCTGCCTTAGCACTTGGCCACCACAGGTGTCCCCTACACGAGTCCCCTGGCATGTTCACCTTGCCCATACACCCAGCCACACCCACCATGGCCACACCCCTGGCCATACCCCATACACCTCTTGGCCCCTCTGAGGTCAACACAACCCTGATGCGGCCCTCAATGAATCAAGTTTGACACCCCTGGTTTACATCTAGATAGACTTAATGACAAGGGTGATTTACAAAGGGGAGTTTATGTTCTGGTGCCTAGTGGCCCAGTATAGTTGACTATATCATGATTACCTGGAGCTTTATTCATTTTATAGCTTACTTCTGTATTGAAATTCAAGATAATAGTGATCACTTTCCATTATTTTTTAATTCTAAAACAAATCTTGAATCATTAGTAGTCCCTTGCGAAGCAAGTATGTAACTAATGGTCCCATGGTTTGGCTAAAGTTTTATCTAGGCTCTTGACTTTAGAGCCCCTGTTTCAGATAACAAATCTGCCTGGCTGATTTCAATCTGTCTTTTGACCTGATTAAAGAATTAGTCTTTTAAAACCCACTGTTAATTTAAACAGTAATAACTAACACCATTCTTCCCAAATACGTGGTTTCACTTGCATTTACAGGTTTAAAAAGACCAATAAGGCAGGTGACATACATTGGACTATTTCTGACAAAGATGCCGTTTTTAAAGCTTTACATATTATTTTAATTTTGCAGGGCCCATACTTGTTTCAATCGCCTGGATCTTCCACCCTACCCATCATATTCAATGTTGTGTGAAAAGTTATTGACAGCCGTTGAAGAAACTAGTACCTTTGGACTTGAATGATAAAGGGGGTTCAATTGTTTCCTTGTCAATGACATCATTTCCTCCTGCTGCCATATGAATTTGATTTTCAGTATTTTGTTTCTGATGGAAAAGACAGAATAAAAGCTGTGCATGAAGAACAGCTTTCCTTTAAGAACTAACTTTCATGCTTTTCATCTTTAATTCCCAATGGACAATTACCCTGTATGCAATATGAAAACAAGTTCTCCATATATCTACACATACCTCCATTAGTAATAATGAAAATATGAATGCAAGTTATTCTACATTTGACCAAATGTTAATGTTTACTTCTATCTATGTTAATTTAAAAAGAACATTCATCAAGCATTCCAAGCTATATGTTCATACTTTCCATCTTAATTGTATTATGTCATCACCTTTGAAGTTGGTCAACAATCTCATTTATTTATCCTTGATTTTTGTACATATCATACAAAGGTGAAAAACACTTATGAGCAAAATTGAATTTTTTAATGTGAACTCATAATTCATATGAGTAGATCAGTTGGAATTGGGCCAGATAATGTGGTGCAGATAAGTTATTCAAAGCAACAAAACTAAACTGCAGTGCAATCAGAATATGTAATGATTATTAATAACTGCTAAATTAAATTAAATTAAAACATATATCTATTGAGGTATAATTAAGAGCTAATGCTTATTGAAATAAACATATTTGGGGGACTCAAGAAGGATGTCTTATGTAATATAAGAGGCAGCACCACTTTAATTATTGTACATAACAAAAAATAACAAGACTAATTATTTTCTTTTTCTCCTCTCATTCGGCTTATCAATACTTGGTTTTTGATGTTCCACTTCCTAACAGAAAAGTAATATAGACAATCCTGCACTATGTATTGGGAGCCATTATTGAAACTATAATGAGTGGCTTTGTTCCATTTCTCTTTGACATCAAATGTCACAAAATTACAGTATTTTTCAGAGTATAAGATGCTCTGACGTATTAGATGCACCTAGCTTTTGGGGAGGAAAACAAGAAAAAAAATATCTGCCTCTGCCTTCCAGCAATTTGCCACCTTGCAGCAAACAGCAAACAGCCTGGTTAGCTTCAGCACAGCCTGATTAGCACAAGCAGCTGATTGTCAGTTGGAGCTGCCTCCCAATGATCAGTTGTTTCAGGCTGCAGAGACCGTCATTGCCTATTTTCGCCACCACACCCCATTTTCAGGCTCCGCATTCTGTTTTCAGCCTCCACATGCCCCGTTTTTGGCTTCCGTGTGCACCATTTTCAGTCCATTCTGAGTGGCGGAGATCAGAACGGCAAAAAAATGAGACACACGGAGGCCCAAAACGGGGCATATGGAGGCAAAAATGGGGTGCGGAGGCCAAAAATGGGATGCAGGGAGGTGGCAATAGCAATGGAAATCCCTTCAACCAGCTGAAACAGCTGATCATCGGGTGGCCGATCCAACTAGCAACATTCAGCTGCTTGTGATAATCAGGCTGTACTGAAGCTGACCAGGCTGATCACTGTTTGCTGCAAGGAGGCAAATTGCTAGGAGGCCGAACAGCAGGTGGGTGGAGCTTCGGCAACATTCGCTGTATAAGACATACAGACATTTCCACCCACTTTGGGGCGGGGAGTGCATCTTATACTCCAAAAAATACAGTAGTTCTATTAAAATTATTTAGCCTAATTATATTATTTAAGAAGCTGCAGAGGGTGACGGAGTGGAACTAGTATGAATAAGAGAATGATGTTTAGGTCTGTTACCTAAACAACTGACCTCCATAATAAAGCTTAATATAGTAGTTGTGTGGGTGTAATGAAGAGTCTAAATTCCTCTGTACCCAGGTGAAACAACATACGGTTAAAAGATTCATTTTCTATTTCCAAAGTCAATAGAAAAAAAAATTAAATAATACTTATCTTTTTAATTCACTGCTGCTACACAAATTTTCTAAACATAAAATGAGAATAAAGTTGAAGCATATAATGGTGATTAAATTTATTGAACTCAGTGAGCTTTATTTCTAAGTATGTACAGTTTTGTTTTTAGTAAAAATAGTTCATATTTCTATAGTGCGTATCTTTAAGATTCAGTAAGTCACAAATTATTGTGTATGTAATTAAATTATCACAGGAAGAAAGTCATCAGTATTTATAGAAGTGGGCAGCTGTAACAAATTTAAACATAATAATAATCATAATTTAAAAACAATAAAATACTATATGAATGGAAAGTATCTAATTCTGGAAAAAGAACTTATGGAAGGGAAGGATAATAAAAAGAGATAGACCTTGTGAACAAAATTTTCTCTTTCCTGAAGTTAATGAACTAAGGAAGAGACCAAAGGAATACCTGTGATGACCCAGGGCATGGCACAAAGGCAACACAGTCACATAAGTACGAAGAGTTCCTTTAATACTTCCAACTTTGCCCCCATTGTTCAGGTTACCTTCAGCTGGAGAAAAACTATCCCAAGAACTGTCTTTAAATGGAGGAAATTCAGTCCAAAAACAAAGTACGTACAAACTGTAAATATAAATCCACACAAACCACACTGCAGCAATTAACTTGACAGGGCAGGATAAGGAATTGCAGACTTGAAAGGCCAACAAAACACACACAGTTGGAAAGATTCCAGGAACCCAGATAAGCCTTGACAATAACAGGTAACTCACAATTTGCTTCCAACAAGTTGCTGTGCGCAGCTTTCCTTTTTAAACAGCTGCAGCTAACGAAGGGAATCAGGACCCTTTCCTTCCCCATAAGTCATGCAACTCACATTGCTCCCTTCTCCGTTCTTCCCTGTGTGCCCTAAGATGAAGAGGGGATGGGGTTAGCTCTTCCTCTGAATTCCCTCTGCCTTGCTCTACTTCTTTGCTCTGCCCAACCGGACTGTGCCCTTCCCCAGTTTCTTCCACAGCCAACAGAGCCACACTCCCACTTCCTGTCAGCTGCTCGGCCTCCCCCTTGGAATCAGATTACGATAGGGGCATGACAATACCAATGAATATAGTTACCTCTATATATTCCCTCCATAATTACCAGTGAGGAAAAATATTTTATTTAGTATACCAAACTTGCAGCTAAAAAAATATGTTGGTCCCTGATCCAAATAAGGGAAAAGTTTTAAAGTGGATTAGCATAATCCAGCTATGGTTTTAACCGCATGTTCCACAGGAGGTTGTTTTTAAAACCAGGGACACATTAACATACTGTGACAGAATCATGCCTTAATTAGGTTGTGATTTTGTCTTCAGCAAATCTGAATTTGAAATATGTTCTGTACATCTTTTAAAAAAGGAAAAAATGTAACACAAAAAAGTCATTTGCAATGCCACATGACACCTGATAATAGTTTCAAACAGAAATACGAAGCATGAACCAGAGGTGATTTGTCTAAAAGCCTTCACACAACGCAAATAAGGCTAAATAACTTTAACCTGTTTAGTAAGGCTGATAAACCTTTAATTTAATAAGGTTAAAAAGAACTTCAACTAAACTTTTTTTTAAATAAGGAACTTTCCGCTCCAAAAGAAATATGTCTTTTAAAAATCTGTTTAGTATTCAGTATTGTGCTTTATATTATTAAGAATGAGATCATGCAATGTAATTTGTTAAAGAAATGCTTTAAATGAGCAAGTTCCACTGATTCCCCAAAGTTAATTTTAGCTTAAAAGATTTCTTTAGACTAAATAAATCAATCTAGGAACTTAGTATTATAATCTGTTAAATTTATCAATTGGAAACAAATGTTGATACCACTTGTATTTATTAAGTTTTTTTTAATCATACATCACGTGTTGTAACTGTTGCATAAAAATTATACTAAAAATTCCCAAGCATATTGTGAAATATATTGGCACTATCTCTGTTTAAGGAACATATTTGCAATTCTTTGAACAAGCAGGTAATCCACTATGACTTTAAGGCAAGGGTATCAACTTGATTTCATTGAGGGCTGCATCAGGATTGTGTTTGACCTCTGGGGATCGGTGTGGTTAGAGTGGGCATGGCCAGTTTGACATCACTTGTGTCAGGGGCATCAGTGCTAGCCTGACCACTCTGCCAGCGAAAATCAGCTCCCGAGCTCCATTTTAAGATGGGACAGCCTCCTGAAACTCTCTGCCTACAAAAAACAGAGCTCAGGAGGGAGGCACATGGCCCTCACAAGCACCATTTTTGGCTGGGACGGCCTCATGCCTCTGCCAGTGAAAACAGAGCTTGCACGTGGCCCTCCTGATCTCCGTTTTCACTGGCAGAGACACCACAGGCTGATCCTTCACTGGGCAAATCTAAGCACCCTGCGGACCAGATCTGGCCCAAGGGCCTTGAGTTTGCTGCTCCTGCTATATGTCATGCAGTAAGTCCTTCAATGGAATTCCATTCCCCCCAAATTGGATTAAATGCAATTTACATTATTTGCACTTTTCTGTGGATGAAATCCTTCTGAAATTACTATATCTAAAGCATGATTTTTAGCATGCAAGATTAAATGCAATGTCACTGTGCACATATTTATGATATTAAAAATAGGATGGCATCTGGAAAAAAATAGCAATCACAAACTAGCCAAGACACATTTAACTATCCTGGGCGAAATATTATACATTTGCTTACTAAAAAGTAATTTCCATGCTTTACAACACTGTATAGTTAAAACATTAATATCTTTCAGAACTACATTTTATTAAAAATTAAAACTATTTTCTTTAGTTTGATAAAATATTTGTACGTGCTGGAAGGCATTTGAAGAAATACAGAGTCATAAATATCCATTAAAGATTTTGTTTTAGATGTCAGACATATTTTAGGAAGTGGAATAAAAATTGGTCATTTGGCCTCAATCTGACTAGTGCTGTTAGGCAAAAGGAATATGGAAAATATCTGATATTATTTATTCTTCATGCCATCTGAGCAAAACAGTTTTTCATTTCTTTTCTTATACCATTGGAGTATTATTTATTAATTATTTTGGAGCTGTATGGTTTCATATTAAATTGTCAGCAATTGATCCCACAATGATACCTAAGAAGATAAAGTATTGAACTTAATGCCTTAGAAATAGGCTTGAGGAGAAAAAACTATTTGCAGTTTTAAAATATGAGAAATAAAAGAAGAGTGTTGTCTTGAGACAGTGCTTTTTAGTAGAAAGTAACAGTAATTTTAGAAAACACTAATTTTTGTCCAATCTGATTTTTCCTGCTCTGTCCTATATTCAGAAAATGAGTACTCAATTCTACCTGACTTGGAATTGAAATTACATGGAAATTAGTGACACACCAGGAAAAAATACATAAGTTGTCAGGATATCACTCAATATATTACTTTGATCAAAGCCTTTTCAAATTTCAAAACATAAGAATTTCTGCTTGATTTTAACAAAATTGAAAATGGGTTTCCGTTGCTGAAATTTGATTTGCTATATAAAATTCATACACAAGCTATATTCATTTTCACCATGATTTCATATTACTGAGAAAAAAGTTTCTTGATCACTTTTGAAATGACATTTTGAGCCACAAAATGGATTCAGCAAATGTTGAGCCACACAGTTACAATTTCTGCAAGGTCTCAGTGTTAGCAAACTGGACAGTTTACTGAATTCAAGTGCCAAGGCTTTATCACACATGGGGATTAAAGTTTTTTCTGGAGATTTCATCACACACACACACACACACACACACACACCAAATGGCATAACTTTAAAGTGAAACTATTTATTTGTAAAAATATTAAAGTCAATGTTTCTAAGAAACATATTAAATTGCACATTTTTACACACAAATTATTGTCCTAAGCACAACAGTTTAGCTCTAAATTCTATTGAAATCAGTGAGGGTTTTTTTTCCTAATTCAGATAAAGTCTTGTTTTTAGAAAGTATTCCTGCTTCACCAAATACAGAAAAAAAAATTCAGAAAAATTCTACTGTAGTCCATGGACTACTGTCATTAACTTCAACCATGACACAGCCTCAGGAAGGAATTCCCAGCAAAGTTTTGCCTTGTTTAAACTTATTTATATTACAAAATCAGTGTTTTTACAGTTACTCTTTTTGTAGAATTTAGTATTTAAAAATTTACTGTAATGTGCCACAAATTTGGAGTTGCTTTTCCAAGGTCTGAAAAGTTATATTACTCCTTTCTCCCATAATATATCATCGTAACATACATACAGGTTGAAATATTGGCTAAATCCCCTGCAGCTTCTATTTGATCTAAAACCAGAAATCAAAATTATTTCAGTAAAGACTGAAAAAGTCAGTGGCAGGAAAAGTCTCCTTAGTGGGTTGATTTTGGTTTCAAGACAGGAAAATGTCACAATACTCAGGCTATGCTTTCTATTCAATCATATCACTGTAAAAGAATGTCAATAAAATGTCTTTGTTATGGCATGAAGTGATTTGTTTATAAATGTCTTTTCTGTGTTTATTCTCTCAATGAAGCCTTTTCTATGCCTCCAAATAAGTATTTTTCTTATGTTATGTATACTACTTGATGATCTATACAGCATTTTTTTAAATTTAGTTCGTCAAGCATATATGAGAAAACAAGTATAAGTATAAACATAACATATAAAAATAACATATAAACAGGTATATGTATATACATAATAAATGAATATAAATAAATGGGAACAGTAGGACAGGGACGGTAGACAAGCTGGTGCGCTTATGCACACCCCCTTACAGACCTCTTAGGAATGGAATGAGGTCCCTTGTAGACAGTTTAAGGTTAAAATTTTGGGGATTTGAGGATGTAACAACAGAGTTAGGTAGTGAATTCCAGGCATTGACAACTCTGTTGCTGAAGTTGTATTTGTTGTGTTTTAAAGTTCCCTGTCTGGTCTGAGGAATGAGCAGGAAGCAGCACAACAGCCGATTGGCTACCATGTCTGACAGCACATTATATAAATAGTGCTGTCAGATGTGATCAGCTGTCCCCTGTCAGCCACTGTGTTAGCGTGGTTTGACATTTACCCTTGTTAGCATGTTAATAAAAAGGTTACCCTGAATCTCCTAGTCTGTCTCAGTAATTCCCACTGAATATAATATTGGCAACAAGGATGGGATAGAGAAGGGAGGCAGCCAGCTGAGAGATTCAGGAGCTGAAGTAACTTATTAGCTCAATTCAGAACTGAAGTCACTCAGAGCTGTCCGTTGCTAAAATGGCAACGGCACTCTCCTTTGCCCCATATCACTTGAGAACTGATACATGGGAGTCCTAGATTTTAGTGTTTTATTAAGGTGAATGATTTGCGAGACATCTTGGCTGAGAGGAAAAATGTGTTCTCTTTTAGTTTTTGCTGCACTGAAATGTTTGACATGGCGGCCGCATTTCTGTCTCCTCAGACAGTACATGAGGTAACCTGGGAAACCATTTTAACAGTTCTGGGAGGCCATTATGCTCTCAAGCTGTCCAGAATAGCAAGAAGACACGCTTTTCATAGGCGTTACCAGGCTGAAGGTGAAAATATAAGCAGGTACATGGCTGCTTTGAGAAAAGCTGTTGAGGTAATTCCCCGTTTGGAGAATGAGTGCATACAGGGAGACGTATAGAGAGTAGCATTGGAATAATACACACAAAGCACACAGATACACTGTACAGTAAATATAGGTTTTTACTTCCAGAAAGGTTTAAGCAAAGTCCAAAATAAGCAATCCAAAGTCATTCACAAGTTAAATCAGTCAGTTTTCAATCCAGGGATAATCCAAATATCAAAGTCCAGTGTCAAAAAACAGTTCAGTAACAAACTTACATTAAATCCAGTAATATCAATCAATTAGAAGAAATGGAGGAACAGCAATACTTTCCAACAGAAGGAAACAGAGATACTCACTCAGACACACTCTTCTGAGACTAAGACTAAAACAGTCCAGGTTTCTGGCTCCATCTTATGGCTGTTTGAAAAACCACACCCAATTGCAGTTTTTGCAATCTCTTAAAGACATAGTACTAAAATGTTTATCCTGGTTTATATATTTCTAACCCAAATACCTGTTAGGTGACTTATATTCCTAACATTCTCCCCTTTGGGGTAAGATAATATATACAACCTTACATTCTAAGTCCATAATCTTCACAACTAGCTTTATGCTTTATGGAGCCTTGGGCCTTTGTAAAATGATCTGCTATATTGTTTTCTGACATACAGTATTCTAGCTTAATCATTTTACTTTGCACACATTGTCTCACATTTAAATATCTTAAATTTGTGTGTTCGTTCTTGTTTTAACAGCAATATTTGAAGCATCTGTATTTCTGATTGGTTATCTTTGTAAACAACAATAGGATCTTTTACATCAATTCCCATATCAATTAATAATTACTTATACAAAACTAAATCTGTACATAATAAAGACAAACATGAGAATTCAGTCTCCATTGTTGACAAACTTAGATGTTTCTGTCTAATAGATCTCCATCCAATCAATGCTTTTCCCAATAATACAGCAGTACCCGATGTAGATTTTCGTGTATTTATGTCTGTAGCAAAACTTGCATCAGCTTATGCAGTTAAATTCAGTTCATCTTTTGGCTCCAAATACAATGCATAATGCATTGTTTGTTTCAGGTATCTTAACACATGTTTAGCAGCTTGCCAGTGCCTTTCATTTGGCTCAGCATTAAATCTCACTAATTGATTAACACTTTATGCGATATCTGGCCTTGACCAATTACTGAGATAAGATAAATTACCAATCAAGGACTGATAAATGTTCTTATCAAAAACAGGACTTTGAACATCACTATGGCTAAACTCCTGGCTCATTGGTGTCTTAGCCAGTTTACAAAGTTCCCTTTTAAAACTTTTTAGTAATTGGTTAATTTTATCTGCCTGTGAGATCTTGTATCCTCCCCTAGTTCTATCTATCTTTAAACCAAGGTATTGTTTGATTTCTCCTAACTGTTTTATCTTAAATTTCTTTTCCAATAGTGAAATTATCTCAGTAGCTTCTTGTTCAGTTTTGGTGATTAATGCTATGTCATCAGTAAATAATAACAATAATGAAATTACACCATTACTTTCTCTTTTAAACAAACATGGATCAGCCAAGCCAGCTACAAAACCTATTTTAGTTAATTCTTTAACTATACATTGGTTCCACTCATATCCTGATTACTTCAAACCGTAAAGACTCTTTTTCAGCCTCCAGCAATCAGTTGTTTTATCAATATTATCATTTTTGAGACCTAAAGGTTTCTATAAATATATATATGTTGCAACGGTGCATGCAGATAAGCTGTCTCTACATCCAAATGATTTACAATGTATTTCTCCTTAGCTGCCCACACTAATGCTGCCCTTAACGTAGTAGCCTTCAGACTAGGTACAAACAGCTCATCATAGTCATTTGCTGTCTGATTGAAAACTTGCGCTACTAACCTAGCTTTATGGGTAACAGTCCCATCTACACCTTTTTGTTTAGGGTGTGGGGGAAACCACTTTAGACAGGTTTGTAAATTTAGGAATACAGGTTGTCTTAGATGTCAAAAGAAAGGGCACTTAGCTAAGGTATGAAGGGCTCTCCTATCACCACTTCAGGATCCAAATTTTCAAAATACCAGGGAGAAAACCTATTACGAAGATTTCTTCACTTTGAGGAGGACAGATAGAAACTTTACAATTGATTTAAGTCAAGCAAATAGACTAGGGGGAAAGAAAATTATTGTTCATGTTAAAATTGAAAATAGTCCATGTAAAATGAAAATTGATACTGGATCCTCCCTATCTATTGTATTAAATGTTTAGTTCCTCAGATATTGAAGAGATGGATACAGCCCTGCAGCTTTCACCTCAGAAACTATCAATCAAACCTGGTGCCTGTCATCGGAATACATACAGTTAGGGTAAGTTTCCCAAATTTTGTGGGGAAGCTGCCTTTAGTTATTGTGGAAGGTTCCCTCTCAAGTTTATTGGGTTTAGATTGGTTCAAATCATTGGGATTGGGCATTAGTGGCATCAATTCTGTACATGAAACTGATTTAGAAGATATATTAAATGAACTTAAGGATGGTTTTGATGGGATCTTAAGCAAATACGCAGGCAACCGAATTGCATTCAACCTGGATCCTCAAGTTGTCCCCATTAGACTTAAACCCAGGAGGGTTCCATTTGCCCTTAAACCAAAAATTGATGCACAATTGGATAAGTTGATAACATGGGATATTAGAACCTGGGAGACTCCTATAGTGACACCTATCAAGAGTGATAGCTCAGTAAGAATCTGTGGAGATTTCAAGTGCATTCTGAATAAACATTTACAAGTTCACTATTACCCAGTACCTGTAATACAACATTTAATCCACTCTATAGGCCACAGCACCATTTTCGCAAAACTAGACCTCTCCCAGGCGAATCAACAATTGCCTGTGGATGACTCAACTGCAGAGGCACAAACTATCATTATGCACAGAGGAGCTTTTAGGTGTAGGCGCCTCCAGTTTGGTGTTAGTGTAGCACCAGGATTATTTCAAAATTTAATGGAGCGCATATTACAAGCTATACAAGGGGTAATTCCATATTTCCACGATATCCTTATAACTGCTACCTTCAGGAAACAACTATTTGAGCGGTTACGCATAGTTTCAAAAGATTACAAAAGGTGGGATTAAAAGTCAATAAAGTCAAATGCAGGGTGGGAGTTCCCAAGGTAGAATTCTTAAGCTACTCCATTGATGTTACTGGTATCTATCCCATGGAATCCAAAATTACTGCAATTCAAAAGACACCACACCCAGAAAAAAACAGAACTGCAAGCATTTCTGGGCCTTTTAAACTTCTATGCAATCTTATCTCACAAGGCTACCTTAGCAGAGCCATTACACAGGCTGTTGGATAAAGGCACACCCTGGGTCTGGGGCAAGAGACAGAATGCTGTCTTTCAGGCTGTGAAATCTCTTCTAACTTCAAATAGCATACTGATACAACTTAATGAGAAGTTAGCTATTGTTTTAGCATGTGATGCTTCACAATATGGCATTGGGGCAGTTCTGAGCCATAAGTTACCTGTTGGTAGGGAGGCCCCAGTTGCCTTTTTCTCCAGAACTTTTGCTGCAGCAGAGCAGGATTATAGTCAAACAGCTAAAGAGGCTTTGGCTTTGGTGGCTGGAGTGAAGAAATTTCACGAGTATCTATATAGCAGGCACTTCAATCTAGTGACAGACCACAAACCATTGTTGGGTTTATTGGCTGGAGACAGACAAGCAGGTGCTTTCTCCATGCATGATTAGGTGGACTGAGTTCCTGGCTGCTTATAGTTATATACTGCTGAACCAGGCTGGAAAGAATTTATGCCATACTGATGCTGATGCTTTGAGCCATTGCCTCTTACCAACAGTTGTCTGCAAACCTGCTCCTGTTTCATCTATATTCATGTTAGATGAATTACAAACTCCTATCACCACTTCTGATGTGGCAAACCTTGCACGAGACAAGGTTATCTCTCAAGTTATGGACTGGGTTAAGCGAGGGTGTCCCACACAACAGAATACCAAAACTCCAAAAAGCCATGGTCAAGAGTACACATAGACCTAGCTGGCCCATTCCAAGGTAAAACTTTCCAAGTCATTGTAGATGCATATTCTAAGTGGCTGGAAGTAGTGTCCATGTCACCCACCACTTCAGATGCCATTATCAGACCATTAAAAAGACTGTTTGCAATGCATGGTCTTCCGGACCTTCTGGTCTGTGATAATGGACCACAATTTACAGCTGCCAACATGGAACTGTTCTTGTTAGGATTGGGCATACAACACACCCTCTCTGCCCCTTTTCATCCAGCTTCCAATGGGATGGCAGAACGCATGATAAGATCTACCAAGGAAGCCCTGACCCGAATGGGCTCTGGAGAGTCTAAGGTGGCCAAATACTTATTAGTGCAGCATATTACCCCAAACCACAGGGTACAGTCCTGCAGAGTTATTGATGGGCAGACGCCTTCATACCCATCTTGATAGACTACACCTTAGCTATGCCCATACCTGAACCTAGCAGTAACCTCAGGGTATTCGCAGAGGGTGATGGGGTCTTCACAAGAAATAATGGGGGATTTCCATTATGGGTACCTGGAATAGTGATGGAGATAACTGGGCCCCATTCATACAAAATATTGTTGGAGGATGGAAGGCTGTGGTGTAGGCACATAGACCAACTACAAAGGCACCCAGCAGACCCTATCAACTTCAAAACCACCATACTAATCAACACCCAAATGGCCAACGCTGAATCAACAGATACCTCCAGCAAGACCCGAGAACCCCAAGCAGAATTAGCCACTATGACCAGGCGAAGGCAGCAAACCCCGACCACAAAGAAACCATGATGGACTTATTCAGGAAACAGATGCCAGGCCTTCAAAAGCAACGCAATGACAGTACATCTTCTCCTCATCCTGGCTGCTCTCCCGAACGGCATCATCCAGACTGAATCCCCAAGGGCCGACAGGAGAAACTCCAGCAACAAACAGCCCCAGCCAGCAAAATCCAAGGCCTCTGCTGCGAAGATCTTCCAGAAGCAAGCGATGGTCTGCGTATCTGGAAGACTACACATGTGTACTCCAAGGTGGGAGGAATGTTGTGTTTTAAAGTTCCCTGTCTGATCCGAAGAATGAGTAGGAAGCAGCGCAACAGCTGATTGGCTACCATGTCTGACAGCATGCTATATAAAGAGTGCTGTCAGACATAATCAGCTGTCGCCTGTCAGCTGCTGTGTTGGCACATGGTTTGACATTTATCCTTATTAGAATGTTAATAAAAGGGTTACCCTGAATCTGCTGGTCTGTCTTAGTAACTCCCACTGAGTATAATAGTATTTTCTATAATCAAGTTTGGAGCAGTTTATTTTGAGTTTGTATCTATTGTTTGCCCATGTGTTATTGTGGTTGAAGCTGAAATAGTCATTGACAGGTAGGACATTATAGCAAACCATTTTGTGTACTAAGCTTAGGTCAGACCATGAGCACTGTAGTTCTAAATTGTCTAGGTCCAAAATTTATAGCCTGGTGGCATAAGGTAATCTATTGTGAGCTGAGAAGTGGAGTAATCTTCTCGTGAAATACCTCTGGACTTGTTCAATTGTATTAATGTCCATTATACAGTGTGGATTCCAGGCAGATGGGATGTATTCAAGAATTGGTCTGGTGAAGGTTTTGTATGCCCTGTTTGCAGTCCAATGTTACCAGAGAAAAAGCTTCACAAAATTAGGTTAACAACTCTTCATGCCTTTTTGGCAATGCTGTTACAGTGAGTTCTGGGGCTTAGATCTTTTGAAATGAGTACTCCCAGTTCCTTGACAGAGTGAGGGTCATCTATTCTACGAGGTTATATCCTCCCAGTTTGTATTTAGTGTTCTGATTTTTGTTGCCAATGTGTAAGACAGAGCATTTGTTGTTCCGATTTCAAGTTGCCAATTGTTTGACCATTCTGACATATAGTCAAGGTTGCTTTGTAAGGCAGCAGTATTGTTAGTGTGTTAAATAGTTTTACTTCATCAGCAAAGAGGACACAGTTGCTTTTAATATGATCGCAAAAGTCATTTATGTAAATTAAAAAGAGAATAGGTCCTAGAATGCTGCCTTGGGGGACACTGCTGTTAACTGGTGCAGGGTTTGATAGGGCATTCCTTATTTTGACTACTTGTTGTCTGTTTGACAGGAATGAAGCTATCCATTTGTGCAGTGATTCAGAAATGCTGTAAGAGCGTAGTTTTAACAATAGTTTGTTGTGTACCATTGAATCAAAAGCTTTGCAGAAGTCTATGTAAATTGCATCTATTGCTTTACCCTGGTGAGTTGTGTAGTCCAAATGTTTTGCAGTGTAGGAGTTGTAAATTACAGGACAATTTTTTCCTCAAATCAAATGGTTTGTTAGAGAGTAGGTTGTTTGTCTCTAAGTGTAGGGTAATGGATTGGTTGATGATTGATTCCATGACTTTGCAGGTGACACAACATAATGAGATTGGTCTGTAATTTTCAATTAGGCTGGGGTCTCCCTTTTTGAAGATAAGAATGACCGTGGCTAATGACCATAGGTCATTTTCTCCTACTATACATATTCTTCAAATACACATAATATAATTTCTTTTATTTAAAGAGAGAACATATGCAGTACATTTTATAAATAATAAATTAATATTTGAGAGGGCTTCAATAAGGAGCAAAAGAACTATAGAATAATTAGGTCAGTAGTGATTTTTTTTAAACAAAATATAATTTGCAATGCTATATCACAATTAGGCATAGGATTCATATTACTATAATGCTTTCAGAGAAATACTAAAGCTACAGCAAATGATGGGATATGTCTTGGTAAATCAGAGAGATAAAAGGTACAGACCAGAATATGAAATGAAGTGCAATATGAAAATCTAGGTAAAAACTTCACCAATATTTCTAGTTCAAGAATTTCCTGTCCAGAATTAGAATCATACCTAAATAACTTCAGTAAGCTTTTAGTGTGCCAATTTTCTACCTGAGCAGGGAATCCTCTAGTGTTTGGATGGGTTTTATACCTTCCTCATTGATAAGTTCTTCCTGCTAGCATTAATAAGAGTTGGTTAATAAGGCTTCTCCCATCACCGATCACAAAATGCAAACGTTTTTGGATGGGGTGCTGCTAGGAGATGATATAGCTGCAGGTTATATTGTCTCCAAATTCTGGTATCCCAAATTTGTCCTGGGGCTGGTAAGAATTTAATCCTTCAGTTTGGGAGAGATATTTTCATCTTTGTAAAGGGATTTATTTGCCACCCCAAAATACAAATTACCAGGCAATACAAATGGGGGGGGGTGTCAATTTTTTAAATAGGGTATAGAAACAAATGATACATGCAGTATATGCAATATATCAGAAAACAAGTGATCAAGCAATAAAATCTACTGGAAAATAAATCAATCTTTCACAGGTTTTTAAAATGTATACTTAATTCAGTGGGTTCCAGAACACAAGACAGCCAACACACAAGACAACATTCACAGTACTCACTGATCATTACTTTTCCACTCTTCTACTGCTTCTCCAACTATTAGTCCTTGTGAGGCCTACTCCTGGAGAAAAGTATCTCTTGCTAACTGCTTTAGGCTGCTTTATTTCTGTTGTAGAGCGATGGTAAGGAAGAGGCATGAGACCAGAGCGTACAACTAACAAGGCTTTATTGCGGGAATAAAGGGTTGTCGCGCCTGCTTGCTAACTAGCAGACTAGCGGGCGACAATGGGCTGGCTTGCCCGACAGCCGCTTATATAGCCGACTGTCAAACGGAGCCAACCAATGGGAGCGGCTGGTGCTCCCGCTCAAACAGCGGACCTGGTTGGGAACCCCACCAGTTCCACGGACATAACACTCCTTTCCCCAGCTGGGAACATGCGTAGTCCTGCAGGTAAGCCGCTGTCTGCGCTGGTGACCAGAGTGTCGCAGTTCGGGTGAACTGTTGGCTGGTGACAAGTCCAGGCCCTCGGGACGTGCCTCGACGGTCGCCGGGCATGGGCTTGCTCTGGCGCGGTGTCCTGCGGTCGGCGAGTCCCTTTGCTCGGGCTGACCCGAGCGAGTCTCGTGGTCCGGTTGGCAAACTGGAACGCTCGGCTGCTGAGTCGGTGACCCTGGCTGGAAACTTGGGTTCTCCAGTAGACCTTCCTGTTCGTCGGGGAAAACCGGGTTCCACAGGGAGCTTCCGTCTGGCACCGGCAGGGAGACGTTGGCGCTGGCAGGTTGGGTTGGGTTGGTATCAGCCGCATGTCGCCTTCTGAGTTGGTCCACGTGCCTTCGCCACAAGCGTCCATCTTCCAGGAGGACCCTGTAGGATCTTGGACCTGTGACTGACACGATTTGACCTGGTACCCACAAAGGATCCCCTGCATAGTTCCTGGCGTACACCAGGTCTTGCAAGGCAAAGTCTCGGACCAGACTGTCAGACCCTAAAGGGGTGTCTGGGCAGTAGTGGGGGTGTAGCCTGTCCAGGATGGTTCTAAGTCGTCTCCCATTAAAAGTTCGGGCGGAGATTTGTTAGTAGTGGTGCAAGGCGTCGTATGTTGGCTAAGCAGGAAACGAGACAGTTTAGAGTGCCAGTCTACCTGGCCAAACCTGGCGAGTGCCTCCTTGGCTGACCTTACCGCTCTCTCTGCCATCCCGTTGTTAGCGGGGTGAAAGGGAGCTGTAAGGACATGTCTGATGCCCAAATTAGCCACGTACATACTGAACTCACATGACGTGAACTGCGGGCCATTGTCAGACACCAGCATGTCTGGAAGTCCATGGGTGACAAACAAACGGGTCAGGGCTTTGACTACTGCTTGGGTGGTGGTCGGTGGGAAGCAAGGCCATGTCAATCCACTTGGAGTAGGAATCCACGACCACCAAGAAAGTCTTGCCATGCACTGGTCCAGCCAGGTCGATGTGCAGGCGAGACCAAGGGGCACTAGCACTTTCCCACCTGGTGGGCGTGGCGCGGCAGGGCAGCCCTGGTTTCTTGGCAGGGTTGGCAAGAGCTACCCAGTTGGCGATTTGAGCATCCATGCTGGGCCACCAAACGTAGCTGCGGGCCAGCGCTTCATCCTTACGATGCCCGGATGGCCTCGTGAAGCACCTTCAGGATGGGTACTCGAAGGGTGGCTGGGATGACTACTCTTGTGCCCCACAATAGACATCCCTGTAGCCTCGACAGTTCCTGCTGGCGGGTTTTAAAGGGAACAAAGTCAACTGTACATTGAGTTTCCGGCCACCCCCTTCCCACCCAGTCCAGAACCTGGGCGATTATTTTGTCTTTCTTGGAGTGCACCGTGATGTCTTCGGCTGTCATTGGGAGTTTGAATTCGTTGACCTCAAAGATGGCGTGAATTGGTGCAGGGTCCTCGACTGGGACTGGCAATGGGCAGCGACTGAGGGCATCGGCATGACTCAAGTTCTTGCCAGGACGATGCACCAACTTGAATGAGTAGGTGGCCAGAAACAAAGTCCATCTGGTCATTCTGGGTGAAAGTACCTGCGGGGTTTGCTTATCTCCAGATAAAAGTCCTAGGAGAGGTTTATGGTCAGTCACAAGTTCAAAATGGTGGCCAAACAAGAATTCGTGGAACTTCTTAACTGCAGCAACCGCAGCCAGAGCCTCTTTATCGATTTGGCTGTAGTTCCTTTCTGCCGTGGAGAAGGTCCTAGAAAAGAAGGCAATTGGTGCCTCGGAGCCGTTGGGGAGTCTGTGGCTTAGGACAGCCCCAATCCCAAAAGGGGATGCGTCAGCAGCCAGGACCAGAGGAAGGCGTTGATCGAACTGGACTAAAACCGCTTCCAATGTGAGTAATGATTTGACTGATTTGAAAGCGTGGGCTTCTTTGGGTCCCCAATGCCAGGGTGAGTCTTTATCTAAGAGTCTATGTAGGGGTTCAGCGACTGATGCTTTGTGCGGGAGGAATGAGGCGTAAAAGTTTAGAAGCCCCAGAAAGGCTTGTAGTTCAGTCTTGTTGGTTGGTGTGGGTGCCTTGTGGATGGCCTTCACCTTGACTCAATTGGGTGGATGCCGGAGGCGTCTATCCTATAACCCAGAAAGTCCACCTGCCTAGTGGCGATGGCGCACTTCTCCCTTTTTAAGTTTGAGGCCATGCTGCCTAAACTTCTCTAGCACTGTCCTGACCCTCTGAATGAGTTGAGGTTGGCTCGTAGCTGAGACTAAGATGTCATCGAAATATGGAACAACTCCTGGGAGACCCTGGAGAATCCGTTCCATGAGTGATTGGAAATACCCGGGGCCACACTGACCCCGAATTGGAGGCGCTTACATTTGAATGCCCCTCTATGTGTGACTATGGTTTGTAATTCAGCTGTTTGATCATCAACAGGGAACTGTTGGTATGCCTGGGACATATCTAACTTGGCGAAAATGGTGCCGGGTTCGAATGTGTGTAACAGGTGCTGAATAACAGGGACGGGGTATGCGCTGACCTGTAAATAACGGTTGAGCGTGGTTTTATAGTCTGCGCAGATTCTTAAACTGCCATCCTTCTTGAGTGGGGTGACTATGGGGTCTCCCATTTGGCGAAATCAGTAGGTTCTAACACCCCTTGTTTAAGTAGTTTGTCTAATTCTGCATCCAATTTAGGACGGATGGCGAAAGGCACCCTGCGTGGCTTAAGGCGGAGAGGAATTGCCTGGGGATCTACGGAAAACGAGATGGGGGTGCCCGAATAGCAACCCAGCTCACTGCTAAATACGTCAGAAAATTCAGAAAATAATGTATCTACATCAGAAGTTGAGACAGCATGGATCCCAGTTACACAAAGGCCAAGGAAGGAAACCAATCAAGTCCCAACAGGCTGGGGAGGGCACCGTTAACAACCACTAAAGGCAAATGGCCTTTAAAGGCTTGGAATTGAACGAGGAACTTGCCCTTCCCGAGGACAGGAATGTTCTTGCCCTGGTAGTCCCAGCAGTGTCAGGTGGCATCTTTGGAGCTGTTTCCTTCACAGTCTGGGCTGGATCTTCTTCAGAGTGTCCCAGGAGATGATTGAGAGCACAGATCCCGTGTCTACCTCCATCCTGCAGGGTTTACCTTCTAGGAAAACAGAAATTTTAATTTTATCGGGGTTTGGGAAGTATGGTTAGCGTGGTAGCAGGTATAGCAGTCCTCCACTTGCCTTTGGGAAATAGAAGGTGGTGGAGGTCTTTGAGGCAAGGAGCGCCCTGCTTGGCATACTCTAGCGAGGTGACCCTTCTTTTGGCAGTTCAGGCAGATGGCGTTTCTGAACCTGCAGGATGCCCTAGAGTGGGAGCCTCCGCAGGTTAGGCACAAGGGCGGTTGTTTGAAGTTGTTTGTCTGTCCCGCTCCTACCTGTGAAGGCTTCTGATGCTTAAGGCGGTTGATGTCTGACGAGTCTGTAGGGTCTTCTTCACTGAGCACTTCTTCAGAATGGACGGTTGGGCTGCTGGGCTTTAATGGCGTGCCCTGAATCTCAGCTGCTGACTGGGCAGAGAGCTCAGCAGCCAGGGCTTCCTCCATGGCTAGGGCCAGATTCAAGTCCTTTTTGCCAGCAAACGTCTTTGGAGTCTCAGGTCTCTAACCCCACAGACGATCTGGTCCAGCAGCATGTCTTCCAGATATTCTTTGAAACCGCACTGTAAGGCAGCTGTCCTCAGGGCAGCCATGTATTCGTTGATCGACTCCCCACTGCCTGCTTCCTGATTCTGAAGGCATATCTTCTAGCGATCTGGGATGGTTTTGGCGTAGTGATTGGAGAGTATTTCTTGTAATTCATCCCATGGGACGCTTCTGATGGCGCGTGGTGCGACTAACGCTGTAGCAGTGTCAAAAACGGCGGCCCCACAATAGCTGAGAAAATAAGACTTCTTTCTATGTTCCGCAGCGTCAGCTAACCCGATGGCATCGAGGAAATGGCTGAAGCGATTCTTGTAGGAGTCCCACGTTTCCTCGTTTGGCTTGAATGGCGGGAATGGTGGATTAGCATTCATCGTGGGAAGTGTCGGGTTCTGTCTTCTTCAATCGTCTTTGAAATCGCGCCTAAAAGAGCGCAGGCTGTGACTGTCTCTCTGGGTTACGTAGCTCTTTTTGAATTTTGCGCTCTTGGTGAGCGTTGGCGGCTGCGGCTACAGCGCTCGTGACTTCACTCTCAGTGATTTACAGCTCTTTGAATAGATGCGTCTGGCTATCCTTCGACCATCCCATCCTCGCTCTCAGTGTTGTAGAGCGATGGTAAGGAAGAGGCATGAGACCAGAGCTGTATAACCAACAAGGCTTTATTGCGGGAATAAGGGTTGTCGCGTCTGCTTGCTAACTAGCAGACTAGCAGGCGACAACGGGCTGGCTCTGCCTGACAGCCGGCTTATATAGCCGACTGTCAAACGGAGCCAACCAATGGGAGCGGCTGGTGCTCCCGCTCAAACAGCGGACCTGGTTGGGAACCCCCACCAGTTCCACGGACATAACAATTTCCATGTCTCCTTCCTTCTGTCCTACCCAACATCCCCAGCTATCCCTTAGCACAGCCAACATTGCTGTGTTGACAGGAGAGAGGGTTAAAGATGCAGGACACAAGTGTATATATGCTTGTTATTTTCTAGGCTGTCTCCCCTTTTACATATCTCACTCCTTTTAATTTTAAAAAAATCACCATTCTTTGATTTTTTTTTCCTTTGTATGAGACGACAGCCATTTCTGTGTCTTTTCCATATTGTAGTAGGAAATCAGCAACATTTGCTGTTCCACCCAATGTGTAATACTGAAGCTGTATGGTTACAATGTGAGATATCACCTGGTTAACCGAGAATTGTATATTTCATTTACAGCAGTCAGGTAAGTAGTTGTCAGTTATTACTGTGAATTCCCAAACACAGAGGTACAGACAGCATTAATTGCTCATTTTAGTGCATGGGCTCCTTTTTTTGAAAATGGTTGTATTTTTGTTCCCTTGGGAGGAAAGTTTTTGAGAGATAGATCACTGGATAGTTCATCCCTTCATGATTTTGAATCAACACGGAGCCTAAGCCTATCTTAGATGCATCTATCTGCATGATAAATGCTTGGGAAAAATCCAGCTTTTTTAATACTGGAACTCTTTCACAGAAACATTATCATTTATCAACTAACACACAGGACTATGGTGCTGGTCCACTTCTTTACAGATCCCTGGTCAATAAAATCTATCAGAATTCTGTATATGGTCTTATCCCTACTCATATGTCCAGGTCATAGGTTTTCATGGGCTAATTCAATATTGCAAGGTGATACTGAAATCAGCCCATGAATATAACTATGTTGAACAACAATTATCTGTTCAATTTGTATAGAGATGAAGATTACATTTACACGTATAGCAATCTTGATTTTACTTGAATCTGGAATTTGTTTCGTTGTTCTTTTCTGCTGCTAACCAACAATGTGTTAATGTTCGGGGTTTTTTTTGCAAGGGTTCTAAGTGAATTTTCCATTTTTCCCTTCTGGTAACTATCACTTTAAAGAGATCAGCTCCCTAAAGTATTTTTCTTTTTCATTCTCTTCCCATTTTACAGTAGTCTATATTTCCTTTCTGTCTCCATTTTTTCTTCTCTTAATCAAAGCCTTTGTCTTGCTGACAACATCTCTGTAATGATAGTGACTCAAGGATCTTGGCTTAGCCCCATTTCTGGCTGGTGTGCTTTCTGTTTTGTTTAATCAGAGGCCTAAGGTGGATACCTGTCTCTGCCAAAGTGGTAGTCTCTTCTAAAAGTGAATTTGTCCTTTCTGCCTTTTTCATGTTTTTCATGTTTGTTGGATGTAGGTCTGGTAAGTTGTCTGGAGTCAACTCCTGCAAAAACTGAGCTTTGCAAGGTCCAAACCTCTTTCTTTTATAGAATGTTTAATATTTAACCACACTCAAGTAAGTGGGCCTCAAACCACAAAAAAAGGCAATACAGGCCTTTAGGCAACAGCCAAGCACTCATAGGTTAGTACTCACTGCTTTATTTCAACACACAAATACACACCTCCTTCCTTCTCTCCTAACCACCAATATCATCAGATATCTTTCAGCACAGCTTTTATAGTCAATTTTCTGGATTGGCTGGGGACAGGGCTTAAGAAGCTGACCATTTTCTAAGCAGACTTCTCTCTCACACTGTCCCTAGGGAAGCAATTAGTCTAACCAGCTTCTGTTGGTTACATACATAGAATCAATGAATATATTAAGTTTGGCCCTGGCAATACAACAAATACGAATTAAAGCAGTAAATTTAACTGTTAGGCCTCCCAAAGAAGGTGGCAAGACTTCTGCTCAGCAATTTTTAAAAGAAAATTCAGCCCCTATTAAATGAACTCCATCAACCACAAAAGAAAACCCATCCAAAAATAATTCACAGCTAGGATTTTATAGGAGCACATTAGTAACATCTGAGCAAGGTTTCTCTATCAAGTTTAGGATCCACAAACAGCTATGTTGGCAATTTCTAGTTTTCCTTGCTATATACCAATCTGGTATACACTGATTGGAGATACATTGATACATTGGAGGAGCTGATGATAGAAAAGTGGACTTTTTAAAAATGTGGCCTGAAAAGAATTATAGAATTGGAAATAAGTTGTAATTCACTTGAAGTCATTTTTTTCAGTGCCAAAATGCAAGGATAAGACATTTTCAATCTTACATGGTTTCCACTATGCACATGTAGAGATATTCAGTAAAATCTTGGTGCAAATTCAGGAATGATACATATAAAATTAATGAAAAAAATCCTGAAAAGAAGGCAAGTAAAAAGGACTTTATATTATATTCCACCATTCTTGTTAACCTCTTCTTCCTTTTGATCTTCAATCAATGGATAGCAAATTTTAGAGAGACTGAAGGAGGGAGATTTTGAGCCTAAGTCAAGATAAGACAAATAGGAGAAACTTATATACACTTCAAACAACAAAGAATAAGACAATGTAAATATAATTTTCTTCAAATATGCAGTAAATATACACAAACATCCAAAATACAAATAAAACTTGCACATATAAAAATGAATGGTGAATTTAGGCATGGCCAGAGCCCACATTCATCGCACAAGGACGTTCAACTTTAAAAGAACAGGGCTAATTTTAGAAATTGCTCTTTGCAATTCAAGACAATTTCTAAATTTACATGCATGCACAGATTTGCTCACAAAATGTCACCACAAGGAAAACATGGTGCCTTAAATGTAGACAATGCTACAAAGAAAAAGCCCTATTTCCCATGCTTGTTTTTTCACACAATCTATTACAACCCTGCATAAATTGAAGAAATTTTCCTCCCCACTTTTCATCTGGAAGAAAGATATGGTCATGATATACAGCTGAGAAGGTTCATGTGAAATCCAAGGAAGGCCTTCAACAGATAGAAATGAAGATAAAAACAAATGTCTTGTTATATTGCTTACATAATCTTAAATAAAACAAAGGCAAATCATTGGAATTGTAATGGCATGAGAAAACAATAATGGATACCAAATCTTCTAATAGCTTTGATGGTTTCAAATTATAGTCTTGCAATGATTGCCCTATTATTTCCAATTGGCGTGTTACTGAGCAGTACTAAAGGAAAAAATACAAATGTCAATGGCAAGTTTATTCACAAAATCCCCCACATAATTTAAAGATCATTTTCATTTTTAGTATTAAGCTGTGCATGCTTCAAAATTCTTTCAGTGCTTGATATAAAATGCTTTATGAATATCATCAGCACTCTGAACAAGGTTTTTTCAACTACTCTTAATAGGGTCAATTTTGCTTTACCACATTACAAGAAAAAAGTCTTGCAAAAGTGTTAAAATCTGATTGCAGGGACAAATTTCATCTGAAAGTTGGACACAAAAGTATTCACTATTTAATTTTGTTTTCTTCTCACCTAAAAAATTCACCACTCACCTAAAAGTTCACCACTCTAGCCATTTTTATTTACCATTGTGGAAAGGGATCTTCACGAGAACAGTGGTGACACCCAAGCAGGAAAAGCCCGAGGGGAACATCAGGCCAGCCATAGAACAAACTTGCATAGGAAAAGAAATTTAATAAAAAAGTATTGAAAGAAGCCCCCTAGACAAAAGCCAAGTAATTAAGAAAGCTAGGGAAACAAGGAAAAGAAAACCCTTACGGGACATGCCAAATCAGCAAAACAAACAGACAAAAGACACAGAATAAATTACATAGGAAACAGACAGGAGATTCCTAGAAAACAAACAGAAAAACCCATTATAAAGGTAAAAGAGATTAAGAAAGAACCGATAAGGCAATCAAGCCGCCCCGCGGAGTTTATTTTCCGCACCTCACTAAGTATGCCTTCCGGCGAAAATTAAACTCTGACAGGATTTTAATATCTAAACATTAAACGTTAAACACTAAACGAACATTCACACACAAAGGGAGGAAAAAAGTATAAAGAACCAGGGATATACCATTCGAAGTTAGCTAGCTAGCCCCAGAAACGCAGCCGCACTGTCTCTTGCCTTCCTGAAAATAACAAGATCCAGCTTTCAAGCAGTTGTCTGAATCCTTGTGCCGGAACTCTCCCAGCAGGAAAATTCGAATCCTCGAAGAAAGGCACTTTGACAGTCTTTCAACAATTGGCGACCACGAGGATTTTCCAGCCAACCCTGCCACCGGACCGGGCCCGCAGATCCATTCCCAGCCGGCGTGGACCTTCTTTGTCCAGGGACAACATCCACGGACCCAGCCCGGAAGGCATAAGGGTAGTAAAGGGAGTCTGTGAGCCTTTCTGCTCAATAGCTGCTTGAAAGCAGGTGAGTACCGCTTTAAATTTCTAACCTTACTAGGTAGGAGAGTGGAAGCTTGAGTGGACCAAGTGTGTGATTGTGGGTTTTCTCTGCGGAAACAGTGGGACCTCACCTCCTCCTTGATTACCAGCTGCACCCTAGCCAGCTGCTAGCTCCAACAAGCCGTGACCAGCTGGATTTGGGAACACAAGGGGTGATCATGGAGTGTGAGTCCTTCTGAAGGACGTAAGAAAAGCCAAGCGGGCTACAAAAGGAACTGGTATTAGGAAATAAATAAAAAAGCAGAAAAAAAATAGTCCTGGTGCATCCCGCAAGCAAAGCCCTGTGCAGTTAGAAGGGGCCCGTACCGGCTGCTGGCAAACAAAATTGGAAATAGTTTGCCTTACAAAGCAGAGCAGGTCCTTCCAGATCCCCACCTTTAAGGGAGATCTGAAAACTGATGGCGGAGTGTGAGGAGGGGCCTGTACCGGTGCTGCTAGGGGGCAGACGGTCCTCCAAGATCCCCGTTTTTAGGTGGGGTCTTCAAACTGATGGTGGAGTTTCCCTAAGAGAAAGGGGCCCGTACTCGGTGTGTAGGGAAACCAGAGTCCTTTCCAGACCATTTTTGTCTGAAAACTGATGGCGGTAGCCCGGCTAAACCAAAATAATCCCCACATCAGGTAGGGAAGATGGGAAGTTGTAGCTCGAGGGCAATGGAAGAGACCCCCTTGGATAAATTACTTGAGGCTTGGGATGAAAGGCTAGTGCCTGTCCTGCTTGGAATGAATAAAAAGGATGCAAAAAGAATTTGCAAAAAATGGGCTTTGTTGCAAGATGACAGGAAGATAGATTTGGCCTGACAGTGGTACCTTAGATTATAAAACCCTGAAAGCACTTAGAACACGCATTAAACCCAGCCAAATACCCTATTGGTACTGCTGGGCTGAAATGGCTAGGACAAAAGATCTGACTGAGGGAAAAGATCAGAAAAAACATGAAACCGATTCCTTGGAAGGAAAAACTGAGGCACAGTTCATAGCTCCCCTTTTAAGCAAACCAGTGCCAAATAGGGGACAATTAAAATACATTTATACCCACACTCCCTTTGTTTGCCTCTGACCTAGTCATCTGGAAAAAAGATACCCCAACCTTCAGGGCTGATCCTCAAACAGTAATTCAAACCCTGAAATCAATCATAAACAGCCATAACCCATCCTGGGATGACATGACCCAGCTGCTACAAGTCTTTCTAATGAAAGATGAATTATTAAAACTATTTGAGAAAACAGACCAAATCGCTAAACTGCCAACTATCCCAGGACAGGCAGCCCCAGCCCACATCGCATGGCCAGTACATCGCCCTAACTGGGACTACAATGATACCAATCATTGGGATAAATACACAAGAGCAAAAAATAACTTAATAGAAGCCTTAGAGGAAATTGGCAAAAAGCCTCTAAACTGGTCTGAATTCCAAAAAACCACACAAAAAGAAAAAGAAAACCCTGATGCTTTTTGGGTCCACCTGACAGAAGCAGCTATTACATATGCCCATCTAGACCTTAGCTGCCTGAAGGACCAAAGGATTTTAGCTTCAGCCTTCGTGGATCAGTCCACCTTAGATATTAAAGAACATTTCCACCGCTTCGTCTCTAACTGGCTAACCTTAGACATAGCGGAGTTGCGCAGGATCGCTAACTTCGTCTATGACCAAAGAGACAAGCTGAAAGAGGAAGAGAAAGATAGAAAGAGATGAATAGAAAGACAGGAAGATCTGAAAATGTTTGCTGTAATGCAACATAATACCAGACAACCATCTGTTAGAACTCCCTATAATTCAAAGAAATGCTAGCATTGCGATAAAGCAGGGTGGTCGCAAGGCAGATGCCAGCATTGCTATAGGTACGGACAGGAAGGGCATTTCAGCAATGCAGGCAACACCCCCCCGCAACTGATATCATCCACCACCTGGACACACGAGGCCAGGCAATAATCCAGTCCATTACACTGAGCAACAAAGTTTCAGTCATCAGACACCAACCAGCTCTCCCTTTCCTCCAATCAACACTAACAATAGACATCAATGGGAGCAAAGGAGAGAACAAGATTTACCCCCTTCTTGACTAGAGCATGACAATGAAAGCACTGAATTCATGGCTACCTTTAATGGACTAGCTATCCCTTAAAAAACAGCCCAGAAAGGGAACCCATTGTTACCATTCTTATCGGAGGAAAGAAATACAATTGTTTAGTTGATACTGGAGCCACCTCCTCATTAATTACTGAACCACCATATAAAGCTTCAGTGGCTGAAGGGGCTCGGGATAACATAATGAGAGGGGGGGGGAAATAATCCCTGTAGAATTTACCCACAACATACCAGTAGAATTAGGACCTTTCACAATAGACCATGCATTCACTATTTGCCCCCAGTTGCCACTATCCCTATTAGGAAGGGATCTCCTCTGTAAAATGGGAGCTACCATAACATGTGGCAAACAAGGGCTGCAATTAGAAATCCCAGGAAAAGGCACGCACAAAACAATTATGCTGATAACCAACAACACAGGGCTTCATGAGGATTTAAAAAGCCTACCACCCTCCTTATGGGGCTGGGACGCATCAGAAGTGGGACTACTTAAAAGAGCAACACCGGTTACTATCCAAGTAAAAAAGGGACCACCTCCAGGCGTGCCCCAATACAAAATCCCTGCAGAGGCAATTCTCCCCATAAAGAAATTAATCCAAGCATACCTACAGCAGGGAGTTCTCATTAAATGTACCTCCCCCTGCAACACCCCCATTTTTCCTGTGAAGAAATCTACAGTAGATAAAGATGGAAACCCCATCTTTAGATTTGTTCATGATTTGAGGATCATAAATAATCACGTTATACCAAGAGCCCCCATAGTACCTAATCCATCAACTATAATTACCAAAGTGCCAGCCTCAGCCACCTATTTTTCTGTCATCGATTTGTGCTCTACCTTTTTTAGCATTCCGGTGGATCCAGCATCCCAATATTTATTTGCCTTTACCTGGCAAGACCAACAATATACTTGGACTCGATTGCCACAAGGCTATACTGAGTCCCCCACCCTATTTTCACAAATATTAAAGGCAGATCTCTCCTCCATTTCCCTACCACAACAGTCTACCCTAATCCAATATGTTGATGATTTATTGCTGGCATCTCAAACTGAGTTAGCATGTAAAACAGATACCCTGTACTTACTTCAAGCCCTGGCACAAAGCCTCTCCCTCCAAATTGCAATATTTAAAACAAGAAATAACATATCTGGGCTACATTATTGCACCAGGAATTAGAAGACTGGCCCCTAATCGAGTAGAAACCATTTTAGCCATGAAACCACCCCAGACCAAACGACAAGTTAGAGCCTTACTGGGAGTACTGGGCTTCTGCCGCCCATGGATCCCCTCGTTTGGAGAATTAGCCCGACCACTTATCCAATTAACAGGCAAAAACATGCCTGACCCCATTGAATGGTCCAAATCTCTGGACAAAACACTTCAGACCATGAAACAAACCCTGGCATCAGCCCCAGCACTCGGGCTACCTGACTATAGGAAACCTTTTACCTTATTCATCCATGAAAAATTAGGTGTTGCTTCTGGTGTTCTAACACAGCCTTTTGGACACACACACCGACCAGTCGCTTATTATTCTGTAACCTTAGATCCAGTAGCTCAAGGGGCTGTCCCCTGCTTAAGAGCCGTGGCAGCTACAGTCGAACTGGTGAAACGATCTAAGGATTTGGTACTAGGACATCCACTATTGCTAAAAGTCCCCCATGAAGTTTTTGCAATTCTCTTAAAGAGCCAGACACAAGCCTTTACTCAGCAGCGTTTGGCTCAATATGAAGCTGAACTTTTTACCTCTGATCACATTACCTTTGAAAGATGTAATACTCTAAACCCAGCTACCCTGCTCCCCACAGAACAGGAAGAAGGCAATCTCCATGATTGCCTCCATTTAGTGCATGACGCTGAATTACCCCGCTCCGATTTAACAGATACCCCGCTACAAAACCCCGACATTGAACTTTTCACGGATGGCTCCTCTTATATGCACCAGAACAAAAGAGTAACAGGAGCAGCTGTAGTCTCACTACAAGAAATTATCTGGGCTTCCCCCCTTCCTCCCTCCCACAGCGCCCAATCCGCTGAGCTTATAGCTTTAACGAAAGCTTGTGAAACTGCTAGGAACCGATCTACCAACATTTATACAGACTCCAAATATTCTTTTGGAGTCTGCCATGCAACAGGAGCCCTGTGGAAACAACGGGGTTTTTTAACTTCAGCAGGACAACAAATAGTACATGCATCATTGGTAGCCAAACTGTTAGAAGCCATCCAATTACCACAAGCACTAGCAGTCATCCATTGTAAAGCCCACCAAACAGATGACTCTGCAATAACGAAAGGAAATCAATATGCAGATGCAACAGCCAAATGGGTGGCAACCAAACCTCTACCACACACCATCATCACACCAGCTGTAGCAACAAAGCCAGAAATATCATACACACAATTTCTAGACAAAGGGGAATCTGAACAATGGGAAAAGAAATTTTCAGCAGTTTTTGACCAAGGATTTTGGAGAGTCCCAGATGGCAGACCTATAGCCCCACGACGTCTCCTTAGGCTAATCTGTTAAAGATTACATAAAAAGGGACATTGTGGCACACAAGCTATGGTGGATGCCATCAGGAGGGTATGGTATGCACCTGGAGCCTATAGTGAGGCTACCAGAGTTGCCACAACATGCCAAACCTGCCAAGCAAATAATACCTCCTCCAGAAAAACAATTCATGAAGGAGGAAGACCCTGGGCACAGAAACCATTTGAAAAGATCCAAATGGATTATATACAATTACCTAAGGCAAATGGGTATCAATATGCTCTTGTCTGTAAGGACCAACTAACTCACTGGGTAGAGGCCTTCCCATGCCGCCATGCGACTGCCCTAGAAACAGCCAGACATCTCCTTAAGGATATTGTGCCTAGGTTTGGGGTTCCCACCATTCTGGACATGGATAGGGGAAAACATTTTATAGCACAAGTCCTCACCCATATATTTCAGGCTCTAGGCATTACTCAAAACCTCCATGTACCCTATTCTCCCACTTCCTCAGGAGCCGTGGAACGAGCTAACAGGGAGATAAAAACCATACTGGGTAAACTTTGTCAGGAGACACACCTCTCCTGGCCACAAGTGCTCCCAATTGCCCTCTTTTATCTCAGAACTAGACCGAGACAAGACATAGGTATTTCCCCCTTTGAAATACTTTTTGGTCGGCCTCCTGATACCTTACAAGGTCTCGATCCTCATTCCCTCTGCCTAGATAGGGGGGATATGGTTCTCTCTTCTTATCTTACAGCCCTGCAAAAGAGACTACAGACCATCTGGACCCAGAGTGCGCTGACACAGACCCTGCCCCTGGAAGAAGCCCTGCATCCATATGAGCCAGGAGATTGGGTGTGGATCAAGTTCTTCACCAGAACCTCACCCCTACAACCCAGGTGGAAAGGACCTTACCAAGTTTTACTGACTACTCACACTGCCATAAAGATCGCAGAACGAGACTCTTGGATACATTGGACACATGCAAAGCCAGCAGTCATAGACCACAGCCAAACTCCACCACAACCAATCCCACCCATCAAACTCAAGAAAAATCTGGACACAGATCAATGGACACTTGCAGCATTCTTCAACACCATTGAACCAAACAACTCTGAGGAACCAAGGACAATCATTGAATTACACAAAATTGGACTCCCAGGTGCTGAGTTATAACACTCATTTATATTATATATATATATATATATATATATATATATATATATATATATATTATATATATATATATATATATATTACCTTCTCCATTTTTTTTCCTTTTTTTTTAACAAAGAGACTTTTATAATTTTTGATACTTGACCTATACCGTTTTTCTCATTTTTCACATTGTACAAATAAAAAGAAAAGAGTGGGGGAGGAGGGAAGAAAAGGAATCTAGCAATGGGAAACATGAAATGCAATATATACTATGTGTTATTATTTTCTGTAACAATTATAATACTTGTAACACAAGCAACTGCGTTCCTGGAACCAAAGCTTATCCCAGAGAAAGGAAACATATGGGAATATTTAGCAAGAGAAATACTCAACACCACTAACTTTTGCCTAGCAGGAGGGAAATCAGTCAAGGATATCTTAACCACATGCCTAATGGGAGTAGCAACTAGGCCACATAACATCATTAACTACACCACATTTAGAAACCTTCCTGACTCCTACGAAAGCATTTTTAGCTGGGGCCACTCTACAAAAACCAAGGACCACACCATGTACACCTTACACATTGCTGCAGTAACCACCTCTGAGAGATGCTTTAATGTCACTGGGTGCAGCTCACCTAGGGTCACAGAATGCATCAGTCTTAGCAACACAGAACTAAAATGCAACTATACAGAGACCATATCATTTTCATATAGTTACCTGAAGCTCCCACCAGGATGGTTTTTCCTTTGTGGCTTAAAAGCCTACTCATACCTTCCTGCAAATGCCACAAATGGCCCCTGCACCTTGGGAAGGTTAACCATGCTTATGCCATCCTTACAGAGACGACACAGGAGAGCCTTCCAAACCCTAGACTCAGACTGTGATTCCAAAGTCTCCCTTCCCACAAAAACAGAATACATCTCATTGGCAATATCCTTGGTAGGGGTACCTGGATTGGCAGTGCAAAATTCTAAAAATTTGAATAGACTAGCATGTACCCTGGCAAAAAGCTTGAATTCGACCTCCCATGCCCTGGATGCCCTTAACAGAGAACTGAGGGAGGTCAGAGAAGCCACTCTGGAGAATAGGGCAGCAATAGACTTCCTTCTCTTGAAGCATAACTATGGCTGTGAAACGTTCAAAGGGATGTGTTGCTTCAATCTGAACAAAACCTCAGAACTCGTAGGAAGGGACATCCACCACGTGAAAGAGCTAGCTCAAAATATTAGCCAGGAGCAATCATTCCTGGACTTTTCATGGCTCTTCTCATGGATGCCAGATCTCCATTGGTGCAAAATTCTCATAACAACCACAGTCAACATTTGTGTCTTTGGAGCACTCATGTGTTGCCTCTGTCAGTGCATACCACCCTGCCTCAGCTGCCTAAAGGCCTGTATTCCCTCTAAAAGGAGAAAATTTAAAAAGGGGCAGGCAGCCATGATGATGATACAGATTGGTCATGAATACCAAGTATACCCAGACATTCAATCAGAAACCACCCCTTAGAGAAGAAAAAAAAAGGAAGGATTGTGGAAAGGGAACTTCACAAGGACAGTGGTGACACCCAAGCAGGAAAAGCCTGAGGGGAACATCAGGCCAGCCATAGAACAAACTTGCATAGGAAAAGAAATTTAATTAAAAAAAGTATTGAAAGAAGCCCCCTAGACAAAAGCCAAGTAATTAAGAAAGCTAGGGAAACAAAGAAAAGAAAACCCTTACAGGACATGCCAAATCAGCAAAACAAACAGACAAAAGACACAGAATAAATTGCATAGGAAACAGACAGGAGATTGCCAGAAAACAAATAGAAAAACCCATTACAAAAGGTAAAAGAGATTAAGAAAGAACCGATAAGGCAATCAAGCCGCCCTGCGGAGTTTATTTTCTGCACCTCGCTAAGTATGCCTTCCGGCAAAAATTAAACTCGGACAGGATTTTAATATCTAAACATTAAACACTAAATGAACATTCACACACAAAGGGAGGAAAAAAGTATAAAGAACCAGGGATGTACCATTCGAAGTTAGCTAGCTAGCCCCAGAAACGCAGCTGCGCTGTCTCTTGCCTTCCTGAAAATAAAAAGATCCGGCTTTCAAGCAGTTGTCTGAATCCTTGCACCAGAACTCTCCCAGCAGGAAAATTCGAATCCTTGAAGAAAGGCACTTTGACAGCCTTTCAACACCATAGTTATCCAAACTTTCTGCCAATTAGTTTAGAAAAAACAGTAGCTTATTTCTTACTCATTCCAAGGTGAACTAAAAGCTTCCTGGTATCCCAAGCCTACAGGATTTTTTTTTAAATGAGCTTGTTGCAGTATTCTGAGATAAAACAGATTAGCTGTTCTTGTGGTGATATCAGTCATTTTTCAGTTATGCTAGTTTATCATACTGTTTTTCTGCTTCCATTTTTGCTCAGCTGCATGAGTCCACAAAATTCAGAAATCTCTTGTGGGAAGTATATCCCAAAAGCACAGTGCCAGAAACCTCGCAGAACCAGAAACTTCATAAAACAGTGCCAAGAAACTTAAGCCAGCACTTCTCCCTTTAAGAAAACCAAGAATCACCAGGTGAAAAAAAAAACTCAGAGCAGCCCTGCTAACAGAGCCGACAATAAAAAAACCTAAGATAAAGAGAATCAGGCTAAAAATAACTCACCAAAGCAAAACTCCCTTTTTCCTGTCCTGACAAATCAACCCCCAGGATAGGAAAGACAAAGGTCTTGGGACAGGATTAACCCATTAAGGCAGGAAGACAGAATCCAGGGCAATCATTTTGACTAGAAGCACACAAATAAACACATCAAGCTGCTGGAGTTTCAAAAGGGAATTAAGCATAAAAGGGTCAAACACACACACCCCAATCTGCTTGCAAGCCAGGAATGCTCAAGCTGTGTCATTACTGTTGTGGAGTGGCGGTAGATACGAGGCAGACACAGAACTAACAGCGAAAAGGCTTTATTCAATGAATAAAGGGCTGCCGTGACTGCCGGGGCTAACAGGCAGTCAGCTGGCGGCAAAAGCTGATGCCGTTTGACAGCTCCTTTTATAGCCAGCTGTCAAACGGCATCAACCAATGGGAGCGAATGGCACTCCCACCAGAAACGCGGACCGGATTGGGAACTGTCATCAGTTCAATTAATATAACACTCCTTTCCCCCAGCCAGGAGCATACGTAGTTCTTTAGATAGGCCGGCCGCCTGCGCTGGTGGCTGGATCGCCTTAGTCCGGGTGGATCTTCAGCCAGGCAGGAGTCCTTCGCCTCTTGGGTTGTGCTGGAGCTTGCAGGAGCTGGAGTTTCATCAATGAGTGCCTCTGCCAGAGGATCAGGTGGCAGTCCAGGTAGGCTCCTTCGCTTGGCTCGCTCCGGGAAAGTCTCAACGCTCGGTGGGTAGACCGGTTCGCTTGGCGGGAGTCTCAGCACTCGGGTGGGTAGACTGGTTCGCTTGGCGGGAAAGTCTCAGCGCTTGATGGGTAGACCAGTTCACTTGGCGGGCAGTGGGGGTTGTTGGCAGCCACTCTCCAACACCTTCTCAGCTGGTCAATGTGCCGGCGCCAGGTACGACCATCGTCCAGGAGCACCCTGTAGGACTTAGGCCCAGTTATAGCCGCGACTTGCCCTGGCACCCATAAGGGATGGCCAGAGTAATTCCTTGCACACACCAGGTCATGCAGGGTGAACTCCCTGGCCTGGCTGTCAGATGCCAAAGGGGTGACTGGGGTGTAATGGGGGTGCAGCCTATCCAGGGTGGTTCTAAGGCATCTGCCCATAAGGAGCTCTGCAGGGGATTTATTGGTGGTGGTACAGGGGGTTGTGTGCTGGGTCAGTAGGTACCTGGAAAGTTTGGAGTGCCAGTCAATTGGGCCAAACCTCTCCAGGGCCTCCTTTACTGACCTGACTGCCCTTTCAGCCATCCCGTTACTAGCAGGGTGAAAAGGGGCTGTGAGGGCATGCCTGATGCCCAGGTTGGCTGCAAAGACCTCAAATTCGCAAGAGGTGAACTGGGGGCCATTGTTAGATACAATGGTGTCTGGGAGGCCATGGGTGACAAATACTCTCGTTAGGGCTTTTGTGATAGCAAGAGTAGTTGTGGAGGGCAGCAGGGCCAGGTCTATCCACTTTGAAAAAGAATCCACAATGACTAGGAAAGCTCACCCATGCACAGGGCCTGCCAGATCAATGTGCAGCCGGGACCAAAGGGCCCCAGCGTCTTCCCACCTGGCAGGAGTAGATGATGGTGGAGCTGGCCTGGTAACCTGGCATGATTGGCACGTGCTTACCCAGCTGGAGATCTGGGCATCCATGCCTGGCTACCATATGTAGCTGCGGGCCAGGGCCTTCATCCTGACGATCCCTGGATGGCCTTCGTGCAGGACCTTTAAGACTGGCCCTTGTAGTTTAGCAGGGATGACAACCCTTGTCCTCCACAGCAAACAACCCTGTAGGGATGACAGCTCCTGCTGGCGAGTCTTGAAAGGCAGGAATTCAGGGGTGTAATGAATTGCTGGCCACCCCCTCCCCACCCAGTCCAGAACTTGGGCGATTACCTTGTCCCTTGAGGAGTGAGCAGCAATGTCACGGGCAGTAATGGGCAGGTTGAGATCATTGACCTCGAAGATAGCGTGGATGGGTGCAGGATCTTCAACCAGAACAGGCAGAGGGCAACGACTGAGGGCATCAGCGTGGCACAGGTTCTTCCCCAGATGATGAATCAATGTGTAAGAATAAGCAGCCAGGAAGAGGGTCCATCTGGTCATCCTGGGGATAGAACCTGAGGGGTTTGTTTGTCCCCAGACAAAAGGCCTAACAGTGGTTTGTGATTTGTTATTAGTTCGAAATGGTGCCCATAGAGGAATTCATGAAATTTTTTAACAGCAGCAACTGCAGCCAAAGCCTCTTTGTCAATTTGGCTGTAGTTTCGTTCTGCTGAAGAGAAGGTTCTTGAGAAAAAGGCAATTGGTGCCTCAGAGCCATTTGGCAGCCTGTGGCTCAGAACAGCCCCTACGCCAAAGGGGAAGCATCTGCAGCCAGGACTAAAGGTAGCTGCTGATTGAACTGAATTAATACTGCATTGGAAGTGAGCAAGGACTTGACTGATTGGAAGGCATGGGCTTCCCTTGGTCCCCAATGCCAGGGGGATTGTTTGTCCAAAAGTCTGTGCAGAGGTTCTGCTATGGAGGCTTTGTAAGGAAGGAATGCAGCATAGAAATTTAAAAGCCCTAAGAAGGCTTGGAGCTCAGTCTTGTTGGAAGATGTGGGTGTCTCGTGGATAGCCCTGACTTTGGACTCAATTGGGTGTATACCAGAGGCGTCAATTCTATAACCTAAAAAGTCCACTTGCTTAGCGGCAATGATGCACTTATCCCCTTTACGTTTAAGGCCATGCTGTCTGAAACGCTCAAGGACTGCTCTGACTCTATGTATTAGTTGTGGTTTGTCAATGGCTGAAACCAAAATGTCATCAAAATAGGGGACTACGCCTGGGAGTCCTTGGAGAAGCCTCTCCATTAGAGATTGAAAAATCCCAGGGGCTACACTTATGCCAAACTGGAGGCGCCTGCACTTAAATGCACCCCTATGGGTGACTATGGTTTGTAATTCTGCAGTTTGGTCATCTACAGGGAACTGTTGGTAGGCCTGTGACATATCTAATTTTGCGAAAATATTCCCAGGCTCAAAGGAATGTAAAAGATGTTGGATGACAGGGACAGGGTAGGCGCTGATTTGCAGGAACCTATTCAGGGACGTCTTGTAATCAGCGCAGATTCTCACGCTGTCGTCTTTCTTAAGTGGCTTCGACTGTGGAGGTTTCCCATTTCGCAAAATCTACTGGCTCTAATACCCCTTGCTTTAGTAATTTATCTAGCTCCATATCCAATTTGGGGCAGATAGCAAAGGGTACCCTATGAGGTTTCAGACGGATGGGAGTTGCCTGTGGGTCTACATTGAATGAAATTGGGGTACCAGAGTAACACCCCAAACCTTTGCTGAATACATCAGAATAGTCTCTGAATAGGGTATCTACTTCAGAGGCTGAAACCAATTATGCTGAGACCAAGAGCAGGGAACCAGTCTAATCCTAGCAAACTAGGGAGGGCACCATCTACCACTACTAAAGGCAAGTGGCCTTTAAAGTTTTTTAATTGGATTAAAAACTTGCCTTTCCTGAGGACTGGGATGGTCCTGCCTTGGTAATCATGCAGAGTCAGGTGGCAGTTAAGGAGCTTCTTCTTAGACATCCTTGGAAGCATCTTCTTTAGAGTTTCCCAGGAGATGATGGAAAGTGCAGAGCCTGTGTCAACTTCCATTTTGCAGGGCTTACCTTCTAAAGAGACAAAAATACTTATTTTGTTAGAGCCTGTGGTAGTATGATCTGAGTGGTAACAGGTATAGCAGTCCTCAACTTGCCTTTGGAAAATAGGAGTAGGCTGAGGTCTTTGTGGAAAAGTTTTCCCCGGCTTGGCAGACCTTAACTAGATGGCCCTTTTTCTGACAATTCAGGCAAATGGCATTCCTGAATCTGCAGGATGCCCTGAGATGGGTTCCCCCACAGCTTAGGCAAATGGGTTGCTGCCTGGGGGTAAAGTTGGTTTTTTGTCTTGGTTCTTCTGGAGGGGGCTTCTGTTGTCTGAGGCAGTTTACCTCGATTGGGTCCTCAGAACTCTCATCTAGGGAGACTTCATCAAAATGAATAATTGAGCTGCCTTGTCTAATGGGGTTCCCCTGTATTTCTGCTGCTGACAGAGCAGATAGCTCAGCAGCTTGTGATTCCTCGATGGCTACAGCTAGGGTTAAATCCTTTTTGGCTAGCAATCATCTTTGAAGTCTCAGGTTCTTGACCCCACAAACAATTTGATTGAGAAGCATATCCTCTAGGTAATCCCTGAAGCCACATTGTAGAGCAGCTGACCGTAAGGCTGCCACATACTCACTAACTGACTCCCCGTCAGACTGCATTCTCCTCCTGAAAGCGTGTCTCCTAGCAATTTGGGATGGCTTAGGGGAGTAGTGACTGGAGAGGATTTCCTGTAACTCCTCCCAGGGGACAGCCCTAACAGAACACAGAGCGACCAGAGCCATGGCAGTGTCAAAAAATGCAGCTCCGCAGAAGCTTAGGAAATAGGATTTCTTCCTATGATCTGTGGCGTCCGTGAGGTCTATCACATCCAGGAAGCAGATGAAGCGAGTTCTATAAGATTCCCACATCTCGGCTGTCGGCTTGAAGGGTGGGAACGCAGGATTTGAAGTCATCGTGTGGTGGCAGCGTCTATCTCCTCAGCTGGGGAGGTTTAAACTTTGAGCTCTCGAAGAGTGCCAGCGGCTGTGCCTGTCAGGCGGCGTCTGTCTCCTCAGCTGGGGAGGGTTTGAACTTCGTGCTCGCAGAGAGCGTCTGCGGCTGGGACAATCAGCTTGCGGTGGCTTCGGCTCTTTTTGTAGTGACTGAGCTCAGCTGTTTTTTGTCCGGTCGCCTCTTATTTGTATCCCGCCCTTGTCGCCAGTGTTGTGGAGCAGTGGTAGATACAAGGCAGACACAGCTAACAGCGAAAAGGCTTTATTCAATGAAAAAGGGTTGCCGCAGCTGCATAACTCCTTTTCTTGCCTTCCTGAATTAAAGGATCCTTTTTCTGGCAGCTGGCTTATTTTTTCTCAGCATTGGAGACTGCTTCCCAGCTGGGAAACAAACTCAAGAAATTTATTCCAACACCTTTTAAAGTTATAGTTCAACTCAGTTTGCATATAGACTGTCTCCCTCAGGTCAAAAGGAACCCTGCTGCAATCGTCCTGCAAAAGGTTTCCAGTGTATTGTCCACTTCCTTGCATTGAATGGCTATTCTCCTTTGGTCACTGTACAGACAAGGCTGCTGCTTACACATCTGGACCCTGGATCCCAATTGCCTTCTTGGGATAAACTCATCCCCAGCACCTTTTCCTTAGCCTGTGTTCTCTCCCAAGGGATTATCAGTTTACCCTCTCCTGGCTCCTCAGTTTGTTTGCATCCTCTGAAGATGCCTGGGTGAATTCACCCTGTGCTGTCAAGCGTGTTCTGTGGCTGAGTAGGATCAATCCAAGCCCTGGGGGTGGGGTGGGGTGTGGGGCGGATGCCATATTGCCATCTTGTCAAGCCCTTAAATCTGTTGCCTCCAAAGTCAGGCTTCCTGGGAAAATCTGAGTTTGCATGTTGCTGATGAGAATTTGAGAGATAATTTATGAGAGACATTTTGACCTTTGAAAAAGGACTTCTTTGCATCTCCCCCCAAAATAATTTGATCAAAGTAAAAAAAAAAACATTCATTAAAGGGGGGTGTTAAGTCTTTTTGTAGGTTACAGAAGCAAATGATACATTTAGTATATGTAATACGTCAGGAAGCAAGTCATACAATAAAATATATTAATTGCATGTCACACTTGAGCAAGAGGAAACATTGATTCTGGATAAAGTTTCAAAGGTGGTAAATTTGTGGATTACATTCTTTCCCAAATGGGTTGTTGTATCTTTCTTAAAATTTGCAAGTATATTCAAGGACTTTCAGAATGCGATCTTTATGGTTTGGTGCTGAAATGACAAATTCTTGCGTATCAAAGGAGAAAAGGACATGTTTTTCTGAAATTAATCTCCAATAGTTAGGCTTTGGATAGTTTCCTCCAAAAATTCCTTCCCGGTTGAAGATTAGTTGCGTTTTTGTACACATGCATGTTGTGCAGTATGGTAGTTCGGTCTTCGTGCAGCTGTCGAATTTTTTGGCACTACATCGCTAGGTGGCGATGTCTGGCCACCGGCCTGTAGCGTCAGTACGGTTACGGCTCCGATGTCACTCGCAGCACGTCCCGCCCTCCTTTTTCTTCCCTGCAGGTAAGGCGTTTGGGCGGTGTCAGTTGTAGCAAGAAGAGGAGGAGTCCGCGGGAGGGCGTGGCGATCGTTCGCGGTTCTCTGCTGTTGCTGTTGCTCTTCCCAGAACTACTGTCACCTGCCCATCGCTGCTGCTTCGAAAGTGAAACGCGAAGCGAGGCGGGTGCTTTGGCTTGGCAGCGAAAAGCAGGTAAAAGAAAAAGAGAAGCCGCGGGAGCTGCTCTCCTCGCCGCCTTCTCGGACTTTAACTAGCCATGAGTTCGGACCAAAAGCCGCCGCCGCGGTCTTCTTCCCGCAATAGCCGAGTGCCTTGTCCACAGCAGCGCAGTGGACTCCTGACTGAGATTCAGATGCCCCTTCTCACCGAGCCCTTCGAGGCCCGCTATACCCTCAGCCTCGGCCGCGAACTCGGCAGGTAAGTCGGGCAGGAGAGAGACACGGACAATACGGAGGGCGCCCTTTTGCCTCCGCATTCTTCTTTTTTTCCGGAGATGTGCTGGGTTTGGGTCCAAATGACCATATGGCATTGGAGTCTTCTCGAGACGTAGCAAAAGCGGGGAGACCTCGAGAAAGGAATGAGAAAAAACGGTGAGGGACGGGCGGTGGAAAAAGCGAGAAAAACCTTACAAAAAACCTACAAAAGTATTTGGGGAGACCAAAATTGTGCCTGGACCCAATCCCCTTTGGACACTAAGTGTGCTTTTCTTCAAACCACTAGTAACCCACATCTAATTTTTACACAACTTTTCCTCGGCTTTTCCTTACTGTCCCTAATTCAGCCTTGTATCCAGGGCTGGAACATCCAAACTTAGGTGTTCTTTATCTTGAGAAGTCCGTAAAGGTGAACAAGGCATATACAAGGCTGTATATGCAGACAAGTATGTACTATAAATAGTTGCTGTGGTTTCCGGTGATAATATTTGCTAGTAAGTAAAGAAAATCTCACCAGTATTACCATCCCCACTTAGCCTGGTTGATGCTCACTGGGGCTATGAGGATTATAGTCCAAATTAATTATTATCTAATTTATGCTCACTTTGCTACTCAAGCAAATAATCAGATTGCAAAGGAAATACATTCCAAATTGTTACAGAAATGTGGAATTGTCGTTTATGAGTGAGCCAGAGAAATAAATCAAACCTTTCCTTTTTAACCATTCTGGGTCATAATTTTGATGGAGCTGTGGGGAAAAAACCAAGAGAGGATGGGAAGCCCTTTCAGCATGTTTGTTTTCAATCTTTCATAAACCTAAATAGCTGAGAGTTGTTACTGTTTACATTGGCAATTTTATCTCTCCAACCCATATGAACAGTGTGAAATATAGAATAGGGTAAACTTGAGATTGGCCTATAAAAGTATCATAGATTCCATTCCTGAAAAAAATCATCTTAAAGGAAATTAAGGTAATAAATTCTCTATGATACAATATGGATGCTTTTTTGTCAAAGTAACCATTTCATCTATTTATCTGAAGTAAAATGCAGTGGGGCTCTCACAAACTTGTATATTTCTGTGACTGAGTGTAAAATATTAAGCATTTTTCAAGTAGAAAAATAAACTGTTATCTTTAGTCTTAAATGGAGATGATTTAAGTTTTATGTATAGAAAAAAGGCATCATTCATATGTGATCTAATATAAAAAGATTGCTGTATATGATATATTTTTCTGTCTTAACTGGATATTTCTGTCAGAGGCATCTCTAAAACTGTGATGTCAGAAACTATATCAGGATGATCAGGAACTTTTCTCTCATTTGCTTTAAATAATCAAGTCTAAGGTTATTTAGTGATTCAGACTTTGTTCAGGCCTTCAGCAGTTGTCTCGTCATTAATGCCTATGGACCCAAGACTCTTGTAAATTAAAGGGCTAAAGATAAGAGACAAGCTTGAGAGGGTTTAATCTGAGTCAGAAGAAATAAATACAACCAGCATGGCATTTTAAAAATTTATTTGTTGGATCAAACTCTGGCTTTGGTTTGTTTAAATGTTATGCTTAATATAGCAACATTCTTTTTTTAAATTTATGAAGCTACTCATAGACAATATTTCTGTGCATGGTTTTTTGTGTACAGAGGTTATTTAATTATATATGTATGTTCTAATAAAATACTTCATTTTATCTGATTTGCTAACTAATATGCTATTTTTGGATGTATTAGACGAAGTTAAACTACTACTTAACAGAAAATGGCATAAATAAAAGCATAAATAAAGGTAAAATGATCTTTGATACTGGAAATGGCATACATAATGTAGCAAATTACAGTGATCATATATTTGAACTTCAAATGAATCTACAGTCAGTTTCATGGAACAACTTAAATTTTACAGAGCATACTTATTAAATTGCTGTACAATATTTAATATTCTTGTGGAAATTTAAGTGACAGTTCATAATTATATATACAATTGGAAAAATGATTTTTCTATACTCACAAAACTAGTCAGAGATTAGTGCAGATACAGCTTTCTTAGTCCTAGGGCACATGTGAAATTTTGAAAGCATATGGTAGACTTATTAAAACAACTGCCTAAATAGCCATTCAATATTCCATCATAGTACAATATCTAGGAAACCAGGATCTGTAAGAATATATCAGAATTAAATGGCTGGCTGACCTTCAGCTTCACATAAAGCTTGAGAACAGATTTACTTTATTTATTGGCCATGAAATGATCCTATTTTGCTATTAGAATTTTAACTTAATCTATACATTCATACATTATTTGTATGAGATAGATTTTAACATTATAGCAAGTAGGAATTCATGTTACAGTTATAGAAAAGTTAAAATTATATATAGAAAGATGACAATAAGTTGTTTTATTATACTGTAGTATAAGTAATTTTTACTATATTATAGTATATCTAAGTAATTGCCATTAGTATTGGTGAATAGGCTGAGTTCATATTGCACAAAATTGTAATGTATGTTTTCTTTCTTTTTTTATAATATATTTTTTTATTGTTTACAACTGTAAATATACAATGGGGCTGCCGTTTTGGCATTACATATACCATATACACAAAGATATTACTAAACCATTAACTTTCACATTATTGATACAGTATTTGCTTTTTGGTTCTATTCATTCTGTCTGTTTTTCTCCCAACCTTCCCTTTTTTTGTAGCCACTGATAAAACTTATACCATGTTTCATAGTAAGCTGATTCTTGAATTCTTTATTCTTCAATTTTAAGGTTAACCTATCTGATTCTGCACAAGCCATTATTTTCTTTATTTGTCTTTCTGGTAATATGGTTTCATTTTTCCAATACTGCACATATATCATTGCCATTGTCAAAACATGTAGGATTAAATATCCTATATCTTTCCTATACTCTTCTATCATTAGTCCCAGGAGAAATAATTCTGGTTTAAACAGGATATATTCTCCCACCATTTGTTCTACCCAAGTTTGTATCAATCTCCAGGATTTTTTTTTGAAAATTTACATGTCCATCGCATGTGGTAGAATGTACTTGACAGTTCCTTACATTTCCAGCATTCTGGGGATAAGTTTTTATACATTCTGGCAAGCCTTGCTGTATGGAGGTGCCATCTGTAAAACATCTTGTAAAGGTTTTTCTTATAGGCTGTGGCCATTGTGAATTTCCTATTATTTGTCCAGAGATTCTCCCATTTAATCAGTTCAATATTGTGTCTAAAATTTCTTGCCCATGCCACCGTTGTTTCTTTGACATGTTCTTCTTCTAATTTGTATTCTAATAGATATTTATATAGCATTTTAATTAATTTGTCATAAGTCCCAATCAGCAGTTTATTTGATGTTGTTAAATCTTTGTTAATGCCCCATGTTTTCTTATCCTGTGTATATCTCATCTGTAAGTAGGACCACCATTCCAAATTTACCCCTTGTGTTTTCAGTTCTAATCTAGTTCTCAGTTCTACTTGTTCATTTAGTATGTCTCCTATTGGTGACAATTTTCTCCAAATTTATCAAATTTGGGTGTACTAGTGCTTCTAATGTGGAGATCCATATAGGGGGTTTCCATATAATTTTGGTATTTAATTTTATTCCATACTGTTAATAATGCCTGTCTTATATAATGTCTCTGGAAGTATTTATGTGCTGTGCCTTATTCATATCACAGAAAGGCATGACAGCCCACTTGGATATCATGACCTTCCAATTTTAACAGTCTTTTATTTCTTAGTGTAATCCATTCCTTTAACTACATAAGTATTGTTGCGTGGTAGTATAGTTCCCATTCAGGGATGCCAAAACCTCCTTTTTCTTTGGTATCTTGCATTGCTTTCAGCTTGATTATCAGCCCCTTTCCTGCCAGATGAATTTTGGTTCATATTTTAAAAAGTTTTTCTCTAATTTTATAAGAATATTTTGGAATAAGAAGAGTATTTTTGGTAGTATATTCATTTTTAGAATGGCTATCCTGCCCATTAAGGAAAGTTGCAAATTCTTCCATCTTTCTAAATCCTTTTTAGAAAGGATAAATTGGTCTATAGTTTTGGATTAATGTCTGATGTGTCTCCTCCTTTGGAATCAGCACTATATTAGCTTTCTTCCATGATGGTGGCATCTTTGCTTCTGTCAGAACGGCATTATATACCTCTAGAAACATTGAGCCAAGACTATCCTGAAGTTCTTTATACAATTCTGATGGCAGTCCATCAGGCCCTGGAGCTTTGTTGTTCTTTTGTTTTTGGATGGGTTCTATTAGTTTCAGCATTCTTATTTCTTCATTAAGCATATCCTTTATTTCTTCTGGTATTTTTGGCAATTTGGCCTTGTCCAAATATTGTTGGATTTTTTTCCTCTGAATGGCCTCAGCTTTTTTTATATAGCTACTCGTAAAAAGCCTGAATTATATATTTTTTTCTTCATTTTGGTAGCAGAAGTTTCCCTTTTCATCTTGTAATTTGTGGATCCATTTCTTTTCTTTCTGTTTCTTCAGTTTATATGCTAGCACCTTCCCAGTTTATTTGCATTTTCAAAGAAATTTTGGTTTGCTTTTTTTATATACTGTGCCAATTCTACTTTTCCTAAAATGGCCAACTTATGTTTAATTAGTTCCATTTTTTTCTTTTAGAATTCTGTTTTGTGGCTTCTTTGTAGCTCTGCCTCTAGATTCCTATATTTCTCTTCCAGCTCATTTGTTTTTTGTCTCTTGGTTTTTCTTTTTCTAGCCATAGCTGAGGTAGCATCCCCTCTTATGAATGCCTTCGTCATGTCCCATAAGTTTTGTATGGATGTGTGTCATATTTTCTGTCATATTTTCTTTAAAGAAAAATCCCAATCCCTTGTTTGTCCTCTGGATGAAATCTTCATCCTTTAGAATTGCTCGGTTAAGTGTTCATCATTGGCTTTTCCTTTGTCCTTCAAGTAATTCTCATGGGATTATGGTCTGCCCAAAGGTTGGTGTCTATTTCTACCTCTTTCGTTTCCAAGATTAGTTCCATCAACATGCAAACCATATCAATTCTTGACTAGGACTCGTATCTGTTATAATAGAAAGTGTCTGTTATAATAGAAAGTGTATTGTTTTCTCTCCTGGCTCCTCTCTCACCATGAATCTTGAATATTTAGCTCTTCTGCTATTTGGAAAAACATTCTGGGCAGTATCCTTTTAATTCCTTTTCTTTTTTTTCCACTTTTGTAATCTAATTTCTTGTCTATTATGGCATTAAAGTCTCCCAATATACATATTTTGTCACACTTTAACTCTCGAATAATACTGTGCAATTTCTTATAGAATTTTTCGTGTCCCCATTTGGTGCATATATTTTGACTAGTAATACCTTTTTTTTGTTCAATGTTATTTCTACAATCAATATCCTTCCCTCTTCATCTTGATATATTTGTTTAGCCTTGATGGTTTCTGTACAATGCTACCCCTCTTTTCTTCTGTTGTGCTAGCGCTATGAAAAGTTTCCCCAGTCTAGGGTATTCCAATATCTGTTTCTGTTGGTTGTTGATATGTACCTCTTGTAGCGCAATTATGTCTGGGTTCAGTTGTTGTAATTCATTAAAAATGTTCTTCCTTTTCTTTTTTTTTTAGAAAAAACTTTATTAATTTTACTTTTAAAAAACAACAACACAGCTACAAATTATATACAACAAAAAGACATACAGGTCTTGGCATAGGCCAAGAGGGAAAGAGAGGAAGGCTTGAGAGAGGAAAGATGGAAAGGTAAGGGAAGGGGGGGAAAGAGTAGGGAAAACAATTATAATAAAACCATATTTTTTGTGGCTGTCTGTAAGGACCTTTCTTCTTCAAAACTATCGTCGGCGGTGCTTTTTTTTATCTCTGCTTTGGAGGCCCTCGGCCTTAATTTTCCTAGAAGTGATCTATCTTTGGCTTAGCCAATTATACAAAGGATTCCAATTGCTATAGTAGATTGAGGATTCTTTATTTTTTAATGCTTGGGTTAGTTTGTCCATTTTGGTGCATTGTAAAATTTTCTGAATAACCATAAGTTCAGTGGGGATAGAGGGTAGTTTCCAGCACTGGGCAAATGCCAGTCTGGCCGCGGTTAAGATATGGATTGTAATATACTTCAATTTTTGGATATTTGTTTATCAAAAATTCCTAGAAGGAAGGACCCTGGTTTGTACTCAATTTGTTCCTTGGTTATTTCCTCTAGCCAGTGCCTAATTTTTTGCCAATACTTCTGGGTTTCCTTGCATGACCACCACATGTGGAAGAAGATACCTTCTATGTTTTGACATTTCCAACATTTGGGGCTCGTGTTGGGGTGCATCTTTGCCAATCTCGAAGGGGGCAGGTGCCATCTATAAAACATTTTATATGAATTTTCTTTATAAGCTGCTGATTTTGTGATCTTAATGTTCCTGTTCCAGATCTTTTCCCATTCTGCTAGGGTAATGCTCCGACCCACGTTTCTGCTCCATGCAAAAAAAAAAATGTTCTTCCTTTTCTGGGGGGAGTTTAACCCATTGATGTTCATTGATATTAACTTTGTTTCCTCATATAGCTGTATGAAAAAATCCTGCACAGTTTACAGTTTACGGTTTATGGTTTATGACATTTTTTTGGATAGGCCATTGATTTTATGATATTTTATGCTAACTGCTATGCAAATATTGTTATATTTAAATCAATACTGGTGGTTTTTAAGTGAAAAGCATACGCTTTTTGCAATTTGGTGCTGTTTGGATGGGGATTGTGAATTTTCTTGCATGCTTACAATGCATGCAATGACTATGAAAACAGATTAACTGATGCATAACCAGTGGCATACGTGTTGCAATTACTAAGGCCCTGAAAAGGACAGTTTAGGTAAACTAAACATGGTTACTAATATGAAATTGGCCAGCCCTTATTGCTTATCACCAGGCAGCATCAGTTTGGCATAGACTGTATAAGCCTTTGCACGTTATCTTTGGTGACAATGTGGTGCCAGGCTGCAATAATGGATTCAATCAGTTCCTGCTTGGTCTTTGGATGCTTCTTGCTTATGTTGTAACCAATCTTGGCCCAAAAGTTCTCAGTTGGGTTCAAATCCAGGCTCTGAGCTGGCCAATCCAGGAGTTGAGCACCATGCTTCTTCATCCACTGCTGGACAGACTTGGCTTGATGACAAGGAACATTGTCATCCTGGAAGTAAAAGTCCTTCCCTACAATTTGCTGAGCTGAAGGGAGCATGGTCTTTTCCAGGACTTCAACATACTGCTTGGAATTCATGATTCCCTGCACGATTTGTATCAACCAATACCGGAAGCAGCAATCATCACGTGCAATGGATGCTTCACAGATAGATTCAGGCAATATGGCCTAAATTCTTCAGCTGGAAATCTTCGGACATACTTATTGCACTGATTCCCAGTCAAGTAGAAATTGTTCTCATCACTGATGATGACTTTGGCCCACTGTTCATTGGTCCACTTGGCATACTTGTTGGCCCACGAACATTGACGAGAGTACTGAGCGCCTGTGAGCAAAGGTTTACTTCGAGCCCTGCAGCCATTGAGCCCTCTGACAAGCAGTCTGTGACGACTGTGCTTGTGCACATTTTTACATCATATGTTTCACCCCAAATTCTTGTAATCTGAGGTGAGGTGAGCTTCCTGTCAGCCATTGAAATGCGTTGCAGAGCCCAATCTTGCCGTTTTGTTGACTTTCTTGGTCTTCCAGAGTGGAGCCTGTCATCAACTGAATCAATTATTTGATATTTTTTCAACCACTCTGCTCACTGTGGTGCGATAGCATTTCACTCTCTTGGCTATTTCTGTAGAGGAGTAATTCTTCGTGAAGCACAATGATGCAATGCCATTGTTCAGTACTGGTGAAAGCAAAGGTCTTCATCCTTGCCCGCAGCCAGAGCTAAATTAAATTTCTTGATGCTTTTCATGCCTATTTATAGTCAGAGAATATGAAAACATTGATTGGCTCATAGATTTAGCCTCTGTGCATTTTGATTGGTCAGCCAAAGCTTGCTGCTGATTGGCTACTTTTGATCCTAACATTCTCAAAAATGCAAGCTGTGTTTGAGAGAGGGGAGGAGCTGGTATCACGAGGGTACGGTCTGCAATCGAGCTCTAAGATTGCAGCCGATATCTTCACCCCTGACCGGTCCAAACGGACCTAAACCGTCCTGTAGGGATGGTCATCGTGAAGGGCATATCCTGTGGATCCCAGGGACATCGCAAAGTCCCTGGTTGATCCAGGAGAAGTCCTTTTTGCCGGCAGCGGAGAGGCAGCCCCAAAGCTGCTGAAGTCGGGACAGCTCCGGAAAGGAAGAGGCTGAAAGAGAAAGTGTGTCGGCTGGGTGAGAATCCTTTTTTTTATTAACATTTTGAGGCTTGAAAGGACACTCTGAGTATAAGAAGAAACCTGTGAGATTTTTGACAAAACTGAATAAGCGGCGACTTTTAAAGGGAGACGTCAAAGTGAGGCTTGGCTATTTTTTTCCTTACTTTTTTTTCTTTTTTTTACTGGACTTTATTGTGACTTAGTAGATAACCGGACTGAATTTTCTTTTATATATATATTTACTTTCTTATTCTCCTTCTTGATTTCTTAATTTTTTTTTAGACTAGAGGCTCCCTTTGGTTATTTTTCTTTTTATATATACATGTATATATTTTCTTTTCTTTTTTTAACCTCAATTACGTTTTCCTGGGAGGAGGGGGAAAGTGGGAACTAAGAAACTTTGTAACACTGCCAACTAGAGGCTTGAAAATATTTTACTTGAAGTGGAGAGAACTGTGAAAGACTCTTTCTCAAGGACATTCCAACTTGATAAGATAGAGAGAAGAGCACGGCAGAATATTATTACAGGTGTTCTTCTGGACTTCTATCAACAATTTAACACCTGAGGTTTGGCTTTGAAGCTTGTGGAGAAGAGTCATAATAAGAGCCTTGGACAATTAAACAAAGTGCAGTGTGTTTTCTTATCTTCTTTTAGTTGTGCTACCCCTCCTTACCAGCTTTACTGTAAACTTTTATTTTAGCAATATTTTTATTTTTGCTTTTTATTTTAAAGGGAAAGCCTGAGAATTTTTCTCCTTTTTTTTCCTTTTTCCATTGGGATTTTTGCTTTTTCCATCCATGCTCTTGGATTATTTTGGTTTTTTTTTATTATTGAGATTTTTTAATTGGATTAAGGTATGAAGAACCTGAAGAAATTTTTCTTTTCTTTTGTTCTTTTTTTATTATTATTATTGGGCTTTTTCCTTCTTTTTATTTTTATCCTTTATTGTGGATTATTTCATAATCGGATTAGGGTCCAGAAGAACCCAAAGAATCTTTTCCTTTCTTTTTCTCTTTTCCTTTTACCATTGGGCTTTTTACTATTGGGCATTTCCATTTTGGATTATAATTGGCTACCTTACCAATTGAATTAAAGTTTAATAGAATTTGAAGATCTTGAATCATTTAAAATGAGTAGGAAACTCATACCCTCTGGCATCTCTACCTCTACTTCTGCCTCATCATCATCTGGAGGACAACGTTTAATCCAGGCAATGTTAAAGCAAGACAAAGAATAAGAAAAAGTGACTTTACAGATGATTATGCAAGGAATCCAAGATCTTAAGATAAAATCAGATACTATTGAACAAAGAATAGAGAACATTGAACAAAAAACAGGGAAGACCGATGAAAAAGTGGAAAATGTTCAACAAATGATAGTGAAGTATGATGAGAGATTCCAAAAAATTGAAGAAGGTAAACAAAGAGAGAAGATTGGAAATATCGATAGCAGACTAACAGTGGTTGAACAAGATAAAAGTGGGATGCTGAAGTGGGAGATGGAGAGGTCAGAATTCTATCTCAGATTTCAAAACATAGAGGAAGAAAAAGGACAAAATTTGGCTGCGATAATGATAGAAATTCTGGCTGATGCTTTGGAAATAACAGAGGAAAAGATGATGGATGGAGTAGATGAGGTATACTGAATTCTTACAAAATATGTGATGAGAAATAATTTACCAAGAGAAGTCCACATCAGATTTACCAAAAAATCCATCAAAACACAAATATTACAAGCGGTAAGAGAGAAGACGTTGAAATATAAAGGCAAAGAGATCACTTCCGGTAGCAGGACAGGGACGTCCAGCTGTGGCTTTCGAACACCTCTTCTCGCGTTTGGAGGGATCCCCAGTGGATACACGAAACCCGTAGAGCTTCGTGTCAGAATAGAGGACCCCCGGGTTGCTGTTTGGGGGAAGGCAACTCCCCAGCAATGAAGGAAGAGCCTCTGAGACCAGCGCGATTGAGCCAGCTGCCAGCTAATGGCGGCTCCAAAGTCTGGTCTGTCACTGAACTGATGAAGCAAAAAGTGACAGCCTGAAGGATCTGAGCAGAAAAGGGCAGAAGGACTACAAAAGCCGTGAGAGAGATCGGTCTGACTCTCCCTGTTTCATTGTGAGTAACAGTGGGGGAAGCTGGAGACAAGCGGCTTGAAAAGCAGTTTGAAAAGTGAAAGGGGGATAAATGCGGATAGAATGGCTCGACACTTAAAGTGAAAATGTGGATTGGAGCGTTTGGAAGAAGATTGTCGAGGAGAGAAAAAGGCGGTGGGAAATTTAAGAAGCTCGGGAGTGGATTGCCATCTGGGATCAGCGCCTGAGAAGACTAGAAGACTAGGAGAGGATTATAGCTGCGAAGGAGGGCAGAGCGAGCGGCAGAGAGCGAGATAGTGACGCACTGACTTTTATACGCAAGGTCCTTTCCTTTTAGCATCACTGCCTACAAAACTGATTTCTAAAGTGATCGATCTGAGGCGGACGCCCAAAGTGACTGTGGACTGACAATTGCTGGCAGAAGGGAAGAAGAAGAGGGAAGAAGAAGAAGGAAGAGACAGACGGAAGCCTGGCAAAGACTGATCGCTGAGCGCTGAGAGCAATTAGTCAGCACTTCCTCCCTTGGTGCGCCCAGGAGGAAAGACTATAAGACTAAAACGCCAGCCCCAACTCAGACTTGTTTTTCTATGGAACTAATCCCACAGATACGTGCCTAGTGATTCCCCAAAATTGAAAAGACTCTTTTCCTCCTGCACTCTTTCTCTCTCTCCCTTTCTCTCTTGGTCTTTCCTTTCTTTCTATAATAGTTATAAATACAAGTATAAAGGCAAAGTGCTTGTTATAGTTATTAGGGTTTACTGATTAGACTCTCTTGGATATAGAAAAATTTTAAGGTCTGTTAAATAGGGTTGTCTCAGATGAATTGGAACCTTAAATATTAATATACATTATAGGACAAAGGTATATATAGAGTGAGAAATTCTAGAGTTGGTTGTTTGCTTTAAACAAGTTTGATTTGATATGGTAATGATTTATTAGGGGTAAAATACAATTAACTCTGGTATATGAACTTAATATAGAGAATAATACATAATACATAATATTTGATTACATTCTATTGTACAGCATCTACTGTATAGTATTGTATAGTATCTGATAACACTCTATTGAACTGGAATTTAACTTGCCTAAATGACAGATTGGGCCGAAGAAAGAGATCTAAAATAACTTGGTGTGTAAGTTTAGCAAATAGACTTGTAATCACACTTAAAGGGTTATTACATCGAATGGTGATTTGGGATAATATTCTTAACATTGTCCAATTGCAAAAACAAATCTTATCAGAGATGACTTCCACAACAACCACGGCCCTGAAAACAGGAAGGAAGAACACCCAGACCTTGATGACAACTCTGGCAACTGCCTCCCCAACAACGCAGAAAACTATAGAAGAGACCTTGACAGGAGAAAAACAACCGACTGTCACTAATGCCAATCTACAAGCGACATTATTATCGCTGCAAGAATCAATGTCTAGAATGCAGGAGATTATGATTAGGAATCACAATGAGACCAGAGCCGATATTAGCGAACTGAAGGAAGAAATGGGTAAATTAAAAGAGGAGATGAGAGCAGATATACAGAGAGTTGAAGATAAGGTTGGGACAATGCAATTGGCCATGGAAAGAACTGAATTAAAAATAAAAGAAATAGAGAGGAGGACAGAACAAGCGGAGAGGAACCTAGAAAGGACTGAGGAAGACTTTAAAAATGTTAATAGAGAAATGGAAGATTCCTTGGTCCAACTTGAGATGGACAGAGCAGCTGCATACCTAAGGTTCCAAAACGTGGCGGAATCCAAAAATGAAGAACTAGAGCAATTAATGGCAGGTTTGTTGGCTGATCTAGTTGAAAAAGAGAAAGATGACTTACTCAAAGAATTCGATGAAATCTATAGGGTGAACACCAGTTACGCAAGGTGTCACAATTGCCCAAGGGAGATCCATATCCGCTTTTCAAGAAGATGCGTGAGAGACCTAATACTTAGAAAGGCCAGAGATGAGAGAATATTATATAAGGGCAAAGAGATCATAGTTCTTAAGCAGATTCCAAGAAAAGTGAGGGCCATAAGGCAAGAATATAAATTTTTAGCCAATTACTTAAATAAAAACGAAATCTCATTCAAATGGCTAATCCCAGAAGGGATGCTAATATCGTGGAAGGGAAGAAAAATTAAAATAGATTCAATAGAACAAGCACAAGACTTCCTAGAACAGCTAACAACCACGGAGGATCAACACACTAGGGAGGAAACCCAAAGGAACATGCAGGAAGATCATATCCGCCATAGGAACAAAGAAGAAAGATCTGTCCAAACTCAAAGGAAAGACAACTTACAACAAGAAAGAGAAGAAACAACTGCATATGAACCACAAGAAGAGAGCCGTATAGTTACGAGACAAAAAGCGAGGCAGACTTAAGTAAATGGACGAAGGAAGGAAAATTCTTTCCATCAATATAAACGGCCTAAATTCAAGAGCTAAAAGGAAAAGGATTCTAACCAAACTAATAAAACAAAATGTTGATATAATTTGCATACAAGAAACACACATTAGGAAAAGTGAGGAGAAATTCCTAGATTGTCGAAACTGGAAAATTATTTACAGCACCAGCAGATAAACACAAAAATAAAGGTATTGCAATCTATGTGAGAGATGACTTAAAAGCGGAGTTAATCTGGCGGACCCTGAAGGAAGAACTCTGGTGGTACAAATCTCGATTAATGGCATTACATTTTTACTGGTAGTAATCTATGCCCCAAATGATGATCAAGGTAAATTTTTTAAACATCTCCACCAAAAAATAATAGATTTTGAAAATGGCAATATTTTCCTGATTGGCGTTTTAACTCTATTGCTGACTACGGAAGGATCATAGTAACAGGAGTAAGAACAAAAAAGGAAAAAGAGAATTCTCTAAGCCATGTAAGGATATGATGAATGAAATGAATCTGGTAGATATCTGGAGAAAATTAAACCCCAAAAAAGAACAGTTTACTTATTATTCTAACCCACACAAAATTTGAACAAGAATAGATATGGCTTGGATAAACGGTGAATTAATTAATGAAATCAAAGATAGCGAAATCTTACCAAATGACTGGGTTGACCACAAGAAACACACAGGTAGAAGAAGAGGTAGAAGAAAACCAAAGAAAAGATGGACTCTTAACACTCATTTAATAAAAGAAGAAGAATATACTAACAAACTGAAAGAAGAACTGAACTTCTTCTTAAAGGAAAATAATGATCTAACTTCGAAACAAAATATATGGGACACATTAAAGGCATTTATAAGAGGAATAACAATCTCTTACAATGCTATGAGAAATAAAAGAAAGTATGCCCAACAAAGTAACCTACAACAAGAAATTAGGGATTTAGAAACCCAACCACAAAAGAACCCCCAAAACCAAAGAATACAGAACCAGTTAACAACAACTAAACACAAACTAAATTTACTGGAACAAGAAAAATTGGAGATTAGTCTGAAAATGACTAAACAAATCTACTTTGAGCATGCAAACAAGCCAGGGAGATGGTTAGCCCACAAACTTAAGAAAACAAAAGAAAAAGATTGATACACCAATTAATGGACGATGGGGGCAATATGCAAGAGGAGATAGAGAAGAAAAAGAGATCACTTTTAAATACTTTGGGAAATTATACAAAAAGAAGAAGTCTGTGAGGATAAAATAATGAAATACCTGGAGGAAGCGAATGATAAAGCAATTGGAGAGGAAGAGGTAGAATTATTAAACCAAAATATAACATGGTCTGAACTGAAGTCAGCAATAGAGAAGCAAAGTAACAATAAAGCACCAGGACCGGACAGGATACCGGTAGAACTTTACAAAACAATCATAGAACAAATTGGACCACTGATTCTGGAAGTATTTAATGAGGTACTCTTAGCAGCCAAGATGCCGGACTCGTGGAGGGGAGCCTTAATTTTGCTGATCCCGAAGGAGGACCTAGACCACAGACTTATTAATAATTATAGACCAATTTCGCTCCTGAATGCAGATTACAAACTATTCTCTTCTATAATAGCCAATAGATTAAAAAAGGTTTTAAACACTTATATCCATGAAGATCAAATTGGATTTCTCCCATTTCGACAAATTAAGAATAATTTAAGAACAGTGATAGACATTTCAGAATACTATGAAGCCCATCCGGAAAAACAATTTGCATTTATGTTTTTGGATGCTGAAAAAGCATTTGACAATTTAAATTGGCATTTCTTAATTCAAAAAATATATAATATGAACCTCGGCACCAGATTCGAAAACGTCGTCACTACAACTTACCACACTCAACAGGCAAATATTCTAATAAATGGGAACAAACTGGCCCGATAAAAATAGAAAAGGGGTAAGACAGGGTTGCCCTCTCTCCCCTCTGCTTTTCATATTCACCCTAGAATCTCTTCTGCGTACATTAGGCAAAATTTGAGAATTAGAGGACTGAGGATCAAATCAGAAGAGTATAGAGTACAAGCTTTCGCTGATGATTTGGTTTTTTTCTGGAGGAGCCCATAGAAAAAGGACACAACTTATTAGAAGAACTAGAGCGATTTGGAGAAGTTGCAGGATTTAAAATAAACAGGGGAAAAACGAAATTAATGACTAAAAATTTAACAGGAGACCAGAATAAAGAGCTAGAGACAACAATGGGAATACAGGTGACAAAAAAATTAAATACTTAGGAATTTGGCTAACTCCACAAAGCAAATTGTTAAAAGAAAACAACTATGACAAACTTCTCCAACAATCCAAGAAAGACTTAGATTCCTGGAGTAAATTACAACTTTCCTTATTGGGCAGGATTGCTTTGATTAAGATGAATATTCTGCCAAAATTTCTATATTTATTCCAGACAATTCCAATCAAATTAAATAAAAATTTTTTTATGGAACTAAACAAGATAACATTGAAATTTATTTGGCAGGGGGAAAAAACTAGGATTAACGTAAAAGCCCTACAAGATTCGAAAAGCAGAGGAGGGTTAGCCATGCCAAACTGGGAAATATATCATACGGCAGCCACCTTACTATGGATAAAGGATTGGGTGAATCTAACTGTTAGTGTTTGGGGATAAACCCCCGAGCTGAGTGCACAGCAGCAGTCAAGCCAGGCAGCCAAATGAGAGTGAGGCTGGGCCCAAGGAGTATACACACACTTGAGACAAATACACTGTTTGTGGTTTAAATAGGTATTTAATTCATACAGAGATTAAGAATAGTCATTCAGTCCATATGTAAGTATCCAGTTTATCAATCCAGTTATCAAGTCCTTTAAACAGTAAATACAATCTCTTTATCTGCTTGTATATCTTCTTCTTAAGATACCTTTCTCTCAAGTACTAACGCTGAATCCACAGCTCACCAGTAAACAGTCCTTGTGTTCAGTTGAGTTTGGTATCTGGCACAGTAGCCTCCAAAGGGTAAGCAGATAGACTTTCCAACACAGTAGGCAACAGACCAGGAACAGTAACCAGGTGCATCCAGAAACCGGACTCATACAGTTGCATCCAGAAGCCGGACTCAAACAGTTGCATCCAGAAGCCGGGGCTATTAGTTTCCCCTCCTACCTTTATGGCTGCCTGCAACCGCACCCACAATGACATTGCAGTTTCTTGTGCTTAAAGCTACATAGCACTTAATCCTAGGTTTACATATTTATTCAACCCAAACCAGTTGGAGTATCCATATACCCAACATTCTCCCCTTTTGGGTGATATAAATATATAACCTTTACATTGTAAACCCATATTTTTTACAACTCTCTAGATGCTTAATAGCACCTTGGGCTTTAGTAAAATGATCAGCTACATTGTCCTCCGACATACAGTATTCCAGCTGTATCAATTTAACCTGTACAGATTCTCTTACATTAAGATACCTCAAATCTGTATGTTTACTTCTCGTTTTAACTGCAATATTAGTGGCCATTTGAATTGCTGCCTGATTATCCTCATGTACAACTACAGGGTAATTTACAGTTATACCCATATCCTTCAACATTTGTTTGTACATGATCAACTCAGTACACAAAAATGATAAACAGGAGAATTCTGCCTCCATAGTAGACAAACTTATGTGCTGTTGCCTTATAGACTTCCAGCCTATTAATGTCTTACCCAGCATTATGGCTGTTCCTGAAGTCGACTTTCTAGTATCTCTTTCTGCTGCAAAACTAGCATCCGCATAAGCACTCAATATGAGATCACCTTCTGGTTCTAAATACAGTGCATGGTGTAATGTACCTTTAAGATATCTTAGGATTCTTTTCAATGCTATCCAGTGGCACTGAAGCGGGTCATTATTGTGTCGAGCCAGCTGATTAATACTAAAAGCAATATCTGGCCTTGACCAATTGCTAATATATGATAAGCTACCAATCAAAGATTGATACAGTTCCTTATCACATTTGGGACTTTGAGTATCCATTTTGCAAATATCCTGACTCATTGGAGTCTTTGCAGGCTTACAAAGTTCCATTTTATAATCCATTAGCAATTTAGATATCTTCTTGAGATATCTTAAACCCTTTCTGTGTTCTCAGTATATTTAAACCTAGATATCTCTTTATCTCACCTAATTGCTTGATTTTTACCTTCTTGGCTAATGATGCAATTATTTCATTTGCTTCATCATTAGTTTTAGTTATCAGAGCAATATCATCAGTAAACAACAATAATAATGATATCTTCCCATTCTTTTCTCTCTTAAATAGACATGGGTCAGCTAAACCAGCTTTAAATCCTATATTGGTCAGTTCCTTCACAATATACTGGTTCCATTCATAGCCCGATTGTTTAAGACCATAAAGGCTCTTCTTTAATAACCAACAATCATTATCATTATTACCTTTCAATCCACTAGGCTTTTTCATATACACAGTATGTCTTAGTGGAGCATGCAAGTAAGCAGTTTCCACATCTAAATGGTTAACTATATATTTCTTGCTTGCTGCCCACACTAAAGCTGCCCTTAACGTAGTTGCTTTAAGACTAGGTGCAAATACTTCATCATAATCTTTTGCACTTTGTCTAAAGCCTTGGGCTACTAACCTTGCCTTATGGATTGGGTTTCCATCCTTGTCTGTTTTTATTTTAAAAATCCACTTGCAGCCAATGGGTTTTTCATTACTAGGTAATCTCACGTTTTCATATACCTTCATATCCTTCAGAGACTTCAATTCTTTATTAATTGCTGCATACCAATTTTCTTTCTCTTTAGAAGGATATCTTCTTATCTCATCCACAGTAGATGGCACTCTATTTACCTGGCACACTGTGTTAGCCTGGTATCTATCAGGCGGTCTAGATATACGTGTAGTCCTTCTGGGTATTACTGGGCTTGGTTGAGTTACTACCTGGTCCTCATCTTGCTCAGCTATTTCTTCCTTTTCTACTTCTATGGACACTATCTCTTCCTGTACTTCATGCTTTACATCTTTCTTAAAGTTACAGGGATACTCAATGGGATTTCTGTAGGATTCAATAACCACCTCTTTATTGTTATCCTGCTCTAACTTATCCCATCCTACGTGCTCTAGAAATTGGGCATTAGCACTACATAACACTCTAGATGTGCCTTTCTCCCAAAATCTATATGCCCTATGGTTAGCTTGGTAACCAACGAAGAATAATTGTTTAGCTCTATGTTGCCCTTTACGCCTGAGTTGTGTAGGGATATGCACCCATGCTGGTGCACCAAATGTGTGCAGGTAACTCAGATCAGGCTTCCTGCCATGCCACATGGTGAATGGTATTTCACCAGTGGTTGAGTTAACCACATTATTTAATAAATGATTAGCACACATTGTGGCCTCCCCCCACAAAGAATCAGGTAATCCAGAATCAGTTAACATAGTACGGGTCATCGCCTGCAATGTTTGACCTCGCCTTTCAATAAATGCATTGTGCTGTGGTCTGTATGGTGCAGATGTCTTATGAGCTATTCCAGCTGCCTTTAACCTATTCTGGAATTTGCTATTAACAAATTCCGTGCCATTATCTGTCACCAAGGTTATCAGTTGCCGTTTAGTCTTCCTTTCAGCAAACTTTAACCAGTTGAAGAAATGTTGATATGTTTCAGTTTTGCTTTTCATTAAGTAGCAAAACCCATATCTAGAGTAATGGTCCATAATGCTCAGTATATATCGAGCACCCCCCATACTGGGTTTCTTAGGACCTATAATGTCTGCAAATACTACTTCTAAAAGTTCTTTAGTTTTAAAACCATTTAGCCTATTTGCAGGCAATATTTTACTCTTATCTTCACAACAGACATTACAACGCAAATACTTATCACAGGGTTTTAACCTTATCCCTTCAGATAACTCAACTGTACGTTTTAGCATTTTAAAATTCACATGCCCCAAACGCCTATGCAATAAATGGATACATTCATCATGAGGCTTGGTATTATTAAATACAGTTTGTGCCTCCCCTTTCTTACTATCATGTAAGACATATAATGCTCCATTTAAAGCTGCAGTTACCTTTTTGTTATCTCTCTCCAGTGTGCACTTATTATTCTCAAATGTAACCACATATCCTAGTTTATCTAATTCTCTCACAGAAAGTAAATTCATTTTTAACTGTGGTACATATAACATGTTTATATTCTGGTCTAAACATGGACAATAAGCAATACCTTGACCCTTGGCCTTGAGGTGCCACCCGTTAGCGAGTGATATATGCTGAGAGCTTGTAGACATTTTTATAAACTTTGTCTTATCTCTCGTAATGCAGTGGGATGCTCCACTGTCCACCACCCATAAATCACTCTTCACTTCACAGTTGCTGTATGTGGCTAATTCAAAGGATTTCTTTGGCTTCTTTAAATTCTGGCTTTTTCCTTTTCTGCAGAATCTTGCCAAGTGTCCTCTGCCTCCACAATTAAAACACTTTTTAATTGTGTATGCCGTTGAAGATAACTTCTCTTCTTCCGGGTGCTTTCCTTTACACAGCTGGTTTCTCTCAAGCTTTGAAGATAATTTCTCTTCCTTATTCTTATCTTCCCTCAGCTGTTCACGGTCAAACCTTCTCCTGGCTTCTTCTAATAACCTGCCAGTTATCTCAGTTACTGATAAACTGTCTTTAGGTAATACCTCCAAAGCAGTCACAAAATCATCATAGCTTCGATCCAGAGAAGACAATATGATGTATACTTGTTGCAACTCATTAAATATAAGCTCTTTTTCTTGCAGTTGTTGAAAAATGCTTTTCATACAGTTTAAATGAGTTAACATGTCTCCATTTCTCTCAAGATGTGTTCTAAACAGCTTCCGTGTAAGATTGATATGAGCTCCTACACTGTCTCGAACATAAATCCTTTTAAGATTATCCCAGCATTCTGCAGCATTTTCCACTCCACGGATATGAATGAGTTGCTGGTCAGACAGGGTGAGACCTATGATGCACAAAGCCTGCTCATTCTTTCTTTCATAATCCTGTATCAGTTTATAATCCTCTTCATCATTAGGATTTAAGTTTGATACATCTGGTGGGTTTGTAATTATGTCCCACAAGCCTTCTCTTCGTAGCAGTAAACTACACTTCAGTGACCATGAAACATAGTTTGTTCCATCTAGTCTGGATATCATGGACAGACTTGGCAAATTAACTTGTGCCATTGCTCTGCAGAAAAATAACTATTTAACAAACAGTTTGTCTTTACAGCAATGTGTAACTCTTGACCAAACTCTCACTGGTATATTCTGGTTAGCTAGACTGTGCACACTGCTGGGCCCATAACCAATGTTAGTGTTTGGGGATAAACCCCCGAGCTGAGTGCACAGCAGCAGTCAAGCCAGGCAGCCAAATGAGAGTGAGGCTGGGCCCAAGGAGTATACACACACTTGAGACAAATACACTGTTTGTGGTTTAAATAGGTATTTAATTCATACAGAGATTAAGAATAGTCATTCAGTCCATATGTAAGTATCCAGTTTATCAATCCAGTTATCAAGTCCTTTAAACAGTAAATACAATCTCTTTATCTGCTTGTATATCTTCTTCTTAAGATACCTTTCTCTCAAGTACTAACGCTGAATCCACAGCTCACCAGTAAACAGTCCTTGTGTTCAGTTGAGTTTGGTATCTGGCACAGTAGCCTCCAAAGGGTAAGCAGATAGACTTTCCAACACAGTAGGCAACAGACCAGGAACAGTAACCAGGTGCATCCAGAAACCGGACTCATACAGTTGCATCCAGAAGCCGGACTCAAACAGTTGCATCCAGAAGCCGGGGCTATTAGTTTCCCCTCCTACCTTTATGGCTGCCTGCAACCGCACCCACAATGACATTGCAGTTTCTTGTGCTTAAAGCTACATAGCACTTAATCCTAGGTTTACATATTTATTCAACCCAAACCAGTTGGAGTATCCATATACCCAACACTAACCAACAAAAGAACACTAGTATTAGAAGGCCACGATATGCAGAAAGGATGGCATGCCTTTCTGTGGGAAACTGGGAAACCCAGGCAATCATATTTCCATAGGCATCTTATCAGGGACTCTTTATTAACTTAATTGGAAAAAATCGTAAAAACTTTATCTAAAAATACCGATTTGGCTATCTCCAATGGAAGCGATAGTACACCTAATAATTTGGACATAACCAAAATGATTAAGTACGAAAATTTATTAGACCCACAAGGAAAGCTGAAAACACGACAAGAATTACAAGAGCGAGGATTTATAATTGATCAGTGGGTGTACCTTCAAATTCATAGTAGATACAAACAAGACATTAAGGAATTTGGAATCTACAATAAATTACAGACTTTAGACAAAATTCTATTAGGACCGAGTAAAAAAATATATCTAAATTTTACAAACATTTATTAGAAACAGAACTAGAACAAGAAATTGTCAAAGGAAATGTGATTGCATGGAGCAGAAACGTGGGTCGGAGCATTACCCTAGCAGAATGGGAAAAGATCTGGAACAGGAACATTAAGATCACAAAATCAGCAGCTTATAAAGAAAACTCATATAAAATGTTTTATAGATGGCACCTGCCCCCTTCGAGATTGGCGAAGATGCACCCCAACCACGAGCCCCAAATGTTGGAAATGTCAAAACATAGAAGGTACCTTCTTCCACATGTGGTGGTCATGCAAAAACCCAGAAGTACTGGCAAAAAATTAGGCACTGGCTAGAGGAAATAACCAAGGAACAAATTGAGTACAAACCAGAGTCCTTCCTTCTAGGAATTTTTGATAAACAAATATCCAAAAAATCAGAAGTATATTACAATCCATATCTTAACGCTTGGCCAGACTGGCATTTGCCCAGTGCTGGAAACTACCCTCTATTCCCACTGAACTTATGGTTATTCAGAAAATTTTACAATGCGCGAAATGGACAAACTAACCCAAGCATTAAAAAATAAAGAATCCTCAATCTATTATAGCAATTGGAATCCTTTGTATAATTGGCTAAACCAAAGATAGATCACCTCTAGGAAAATTAAGGCCGAGGGCCTCCGAAGCAGAGATAAAGAAAAGCACCGCCGACGATAGTTTTGAAGAAGAAAGGTCCTTACAGACAGTCACAAAAATATGGTTTTATTATAATTGTTTTCCCTACTCTTTCCCCCCCTTCCCTTACCTTTCCCTCTTTCCTCTCTCAAGCCTTCCTCTCTTTCCCTCTTGGCCTATGCCAAGACCTGTTTGTCTTTTTGTTGTATATAATTTGTAGCTGTGTTGTTGTTTTTTAAAAGTAAAATTAATAAAGTTTTTTCTAAAAAAAAAAAGAAATATAAAGGCAAAGAAATCGTGGTTTTAAAACAAATACCCAGAAGAGTGAGAGAGATGAGAAGAGAATATTGATTCTTGACCAAAATGCTATTGAAAAAGGAGGTGAATTATAGATGGCTGATTCCAGAAGGACTAATGTTTACATGGCAAGAACAGAGACACAGAATTGATTCAATTGAGAAAGCAGAACTTTTCTATGCAGAATTTTTCGGAAGGAGAGAGGAAGAGGCAGAAAAAGAGGTCTCATTAATTGAATTCCAAGAGGAACAAATGGGAACTGAAAAAGAAGAAGGCGCAGTAGGTGGACAGGTGGATATCAAAGAACAACGTGAACCAAGATCTACAAGAGCTGTCAAACCTAACTACAAAATATAATCATGGAAGAGAAAAAACTGATTACAATGAATATAAATGGACTTAATTCAGCTGTTAAAAGAAGGAAAATTTTTCATAAATTAGGGAAATTAAAGTTTGACATAATTTGTTTACAAGAAGTACACATTAAAAAACAACATGAACAATTGTTAGTACAGCCAAAATTAGGGAAAATATTTACTTCTTTGACTCAATGTAAGAAAAGAGGAGTGGTTTTATACATTAAAGAGGCTACGCCAGCAAAATTGATTTACACCGATGAAGATGGAAGAGTATTAATGGTGGAAATAATGGACAATAATATAAAAATACTCTTGATTGCAATTTATGCTCTGAATGATAAACAAGAAGAATTCTATAAAAAAACTACACATGAAAATAACTGGACTGGACTATGTCAATATAATTATGATGGGAGACTTTAATGGAATTGTGGATAATAAACTGGACTATATAGCAGCAACAAAGCAAAATAGAAAGATTCTCCCTAAATCCTTTTTCAAAATGACAGACGAATTAACCTTAAAAGATATATGGAGAGAAAGAAATGCTAAAACCAAACAATACACTTTCTATTCAAATAGACATTTATCATGGTCCAGATTAGATATGATTTGGATCTCAACAGAATTAATATCTAGTGTTCAAGAAACAAATATTGAAACAAGTACTTGGGCAGACCATAACCCAATGACAATTAAATGGAAGGGACAAAAAAAAGGATCGAGATGGACGCTAAATAATACTATCTTAAAGGAGAAAGATTTTATACAATGGATTGAGAAAGAACTGGCTTTTTTTTTTAGAGAAAATAAAAAAGAAGATACTTCAATGCAGAATGTTTGGGATACAATGAAGGCATATGCCAGAGGCTTGATAATAGATTACATAAGAAAAAAGAGTATCAGGAAAAGGCAAGCCACTAAAGCCTTGGAAGATGAGTATTTGATTTGATTTGATTTGTCAATTGTTTACAAGATAATAAGTATAAGTGTATACATAGTTATGAATACATGAAATGGGTACATATAAGAAAAATATAAGAAAAATAAAAGAAACAATAGGACAGGGATGGTAGGCACGTTGGTGCGCTTATGCATGCCCCCTAGAGACTTCTTAGGAAAGGGGTGAGGTCAATAGTAGACAGTCTAAGGTTAAAGTTTTGGGGGTTTGGGGAAGAAACTACAGAGTCGGGTAGAGTATTCCAGACATTGATCACTCTGTTGCTGAAGTCGTATTTCCTGCAATCAAGCTTGGTGCGGTTAACCTTGAGTTTGTATCTGTTGTGTGCTCTTGTGTTGTTATGGTTGAAGCTGAAGTATTCATTGACAGGTAGGACATTGCAATGTATGATTTTATATACCATGCTTAAATCAGACTGAAGACGGCGTAATTCAAGGTTTTCTAGTTCTAGAATTTCAAGTCTGGTGGCATAAGGTATTCTACAACGAGTAGAGGAGTGGAGAACTCTTCTTGTGAAATATTTCTGGACTTTCTCAATTGTGCTAATATCAGATACGTAATGTGGGTTCCAGACTGATGAGCTGTACTGAGTATTGGTCTAGCAAATGTTTTGTATGCTCTAGTTAGTAGTGTGATATTACCAGAGAAAAAGCTACGTAGGATTAGGTTAACAACTCTTAATGCCTTTTTGGCTATGTAGTTGCAGTGGGCTCTAGCACTTAGATCATTAGAGGTGAGTATTCCAAGGTCCTTTACAGAGCTTGGATCATCAACAAGATCTTGACTATTCAGCTTGTATTTTATTTTCTGATTATTATTTTTTTGCCAATATGTAAGACAGAGCATTTATTTGTTGAGATTTGAAGTTGCCATTTGTTTGACCATTCTGATACATAGTCAAGATCTTTTTGAAGGGTAGCAGTATTGTCGGTGGTATTGAACAGCTTTACATCATCAGCGAAAAGAACGCAGTTGCTCTTAATATGATCACAGAGGTCATTTATGTAGAGTATGAAGAGAGTTGGTCCTAGAACACTGCCTTGGGGGACACCACTATTGACAGGTACAGAATTTGATAGGACGCTCCCAATTTTGACCATTTGTTGTCTGTTTGACAGGAATGCTTCTATCCAGTTATGCAGTTGTCCAGAGATACCATAGGATTTTATTTTTAGTAGTAGTTTGTCGTGTACCACTGAATCAAAGGCTTTACAGAAGTCTATGTAGATTGCATCTATTGTTTTGCCCTGATCAAGTTGTGTAGTCCATATGTTTTTTGCAGTGTAAGAGTTGCAGATTACAGGATAGTTTTTTCTGAAACCAAATTGTTTATTGGAGAGTAGGCTGTTTGTCTCTAAGTGGAGGATGATGGATTGGTTAATAATTGATTCCATGACTTTACAGGTGACGCAGCATAAGGAGATTGGTCTGTAATTTTCAACTAGGCTGGGGTCTCCCTTTTTGAAGATGGGGATGACCGTGCCTTGTGACCATAGGTTAGGCAAGGAACTGGTCCTGAAAGATTTTTCAAAGATTATGCTTAGAGGTTTGGCTATGGCAGTGGGTAGCTTTTTTAAGAAGTAGGCACATATTCCATCCGGTCCAATAGATAGAGATGGTTTTAGATTGCAAAGTGCTTTTTCAACATTGTCTTCTGTAAAATCGATATGTATTAGATCATTGTAGTTATCTGTGGTTCGGCTAGGAAATACTGGGCATGATCCATTGCTGTTTACAAATACTGAGCCAAAAAATGTGTTAAAGATGTTGGCTTTAATGGTGTCGTCGTAGCAGTCTTTACCATTAGGTCCTATCAGGGGTGGGATGGACCTTGAATCTTTTACTTTGTTGTTTACAAAATTGTAAAAAGCACTGGTGGGATTGGTGCTTAGAAGGTTTTCCTCTTGTTTAATGTGATAATTGGTGCATTCGGTCTTTATCTGGTGGCATAAATTTTTGTATCGGCTTTTGAAATTGGCAACGTGACCAGATTTGTTTTTCCGCCAGAGTGATCTCTTTTTGGATTGAAGTTTCCTTATTGTTATGGGCAATCTGTTTTTTTGTTTTGTTTTGGGAGTTGTTGTTGGTACATATAGTTTGATGACTCTTTTGACTTCAAGTAAAAATATGTTGTAATGGTCTTCAACAGTATTGCATCCAGTGAATAGAGATTGCCAATCAAGGGATGAGAGATCGTTGTCTATAAGATCATAGTTGCCTTTTTTGAAGTTATAATTGGGGATTACGTCATTGTGGTGGTTTTTGTGTGGACGTATGTTGAGACAAAAGTCAATCATATTGTGGTCACTGCTGGAAAAGGGTTGTTTAGTTTGTATTCCGTAAATTAAATTCAAACTATTGCAGAAGATGAGATCGAGGCAGTTGTTTAGTCTAGTGTTTTTGGTTACTAGTTGTTCCAGTCCCAGATTTGTAACAGCATAGTAGAAGGTTGCGTGTATGGTTTCAGTTGTACATTCATTTAGGGTCCAGTCAATATGAGGCAGATTGAAATCACCAAGAAAGATAAAAGGGTATGGGCAGAATGCTGCCCATGTTAGTAGTGTATTTAGCTTGTTTACATGTTCGATGTCATAATCAGGTGCTCTGTAACATAGTAAGAATTGAATTGTGATATTTAAGGATAGTTCACAGATAATGGTCTCGGGAAGAGCAAGCTCCTGGGTAACTTGGATATTTTTTAGATGTAAGGACTTTTTATAGAAGATAGCAACACCACCTCCTCTACGAATTTCACGATCTGATCGGTAAACATGATAGTCTCTTACTGTGGTAATGGAGTCAGGGAGAGATGCGTTGAGCCATGTTTCACAGACAAATATAATGTCAAATTTAGCCATATTTAGTAGGAGGAAAAATTCAGGTATTTTATTTACAAGGCTTCTTGCATTGAGTAGCTTGCATTTAAGGCCAGCAGTAGTTGGAGTTGAGGTAGTTAGGGGCGTGTGTGCCTAGTCTTGGGTGATGGTGGATTGGTTGAGGTAGGGTTGTGGTTGAAGGTTAAAGCTGAGTTGCGGGATGTGTGACTTACTTTTGATAAAAGTAAGTATAAAAGACTTGAAAAAGAATTACAGAAAATGCCACAGAAAAAAGATATTAAATTGAAATTGGACATAACTAAACATAAAATGGGTCTAATAGAGAAAGAAGAACTGGCACAGAAAATTAGAAACGCTAAACAGAATTACTTTGAAGATGCAAATAAACCAGGTAGATGGCTAGCATATAAATTGAGAAAGGAGAAAGAGTCAAGGAAAATATCACAGTTAATAGATGACCAAGGCCAAGTTTGCCATGGTAATAAGGAGAAAAAGGAAATTATTCGAGACTTCTATGGACAACTATATAAGCAAGAGAATATTGATGAGGAAAGTGTCAAACAGTATTTACAGAATGCTAACCTACCTAAGATATCTAAAGAGACTGAAGAAATGCTAGAAAGTAATATAACAATGATGGAATTAACGGAAGCACTTAAGAAACAAAATAATGGGAAAGCACCAGGTCCAGATAGGCTTCCGGCAGAATTCTATAAAACACTACAAGAATCATTGAGCATTCCATTGTTAGAAGTCATGAATGAAGCTATGTCAAAGAAGATGATACCTAAAACATGGCCAGAGGCTTATATTACACTTATTCCAAAAGAAGAGGCTGATCCACTGCAAATTAAGAATTATAGACCTATTTCTTTATTAAATGCAGACTATAAAATCTTTGCTTCAATTTTAGCAGAAAGACTTAAAAAATATTTAAATAATTTCATTCATCCAGACCAAAATGGATTTCTGCCAAAGAGACAAATTAGAGACAATATGAGAGTAATCCTGGATACTTTGGAATACTATGAGGCACATCCTGAAAAGCAAATGGCTTTGATATTTCCAGATGCTCAAAAGGCATTTGATAATGTGAACTGGACATTTATGCTACTACTACTGGAACAGATGGGTTTTGCCAGAAAATTTATTCAAGCAATAGAAGCCATTTATCATAAGGAAACGGCAAAGGTAATGATGGAGGGAGAACTTACAGATGTTATTAGTATAAGAAAAGGCACAAGACAAGGATGTCCCCTATCTACCTTGCTATTTGTATTGACCTTGGAAGTGTTGAATAGAAATATTAGGACAAAAGCATAAAGGGAATGAAAATTAAAAAGGAAGAATTCAAATTGCAAGCCTTTGAGGATGACTTAGCTTTTATTTTGGAAGATCCTTTAGAAACAGTTCCAAAGCTATTGGAAAAGATAGAGACATATGGCGAGGTGGCTGGTCTGAAAATAAATAAAGATAAAACAAAGATCTTGACAAAGAACATGCTACTAAGACAAAGAGAAGAACTGGCAGACTTGTTGAAAATCCAAGTCACGAACAAGGTCAAGTATTTGGGGATATACTTGACATCAAGATGTAGTACATTAAAAGAGAATAATTATATTAAACTTAAACAGATAGCCTTAGATCTGAAGAAATGGGAAAACTTACAATTGTCATTAATAGGGAGAATTTCAACAATCAAGATGAATATTTTACCCAGAATCTTATTTTTGTTTCAAACAATACCAATTAGGCTCGGAAAAGACTATTTTGAAGACTTAAATAAAATTGTGCTGAAGTATATATGGCAAGGTAAGAAAGCGAGGATAAAGCTAAAGCTCTTGCAAGATGCTAGAATTAGAGGAGGTTTTGGCCTGCCTAATTGGGAGTTGTACTACCAAGCTGCAAATTTGATGTGGGTCAAGGAATGGATAACACTAAGAAAGACTAGATTGTTGACACTAGAAGGTCATGATTTGCTGTTGGGTTGGCACGCTTTTTTATGGTATACGGGAACTAAAACACAGGGTTACTTTAGAAGACATTACATATGGGACTCTTTGTGGTTAAACTGGGAGAAGATAAAAAGACAATGTTATTTGAAAATTCCAGTTTGGTTATCGACTATTGAAGCATTTTCCTATCCTATAATCTATAAGAAGGAACAAACAGTTAGATATGGGGAATTATTGGATGAAAAGGGTGAATTTAAATCAATGCAAAATCTAGAGGAACAAGGTATAAAGATGAATTGGTTTTCATATGTGCAAATACACTCAAGGTATGATGAAGATTCTAAAACAGAGGGATTTTATGATAAACAGACTGATCTAGATAAGATTTTGACAGGTACTGATGAAAAGGTGATTAAAAAATTATATGGTTATTTACTGGGAATTAAGCTAGAGGAAGAACAAGTTAAAGAAACTATGATTGCTTGGGGGAAGAATTTGGATATGGGATTGATTTAGAGAAATGGCAAAAATTATGGTCACAAAATTATAAAATGACAATGTCAACAGCTTATAAAGAAAATCTGTATAAGATGTTTTACAGGTGGCACTTTCCCCCAACAAGGATAGCAAGAATGTTCAAGAATAAATCTGAAAAATGCTGGAAATGTCATCAGATACCTGGCTCATATTACCATATGTGGTGGACTTGTGAGGATGCTAGAAAATATTGGACTAAAATCCACATGTGGTTGGAAAAAATGACAAAGAAACGCATAGATTTGAAACCGGAGGTTTTTTTATTGGGAATCTTACCAGATACATACAGTAAAGACTTGAAATATCTGATTGTAAATGTATTAACAGCGGCTAGGATTGTATTTGCTAAAAATTGGAAAAATGAGAAAATACCATTGCAGGAAGAAATTATTAAGAAAATATTGGAATGTGCTGAGATGAGTAGATTGACATTTGAAATTAGAGAGCAAGAGGATAAACAATTCTATAAAATTTGGGACCTTTTCTATTAGTGGTTGGATGATAGAATACAATAATAGAATATTTAGAATGTTAGATAACAAGGAATATCTTTGTTTTTTCTTTTTCTTTTGTTATTTGACATCATATCTATAAAGTGTTTTTAGGATAGATTTGGTATGATTATATGATTTGTTATAGAATAAACTACCTAAATTATAGTTATCCCATAAAGTATGAATGAATAAAATCATAGTCAAATGATTTTCTAATAGTGATACTAGGATATATAAGTTTGGATTGATAATATGAGTTATTATGTAATGTAACTGTAATTGAGACTACGAAATGAATGCACAAAACTGATGAACCAACCAACACACTGCTTGTATATAAGTATGGAAGAGAGCTGATGTTTTTATGTTTTGTTTGCTTTGTTTGTTTTTAAAAAAACAATAAAATTGTTTTAAAAAAAATGCAAGCTGTGTTTGTTTTAACACATAAACTCACTCAAAACCTTTAAAAGACTTTGGTTATGTTAATAAAAATTATGCACCTCAATCCGACTACAGAAATTTTTATCAAAGTACTAATTTTGCGTGGTGTCTATGAGTGAAAAGTTGATTAAACATGTAAATACAGCTTAACACTGAAAGCGTGCAGGACTTTTTCACACAGCTGTACATATTTCTACTTACTTTGAGGTCTTGGGCTTCTTGTTATTCTCATCTCACTCACTTATTTGGGTTCTTCTTCTTCTTTACTCTCTGGTTCAACTTCTTTTTCTTTTCCTCTCTCCTTTAGTTGGGGTTCCTTTTCTGCCCTTATCCTTGTTTCTTGGACCCTTGCCTCTAATACCTCTCTCTCTTCTTTTTCTTCCTCTTTGCCAAAAAGCTAGTTGTATAATTCTTCCACTTGTTCAACTGTATCTATTCTGAATCTCTTGCCTCTTCAAGTCACCAGAATGCTCTCTGGCATCAGCCACCTGAAGTTGATGTCATGTTTATTTAGCAATGATGTCAGAAATGGATATGATCATCCTAGTTCTATAATTCTTCTAGGTACCTGCTTTAAAACTGTCAGTTGCTTTCCTTTATATATTATCTGCTCGTCTCTTGTTCTGTTTAATATTTTATCCCTGATCGATTTTTTGACAAGCCTCACATGCAGTTCCTTTGGGAGGTTATTCCTTCTTGCGTAGTTCATTTGGATTATGTATGTTTCATCTATCTCATTGGACATCTCATCTTTTTCTATACCCGATGCCTTTGCCATCAGATCTGCCATCAGATCTGGTAGGTCCTTTCCCTTTTCTTCTTTCATATTTTGAAATTGCAAGAAATGTGCCGCTTTCTCTGATTCCAGCATAGGTATCGTCAATTCCAGTTCTTATTTCCCTGCATCAGTTTCACACTCAGCTTATCCACTCTTTTCTCTTCCTTCACCATTCTGTCTTCTGTCTTTTGCAACTTCTATTCATTTTTGAAAATCTGTTCTTAAAAGTTTTCAAATTTTTCATCCATCTTTATTTTTTCTTTTAGTTCCTAGGTGTCATTTCTCACTTTTCCTGTTTCCTTTTTCCAACTCATCATGATTTCTAACCATTGTTTCCTGCATTGATTGCAGCATGGCCTGAAGGTCTTTAAATGAGTTGGACCTCTCTCTGTGTAACATATCCTCAATTGATCTTTGATTTGTGGGGATAGAGGTTGTGGAAAAAGTGTGGGATGTTGGCTTCTTCCCTGTCCCTATCTTGGTCAGAACTCAGCAGTGCCTCCATGGAGCTCTCTGCTCACACAGCCATTTGCGCTGACAGCTAGCCCTGCCTTCCCAATTGTAACATACGTTTTCAATGGTGAGTATAAAATTAGATATTGTGATTTATCAGTTATAATTTATAGCTTGATATTTAACAATTACCATAGTGTGACATCTTAAATGTATGGGTTAGTTTTGATGATTTATAATATCAACATTAGAAGTATTTAAATCTAAAATAGCAAGAATTTCATTGATTAGTAAATTGAAAGTACATTGCTTTTATTTCTTTATAAATAAATTGAATGGAAACTCTGTTACTGATAATTTCAAACAAACTTAATATTGCAGTAACAACAAAATAAAACATTAATATGTCAGTTTTCCAGATGGAAGTAGAGGTAATAAAAATTACACATTATTTCACAACTTGAATTTGGTACAGTTTGAAAGGGAAAAATAAATAAATAAATAAATAATAAATAAATAAATAAATAGAAAGAAAGAAAGGAGAAAATTGAATTAAAGTTATTCTTACTATTAATATGCAAACCATAGTCACTTATAGAAAATATACAGTGCTCAGTTAAAAAAAAAAGATTTTATATTCCAGATTCAAAGATGTTTTAAAGTTATAAATCTGAAGCATATAAATTTAATAAATACATAGATATATCTGTATTTTAATTACAGTTTTGCAAAACTACATTTCTCAGTTAAATAGCTATATATTACATTGTGATAAAGTATACTGCAGTTGTTAAACTTAGGGTTCCACCCGTACCTATGGAAGCTCATTTTAATCCTATGTTTGTCTTTCATAGGATTGTTCTGGGAAAAATATATATAAGCTCATACCAATTCCCCCCCCCCCTCCAAAGTACACCAAATGTTAATAAAATTATTCAAATCACTTTTTTAAGTTTGTGTTTTTATGGAGAAATTTTGTTTTGGCAAATAGCAATAGCCCTTACACTTATATACCACTTTATAATGCTTTACAACCCTATCTAAGTGGTTTACAGAGTCAGCATATTGCCCCCAACAATCTAGGTCCTCATTTTACCCACTTTGGAAGGATGGAAAGCTGAGTCAACATTGAGCCTGGTGGGATTTGAACAGCCAATAGTCAGCAGAAGTGGCCTGCAGTTCAGCACTCTAACCACTGCACCACCGTGGCTAAATGAGGAAAATTATCTTTAAATGTTTTTAGTTTCAGTTTTTAAAATTCATAGTTAATCATCTTATATTAATTCATATCTGATTTGCAGAGTTTTAATAAAATAAAGCCTGAGTGAATACTCCCTTTGAAAATGCAGTAAATTGAGGATTCCTGGGACATCGTTTAAAAGGAATGTTATATTATAGCAGCTGTTCTATAACATATTTTTCATTTATATAATACCATGATCCCAGATTGCTAAAAAATTAAATGGGTAGTTATGTTAAATACACAGCTAATAACAAAAGTAATGAAGCCTGTATGAAAGGCAAGTGAGAGTCTGGCATAAATAGATTTTGTTGAGAAAACAATGAGATGTACAGCACTGCTTGCAAAATACTGGTAAAAAATGTGTATTAAAACTATCATCATATAAATCTGAAATTTTTGAAATGATTTGCCACAAGGCTCTATATTTTATTTTTACAGTATTTTTTAAAATTTTGATTGCTTCTTCCTGGACATAATATAAAATTTTTCTTTTACTTGCATGATAGCTATATTTTGTGTGTTATTTGAGTTCGATAATACATTATTGTGGATGCATTTAATCCTCAGCAAATAGATTGCAGATTAATTGTTTGATTAATAGATACATTTGTATTTATTTTATAGTATTTATGAATCCATTATATATGGATACATATAATGTATGTATTAGTATATAGATAGGCTTTGCTTAACAACCATTTGTTCACTAGCTGTTCAGAATGGTGCTGAAACCAGCGCCTGAACTTATGGTTGTTACAGTCACTCCCAATTTTCACTTACGACAAATTTCCAAGTGCTCTGCAATTATCTGATCATCATATACTATCTTCCCTACTGACTTCCCCAGAAAAAGGTCAATAGGAAGCCGGCAGGGAAGATTGCAAGCAATTACCACCTGGCTAACTCCTGGGCTGACTGAAAAAAGTCAATTCCAAAATCCAAGCTTGGATTTTGGGGCATATCTTTTTCAGCCAGCTTCTCTGAGAACAAAAATGCTGCTTGCCAGATATAGATTGGAGTAGAGAAGTGGTGGCGAACTATGGCACGCATGCAGAGGTGGCGCTCGGAGCCCTCTTTATGGGCACGTGCACCGTTGCTTCAGCACAGAGTTTGCCAATTGGGGCAGCCCCAGTGGGATCAGGCATCCAGCGGGGCAGCCTAGGGGGCAGGGTCCTCTCCCTGGCAGAAAGTGAGGAGGAAAGAAGAGCCTGATGGAGAGGGAGCTGCAGAAGTGGAGACCGATTCCAATCCCCTCCTTGAGCCCTCTACCCCTGGAGAAAAGAAACAAGGAAAGACTAACATGAAACACTTGGTTAGAAAGAACTGCAGCCTTTCTCTGCAGCGGACAGTGGCACCAAGGTTGCAGGCCCGTCAGGCAGTGCCGTAGACAGCCCTTGCTTGGCCAGATCCTGAATTAACTGTCTTAATTTGGCTACTGTGGTAAAGTCACCCCTTAAATCTTGATTTAATTTATAAATACATACAACTATAAACAAATCAGTTATACAAACTACACCTAAAGTGATTTTACTGCCTTTCTTTTGCCCAGGTATTTTTCAGGATTTACAATACATGCATTCAGTGTCTATAGTCCAGAGCATAAATACATGTGTGTTGAACAGAGTTGAAAGGGACTTTGGAGATCTTCTAGTCCAGCCCCCTGCTCAGGCAGGAAAACTGAGGATGGCAAACTCTGAGTAGAGGTCTTGGGAAAGGTGTCAGAAAAACAAAATAGCACTTAGAAAGGGCCTTGCGGGGAACCCTATACCATTTCAGAGAAATGGCTACCCAGTCTTTTCTTAAATACTTCCAGTGATTGAGCACCCAGAATTTCTGGAGACAAGCAGGTCTACTGGTTCTCCTTAGTTTTAGGTTTCTTCTGTTTGTTCAGTTTCCATACATTGCTTCTTGTTTGCCTTCTAGTGCTTTGGAAAATACACTGCCCCCCCCCGTCTATAGATACATTGAAGCTGGGTGTGACAAGGAATGGCTGGGAGGGGAGGGGCCAGGCAAGGCACCCCTTGACATGAGTGACATTGAGTTGGCCACGCCCACACAGTCACATGGCCACCAAGCATGCCCACCCAGACACATGACTACCAAGCCACACCCACCCAATCACATGACCACCAAGCTGTGCCCACCAAGCAAGCCACACCCACAGAACCAGTAGTAAAAAAATTTGAATCCCACCACTGCTACCAATGATAATTGAAGTTTCCCCCATGTTTCCAAATCTTTCTTGCTTTGTTGCATTGGCTTATTATAGTTATCCTCCTTTATTGATGAGCATCTTGCTATCAGCCATATTCCTAAATATTTAACTTTTTTGTGATTTGCAATTCAGTTTTCTCTTCTAATTCTCTTTTCTGATTATCTCTGAGATTTTTAACTAATATCTTTGGTAATATCTTTAATGAATATCTTATCTTTGTTAATTTTGAGGCCTGCTACTTTGCCAAATTCTTCTATTTCTTTTAATAGTATCATTCCCAAATCAATCGGGTCTTCTAAAAAGAATACCAAGTCATCTGTGAATGCCTGCATTTTATATTCTTCATTTTTATCTTGCTTCCTGTTTTTTTGTCTAATCTGCACTAATAAGACTTCTATTGAAAGGATAAAAATTAGAGGTGACAACGGACATCCCTATTTTATTCCCTTAGTTATGTTGAACCTTTCTGTAAAATCACCATTTATTATCATACTAGCCTTCTGCATGGAATATATTGCTGCTATCATTCTTTCAAAATTTGGCCCAAAATTCATGTCTTTTGTTTGTTGAATAAAGAAGTCCCAAATCAAATTATCGAAGGCTTTTTGCGCATCTAAGAAAATCAGTGCCACTTGTTTCTCTAGGTATGCTTCATAGTATTCTAGTACATTTGTTACTATCATAGTATTATTTCTAATTTGCTTTTCAGTAGAAATCCATTTTGGTCTATATGTATTATTTTGTTTAATAGTTTTTTCATTCTTTCTGACACTGTTGTCATAAATATTTTATAGTTGGCATCTAGCAACGAAATAGGACTGTAATTTTGGATTTGTTGGTGGTCAGTACCTTCTTTGCATATTAGGGTAATTTAGCCTCAGCCCACAGTTTCAGCAGTTTTGCTTCTAGCAATACCTCATTATATACTTCCAACATTGAAGGTTCCATTATTTCATACATAGTCTTTTAAAGTTCCCCGGGGTTTTATTACTTTTCTGCTTGTACACTGCTTTTTTCAGTCCTGTGTGGGTTATTTCTTGTTCAAGATTTCTTTTCTATCTTCTGTTACTGAAGGTAAACCTTTCTCTTTTAGATTTTGATAAATCTTCTCCTTTTCTATTTTGTCCTGTCTATACAAGTCTTCCATCCAAAGCTGCTTCTGCTTCACAGCCGAGTTTCAGCTGTCAAGCCTATAATTAACTTTGAGGCTTAGTGGCTTGTGTTTTAAAGACTCAGCCTGCATTAGCAGCCTTTGTTTTTGGACTGCCTGATTGAGAACAGGAATGAGTGTGTATGCTGGCTATCCCAGTCCATTAGTCCTGCCACCATAGCTCAACTGTTCGCAGCAGCAGCAGCAGCAGTCAGTAAGCAGAGCATGGTCGCATCACCCTGCTGAAATAAGGCTGTTAAGATGGCTGAGCAATTCCTGTCAGCAGACAGTATGGTAGATCAGGGAGCTTCTACTTTGGCTCAGCCTAGGAAGACCAGCTCCAGAAGAGCTAGGTCAGCTAGCCAAGGTGCTGCTGAAAAGAACAAAGTGAAGGCCATCTACTCCAGGAAGCCTTCAAGGGCTAAGAGAAAGATGCCAACAGGAGACAGAAGGCTCTGGAGAAGCAACTCTCCAGAGCTGAGAAGAGAGCTTAGCAGCAAAATATTTTTCTCCCTCCTCAGACAACAACTGCCATCTCCCACCCTCAACAATCCAATGTTGCAATTCTAATGAACTGGTTACCAGAGGGTGAGAGTGATCAGTTAGAATTCCCCATTCCAGTCATTCAAGAGGATGTTTAGCAATTTCCCTTTGCCTGCCTAGCAACAGAGTTGACTGAACCTCAGGTCAGGGATAGGGAATTTGCTCCAGTAGCTACCTTTACTCCCACTGCAGTTGGGCTTCCTCTGTCTGAGGACCTTAAATCCCTCATCTCACAGGCAATTTCCCATGGGGTAGCCTCTACCTTACAGCTCAGAAGATACCCTCCATCCATAACTTCTGAACCTCCCCAACAGCTGTCCCATCACTCCCAGCTTCCTGTGGGAGGGGGACAGGAGCAAAGGTCGGTATCTCCCTCCCAGTCCAGTAGAAGTAGAGCATCTGTAATAGAGGATGAGGACCAGAGGGAACAGGGGTTCTCAGATGATTACCAGGACCTCCCTGATCCCCCACCATTCACTGGACTCTTCTGTCCAGTGTTATTTAAATCTCTTCTTCACAAAGCCAGGGCTGTGGTCCAAATAGGAACCACACCCAGTGCAGCCGTTGCACCAGTGGAGCCCCAAGGGCCTAACAATGTGGTGTTCTCTGAACATACATAATGCAGGAGGACATCCCCTGCCCCAAACCTTTATTGGACGTGGTTAAGAGGCAGTAGAGCCAGCCTGGCTCCTTTCCTAACCCAGGAAGGAATGACAGGTGATTTTTCAACATGGCTCCTCTTTACCTGATGTCCTAAAGCTGCCCTGGCTTCTCTGGTCTTCTCCTCAGCAATATCTGTGGGCATTGCAGAAGCCCTGAAGGTGGAAGATAAGGCAGAAATTTAATTCCCCTCTTGCTAGTGCCTGGGCAATAAATGCGGCTACATCCACCTCCTTTTTTTGCTAGCTGCAAACGAGAGTCCCTCCAGAGGAGACCTGAATACATCAAGATATCAACAAGTTGGCGGCAGCTGCTGAATTTTTAGCCAACTCCTCCCTACATGCTGCCAGTTCTCCAATATCACCTCCTGCCATTTATTATGGCTTTGCCAATGGCAGGAAGATGCCAAAACTAAGTGGAGATTAGCTTCAGCCCCGTATAGGGGTTCCTCACTGTTTGGGGAAGCTCTGAATCTCTTCCTCACAGAAAATAAGGACAAATGCAAAGTCCTGGCTTTGGTCACCAGAAGAGCTGACAGATGGACAGTACCATATGTCATTTCTCCTTTCGCTCAGTGGACATCACCAATGACCAGTCACAATTCCAATGACCTTTCCCCTTTAGATCTGATCATCAACAGGACAGATTGGGGTTTAGGGACAGGTGCAGGCAGCAACCCAAGTCCAAGCAGCCCTTTCATGGAGCAGGGGTCGCCCCTTTCACCATTCCCAAGTGACTACCAGGACCCTTCTCCCATTGGAGGGCACCTAGCCCTATTTACATCCCAACGGGAAAAGACTACCACTGACTCGTGGGTTCTCAACACATTAAGATTTGGCGACATCCTAGAATTTCTCTCCATGCCTCTGAGGCACTTTATCCGTCGCTCCATCTCCAAGAACTCTACCAAGAGGAATCTGATGAACGTGGCAAATCAACACCTATTGGACATCCAGGCCTTTGGCAGGAGGGTGCTTCAGCGAGTTCATGTTGATAGGGGGACTCAAGACCAGACCAATTCCCGCCCATAGGGATAGCCAGGCTTTGGTATGTCCCATGTGTGGATTCTCCAATTGACGTGCTGGAGAAAGAGCATTGTCTTATCTGAACGCTTCTTTTTAGCACGGTGATGGAGAATCCACTTCCCCCTTGGAGGCAATCAGGTCCCTCATCCAGGACAGGAAGAGCCAATGCCACCAAAGAGTCCTTCGGATACCTGTGCCTTCGTTATGAACTGGGAAAGTGACAGTTGACAGAGGGGCATGGTGAAAAAATGAAGGATTCAGTCTCTGGGCAGAAAGACATGTATCTACCCCATGTGTGGATTCTCCATCGTTGTGCTGAGAAGAAGTGTTCAGGTAAGACAACGCTCCTTTTACATCTTCCTGTAATGAAATTTTTTCCCCATTTTTCTTTATTTGGGTTATATACACTTTTGTTATTCCATGTGGGTATGTTTTAGTGGTGTCTCATAAATTTTGTAGTGTGTATTGATTCTTATTCTCTTTGAGAAATATTTCCAATTCTTTTTTAATTGGTTGGGTATACTCTTTTTCTTTCAGAATTATGTGTATTCAGTATCCATCTTCTATTTTTTTTTCTTTAGGCCTTTCCAAATTATTTTCAAAAGGTTGTGGTTTGCCCAAGTATTAGATATAATCTCTATTGAGTCTATATTATTTCTTATTTCTCTGTTCATCCAAACCATATCAATCCTAAATTTATGGGGGTTAGAATAGAAAGTGTTGTGGCTCCGGGCTTGGATTCAGCTCCTGTGATTGATATGAGTTCAAGTGAAGAGGTTATGGCAGAACGATATGAACCAGCCTGGCTTACTGATTGGACTGATAACCAGGATGAGGAGATGGACGTGACAAAGGACGACAGACCTGATGTATTAGAATTGTCAGGACCTTTGACCTCCTCTAGTTCCTTATCTGATCAACAGCCGGGAATGGCTGACAGGGAAGTTTTGAGAGAGTCTTCTAGTGGAGATGAGAACTTGGAAAATTTGTGGTTAAATGTAAAAAATAGAAGACGGTTGAAAAGGCAAAATCAGCTGGAGCGAATGAGAAGGGCAAGTCAGTAAATTAGCACGTTGCCTTAATGAGTATAAAAGGACACAGCTGGGCTGGTACATTTCGCCAGGAACAAAATAACTATTTGAGTGAAGACGTTACAGCAAAGAGCTTTGAGGCTGAAGATTTATTGCCAGGACTGGTTTGCCGGACAGAGTAAAGATTTATGCTGTGGTTTCTGCCAGCCGTTATCTTGTAAGACTTCTTTCCGTTTGATTTAATTGTGAAACGGCTGCTTTCTGTTTTGTTCATTTGAATTTCGAAGGGGAGTCATAACAAGAAAGTGTATTTATTTTCTTTCAAATTTAGCTCTCTCCAACTGTCCCTCAGATTTAATTCATGAGTCATCTCGAAAAATGGTTTTGGCAAAATTTTCCTCTTATTTTTTTAATGTTTATGTAGTCTTTATTGATGTCTACCATTGCATTAAAGTTCTCCAGTAAGCAGATGTTCTCCTGTACTGTTTCTATTATTTTTTTCATGTAGTTTGCTATAAAATTTCTTTTGGTTGTCATTTGGGGCATAAATTACTACCAATAATACTTGCTTTTGTTGTATTTTAATTTCAATCATTAGTGTTCTTCCATTATCATCCGAGTAGATTTGTTTTGCTTTTAGCCTTTCTTTGATATACACTGCTATTCCTTTTCTTGTCAGCCAATGAGACGTAAAGTTTCTCTAATTTTACTTGTTCTAAATAATTCTTGTGCTGTTTCTTAATATGTACTTCTTGAAGACATATTATATCCGCCTTTTGTTTCTGTAAATTTGTAAGTATTGGTTTCCTTTTTATGGGGGAATTCAGTCCATTGATATTTTTTGTTATTAGCTTAAGCTCTTCTTCCATTTTATTGTCTATATGTCTGTCTCTGTCTTCTATTTGTCCTATTATCTCTCTGTGCTCTTGTTCTTATCCCCCCTCTTTCACCTCTTTGCTTCACTCTTCTTGCTCTTTTTTTTTTGATTGTTGCTTCTCTTGACTTCTGCTTTCTAGTTCTTTGCTGCTACATTTTTCTTCTGCTACTATGAATTGATCGTAAAACTCTTGTGCCTTATCTAGGACTGCAGAAAAAACGATTACTACCAACCTGCCTTCAATCGAGGACCTGTATACTGTATACTTTCAAAAAGAGGGCTGTGTAAATATTTACAGACCCCTCACATCCTGGACATAAACTGTTTCAACTCCTACCCTCAAAACAATGCTATAGAGCACTGCACACCAGAACAACTAGACACAAGAATAGTTTTTTCCCTGAACGCCATTAATCTGCTAAACAAATAATTCCCTCAACACTGTCCAACTATTTACAAAGTCTGCGCTACTATTATTGATAATCTTCTCTTCACTCCTTATCATCCACTCACCCCAAGACTGTAACTATGTCGATTGTATCCTTATGATTTATATTGATTGTATAGTATGATTTGATTGCTTATTGTACTCTATGACTATTTTTTTTAAATACATTTTTATTGGTTTTTAAAAACAAACATAACATAAAAATATCAAACCATCTTCCATATGTGTACATACAGTGTGCTGGTTGGTTTACGAATTGTTTTGTGCTTCCATTTGTTAGTCTTCAATTACAATTACATTGCATATAATCTCGTATTTTCAATCAAAAATTAAATACCTTAGTATCATTATTAATCAATCATTTGACTATACTTTTAATCATTCATGTTTTACAAGATAATCATAATTTACTTAGTCTGTTTTATAACAGTTCATATTATCATCCCAAATCTATCCTAAACTCATTTTGTAGATATAATAAGAAAGAAGTACATCTTTATACTTTATTTTCTAAGAGTCTACATATTTCATTGCTGTATTTTATTGTCTAACCATTGATAGAATAGATCCCAAATTTTATAAAATTGTTTATCCTCTTGTTCTCTAATTTCAAATGTCAATCATCTCATTTCAGCACATTCTAATATTTTCTTAATGATTTCCTTCTGTGATGGTATTTTCTAATTTTTCCAGTTTTTAGCAAATACAATCCTAGCCGCTGTTAATACATTTACAATCAGGTATTTCAAGTCTTTACTATATATTTCAGGTAAAATTCCCAATAAAAATATCTCTGGTTTCAAGTCTATATGTTTTTTCGTCATTTTTTCCAACCACATGTGGATTTTAGTCCAGTATTTTTTAGCATCCGCACAAGTCCACCACATATGGTAATGACTATTATTAAGTGTTGTACCTGATGATTCTGACTCTTGATGAATGTATCTTTTCTTTTATGCATACTGAAAGCATTTGCACCAAGACAAATTCCTTGTGTGTCCAATCACACTTGGCCAATAAAGAATTCTATTCTATTCTATTCTATTCTATTCTATTCTATTCTATTCTATTCTATTCTATTCTAGTTAATCTCTGCTCATATGGGTATTGATTGCTAGTGAGATGTTCTGATCTTTTGGTTTCCTCTTTTGAGTGGTATTTAGATATTGTTTATCTCCATATGGCTTTTGATGGTTGATTTTCCTCTGAATACCAGGCCTTCAGAAATTCTTTGGCATTTTAGACTTGAATTGATCTAGGATTTCACAGTTTCTCAATTGAAACTATGGTTAAATCTGTCCTTGTGTTATGAACTATGGTTGAATCTGTCCATGTGTTTATTTATTAAACCGTTTAGCTCAAGGATTGGCAAACTATAGGCCTCATGTGTTCCCCAACAATTACTTTGCACCACCAGACAATTTCCAGACAATTTCCAGAAAACATTTATCAAAATTAAGTGGATGACATCATTTTTGCTAAAATAATTAAAACACGTACATAAAGCTCTGGCAAGTACTAATGTGCCAGTTTTGCCAATTAACCCTTCAGATAGATTAAAGTTTTGGTTTTTTTTCTCTTTTATTCATATAGTCACATTATGCACCATGAATCCTGCCATTCAAATACATGAAAACAAATGACACACAAAATAGCTTCCCAATCCTGGGTCAGGCACTTAAAAACATTAAATGTTTAGGGAATACAAAATTATTTTTTTTCAGTGTGTTTTCAAGTCATAGGCATACAGATAAAGAGTTTTCTTGTGTCATTTGAAGATAAAATTAAACAATCCCTTTGTGTTTCTCAATTAATTCATCCCAAAGCATTTTTTAAAGTTCATTAGTTAGGAGTACTCTGGTGGGCTGATTATAATTTAAATTTGCATCCAGTTTATTTGTTCTTCTTCTTCTCCTTCTCTCAAATTGTAGGGGGAAATTTGCTGTAGTAAAGAAATGTATAAACAGACAGACAGAAAAAGAGTTTGCAGCAAAGTTCATGAGGAAAAGAAGAAAAGGCCAAGACTGTCGAATGGACATAATTCATGAGATTGCAGTCCTGGAATTGGCACAATGCAATCAATGGGTTATTAACTTGCATGACGTATATGAGACACCAACAGAAATTATTTTGGTTTTGGAATAGTAAGTAATACCTTTTTTTGTCTTAGTGTAGCATGTTTGAGCTTTTAATATATGCTTGATGAAATAACTTCAGTTTCCTCTAATTTATTTTGATTTTATCCTGCTTTATCTCTGGAGTTCTGAATCACATCCAAGAAACAGGCAAAATGAACAAAGAAAATGGGAGATGATCATATGAAGTATAGAATAAGGTTTCTGTTTTGAAACAGAAAAATATGTCAGAAATATTAGAGTTTACTAATAGTGGAAGCAAAGCACCCTAGATAAATGGTTTGGATTCTTATTATTTTCTGCTGTAAGTGTGATTAGCTGAGGTTCCTCCAACGGCTATAAGACTGTTCACATGATTCTGGGATATTGCAACTGTCATAATTGCAAGCTAGTTGCCAAGCACCCAAACTGTGTTATATGACCTCAGAATGGTGCAACAGCTATAACTTTGAGGATGGATTGTAAGTCATTTTTACTGATGCTGTCTTTACTTCTAATCATTGTTAAACAGATTAGGAACACAAGTTAAAATAGGGAAGAAAATGGTAAGTGAACACTTATCTACCCTAGACGAGTTCAAATCATCAGGACCAATGGATTACACCCCAAGGTTCTGAAGAACTGGCAGATGTGATCTCAGAACCACTGAACTAATTATTTCAAAGTTCCTGAAGCACCAGGAAACTGCCAGAGGACTGGAAAAGAGCTGATGTAGTTCCCATATTCAAAAAAGGAAAAAAAAATAGATCCAGGAAACTACAGACCCATCAGCCTGACTTCAATACCAGGGAAGATTCTGGAAAAGATAAGCAATGAATCAGCAAACACCTAGAAGCAAACAAAGTAATAACCAAAAGCCAGCACGGGTTTGTCAAAAACAGATCATGCCAGACTAATCTTATTGCATTCTTCGACAAAATGACAAAATTACTTGACCAGAGGAATGCTGTCGATATAATTTACTTGGACTTCAGTAAGGTATTTAACAAGGTAGACCACAATTAACCTAAAGAACGGTTGCTGGAACTGGGTATGTCTAGTCTTATGAAAAGAAGGACTAGAGGTGACATGATAGCAGTGTTCCAATATCTACGGGGCTGCCACAAAGAAGAGGGAGTCAAACTATTCTCCAAAGCACCTGAGGGTAGAACAAGAAGCAATGGGTGGAAACTAATCAAGGTGAGAAGCAACTTAGAACTAAGGAGAAATTTCCTGACAGAACAATTAGTCAGTGGAACAACTTGCCTCCAGAAGTTATAAATGCTCCAACACTGAAAGTTTTTAAAAAGAGATTAGATAACCATTTATCTGAAATGGTGTAGGGTTTCCTCCCTAAGCAGCGGGTTGGACTAGAAAGCCTCCAAGATTACTTCCAACTCTGTTATTCTAATAGATACAATGTCCCCATAGAACATTATTCCTCTTTGTTTCTTCTCCCTTCTCTCTTCCTTTCCAGCTAGCAGATAAATAGTTACTGATGGGGGAGGGAGTAAACAAGGAACTGTGGGACTGGCCTGGAAACTGTCATGGAATGTTGAAAATGATGATACCATGATTGCAGCAGCAGTTTAGTAATTCAATTCATTATAAGCCAATTCTGAGCTTCTCTAGAAAGAAGAGTATATTAGTTAATTGCCTTATTTCTAGAAAAGGCCCTCTTTATACCACTTCTTATACAAAGGGAAGGAAAAAGGTTGATTGCAGCATAGCATAGTCACTGCTCGTTTTAAAGAGAACTGTTACTTGTCATGTCTAGATAAATTATTTTAACATCGGAAGGATTTAAGCAAACTGATTATTTGATTAACTTTTATTTTCAGAATTGTCTTTTGAAGATTTAGATATGTGATTTAAAGTTGAAAACAATATTTGGTTTAGGAAGATTTTTTAAAATAAATATTGCTTGAATGAGATATTGCAAGGAGTGTTTCTTTGGTAGAAACTTTATACTTCTTAAATTTTCTAAAGACAACTCATGCATAAAAATACATTTTTGTAGAAATTTATTTTTAATTTTTACATTTTTATATCAGGTTTAGTTAATTCTTTATTATATAATTGATTTGCTGTTGAATTTTGCTATTAAGTGTTTTGATTTCCATGGATGTATTTTTATTTGAATTTTAATATTTTCATTGAAATGTTTTAACTTATTAAAATAATCGGAAGCATAATTTGTAATATAAAGATGAGATATAAATGTAATTAACAGTGAATAATTGGAAATTATAAACAAATATTCTTATTCTCAGTGCTGCTGGTGGAGAAATCTTTGACCACTGTGTAGCTGAAAGAGAAAATGCCTTCAAGGAAAAAGAAGTTAAGCATTTCATGAGGCAGATTTTACAAGGAGTTTCCTTTTTACATCAAAACAATATAGTTCATCTTGACTTGAAGGTAAGGTTATTACCGTCTGAAGAATAGAAGCAATATTAAGAATCCATTTATCTCATAAACTCTTCATTATATTAAAAGTTTTATTTTTTTAAGTGTTTTGATTGCTTATTTTGAAGAATACATTGTGACATTTTAGAGATTTTGATTTTTGGTGGAAAAGACTTCTGCCTACAATAGAACTTCCGGTCACTATCATAATCCATTCCATGACTTTGGTCACAACCCAATTTGATCGTGATCGGAAATGAGACTGACTGTGTATGCGTGTAAAAAAAATGCCACGGAAGGGGAAATAGGCATGATTGTGTTTGATCGCCATCCAAGTATTAGTTCATGACCAGCTGCAAATTTTTCTGAAATGTTTGGTCATCACCCAATTTGGATGTGGTCAAAAGCATTCGTTACCAGGGGTTCTACTATATTTAGGAACATCTTTTACCTTGCCAAACTGTTCTTCAGTTGACCCCCAGTATGTACTGCAGGTTATGTTATCTCTGTTTTTTTTCCTGATGGTCAGTTATACATCCAAATATAATGTTACGCAATTGTATAGAGCTTGGACTAAGAATTTTCTAATATCACATATTTTGGTACATATTCGTTGTGCACACATGAACCAGCTTTTGCTTTGTTCCTCAGTTTCTTGAAACACTAATAGGAAACCTGGCATACCTGCCAGTTCAGGTACCTGCAGAAGGGAAGGGAACATATTTATGTAAATGCAGATAAAAAAAATACAATTTTAGATAAATAATTAATCTACATGATTTTTGACTATTATAAGTATGGGGTAATTAATGTTTACCTCCCATGTGATAAGGCAGTGCATCAAGCCAAAGAAGTTTTTTCCCGAAAGCCATCACTCTGTTAAATAAATAATTCCCTCAACACTGTTCAACTATTTACAAAGTGTACACTATTATTACTTTTAATCTTCTCACCACTCCTTATCACCCATCCCATCCCGCTTGACTGTTTCCTAGTATGATTTGATTATTGATTGTACCCTATGACTATCTTTAAGTTAAGTTATGATTCTTGATTCTTAAAGAATGTACCTTTTCTTTATGTATACTGAAAGTATTTACACCAAGACAAATTCCTTGTGTGTCCAATCACACTTGGCCAATAAAGTATTCTATTCTATTCTATTCTATTCTATTCTATTCTATTCTATTCTATTCTATAAGGATTAAAACAAAAAAATTTAACATGAGTATCTATTCCTACTAATGCTTGAAACTGTAGTGCTATCTTGCAGTGGTTTGATTATGGGATGTTATGTTGTATATAATGGAAAATGATAATGCATTTATTTTAGTCTGGTTCCTAGACGAATTGATGCCAGTTGATCTACAATGTTACAAATTAATATTATTTCTGAGCAAAGCATTTGTAAGGACAAGCAAAGTCTACTTTGATTCCCCAAATAAGATAACCAATAATATATTACAATGCTGTGCCACAGAAGCTAAAGAAGATTGCACATCCAGAAAATGCAAGAAACTTCATGTCACAAAAGGAAGGCAGAAGAAATATATGCAATATTGGTATATGGGAAGATCCATGATCATCTTAGGGAAAACAATAGTATCTAGTGTGAAAACCAACTTTTCCTTTGGAATTTCAAATAGTTTCATCAATTTTGCTATCATGACATAACATTGGTATAAAAACATTGTTTTCAGTATCAATATCCAGAGATCCAGTTACTAGTGATTTGAATGTTAGGACAAAAAAGATATATAAGAGTATAATCTTGCTGTAGGACATAAGGCATTATTATTATGGTTCGTTGTATAGTCAGATTTGGCGTTTTGTTCTTGCTTCTTAGCACACATTACTGAGCAACATTTGTGGGAGCCCTTTGAGGAGCTTCTCTGTGGGTAGGACTCAGCAGCTGAATAACAATCACGCTGTTCTCATTCTGCCACTTGGAAATCTCATGACATCATCACTGGATGAATACCTGGAAATTTTACAGATATACCAGCAATTTTTAAACTAAGTTCACAATGTGCCTTTTTATTATTTTCCATCTTGGGATTTATAGCATCATGTAAGCTTTTGTTTCAAAGTTTAGGCCTAAAGATTTAGGCCTAAGGACCAATATTTACATTGGTAAAAAGTGTATGCTTTACATAATTACAGGTTTTGCTGTCTATAACAAATTACACTTAATTTGGAAAATGAGACTTAAGCAGGGGTGGGATTCTATTGGTTCAATAAAACAGCTGAGGTGCGGCAAACTACTCTGTCGTGTGAATCAGCTGTGCTAGTCTACTTCTTTATTTTCCTTTTTAAAAGTTACCGAATATTTTAGTTTGCCATATTATATAAAAAAGGAATAAAAACTGATAAAAACAAATCTTAAATGTCATTGCCCCTTCAAATGCCCCACAATTGTTTTATTTTCTGAATGGATGTATGACTGAGTTAATTATATTGGAATAATTGGTTAATCTTCTCAGGAATCATTTTTGTCACTTGGTAAAATTACGTAGGCATTACAAAGTACATGAAACCACCACTAGTAAACATGCAGTGAGCAATTAGGAAGACCACATGACTGAGCAAAACAAATCTTGGTGTGAAGAAACTTAGCTATCAAATATAGGAAGACATTTAAATATAGGGATGACAATTTATAGTATTTGTGAAGTTATTTGTGGATGTGGTTTTTTTTTTAAGTTTAGTCTTTAGGATTTGTGACAATGAAGTTGCAGAATCATAGAATAACAGTGTTGGAAGGGAACTTGGAGGTCATCTAGTCCAACTTCCTGCTCAAGCAGGAGAGTCTATTCCAAATATTAGCCTCTACCTAGGATCGAACTCACAGCCTCCTGATTGTGAGGCAAGAGCTCCACCTCTAGGCCACACACAGAGCATTTTCCATTCATACAGTTTCCTGTAAATCAGTATTGGTGGCAGGAATGCATGCAGCAGCATCTTTTTTCTTTGTGCAGAATGGCAGTCCCCTTGGACTTAGGTTGTGGCCCTGCTCAGCTGCAACATTGGGATTATTGTATATTATCTCTGATCAATTCCTTCAGGTGACAAAGAGATTATTAACAATATGGAGATGAATCATCCACATGGACAATACAGAATTGTAGTAGATTGAAACATATCAATTGATATATACCAGTTGATTGAAATATATCTATTATACAATGCTTGAGCAAGCACTGGCAAAGTAAATTAACAACTTCAGAGATGATACTCAGAAAAGCCCAACAAGTGAAGGGGTAACATTGGAAAGAAGACCATGATCTGTTAAAAATCAGTTAAAAGTAATTTATAGTATCCTGTTATTAACTCTAGTGAAATAAAGAATTACCATTGTAGTAACTAAAAAAAAAAAAGTAGCTCCATGTTGAACTGTGGAGTCCTTGGTGGACTTTGAGCTTAGTTGTTGTTGCTGTTGTTTTGTAGATACTTTGTCACCCAACTAGGTAACATCTTCAGTGCTAGAAAGTTACTGAAACATCTGCAAGAAAATATATTTTCAGATAGTCCAAGGACTCCACGGTTGTCATTGAGCTGTTCATACAGATAAATCATTTCTAAATAACCTTAATCACAGTGTAGAGTTGATTTCAAACCACTTTGGCAAGGAAGAAAGTACTATGCTAATAAGAAATAAAGACTTCATTTGGATTGAGACCAGGATATTTATATATTGTTAATTGGAAGAATTACAGAATGCCTTTTTTGAATTGACACAAAGATTAGGCACAGAGTATTTAAAGAGTGCTATTGCGGAGATATGTTGGAAATAATTGAATTGACATTGCAGGATACTTAGCTGAATATATTGTTTGAAACTTAATGTTAACTACATTAGAAATGTTGATGAACCTCACTCAAGCTCTAGTAAGTGCTCAGTGTAAAGTTGTAGCATAAAAGAGAAAACTATTGATTTCTCAAAACATAGCCTGGGGAAAGTATTATCAGCATATATAATTGATACTCTGTCAGATTCAAACTTCTTAGCTTTCAAAAGAGATTCTTGATGATGATCAGATAATTACAAGACTATTCCAGAATATTCACAATCCTACAAAGCTTGATCTGAACTATAAGCTTCAGGAACAACCGAAGACATTGGAAATAAATATTGGAATTGTTGTATGGTAATAATTAAGGTAGTGTAATAAGAAAGGCAAGCCCACAGTTGCCTGAACAGATACTGTAGTGATTGTTCAGGACAAATAATACACAAAATAATTTTTGGTTCACATAATCATCTTAAATTGATGATGGAGCAGACATAAATTAATGAATGCTAGATTTGACAGCAGTGACATTTGTCCTAAATAGGTGGCTAGAAATATAAATAACATATGGTAAAATCTAAAGCTTTGGTGGGAAGACATGTTTTATTTATTTATTTATTTATTTTATTTTATTTATTTGTCAATTGTTTACAAGATAATAAGTATAAGTGTATACATAGTTATGAATACATGAAATGGGTACATATAAGAAAAATAAAAGAAAAATAAAAGAAACAATAGGACAGGGACGGTAGGCACGTTGGTGCGCTTATGCACGCCCCCTACAGACCTCTTAGGAAAGGGGTGAGGTCAAAAGTAGACAGTCTAAGGTTAAAGTTTTTGGGGTTTGGCGAAGAAACTATACAGTCGGGTAGAGTATTCCAGACATTGACCACTCTGTTGCTGAAGTCGTATTTCCTGCAATCAAGCTTGGTGCGGTTAACCTTGAGTTTGTATCTGTTGTGTGCTCTTGTGTTGTTATGGTTGAAGCTGAAGTATTCATTGACAGGTAGGACATTGCAATGTATGATTTTATATACCATGCTTAAATCAGACCGAAGACGGCGTAATTCAAGGTTTTCTAGTTCTAGAATTTCAAGTCTGGTGGCATAAGGTATTCTACAATGAGTAGAGGAGTGGAGAACTCTTCTTGTGAAATATTTCTGGACTTTCTCAATTGTGCTAATATCAGATACGTAATGTGGGTTCCAGACTGATGAGCTGTATTCGAGTATTGGTCTAGCAAATGTTTTGTATGCTCTAGTTAGTAGTGTGATATTACCAGAGAAAAAGCTACGTAAGATTAGGTTAACAACTCTTAATGCCTTTTTGGCTATGTAGTTGCAGTGGGCTCTAGCACTTAGATCATTAGAGGTGAGTATTCCAAGGTCCTTTACAGAGCTTGGATCATCAACAAGATCTTGACTATTCAGCTTGTATTTTATTTTCTGATTTTTTTTGCCAATATGTAAGACAGAGCATTTATTTGTTGAGATTTGAAGTTGCCATTTGTTTGACCATTCTGATACACAGTCAAGATCTTTTTGAAGGGTAGCAGTATTGTCTGTGGTATTGAACAGCTTTACATCATCAGCGAAAAGAACGCAGTTGCTCTTAATATGATCACAGAGGTCATTTATGTAGAGTATGAAGAGAGTTGGTCCTAGAACACTGCCTTGGGGACACCACTATTGACAGGTACAGAATTTGATAGGATGCTCCCAATTTTGACCATTTGTTGTCTGTTTGACAGGAATGCTTCTATCCAGTTATGCAGTTGTCCAGAGATACCATAGGATTTTATTTTTAGGAGTAGTTTGTCATGTACCACTGAATCAAAGGCTTTACAGAAGTCTATGTAGATTGCATCTATTGTTTTGCCCTGATCAAGTTGTGTAGTCCATATGTTTTTGCAGTGTAAGAGTTGCAGATTACAGGATAGTTTTTTTCTGAAACTAAATTGTTTATTGGAGAGTAGGTTGTTTGTCTCTAAGTGGAGGATGATGGATTGGTTAATAATTGATTCCATGACTTTACAGGTGACGCAGCATAAGGAGATTGGTCTGTAATTTTCAACTAGGCAAGGGTCTCCCTTTTTGAAGATGGGGATGACTGTGGCTTGTGACCATAGGTTAGGCAAGGAACTGGTCCCGAAAGATTTTTCAAAGATTATGCTTAGAGGTTTGGCTATGGCAGTGGATAGCTTTTTTAAGAAATAGGCACATATTCCATCCGGTCCAATAGATAGAGATGGTTTTAGATTGCGTAGTGCTTTTTCAACATTGTCTTCTGTATAATCGATATGTATTAGATCATTGTAGTTATCTGTGGTTCGGCTAGGAAATACTGGGCATGATCCATTGCTGTTTACAAATACTGAGCCAAAAAATGTGTTAAAGATGTTGGCTTTAATGGTGTCGTCGTTGCAGTCTTTACCATTAGGTCCTATCAGGGGTGGGATGGACCTTGAATCTTTTAGTTTGTTGTTTACAAAATTGTAAAAAGCACTGGTGGAATTGGTGCTTAGAAGGTTTTCCTCTTGTTTAATGTGATAATTGGTGCATTCAGTCTTTATTTGGTGGCATAAATTTTTGTATCGGCTTTTGAAATTGGCAACGTGACCAGATTTGTTTTTCCGCCAGAGTGATCTCTTTTTGGATTGAAGTTTCCTTATTGTTATGGGCAATCTGTTTTTTTTGTTTTGTTTTGGGAGTTGTTGTTGGTACATATAGTTTGATGACTCTTTTAACTTCAAGTAAAAATATGTTGTAATGGTCTTCAACAGTATTGCATCCAGTGAATAGAGATTGCCAATCAAGGGATGAGAGATCGTTGTTTATAAGATCATAGTTGCCTTTTTGAAATTATAATTGGGGATCACATCATTGTGGTGGTTTTTGTGTAGACGTATGTTGAGACAAAAGTCAATCAAATTGTGGTCACTGCTGGAAAAGGGTTCTTTAGTTTGTATTCCATAAATTAAATTCAAACTATTGCAGAAGATGAGATCGAGGCAGTTGTTTAGTCTAGTGTTGTTGGTTGCTAGTTGTTCCAGTCCCAGATTTGTAACAGCATTGTAAAAGGTTGCATGTATGGTTTCAGTTGTACATTCATTTAGGGTCCAGTCAATATGAGGCAGATTGAAATCACCAAGAAAGATAAAGGGTATGGGCAGGATGCTGCCCATGTTAGTAGTGTATTTAGCTTGTTTACATGTTCGATGTCATAATCAGGTGCTCTGTAACATAGTAAGAATCGAATTGTGATATTTAAGGATAGTTCACAGATAATGGTCTCGGGAAGAGCAAGCTCCTGGGTAACTTGGATATTTTTAGATGTAAGGACTTTTTATAGAAGATAGCAACACCACCTCCTCTACGAATTTCACGATCTGATCGGTAAACATGATAGTCTCTTACTGTGGTAATGGAGTCAGGGAGAGATGCGTTGAGCCATGTTTCACAGACAAATATAATGTCAATTTAGCCATATTTAGTAGGAGGAAAAATTCAGGTATTTTATTTACAAGGCTTCTTGCATTGAGTAGCTTGCATTTAAGGCCAGCAGTAGTTGGAATTGAGGTAGTTAGGGCGTGCGTGCCTAGTCTTGGGTGATGGTGGATTGGTTGAGGTAGGGTTGTGGTTGAAGGTTAAAGCTGAGTTGCGGGATGTGTGACTTACTTTTGATACAGTCAGCATGGTAGTCAATGCACAGGTCCTTCTCTCCATTGTCTAGATGTTTTTGAGTTCAGTGCGGAGTACATGGGAGCGGGCACGTTGCTGTATGGTTAGGTCAGGCGACAACGGAGGTTCTTATGGTTGGTGTTGGTTTTGGCGAGTGAATTTATAGTGTAAATGAATTTGCGTTTGCTTGATTCATTTTTGCAAATGACCCTGCAGAAGCGTGGGGTCACAGAGCCGTCTCTGTTTTTGAGCTCTTGGCCAATGCGGAAATGTCAAGTATTTCATCAGGGAGATGGTTGATGCTTGATAATCACTGATGATGTTTCGGACAGTTGTGATGTCATCATTTCATTGATGCCCTCTAGACCAAATAAGATGGCGTTTGGACGTTTCCGTTCATGCTCAACAGCTTCTCTGATGAGGACTGGGATATCAATATTTGTCTGGGTTATGTTTTTTTGTGGATTGGGTTGTGGATTGGGTTGTGGTTGTTGAGTAGAGATGTGGTTTGTAGCTATTGGATGTTCAGGTTTTTGCGTTGTGTCTTTTTTTTCGAGGTTGGATAATCTTTCTTTTAAGGCGTCCAGGGATGCTACTATGGTGTCAAGGGATGTTAATCGTGTTTCAATGGTATCGACTCTTTCCAACAGATCCAGTTTGGGTCTGCATGATTTGCAGAGAAATGGAAACTCATTGGATGATTCTAGGTATTGAAGCATTTGCTTTGGTAATCCCAAGCAGTCATGATGAGCGTATTTGTTACACAGAGAACATTTGATGGAGTTTTCATTATCCTTTAGAGTTTTGTAGCATTTAAGGCATGTGCAGGAGTCTTGTGGTTCATTGTTGGGGATTAATTTCTCTTTAGGTTGTGGTTTGGCATTGGATTTTTTTCTTGGCATGGTAGGTTTGTTAAGATAGTACGTTGGTTGAATTAATTAATGGAACAATTTTGGGTAATCAATATAGCCAATATCACACCAATCAATCAATTGCAGTAATCTCTCTAGTCAGATAATTTCCTAAGCAACAATCAACCTAATCAATTAATTACACTAACTACTAATCAATTAATTACACTAATCATTAGTCACACTGTTCAATTAAATTCACTAAATCACTGATTTTAATAATCAATTAAATTACATGAATCTTGATCTATTAGTCAGTAATCACACTCTTTGCACTAAACACTCTAATCACACTAATCAATTAATACAATAAATCAATTAAACCATTAATAAAATATTTTATAGAAATTGATTATCTAATCATTGATGTAGGTGATGAGGTAGAAAAGTTGTAAGTTTTGAGGTAATGAATTAATGGGTGTTTGATTAAAGTAATGAGGTAGTATTGAGAGTCTTTAAGGAAAGGGTTGTTTGTTTTTCTAGCAGCTGTGATAGACTGGGTAAGAGGAATTTATTGCTCTGATTGCTGCTGTTATTGCTCTGTAAACAAAAGGCTGTAACAGGATGTTCAAAGCACGCTGGGTTTTTTGAAAGAGAGCAAAACTTGCTGAATTAAAACACTTTAACTACAATCAATATGTCTCTGAATAAGATTGTTTTGCAATAGTTTCTAAAGTTGTTCAAGTTGAGTAGTACTAAAATACAGTCCAGAAATTTGGGTTAACTAATCCAATTTGTCCTTTACTTTTAAAGTTACTTCTAGTTGCAATACCTTTTTTTTAACTAAATCTGACAGTCACTCCAGATCGTTAATCACAGTTATTTTCCTCCTTTGAGTCCCACTTTCCAAGGAAAATTCCACTGCAGAAATTTGAGTGATTCTAACCAAGACTAAGCACGCTGTTACAAGATCTTTCCTTTCTTTTTCACTTCTGTCTTAGCTGACTTACTGGTTTTGATTTAGCTATGCAGGCAATTCTCTTTTTAGTTCGGATGGAGGGGTTTTCTTCGGGTCAGTCAAGGAGACTGTCCTCTCCTCTCAACAACTGAAGCATTCCTCTGCCGTCCAGGGTAACTTTTGGCTCCTAAGAGCCTCAGGGCTTTCTCCTCCCTCTTTGTTACATGTCTGCTAAGAAATGGTTAAACCATTTTCCAGTAAGCTTATTTCCTTTTATATTTTTTTAGCCGCAAAACATTTTGTTAACTTATGAATCACCTTTGGGAGAAATTCGGATAGTTGACTTTGGACTTTCCAGAATAATGAGAAATAATGAAGAACTAAGAGAAATTATGGGAACACCTGAATATGTTGGTATGTTTGTTATTTATGTGATCTTCAGAGCAAATAACTTACAGCATATAATGCAAACATTTGAGTTATGTGATATTTATCAGAATTTAAGCTTTGAATGTTTCAGATCTTACAATATTCAATTTCTATTCCAATAGAAAATCAGAAGAACAAATAAAACTTTTTCATTGTTTGTGTAAGCATAACCTGCATTCATTACTTAGCATTACGTTGCCTAGATTGCATTAGATTCTTGCAGCCAGGCTGGCAAAGCAGATTTTCCAGTCATCTTTTTCCCAAGGTAACAATAGCAATAACACTTAGACTTATATATTGTCCTATAGTGTTTTACAGCACTCTCTGGGCAGTTTACAACATCAGCATACTGTCCCCCACAATCTCTATCCTCATTTTACTGATCTCTGAAGAATGGAAGGCTGAGTCAACCTTAAGCCCATCAGGATTGAATTTTAGAATATGGGCAGAGTTACAGCATTCTAACCACTGCACAACCAGGGTTGTTGTAAGATAGTTCCTCTAATTCTGTAAAAATGCTTTGCAGAATGTTGAAAGCATCTTATATGCTTATAAGGAAGGAGATTCATGCAAAATCAAGTAATGGCACCTTCACTAGCATCCATTCCTGAAATTGAGTCTTTGGAGATTCTCCTTAACAAAATATGTCCCAGTACTATATTTCTTAGAAATCTCAAAAAAGATAGTAAAATACTAATCAGCCATGATCACAATAAGAAAATAATTAAGTTATAATAAATTGTTTCCAGAAAGCAATTATTTTTAAAAGCAATTAGTTTATTTTTAATATTCAAGATTTATTACAAGTTTGATGTTTTGTATGCAATTTGCCTTTGAATGTAAATAAAATTTGATTAGCATATTATATTTCAACTTACATCTCCAAATGAAGTTTATCTATTCCGTTTATCCTTTTCACATTATTATGTTTCAGTTATCAGTGGCAAAGGCTGAATAATTAGTTTCTACCAACTAAATTGCATATGTCAAAAGAAATACACCATCTCTTTGCCATCTCATTGCTGGCAATTTTATACCTAACTATATTGTTTTCTAATAGCTTACCTGTATTTTTTTCTAATAGCTCCAGAAATTCTAAGCTATGAGCCAATCAGTACTGCAACAGATATGTGGTAAGAAAAACTCTTTATCGAAATATTAATTCAAAACCCACATATTATTCTCTCATGAAACTTATATATTTTTATTTTCTTTTTCTATTTAGGAGCATTGGAGTATTAACATATGTCATGCTAACAGGAGTATCACCTTTTTTGGGGAATGATAAACAAGAAACATTCTTAAATATATCTCAGATAAATGTAAATTATTCTGAAGATTTTGATCTTGTATCTGAACCTGCAGTAGATTTCATCAAATCTCTTTTGATTAAAAAACCTGAGTAAGATGTATTTCAGTTATTTTGCTTTGAGTATTAACCTATGCAAATGAAAAATAAGAATTGAAAATATAAATGATTATTTAAGTTATATTACTCTTGGCTTAAACAATGTCATCTCATGTGATTTTGCATTAGCAGTGAATTTAGCTAGACTGATTCTGATGATTAAACTGGAAATATCTAACATAGGTATGATTTTAATATATGTAATTAACTTTTCTGGAGGGAGATTCACAAGTTCGTGTCATGGCTATTGTGATATAATCTGTTTACTTCATCGTAAAATAAAAAAATAAGCTGTGATGAAAATGTAAGTTTTTAAGAAAGAATTTGATTACTTGCAATAGTTTGTGTCCTAATGTTTGGAAAACATGTTTTGTGTGAAGTTGAAATATTCTCAAAGCTTACCAGGATCCCAGAGAGCTGTTTTCTCCCAAATGATCAAAATGTTGACCCAGATAAAGTAAATGTCATAACTTCACTATTAAATTATTATTAGTTGCGATTTATGTGATATTCAACTTATACAATCTAATTTAGTATATAATTTACAGTAGAAGTCAATTTTTAAAATAATGTGAAATAGATTTTGAATGTGATTTTAAGCCGTAAAATTTTATAGTCAGACTCTTTAAGTCAATTTCTTTCTTTTTCTGTTTAGGAAAAGGGCAACGGCAGAAGAATGTTTGCTGCATTCTTGGCTGGCTCAAACTGATATTCCTGATAAAATAAGCTGTATTAAAAACACAGAAGATGAAACAAATGGTGTTACTGTAAATGATGAGTCTATATCTGAAAATTCTACAAGTGGAGGAAAAACAGAAGAACCAGTAGTAAAAGAACGTATTTTAAAGGCTTCCTATACACTGGGTCAATGCAGGCAATCAAAAACAGATAAAATTGTTACACACAAAACTATTTCAAAACTATTTAAATTTAAGGAACCATTTCTCCATGAAATACCTGGAGTTTACTGAAAATACTGAATGCCTGCAATTGACCGAATTGCAGCTTGTTTCTGCTTTGAGCCCTAATGTAAGAATGACTTTTTTCTCTTAGATCAATTAAATGCAGCTAAATAACATTCATAAAAAATGTTCTTGTAAAAGGAAAATGTCTACCAAACACCTTAATTTTCTATTTTCTATGGAATTGATATTATTGGAAATACTTAACACAGAGAAAAACTGAAAACATTAGTTTATTTTAAAATATGCAAAAATGTATACATGCAAAACATTATATATAAGCTTTCAGCTTCCAAATTTCTAGTATATATGTTCTTTCAATTTCCAAATTTCATAATTTAATATTTCTGAGAAATTTAATTTTAATGTTTGCCATTGAGAAAAGAGAAAGTTCTTTTGACATATGTATATTAGTTTTGGTATTTAATCTATATAATTATCATTTGATGACCAATAGTGCTGTTCTAATGTATTTTTAGTTTCTAGTATATTTAGAAAGACTTGTAGCTAAGTTGGCCAGTGGGCTTTTACTGGTCCTATTTAAACTATTCAGTCACTAAGTAAGATGTTTTTTATTTTACTTCAACACTCCTAGTTTATCAAGATATTTTATTTTCTTTAAAAAAACTGATCAGAATAGGTATACGCTGTTCTTGTTACTTCGCAGATTATTTTTTTCTATCTAATTATAAAGAGATAGATGTCCTATAAGTCAAAGAATGAAAGACCACTAGAAACCCACTTGTATGCAGAATGTACATCAAGCAGTTCATCATCAATTACTTCTTAAAATTTGTATTTTACATTCTTCATGAAAAGTGCTTTATAATAGACTTAGTAACAGTTTTGGTAATAATAGTACAAATTTATTTCAGAACTATGTTTAGATTATATGATTCAAACTACCATGTTTCCCTGAAAATATGACCCACCCCCCAAAAAAGCCCTATCATTTTAATGCATGCACTAAAATTAAGCCCTATCCCCCAAGTTAGCCCTAATTAAGACCCCACCCACCCTAGCTGCAGGGGGTTGGGTGAGGCACATAGTAAACATTAAGCTAGGATGGAGATGGGAGAGTGGAGTTGCCCTACTTACCAGGCTTCGCACATCCCAACACTTACATCGCCACTTCTGCAGCGGGTTACCGCTGCTCTCACGCATCACCCCCAGCTTCCAGTTCGCCATGAGGCCTTCTGGAAAGCTCTCTGCAGCTGAAAACAGGCTCTGGATTGATGCACATTCCCCCCCGGCTTCCATTTCGCCTTCAAATGCCTTCGGGAAAGCCCTCATTAGCTGATAAGAGTGCGTGTGAATCCGGAGCCTGTTTCTCAACTGCACAGAGCTTTCTGGAAGGCTCTGATGGTGAAATGGAGGCTGTGGGCGATGTGTGTAAGTGGTGTCAAGTGGCTGCAAAAGAAGTGGGCTGGCAGCAGACTCCTGCTTGGTGGAGCTGTTGATGCCATTGCCACAAAGTGAATTAGATCCACAAACAAAAAAAGCGCCCTAGCTATTTTTTTTGGGGGGGGGGGTGTCAAAAGAAAATAAGACCCCATCATATTTTCGGGGAAAGACGGCATATATTAATTAAAGTTTCTGTAAAATTTCAACATTAGTGCACTACAAGATTGGAAGAAATGTTAAATATGAAGATAGTATATTAATTTATATTAAGTATAAATGCAAATTTCTGACTTCATATTACTTTATAAGAAATTGTAAGGATCTAGCAGTTAAAGTTCTCAAAAGTTGAAAATGGAATTTCAAGGGAAACATTTGTGTTTGTGTATATCCATATTTCAATTCAAATGCATTCTTAATATATATTTTTTCTTAGCTCGTGGTTGTAAACCTGAAAGGAACTAAAGGCTTTCACAATTATGAATTACCTATATACAATGAAACCATGATTTATTGTAGCTGGATAAAGAGGATGTCTATTATTTTCAATTACATATAAATTGAACATTATGTCAACCATAGTAAGAACATTACACAAGTTATGTGAATTATGTTATTTGTATTATTTTTGTTATGTGTGATTATAAAACAATGAAAATTTACCTATGTTTGCGATGGAACCTGCCCATTATGATTACATGTTGTAAGACAGTCTCACTATACAGCCCCTTTCCCTTCTCTCCCTGAAGTGCTCATTAAACAATCTAATCATTTCTTCTAGGCAGCTCCTACTTGGAAGTATAGATAAGGACTTACACTCTAGATACTTTGGACATAAATGCAGCATAGTTAGTCAACAGAAAAAAAACCTTTAGAATACAGGAGTACTTTATAAAGTGTTATAAACAGTAAATAAGTGCCATGTCTTTAAATAGCTAAGTGTTTGTGAAAAATTGTGATACATGCACTATGCTTATATAAATCTGCAGTGCCTTTAAATTTATGTCCCAATTAGGTTCTTCCATTGATCAATACAAAAAATATTTTTTAAATGTGGTAATGTGGTTTTTCTGATTCTTTAATCATCTTTAGAAATTTGCATATAATTTTTCTTCAACTCTTCAAAGAGGAATATTCATGATGTTTTAAGGACATGTTCAATTCTGAAGTTGTTTCCTGCTTTCCAGTTAAGAGAAAAAGGTCATCCCAAAGAGTTTCTATTAAATAATACTAAGTCTTAATTGCTTCATAACTTTTGCTATGCCTTAGTTGAAAAAGTATCTCCATCACTAATAATAGCAGTATTGTTTTACTAGTATAGTCCTGAAAACCAAGAGTACACTTTCATAAGGGACAACTTTTTGGTAGTTCAACTCTAAATCATCTATTACGTATTAACTTTCACAAAATCAATGAGACTATGCCAAACTCCTAACTGATTTTGCAGTTGTGTCATTCATTTCATCAAATTCATTACTATAAAATGGAATAGTTATAGTGCGTAAATTTTGTGATTGACAATTTTGTTCTCTGGGGTATCAATATATAATTGGAATTCATTTAAATTCACAAGGAATCATCATTGACTTAAGTTTAAATTCCACTTCCTTTTTTTTCAGCAAAGCTTAGTAACTAGTACTCAATTATAAAAAATATTTTCTTATTCATAATTAAAAAAAAATGGGCTTCCAAAACTATATTTGATTTGTTTGGTAATTGAGACAATAATTACACTGAAAAGCATTAGCAGTTGAATTGAATTAATTTCCAGAATATTAGCTACACTGCTCGAGCTGACAAATGAGAATACAATACTTTCTCTGATATGTATGAAATATATTTTTGCCATTTTGTAACCAATATCAAACCACTGTTAATAAAGGAATTTGTTTTAATAAAAGCATTGGTTCTCTATCTTGTATATTCTATGGAAAGCAATGCAATGTGATCAAATTTCTCCGGATAAAATATTTTACGCCAGTAGGCACTATTTTTAATATGAGAGCTATTTCTTCTTATTTAATTATATCTTTAAGATATAGTGGCAGTATTACAACTACAGATTACCTTAATGTTCAGAGGTCAATATTAGGCTAATAAAGGGATAATGAAGAACAAAAGCAGTGAATCTTGCTTTTTCTCAAGTATTGTGTCCTCTTTGCAACAATGCAGAGAAAATAAGCAATGTTGTAAATTATACTAGTAGCTCTCAATCACCCAAAATATTTTATGAGTAAGAATAGATATGGAACAAAATACCCTTATTTCCATTCAACATTAAGGGAGATAAGTTGGCCAAGGCTAGCAAATGTTTCCAAGGCAGAAAGAGTAGCTTACCATTGTTCCTTGAGCTCAGATTTATAAATGAATTAAGACACAACTTTCATTTAATGATGATAGAATATGGATATGTGGGATATCGCAAGTTTTGTACCTCTCCCTGTTTAACATCTGTTGGGTAACTTTTATTGCCTCGGAGTGAAGTATCATGTGCTCATGAAAAATAACGAGATAGCCCCACCCTGGCAATGCTGTTGATGCCAGGCTTCAAGTGTCTAGAAAAGGAAACAATAGGTTTCAACTGAACCTTGGCAAAACTGAGTGGGTTTAAACTTTGTGCTTCTGGATCTGGGACTTTACCATCTTTGTTACTAGAGTTACTTCAGACAGACATGATTGCACAATCTGGGGGTCCTTCTAGACTCATGACTACTGCTTGAGGAAGTGGTAATCTGGTTAGGATGGTCTTTGTACATATTTGTGTTTTCTGGATCCTGAAACTCTGCTCATAGTCACTCATGCCCTGGTCATTTCTGAAATGTGCTGTATATAGCACTGCTCTTGAAAAATATCCAGAAGCCTAAAATCAGTGCAGAATGTGGCTACACGCCCCTAGGTTGTGTCAATCTTCCAAGTAGACAAGGAAACATGACGAGTTAATTCTACTTTATTATATGGCTACATAAACAGATCTTTTTAATCTGAAAATCCTGCCTCCTGCCATCTCTTCACATAATTTTATTTTTTTAAAGTTTTTAATAGCTGTGCCATTTTAATTTGTTTTAATGCTTCCCAGAGTTATATTCAGTGAGATTGACAGCCATATCAATTTGTTACATAAATAATTGTAGATCTGCCTATAGAACTATCTCTGAGTATGACAGGTTTTACTGTCTAACTACATTATTTAGGAGATCAGTACACTATTTATTTAAACTTGGATACTTAGAGGTAAGCATATGTGTTTTTAAATATGATATATGATTGATGTTAGTATGGAGGACAAGTTCAAAACTTGCCTAAAATGACAATATCTTGGCCAATTTAGTACACTTACAAACATTCTAGTATTTTTTCCCTTATGGCTATTTTTATGTGCCCATACATATAAAGTATAACACTGCATTTGTGTAAAATATTTTATTTTCAAGTGTACTAAAACTTTTTCTCCTAAAACTTATACAGGTAGTCTTGATTTACAACCATTCATTTAGTGAGTTTTCGAGGTTACAATGGCACTAAAAAAATGACTTATGACTGTTTTTCGTTTCATATAAATTTTATTGAATTTACAATTAAAAAAATAACATAACAACATTACATAAGAAACAGAGAGAGAAAAAGAAGAAAGAAAGAAGAGAAAGAGAGAGGAAAAAAAAAAAAAAAAAAAAACCGCTCGGTCTTGCGACCGAAAAAGGAGAAGAAGAAGTATAAAAGAGAGAGAAAAAAAAAAAAAAAAAAAACAAAAACAAAGAGACGAAAGAAAAAAGAAAATACGTTAAAACCAGACAAATATTCTTTTTGACAGTCTACAAGATCCAATTCTCCTACCTTACTTTAAATATACACATCTTATCGCTATTTATGGATATTTATGCTTATTTATGCTCATTAAACAGTTTATCTCTGATAAAACCAATTATACCATGCATTCCAATTATTATCAAATGCTGAAGACTCTTTATTTTTAAGAGCTATGGTTAAATTGTCCATTTCTGCGCAGTCACATATTTTCTGAATGACCAATTGATCTGTAGGTAAACGGGATGATTTCCAGCACTGGGCAAATGCTAATCTGGCCTGCAGTTAGAATATGAATTATTATGTATTTCGTCTTTTTAGGAAAATGTTTATCAGAGATCCCTAGTAGGAAGAACTCTGGTTTGTATTCAATTTGATCTTTGGTTATCTCCTCCAGCCATTTTCTAATTTTTTGCCAGTATTTCTGGGCTTCTTTACAGGTCCACCACATATGAAAGTAGGTTCCCTCTATGTTTTTACATTTCCAACATTTTGGACTAGAGTTTGGGTTCATTTTCAAACAGGCCCACTAAGCATTGAAAAGGGCGTTAGACAGGGTTGCCCTCTCTCACCCCTCTTATTTATATTTGCTTTAGAATCATTGTTAACGCGGATAAGACAAAATCCTGAAATTCAAGGGGTTAGGGTCAAGGCAGAGGAATATAAATTACAGGCGTTTGCAGACGATATGGTTTTCTTCCTAGAGGATCCCATGGAGAAAGGACATAATCTAATAAAAGAACTAGAACAATATGGTTCAGTAGCAGGACTAAAGATCAACAGAAATAAGACGAAATTACTGACTAAAAGACTGTTTTTCACAGGACCGTTGCAGCATGCTCATGGTCACATGATCAAATTTGGATGCTTGGCAGTTGGTTCATATGTATGATGATTGCAGTTTGGGTCATTTGATCACCTTTTGTGACCTGATAAGCAAAGTCAATGGGGAAGTCAGGTTCACTTAACTATGTTACTAACTTAACAACTACAGTGATTCACTTAACAGCTGTAGCAAGTAAGATAGTAAAATGGTTAAATTCACGTAATGGTCTCGCTTAGCAACAGAATTTTTGAGCTGTACATTGTATGATGCATAACTACTCAGAAGGTATTAAGCATATTTCTATTTCACCACAATCCAAACAAAATTGGACTTGAACATCTCCTGAAAGTATTCTGTGTCTTTATTAGGCATTCAAAAACTTATTCATATTATTATAGTAAATCCTGTCTATTAATTGTGGAAGAGGAACACAGGTGACAATATAGCAACTGAATACTGCTATGGTTGTGTTGGGAGCACTAAAGCACTTCCAAGTTGAAAAGATTGAATGGTAATATCACCGGTGTCCAAGGAACACCCAGTTGAGGACTCATGTCCCCATTAAGATGCCCACCAATGTAGTACCCATCTATGTACTTTTGGTCGCCAGCTTTTAAACTGCTGGGTCAGGAGGAGCTGGAGGATATGATGGAGTTCATTCCACCTCATGGAAACACTGGGTCACAATTGTGAGACTGCCAATCATCAGCCCAGTATCCTAGCCATGTGATTCACCACACTTCTAGCAATTGAATATTATTTTTTTAAAAGAAAAGAAATCGTATGATCCATATACTAAATACTATATTCAAAGGTTTTTACCTATATCTTTGACTACAGAGTGCATTTTAGTGCTTAAGACAAGTAGCTTTTATTTGTTTTTAATTTTTATTGTTAGATTTGTATATCCCCTTCAAGAGGTTAATGGAATATATACAGCATAGTCTCCTCCACATTACATTTGTGTGATGCAGGTTGGTCTGAAATAGTATGATGGCCCAAAATTATTCAGCGAGTTTCCATGGTTGAGAGTCTCCTACTTTAACACATTGCTTGCTAAACCATATTGGCTCATTTATAAAATACCTGAAATCAAACATTATTTAGAGAAAGCATTTTGGATCTTACAAAAGTATATGAGTACAGCACTGTTCAGCTACTAACTAAAGCAGTCATCCCTTTTTCAAGCTCCCACATCAGCCTAGAAAAATACTTAACAATTTTAATAACCTATATTATTAACATGATTTAATATCTTTTTTCAGGTTTCCAGAGAATACTACAGAAAAACATAGTTGCTTCAATGAATAGTAAGCAGATGCTGTGCTCAAGCAAAGTATGAAACATTAATCCCAAATTATTTTTAAGCATACACAGCCCTGATATCTGGGAAATATATGTAAATTATTTTAAAACTGGACAGGATATAAAAATCCAAGCCAATTAAAATCTAGATATATTATCACCCTTCACCTGCTTCAGTCTAAACCTCAAAGGGTCAATTAAGCAGTGTCATTTTGTGGCACCCAGGAAGCATATTTCCTCAGTGATGGTTCCTGCCCAAGGAATTATATAGCCATAGAGATCTGTATTGCTTCTACTCTTTGACTCTGCAAATTGTTAAGGACTTGGTTGCAAGGATGATGGTCAACTACCACCCCATGGTGTTGTTTTTTTTATTCTGTCCTTTATTCAGTTACATTCTTGTCTCTATGTAATTTCATTTTACATTTCTTTTACATTTTTAACTGTAAGCCACTCAGAGTAATTGTGAAGGCAGGCGGCCTTAAACTTTAAATAATAAATAAATGGTTCATATGTTTTGGATGTCCATAAGAATCTTTATTTAATTTGAATATACTAATACAAATAATAATAATATCTCAGTTCTCTATATTACGTATATTATCCAGAAATAGTCTTCACAGAAGAGACGTACACTGGAATTCTGTGGCCATTGCAGAGCTGTAGTGTGACTTCCTGTAGATTCCAGCTGACACAAAAGTTTGTTAGAAATGATATAGTTGAAGATGGTAGAAATAGAATAGTTAAGATTTTAACCTAAAATAGGTTCATTGCTGCAGTCCTCCTAAACATCATTTGTTTTAAGGTCTTTTAGGTAAATACTATTAAGGATAACAAACCATTGATTTTATTTTTAAGAAGCTTTAAATAGTTGATATTTCTAGTGAACTAAGTTTTTTTTAATTTACTTATTTTTGTAGTGCCCAATCTGGTTTCCAATTACTATCTCAGAAAACTATATAGTCTAGAGGCAAATCAGTGAAAACCTATGGTAGTAGGTAGATAAGGTATAACACTGCATGAATCACTTTTGGAAATCTATATTAGCAACCCAATTCACAATATGTTTTTATTTACATCAGCATTTTCAGCATTTTGAAATGGATTGCAAATTATACACAGTTCTGTACTTAATCAGTTTCATCACCCATTTGTTTTTATCAAACTTGCAATATCTCCTCTAAGGCTATTAAGTATTGTACATTATTTAATGTAAAATAACTATCATACACAGTATGATTGTTCAAATATCCAACTATTTTTAAAACACTATCTTTTAAAACTTACCTTTTGAGGGAAAAATCCATTTCTGAATTAACATGAAGATAACCACCTGCCTTTTTTCCAGATACTGGTATTTTTACCTATAAAAGAAATCCTTCTGGTGAACTTTTGCAAATGTGAATTTTTATGAAGGTAAATTCTTAATGTAGATTTAAAATCTAGTGTCTTAAGCAAGTTATCTTCATTCAATCCGATAACCACAGGCACTTCTTTAAATATGTACGCACTGAGTTTCTATGCACATTAATTCTATTATCTGGCTGAACTATAGACTTTGTTTATCTATCCTAGTGGTTCCCAAAGTGGGCAATACCACCCCCTGGTGGGTGGTGGGATACCTTAGTGGGGCGCTAAGAGACAAGAGATCTGGCAGGGGGTGCTAAGAGGTGGGGGTGGGGGTTCGAGACACTGGCCCCGCAGGCTCACCCCATTGACTGTTGCACTGCTCTGGCGTCTCGAATGCGGCAGCTGTGGCACGTTGGGAAAGTAGAGCAAAGCCAGTGTGACTTTGCTCTATTTTCCCAATGTGCTGCTGCCGCATTCAAGGTGCTGGCTCTGCAGGATCACCCAATTGAGCCCCTTGCACAACTCTGGTGCAACAGTCAGTGGCATCTATGGATCACCTAGGGGGAGGCTTTGTCCACAGGCCCAATATCTAGGATCCCGCTCAGCCAAGGGCGGCCCTCTTTGTAGTTGCCATGCCTGCCTGCAAGTTCATGGCTGCCCCTCCTGCCAGGGATCAGCCTCCCAAGCTGCCCCCCCTTCCGGGGTACTCAGGTCGTAGAGGGCGGTGCTGTTCCTTCCTTCCTGGAGCTGGTACAGGGCAGGGTTGAGGAAGCCAAGGGCAGGCAGTGGCGGCATGTTGGGAAAGTAGAGCAAAGCCATTCTGGCTTTGCTCTACTTTCCCAATGTGCCACTGCTGCTGCATTCGAGGCGCTGGCCCCACTGGCTCTCCCCATTGACTGTTGCATGGAGCGATGCAAGGGGCTCAATGGGCTGAGCTGCGGAGCCTGGAACACAGCGGTGGTGTTGGGAAAGTAGAGCAATGCCACTCTGGCTTTGTTCTACTTTCCCACCATGCCGCCACTGCCACATTCTGTTGGTTGCCTGTCTGCCTTCCTGCCTACCTGCCTGCCTGTCTATCTACCTACCTACCTATACATCTATCTATCTATCATCTATCCATCCATCCAAAAGGTCTGTTTGTCTTTCTATCTTTCTGTCTACCTTACTACCTACCTGCCTATTTATCTATCTACCAATCTATCTACCTACCAATCTATCTACCTACCTACCTATCAACCTACATACCTACATACCTACCTATCAATATATCTAGCTATCTATGCATCCATCCATCATCTACCTACCTACCTACCAATATATCTAGCTATCTATGCATCCATCATCTTTCTACCTACCTATCTACCTACCTACCAATATATCTAGCTATCTATCCATCCATCCATCATCTATCTACCTACCTACCAACATATCTAGCTATCCATCCATCCATCCATCCATCCATCCATCCATCCATCCATCCATCCATCCCTCCATCCATCCATCCATCCACAAGGTCTGTCTGTCTGCCTTCCTACCTGCTTGTCTGCTTGCCTGCCTCCTGCCTGCCTGCCTACCTGCTTACCTATTTATCAATATATCTATCTATCTACCTACCTACCTACCTACCTGTCTCTCTCTCTCTCTCTCCCCATCCATTTATCCATACATCCATGTTCGAGGCTCCGGCCCCGCAGGCACATCAGGAAAGGAGAGCAAAGCCAGCCTGGGAGAGGGAGAGGGAGGGAGAGAGGAGAGAGAGAGAGAGAGAGAGAGAGATGTTGCATCAGATTGAAATGAGGCCTAGTTTAGACTGAGCCCCTTTTCCACATTGAAACATCTTTGGCTTCTATTAAAGGTTTTGTGGACGAAACAGGATTAAGACTATCAGGAAGCTCTCTCATTTTGTTGAGGTTTTAAACAGGATCCATTGGACCAGATCTCTATCCTAAAAAAAGTACTTTTCCCCAATGTATTACAGTGCCAATTCTGAAGAAGGCAAAACCAAAATGTACTGGTAAATTACAAGGAGAACACCCCCACCCACCCACACACACACACTCCCTTCTAATCCTGCTGGAGCAGGTGATTGGACTAGAATAGATATCTCATTATATTTCTCTCCCTCCCTCCCTCCTTCTTTATTTCTTTTTCTTTCTGTCCCTTCCTTCCATCCCTCCATCTTTCTTTGTCCCTTTTTCTTTCTTTCCCTTTTTCTTTCTTCCTTCGCTCTTTCTTTCTCTCTCTCTTTTCTCTTGCTCTCTTTCCCTCTCTCAGGCTCACCCCATTGATTTGGTGAACCGCTCCAGTGCAGTGGGCTCAATGTGATGGACCTGTGGTGCCGACAACTAGAACGCGGCAGTGCCGGCACGTTTGAAAAGTAGAGCAAAGCCAGAGGTCGGTAATTTTTGCTGCTAAGAATCACAAAAGCTTCTGGGCTGTGCACAAGAAAGGACATACATGTTAATGCAATTCAGCAACATAAAATAAAGAAATACAAATAAAACAAATCAACAAGAATTGGCAAAGCATCTCTGATCAGATTTTATTCACTGCTAGAAACTAATCAGAGATGCTTTGCTGATTCTAGTCCAATGACCTGCTCCAGCAGGGTTGGAAGGGAGTGTGTGTGTTTGTGTGTACATGACTGTCAAAATTCCAAAAACAGGTCAAGTAGCTCTGGGGAGGCCAGTCATTAATTAGAACACTTGCTAAACAACTGGCTATTAAGTGAGGACCACTTGTATTTGGTTTGCCAGTCACCTGGCCATGCTCACCCAGTCACATGGCCACACCTAACCAATCATGTGACCACCAAGCCACGCCCAGCAAGCAAGCCATGCCAGCCAGTCACATGACCAGCAAGCCTAGCCCACCCAGTCAGGTGACCAACAAGCCACACTCTCAAATTAGGCCATGCCTACAGAAATTCGAATCCCACCCCTGGATGGGGGGCACCGATGAGTTTGTAGCACCAAAGGGGCGGTGGACTGAAAAAGTTTGGGAACCACTCCTTTCCCATTTTGTTCACTACAATAACACCAAAACAGAGTACTTCTCATGACTGCAATGAGGACTTCCAATTTTACAAAAAAGGTATAGATAGATAGATAGATAGATAGATAGATAGATATAACCATTCATTTAGCAACTGTTCAAAGTTACGATGGCACTGAAATAGGTGACTTATCACTGTTTTTCACACATACAACTTTTGCAGCATTCCTATGGTCACATAATCAAAATGTGTATGCCTGGCAACCAATATGTATTTATGATAATTACAGCATCTCAGCATCGTGTGATTGCCTTTATGACCTTCCCAGCTGAGTTATGACAGCAAAATTCAAGGGGGGGAAGCGAGATTTGTTTAATGTCTTCAGTGATTTGCTTAAAAGCCAAGGCAAAAAAGGTCATAAAATCAGGTGCAACTCACTTAACAACCACTTTGCTTAGTAATGGAAATTCTGGTTCCAATTGCAATCATAAATGGAAAATTACCTATACGAAGTTTTTTAAATCTTTCAGACCAATAGTAGGAATCTTGCCTTCTTCCAATTGTTTCCAAATGCTTAACAGCCTTAATTAACACAGCTGATAGGGAATTCACAAAGATTTGGAAAAATAAAAATCCTCATTCTTGAATTCTGATCTAGTCAAGTCAGCAGCAATTTATTATATGGGTATCTAAATATATATAGGTCGAGATGTTCTTCCCAATTGCAAATTATCCATCCATATCAGTTGAAGCCAAATTAGTCTTGTACAGAATGAATCTATTGACTGAAGATTAGTCACATAACTCCTGAGGCCTAAGAATATAGATTTTTTAAAAAGGAAGATATTAGGAGACATAGGCCAGGATACAAACATACATTATTTTATATATATATTTATTTTATTCATTTAGTCATGTTTATGTAGTGGAGGTGGTGATCCTTTGAGCGCTGTATGCAACAAAATTTCATTTTAATGTATGCCAATTAGCATGCATTGAAAGTGACAAGTTATTGTCCTGTTCTGTACTATCTTGATTCTGTTCTGTTCTGTTCTGCTCTATTCCATTCCATTCTTTTCCATTCCCAATGAGTGATCATTCTCAGCAACACTGCAGTTCACTGCACTTCAGTTGCATGCTAAAATTTTCTTGTTAGATGGACAAGTTATGTGGAAAGAACTGATTTCATTTTCCTACAATTGCAAAGGATTTAATGTTTGGCTGTTGTTGTTGTTAATTTTCCAACCAAATTAATATCACAATGTAATCAACTGAGTGTTATAAGCAATGATTCAGGTCCTGGCCAAAGAATTAAAAGTCATGGAAGTACTACTGTAAAATGTATACTGTGACAAGGTAATCTTTTGCAACTTAATACATTAAGTTTAAAATTTAGTTCAAATCAGTTTCGTCTCATATAAATAGTGAAACCATTAGTCTAAGACCACTTACATTAGTTTCAAAATCTATATAAGCAGTGGTGGCATTCAAATTTTGTTACTACTGGTTCTGTGGGCGTGGCTTGGTGGGCTTGGTGTGGCTTGGTGGGCATGGCATGGCTTGGTGGCAGCGTGGCAGGGGAAGGATACTGTAAAATCCTCATTGCCTCCCCATTCCTGGGGGAAGGTTACTGCAAAATCCCATTCCCTTCCCACCCCACTAACCTGCTTCCCAGCTCCGTTCTCCTGTGCAGGGCAACAAAACACAACCCAGCTGATCAGCTGGGACTCAGGAGGCAGAGAATAGATGGGGGTGGGGCCAGTCAGATATTTGCTGGTTCTCTGAACTACTCAAAATTTCCACTACCGATTCTCCAGAACTTGTCAGAACTGGCTGAATACCACCTCTGTGTATAAAGTATTTTACTAAAAGTATCCCTTACTTGCTGACTGCCTTGTTTAACAACTATTTGAACCATTGTAACCACAACTTATAATGGTGTAAAAACCCAGGTTCAACAACCATCACAATGTCCTATAATCACAATCATCATTTGTGTGCTTTGTAACCAGATTGCAATAAGCAGTTAACAGAGAACTCCCAAATAAAATTGTTCTGTTAGTCATGTAATATTTCATTTCACAATAGAATGGGACATGATGCCGTAAGTTCATTGTGGTTATGTGATTTTCTGCTTAGCAACTGTGATTCTTGATGAAAGACTTGCCTGACCCAATGGTAGTCAGTAAGCAAGAACTACCTATATGAGATTAAATAAAGACCTTTAAGATATTAGGAAGCTTAGGCAAAGTTTAAAATGTGTTCATATGGAGCCTCTTTTAAAATCAGTATGACAGCTATTTTTTTACACATTATTACTACTATAACTACAAGTACTACTGTTTTAAATTACTGAATAATATTCAATAATTCCAAATTTTTCAGGAATCCTGCCCCTGCTCCTTAGAATAATATCATTTTCTGTATTAACTTTAAAAACATCCTTTAACATCCTAGTCAAACTGAAACTGTTTTTTGTTCTTTGTCATGATTCATGTTTCCTTTATTTCTACATCAGCTCTTAATGCATCTACTGATTACCTGGGCTGTTGACTTATCAACACGGTTGCTCTTGTCTCTCAAGCTGATGTAGTGAACTTTCAGAGGGGGAGCACCAAGTGCTTCTAGGGCTAAGGGGTCTGCTTCAAGTTGCTTAAGAGCATCCTGATAGTATTTTGTTCTAGAGAAAACCCCTGAATAAAAAAGCAAAAAAGAGAAACAGTATAATTTTGGACAAAATATCGAAAAGAACACTGTTAAATGTTAATCAAACCCAGAAAGGAATCCAACTGATGCTCAGGCCAAGAAAGTTAAAGTGCTGGGAGTCTCCTCGAGTTTTCTTCCCTTTACGTCCTACAGGTGCTTTTTTCAAGAGGCAACTGGACTTTCTTTGTTTTTGCCTTAAGATGTTTTGCTTCTTATCCAAGAAGCTTCTTCATATTAGAAAATCACTTTGCATTAAGCAAATAGGGGGTTTGTTATTCTTTGCTCCTCCATTTCAAATGTGCAGGGCCTGACTAAAACAAGGATTGAATTGCTTACTTCCCATCTTGGAATAGAGGATTCAAAAATATCAGAGGAACTAAAGTGACTGTTGCAAACCACATTCTTTCTATTTCATGTAATTATTTCATTTTCCTTTCTATCAAGAGTACCGTGTTACTCTCTGCTTTAAAGTTCTCGATTCATCTCTATAGACTGCGAGATGATCTCCCAAGGCTAAGATTCATAGGCCTCTCAAAAATCAGGCAGAGAAGTTTTAGATGTACCAAATGGAAAATCTCCTTATTCTTGAAATATCTCTTCAGAAATGAGGCAAAGTTCACCAGCATCAGAATTGGATTTTTGTTAATTTCTTCTATTACAACTAATGAAAAAGGAATAAAAGCAACTCAGTAGAAACAAAGAAGTAGGGGGGGGGAAAAGAAACCCTCTTTTTTGAAAATTAGTTATCCCTTTCAATAAATTCTTCCACCAGAGTCATCACAGCTGTCTTACATCTTCATAAATCTTTTTAAAAAACAAGATACCACTGTTTATTTGGCTAGAATTTGCTTAGAGTTAGGAAATAGAAAAGGCCTTTCAGTTGTCTTCCATAGTTAGTTTTTCAGCAATGAAAAACTAACCAGCAATGAAAAACTAGCCTGGAAGAGCAACATTTAGCACAAATGCAGACCCAAAAGGTTCAGTTAACCTGATTGACTGATTGTGTGATAATTCTGACCTGTACTGAAGTTATAAAAATTTGTAAGAAATTTTAACCCCCAACATATATCAGATTATTCTGGATTTTTATATACTTGCCCACCACTTAGTCAGGTAAATTTGGAAATTAAATTTCTCCATTGGTGCTTTGGAACTATTAGCATTACCACTAACATAATATTGTGGCTTCTAGTGCTGCTTGCCCTTTGGAAAAATCAGTTCATTGTTTGGCAATCCAACAGCAAGCAAAGAAGAACAGGATTTTTAGTAATATTTACCAACTGCGGGTTTCTTGTATTCTATTGTTCTATTTCTTGTGTTCTTGTGTTCTGCAAATGGTGAGTCATATCTCGCTCTGTTCATGAAAGCAGAGCATGATAGCAAAATCTACATTTATTTAATTGTTTTGGAAGAACAACAAAGAACAACTTTGTTGCATCATATACTTTTCCCCCATAATGTCGGGCTTCGACCCTACCACCAATATCGGCTGAAACATTACCCTAGCGGTTCCTGATGGTCCCGGATCTAGACGCCCCGGCCACAACGCCTTGCCTCATGCCCACCAGTTGGGAAGCTTCGTATGGACCCGACAAATTACCCTGAATGGTCCTGATGATCCTGTCTTGCCTCATGTCGGCGCGACCAGCTGGGGAGCTTTGCATGGACTCAGCTGTTTGGCGGTGTGCATTCCTTTGGGCATGCCACCACCTGCCTTCGAACGGACCTGTCAGCTGTTGGGCGGTGGGCGTTCCTTCAGGCACACCACCCGCTCTTGAACGGACCTGTCAGCTGTTGGGCGGTGGGCATTCCTCCCTCTTTTCAGTGCCACCAGGCAGGAGGCATTTCGCACTGGCAGCTTTTGGGATTACTATGGGATTGGTGGCACAAACGGCGGGGTGGGATGGGGCTCGGCATGGGGCTTGGCTTGGAGATAGTTTTGCGGGGTGGGGGCACACAAGGTAGCTAAGGGAGGATGTAGGATAATTAAGTGTTTCCAGGGGTGGATGTTAGATAATTAAGGGGAAAAGACTATAAACAGTGCTGAGAGGCAGACGCTCTCAGTGCTGGCTTTGCTCGGGAATTACCATTTGCTGCTGATTGTTGGAGGAAACAGACCACAATAAACAAGTCTTGCCACAAACAGAACGTGAGTAAAGTAGTTTATTGGTGAAGTTTCACCGTGTTCCAACAGAAGCTGACACATTAGCTTGAATGAGGGATAGAAAATTATTTTTGCAGCAAAAGATGTATAGCTACTGTTGTGGAAACTCTTTTGATATATAAAATATTAACTTATGTAGGAATACTTTAAAAATAAGGTTTATACTTTAAAAAAAATGGTTTATAAAATCCATTATCAGCTGAGGTTATTTATATGTTTTTGTTGTTGAAAATGTATCACAAATAACTTGGGATTCTATAAAATCAAATAATTTTCAAAAGGATTTTAACTACAAAACACACACCTTCTAAACTTTGAATATGAAAAAATAAAGTTTCATGTCACAGCCCTCATGTGCGATTTGTATACCTTGTTGGGAGAAAATGTATGCCTTATTTCTTATAATTTATTTTACATCTCAAGCATTGTCAGTCAGACCCATGTTCAAAGCAAATTTTGGATTTGTAATTATCAATATATAATCTTTTGAAGTACCATTTATAAAATTGGGAACTTTTTCACCCCAATGGGATTGGCCTATCTTATGCAGGCCAGTAGGAGTGTATCCCAGACCCTGTTGGTCAAGGAATTCTAGCTGGCAGGGTCCAAGAGAAGAACCTTTTCTGCCAAGGCTCCTGCCCTCTGGAACATTATGCCCCCAAGTCGAGATTTTATCTCCTCTGGCCTTCCACATAATAATCATAAAATGTGGCTCTGCTGATTGGCCTGGGGTCCTGATCAGAGATATTCCATATTGGAGCTGGTTAGTAGATGGAGAGAGGATTCTGCCTCCATCTTGTTTGCATTTGGCTTTCTTCTTCAGCCATTTTTGCTAACTTTAATGCTAATGTGTATCAATTTAATATTTTATGTTGTTTCTATTTTATTGTAAGTCACCTAGAGTCTCCTGATGGCAAGATGGATGGCAAATAAATAAAATGTTTAGAAGGTCAAAGTCCTCCAACTATTAGCAAATTCGGAAATATTTAGCTGGATAGTATAAAAAAGGATTCCAAGTAGAGAACATAATATTTGGTTGATCCTCATATGAATAGGTAGGGATATTATTTTTTAAATCTGCCCATCTAAAATTTTATTACAGATAGAAAATGTTAAATAATGGGTTGATAGAAGAGACACAGAGAGATCTTCGATAATAACTCTTTATTTGCAAAAGCAAAACCCAGCAAAGAGTCTGGCTGACAGCGCGCCTTTTATAGAAAACTGTCAGCTGACTCAGGCAATAGGAACAAATTGTTTTTCCCGCCTTGGAGGCGGACCTGAGTGAAGCCTTTATTCACTGGCTTCACTCCTTAATCTGAATATGTAACAGGAAACAATATTTCCAAGAAGAAATGTTAGTCCAATTCTTTGCCCACTATGCTGGCTTTCTGTTTGTAAAAAATTTTGAGCGTGGAAAAATTAGTAGGGTCCCTGCACTTATAGTCTAAGAGGGTGCAATTCAATACATCAAGTTAATGCAGACACTCCCTTTATAAATCAGTTTCAAATTGCTACCTATGATGGAACTTACTTTGTACATAGTAGTATGTAAAAGCACCTGCTGTAATACATTGAACACCCATAAAAAGAGCCATTTGCTGAAATTTTCTTAAGGACATATTTTATTTCCTAGGGAGAAAAAAGTTGGAAAATGAATTATTGTGCACAAGAAAAACCAGGTAATTATGTTAATTTATTTTCAATATTTCCACAAGACTGGCCTGAATGAAAGCCCTCCACATAGCATTCTGGTATTGGTTCTCTCAGAGAGAATATCCCAAAGGAAAACTGAGCAGACCAAATCCATTTGTACATTTCTTTCAAGGATGTCACTATTTCACTAATTATTGGGGGTGAAAATGACATTTCTGTATAGCTAGTAGTCAGAAATGTAGCCTGGTGTTCCTATGCCTTTGCATATAGATGATTAAGAAGCCCTGATTATTCCTAAAAATAACAACATTGTAGCCAGAAACAGGAATTTATTTGGCAAAATGATTACATCTTCTGAAATCTCTCTTTTTCTTACATCTCTCAGCTAAAACCGAACATAATCTACTGAATCATCTTTTAAGTGGATAAAACAAGAAGGAAAGTGCAAATATTTTGCATGTGTAATGTGAGAATGCTCAGGAACATGAACATTCATTCTTTTGCTCCTTCCACGATGAAGTGCTGTGGCTTTACACATGTTTTTATACGTTAGTAAAAATGCAACAATAACCTCTAAATATATAAGTTTATCTTCTTAGGATATTCCTAAAAGAATAGGTTAGGGACAGATTGCCATGGAGAAAATTGATGTGGTTTCTAAAAGTTAAAAAAATTACTTGATGATGTATCAATCAATCATCAATTACTTGATGATTGAATCAATCATCAATCAATCAAATCTAATGACATTATAACATACCTTGTCAAGGTCTTTCCAGGAAGTTCTTCAATTGTCTTGGTTAAGAAGAATTATTCTGGAATTTAAAAATAGTTACATACATCAGTATCTTTAAGTTCCTTTAGAACAGGTCTGGAAAAAAATTAAATCATATCTTCCTCCTCTCCTATTAACCAATATTACCCAATTTGGTGTCCCCTAGATGTATTGAGATTACAACTCTCAGAATTCAAGACCGGCTTTGCAAAAAACTGATATTGCTGAAAAAAATATGAACCTGAATATTTTGCAACATCCCTTTTTAAAAATATTTTCCAAATGATGCAGTTCTAAAAGCTGGAAAATAATATTTCAAACTGGCCAAGAAATTGTTCTGTGGGTGTTCAACATCCACCTGGCCAGCATAAATATGGAGAAAAAAATGTACTCCAACTTCTAGAAAGTACAATTATCCATCTCTGCTTTAAATGGTGAAAATCACATACATAATCTCTATTCTCCTTAACTGTTTGAGCTTTCCAAGGCCACTTCCCCTCTTTTAACTGAGCCTATTTCCCCCTTTATTTGAGTTCCAGATATCTGAGAATAATTGTGTCCTTGGGTGAAAAGCATTCCAAATGGAGCAGGTGGTAAAGTTATTTCCACCTTTTCCTGAATGAAGGGATTGGTCTATGGCTAGACTGATTTGCAGCATTTAAGGTGCTTCAGTTAACCAACATGAACGATGTACTATTATCCAAATTGTAACTTGAGATAAAAATACATAATTGAATAAATTAAATCCAAAATGTGCAATATAAACAGTTATGTACATCAAAGAGAAATATTCTGAAGAAACACAATCAACAATCAGGTAAAACAGTTAGATATAAAAATTGACATTAAAAAATATATGAAGACAAATATACAAAGCCTGGGCATAAAGATATTAACTGTGTCAGGTATGGCTCCATTCCACATCCAAGAAAGAAAACCTTAGATTCCCATCTTTATAGAGAAAAGGACTTTTACTGAAATCGAAGTGGAAGCAACAGAAGAAATAAAAGATCTGAGGCAAAAGGTGCAGAAATTACATATAGAAAGATATGATATGTCCCCACCCCCAACAATTCAAACAGGACATCCAACCTGAGGTATGTATAATGTCATGTGGGTATATTTTCAGGTGGACTCTCAGACATCTGGTATGCCAAGACAGTTGATCTTGGCCTGGAAAGATAAGTGGCTGCATTTGCACAGTAAGCAAGAAAGCATCCCAACTTTTACAATTCACACTTCACCTCCAGCACCCTTCCCCCCACAAGGCCCAATAATCCCCCCCCCTTTCTATGGCAGCTGGAAAGAGTCAAGCAGAAGACAGAATCTTGGAGGCTGACAAACTGCTGCTTTCATAATGGAGTCATCTAAGCATGTCTGTGGTAATCTAAGATACCAGCACTTTGAATGGACTTCTAAATAACCTGTGATAGGCCCATGGCTGTCATAGTAGCTACAAACTCTAGAGCCACCTCAGACCCTATTTCAAGGGGAGACAGTTTAAAGTGCCTGCAAACCACCAGCCAAATCCAGAAACAGAGTGAAAGGAGTTCAAGCAGAGAGATTGCTGTGCAGCAGGGGGGTTGGTACTAAAATAACAGTCCCAACTGATCTCTACAGCCCAACTTAAACATAAAGGATCACACAACTGGTGATTTGTGATCTGTGAAAATTATAAAAAAATATGATTTTCCCTCATGAATGACCCTGTACCCTTGCTAAAATGAAATAACAATAGAAATAGCAAGCTTACATACCATCCATAGTGATCAAACTCCTGCATTCTAACCACTGTGCCACCATGGCTCAATTGCAATTCAGCTGGCAAATTTTGGAAAAGGCAACTCCCCTTTTAGAATCCACACAGATCTCGGTAATACCTCAACTAATGACCACAATTGAGCTCATAAATTTTGTTTTGCTAAGTGAATTTTGCCTCATTTCATGACTTTTCTTGCCACATTGTTAAAAGAATCACTGCAATTGTTAAATTAGTAACTGCAATTGTTAAATTAATATTAAGTGAATCTGGCTTTTCTATTAACTTTGCTTGTCAGAAGGACGCAAAAGGTGATCACATGACGCTGAGACACAGCAACTATCATAAATATGAACCAGTTGTCAGAGGGTGGAGCTGGCGTTGCGGCGGTTGGACGGGCGATCTTGATCCTCCCAAGATCGCCGTTGATATGCTGGTTGGCCCCCATGGACCTAAACCGTCCCATAGAGACAGTGATTGACAAGGGCACATCCTGTTGATCCCAGGGACATCACAAAGTCCCTGGTTGATCCAGGGAAAGCCCTTTTTGCCGGTGGCAGAGAGGCAGCCTTTCAAGTTGCTGAAGCTGGGACAGCTCCGGAATGGAAGAGATGGGGCATTGGTCCTACCTGAACGCTTCTTCTCGGGGAGCTGAAGGGAGAATCCAGGCTGGGTAGTCTCTAGTCTCCTAGCTCTGTAGACCAAGTTGAAAAACTGAGGACACACCCCCTGGTAATGGTCCCCAGTTCTGAACGACGTTGAAGCAAATTCAGCTGCTCCTTGTCTTCAAACAGACAGTTCATTGATACTGTGAAAAACAGGGATATTTCCTCCCTATTCCGACCATACAGAATAGAGGGTGGGACTGGATTCTCCCTTTGACTCCTTGAGAAGAAGCATTCAGGTAGGACCAACGCCCCTTCTCCACTGAGCCGAAGAGAGAATCCAGGCTGGGACATACCAAAGCTGGCTGATGGCTGCCCTACGGGTGGGAGCTGGATTGGTCGGAAGTCTCCACCTCTACATGCACAGCCTGGAGGACTCATCTTCCAAATGACGCCTCCGCTGAGGCAAAGGAGTCAATTTTGTAACGTCTTATGAATGGGGTCACCGATGACCAGGTCGCAGCTCTACAAATGTCCAGAATCAATGTCTGCGTTGCCCAGGCTGTGGTGGTCGCTGCACTTCTGGTTGAGTGCGCTGTGATCCTCCTGGGCACAGGAAGGTTCTGTAACTCATAGGCCCTTGCAATGCAGGCTCTGAGCCAGCGACCTACTGTGGAAGGTGTCACCCTGCGACCTAAAATTGATGGCTGAAAAGAAACAAACAAGGCTTCCGTCCTCCCCAAAGAAGACGTTCTTTTAATGTAAATACAGAGGGCCCACCTAATGTCCAAGGTGTGCCATTTTTTCTCTAGTGCATGGGTAGGCTCAGGGCAGAAATTAGGCAAAATCAACTCCTGGGAACGATGGAATAAGGGTTAGGGTTAGGGTCTCGCAGCTGCCACAGTGCTCTGGGGACTGGATGGGGGGTTGGGATTGAATCCCAATGGCCAGAACCCCCCCCCCCAGTCCTGGAGACAAACTGCAAGATTACCCCCAAATAAAATAAATGACCGCTGCCACCAAAAAGGGACAGAAGTGCTTAGCGGCAGCTGCGGCTCGTCCTGGGCAAGGGAAAGTGGATTGGGAGGAGGCGAGTTCAATAAGATGCTGGCTCCCACCCCAGCCCAGGCCACACGGGCTCTCAGGGTCACCTCCACTCCAGTTTTGATAGGAAACAAAACAAAAAAACCAGTCCACCAGCAAGGAAAGTCAAAAATTAAAATAACAAGCAAAAACCGCAAACCGGAAAAAAGGCGTGAAAAAATGAAAGTGCTAAATTGGCAAGCTGGCAAACCTGATCTAAGCCTCTCTGCGAAAAAAAGCTTAATCCAGGGGTGAATATTCTTCTACAATCCTAACTATTCAGAGCCCTTAAAGGGAGGTCTGAACACGCTGAGACCGAGTGAAGAACTGGGGACCGTTACCCAGGGGTGTGTACTCAGTTTTTCAACTCGGTCTGCAGAGCTAGAAGACTAGAGACTACCCAGCCTGGATTCTCCCTTCAGCTCAGTGGAGAATGGAAGAAAGTGTGTCAGTTTGGTGAGACGAACTTTTACTTATTATTTCTTGGAGAAAACAACATGAAAAACTTAAAGTGGACTAAAAGTGGAGAAAAGAGTTTAAGTGATTAATTGTCAAAGTGAACGTTTTTTTTCTTTTTTCCCCTTTTTATTGGAATCTTGAACTTGGCAAAGCCGTTCAACTTTAAGCTGGACTGGTACTTTTTAATCTTTTTATTTCTGTTTGTATTTCTTTCTCCTTTTTTAACAATCCTATTGAAAACTCTTTTTTGATTAAGATTCTTCTGCTTGATTTAAGATTTATTTTTCTCCCTTTAAAAAGAGGGGGGGGGAGATTTTACTTAAGTAAGTTTACTTAAGTAAGTAGCATTGCCGCCCAGAGGCTTGGATACATTGTTTCTTTTTTTCACTAGTTTGTGTTACAATCAAGGACTCTGAGCTGTGTATTGGAAAAGATAGAGATGAGCATGGCAGTTTGTTTATTCAGGTGCTCATTTGTGAACAGATAGCTGGAGCTGAAGTTGAAAGAAAGAAGATTGAAGTGACCTTGGAAAACTCTGAGCTGATTTATCAAAGAGCCTTGGATATTTGGCAGCAGAGGCTTGTTTCATATTAGAATTGCTTTTTACTTTTTGCCTCCCTTTCTACCCCCCCATCCCACTAGTTCAGGCTTTTTTTTTCTCTTTAATTGGATTTTGACTTTTTAAACCAGGAACCAGAATGTAAATCTTTTATTTTTGTTTTCTTTTGTTTATTAGGAAGGACATATAGAATATTTTTCTTTCTCTTTTTTATCGTTGATTTTTTACTTTTTACATTTACCATTGTAACTAATTGGATTAAAGTATAAAGTGCCTGAAGACTTTCTTTTTCCTTTTTTCCTTTGGAGTGGCAACTGTTTGCCTTCGTCTTTTTTTCTTTTTTTTTTCTTTTTTCCACTTTTTCTTTTTCTCTCTCTCTCTTTCTTTACAGATAAGCATTATAAGATGAGTAGAAAGACCACAGCTCCAGCTTCTTCGATACCAACCCCCTCACCATCTGGAGGACAACGATCTATACAGACAATATTGCAACAGGAAAAAGAGAAAGAGAAGGAAATGACATTACAGATGATTATGCAAGGAATCCAGAAGATTGAGCAAAAAATTGAAAAGACAGATGAGAAAGTGGAAAAATATTCAACAGATGATGATGAAATATGAAGACAGATTTTAAAAAATTGAAGAGGAAGATATACAAAGAGATAAGAAAATTGGAGACATTGATATTCGATTGAGCGATGTCGAGAAGGGCAGATGTGAACCATTAGGATGGGAAATAATAAATCAGAAATTTATCTAAGATTTCAAAATATAGAAGATGGAAAAGGTGAAAAGCTTGCTGAAATAATGGCAGAAATATTGGCAGAAGCACTGGAAATAACCAAAGAAAAGATGATGGATGGGATGGATGAAGTGTTTTGTGTCTATACAAGATATGCAACAAGGAATAGACTACCAAGAGAAGTTCACATTAGATTTACTAAGAAGATTATTAAGACACAGATACTCCAGGTGGTGAGAGAGAAAACACTAAAATATAAAGACAAAGAAATTGTGGTGCTGAAACAGATACTAAGAAAAGTAAGAGAGATGAGAAGAGAATATTTATTATTGACTAAAGAGTTACTTAAAAGAGGAGTAAACTACAGATGGTTGATGCCAGAAGGCCTCTTGTTCACTTGGCAGGAACAAAGACACAGAATTGACACAGTTGAAAAAGCTGAGCTATTCTACTTAGAATACTTTAGAGGAAAGGAGGAAGAAGAAAGGAAGGCTCACTGATTGAATTTCAAGAGGAGTGTATAGCAGTAATTGAAAAATTAAAAGAAGAGGTTGCAGTAGGCGGTGAACCCAGAGAACGAGAATTGAGATCTACTAGAGCAATAAAACCCTCTTATAAAGCTTAACAGGGATGGAAGAAAATTGATTTCAATTAACATAAATGGACTTAATTTGGCTACTAAAAGAAGGAAACTATTTCACAAATTAGAAAAATTAAAATTTGACATAATCTGCTTACAAGAAGTACATATTAAAAAACAACATGCATATATAATAAAAGTAGGGAAACTAGGGAAATTATTTACATCACTGGCACAATCCAAAAGAAGAGGTGTGGTATTATATATTAAAGAAACAATTTTGGCAGAACTAATCTACACAGATGATGATGGAAGGATTCTGATGGTGGAAATAATGGATAACAGCATTAAAACACTTCTAATTGCAATTTATGCCTCAAACGATAAACAAGAATTCTACAGAAAATTATATACAAAAATAATTGAATTGGATTATGTTAATATTTGTATGATGGGAGATTTTAATGGAATAATTAATGACTGGTTGGATTATAAAACACAGAAAACAACAAAGAAAGTTAGAAAGATACTACCAAAATCCTTCCTTCGAATAATAGAAGAAATTAACTTAAAAGATACATGGAGAGAAATGTGAAAAGTAAGCAATATACTTTTTATTCAAACAGGCATACATCCTGGTCTAGAATAGATATGATATAGATGTCAGCAGAATTATTATTATTTTTTTGAAAATTTTATTGATTTTTAAAAACAGACATAAACAAACAAAACATAAAACATAAAAACATAAAACATCTTTTTTGAAAGCAGCATAATCCTGGGTTACATCTCTTCGTACAGACACAAATTCAAGTTCATGCTCATTTTTATATTCCATTCCATATCTTATTACTATTCTACATTTTCTATATAGCTTCTCCCCTCTTTTAACTTTCTTAATTTTATTATATTTATTTCATCTCAATTCAAATCATTGAACTTATATTCTTTGTCTGTCCTGTTTCAACTGTCTACTATCTTTTCTCGTTAAACAAAATTTCTCCTGTAATCACTGATTGGAGTATGACACCTTTATATCTTTCCCCTAAAATTATAACACTTAATATAATACATAACTTCCATTCGGATTCTGTTTGGTACATTCTAAAACTACACACTGTATTTTGAAAAAGAAAAAATTATAAATATATATAATTAAAACAACAGTCCATTCCAATTCAATTCTATCATTAATATTAATATTCATTTAAATCTTAACATTTTACACATTGCTTTTCAGATAAATATCATACTTCTATGGGAACACTTATAAACTTTCCATAGTTAATTCCCCCCCTCTTCACTTATATTTTATAAAACATTGAGTAAATAAAATGTTCCCGTTCCTTCCTAGTTCAGTTTTCTCATATATTTTATTTCATTTATTTTATTCACAAAAGTTTCACTACATTACACTGACTATTTTATTCCTCTTTTTAATCATATGTTGTTTCCAATTTTCTAACATTATTTCTATTACAAATATAACAATACAATCTTGTGTACCTTCACAGAATCCCTTTTTCAGTTAAATTTTCATCCATTATCTCTAAATAGGTCCTGTTTCTTTACATCTTGCTCCAAACCTTTGTAACTTCTCTTCCTTTCCTTCTTCCCTCTCTTCTTCTCTCTCCCCCCTTTACCCCCCCGTCTCTCCACCTCCATTTCCCTCTTCTGTATTCCCCTTTTCTGTTGCTTTCCAACATTATATCCACTTTTCAAATTATTTTTCCCTTTTTTGACAGTATTTTTAAGTCTTAAATTCTCCATTCTCTTTCCCCGCTTCCCCTTTCTTCCCCAGATAGAGTTACTTGTTCATTAAAGATGGCTTCTTCTTTGTCCCAATCTTCTTGTTGCACAATCTTTTCTTGTTGTTTCTCGTAGTTACAGATCTCCATTTCTAAGAATTGAAAAACGGAGACAAAAGCGCCCTTCCCTTCTTGTGCCTATTCTTTATATTTTTTAAGTTCCATTTTCAGTTCATGCAGAAATGATGCCATTGTAGAATTTTTTAAACAACCACCCAATTGTTTTCAGTCATTCAAATATAATATCCAAAAATCCAAAAGTCACCAAGCAATCCAGATACACACAAGCTTTTTACACTTTCTTCTTTTTTCACTTTCTCTTCCTGGGATTACTATTTAGTTACAAAGTTCCAGTTAAAATGTATTTGTTCATGGGAATCAAGCCGCCGAGCTCAGCAGTGCATTTTACCATGTGAAGCTACCACAAGATATTTAACCAGTTAGCAATACAACCAGGAAAACAGGGCCCTTGACATATTCAGCATTCCAGGCACAGGAATAAAGTTGGGTTTTGGGTCCCTATGAAAGGCTAACAGGGTTGGGGCCATTCTAAAGTCTGAAAATATCATATATCGTTTAGGAATCTGGACAAGGGTGGGCTTCAAATTTTTTTAGCAAGGGGCTCTCTGCTCCAATGACTGCTTGGGTGAGCGTGGCTAAATGGTAATAAGATTGGGTGGTCATATGATCAGGTGGTGTGGGTAGGTGGTCATATGACTGGGTGTGGCCAATTCAATGCCACTCCCACCCAGTCACATGACCCCCCACCACCACGCCTACCCAGATTTTGTTGCTCCTGGTCTTTTCTGAGGGAAATGAGTCTCTCTACTTCTCCCTCACCCTCTCTCTCAAACTTCAATTCCTGAATCATTTTTGCCTTCTATTTTTTCCCATTCTGCTTTTTTTCCAGGAATAAGCTAGAGGGAGGGAGAGAGGAAAAAAAGAAAAAAGAGAGAAGAGAGGGAGGGAGGGGAAGAGAGAGAAAAAGGACGGAAGAGAGAAGGAAGGGAGGTAGGTAGGACGGAAAGTCAAATTGGGATGTTGACAATTAAATGGCCATTGTGCCTTTAATCCTGGGTTTATCACTTGCAACCAGCCAGTCTTGAAAAGGGTTAAGAAACTGACTTTGGAGTGATTTATGAACTACAAATAGAAGAGAAAAGGAAATAGAAATGGCCAGTCTTTATTTTTGGAGTGACTCAGAGGAGAATCCCAGAAAATGCTAAAAAATAACATTATTGGCTGCTTTATTTAATTTTCTTTTTTCTTTTAGTGGATTTAAAGCCTTTCTCCATTTTTTTTAAAGTAGGGAGAAAGGAAAAAAGAATACTCAGAGCAAAAAAGTATCACTGATTTAATTAGAAGATGTACCAAACAAGTCATTAAAAGAGAGCGCAAAAGAGGGGGGAAATGCGATTTCATTTGTATCTCTATGGTTTGCTTAGCCGACTATCTGAACAAATTGACTGTCTGAGCAAGTCACTTTCAATAAAAGCAATCTGGAGAGTGGGGCTGGAGCTGCAGTGGAAAGACACCTTTCTCTGAGTTCCGGAGAAAGCTGCCGACACCCCCACAGCTGGACGATCCAAGTGGACCCGAACCGTCCCAGGGAGATGGTAAGTGAAAGGAGCACATCTTGTTGATCCCAGGGACATCGCAAAGTCCCTGGTTGATCCAGGAAGCTCCTGTAGCCCGGCAGCAGAAGGAAGCAGCCATTAAGCTGCTAAGAAGCTGTGACAGCCCTGGAATGGAAGAAGATCAAAAGAAGAAGGTGTGTCGGTTTGGGTGAGAAATTTCTTTTTTTTTAAAGTAAAGATAGAAGAATATCCTAAGAGAACTATTAAAGAAAGAAGACAGAAAAGTAGAAGACAGAAGTGAAATAAAACACATGGGTAGCTGTCAGTTTGTTTTTTTATTTATTTTTTATTCTTTTTTTGGCTTTTGACTAACTGGACTGGACTTTAAAATAATAAAATACAGAAGAAATTGAACTTTTGCTTTCAATTTAAAAGTCTTTGGATTACTTTGTTTCCTTTTATTCTTTTTTATTTTTACTTTCTAAACTATACTGATATAGTAACTAGAATATAAGTGAAAGGAAAAGCTAAGCAATACTGCCATCTAGGTTCAGAGATTAAAAATTGAGAATTTTAACAGGCAGTAAAGATTAAACTGTTTTGACTACAGGTTGTTTAGAAGAAAAAGAAGATAGAGAATGAGCACTGAAAACAGGTGCTGCGCTCATAGACTTTGTAAACAACCGGAAAGTTGAATAGGAAAAGAAAAAAGAAAGAACAATGTAACCTTGGATAATATATATGTTTTGGATTTTGGATTTTTGGCTCGCTGGATGTTACACTGAGACATTGGCTTACATTGTGACTTAAATTCTTAAACTGCAGCTGGTAATATTCCACTATATTTTTTCCTGCTGGTGTGCACTTTGGGCCTTCTTCATTTTCAATGTTTGGTTTAATTTTGGAATACTGATTTCTTTTTTTTTTTCGTTTTCTTTTTCCATTTTTACTTTACTAATTTTCTGGCTAATAAGTGGATACAACTTGGCCTTCTTGATTCTCCCCCCTTTCTTTTCTGTTCATTCTAGAAGTGGGTGGATTTGTATTCTTCTTCTTGATTCCTGTTTTTTTTCATCAGATTTTTTGGATTTCATATATTTTTCCTTTTTTTATTCTGGATTTATAATTTTTCTTTTTGTTTTTGGATCTTTTATCTCCATCCCCTTTGGATAAAATTGGATTAAGGTAGAGAAGAACCTGAAGATTTTACACTTATTTTTATTTTTCTTGGATTCCTGTGAGTAGATTATAATTAACTAATTAACCATTGTGGTGCAGGCTGACTCTGCAAAGCCACTGTCATGAGTTTGATACCCACCAGTTCAAGGTTAACTCAGCCTTCCATCATCCAAATTGGTAAAATGGGGACCCAGATTGTTGGGGGCAATATGCTGACTCTATAAACCGCTCAGAGAGGAACTATAAAGCATTATGTCATGATATATAAGTGCTGTTGCTAGTGCTATATTCCACAGGCTTCTTACGCTTGTGGAAACCACTTTCTTTTCATATGCTGGTACAGAGAATAGATGAAAGAGAAGTGCAGTTTTAATGTTCTAAATAAACAAAAAGGGAAAAAAACTATTTCTCCAAAACCTGATTGTCTTATTTGTGAGGAGTCCTTAGTACTATCTGAGCTTGGTTTTTTCTTGCAGATGTTTCTACTAGCACTGATGTTATCTAAGTTGGATAATGAAACATCTGCAATAAAACATTCTGGCTGAGTTATAGAAATGGATGGGTACAGAATTTACAAAAACAAATGTGGTCTTTTTTGGATCATATTACTTGGAGCTGCAAATAGATAAGTCTAAATCATTCTGCATTATTGACACACTCAACCACCTCTTGATACATATGTGAATGAGATTGAAGTGACTTTTATTGCAAAAGAAACCAGTTTTAACACAATGAACTGTGTTTCTTTAGACAATGGGTAAAGCTTGGTCACGTATTAAAAATATTCTTTTAATTGTATAGCATTAGCATGTTGCAAATACAAATCAAGTCAGTCAGTTGTATCTTTTCTTTTTATGCACACTGAGAATATATGCACCAAGACAAATTCCTTGTGTGTCTAATCACACTTGGCCAATAAAGAATTAATTCATTCAAATAAGGTTCCAATAAAGGAGAATATTTTAGCTCAGGATTGACACGAGGGATCCTTTGTGCTCTCTGATCTTGGTTGTTTTCTTTTTTTTTTGAATAAATTTTATTGAATTTACAATTAAAAACATAACAACATTACATCTACAACAGGGGGAGAAAAAGGAAAAAGAAAAAAGGGGGAAAAAAAGAAAAAAAAATGCTCGGTCTTGCGAACCGAAAAAGGAGAAAAAGAGGTATAAAAGAAAGAAGAAAACAAAGAAACGGAAGAAAAAAGAAAATACATTAAAAACAGACAGATATCCTTTTTGACAGTCTGCAAGATCCAATTCTCCTACCTTACTTTAATTATACACATCTTATCACTATTTATGCTTAAATTACCCATTGTTCATTGAACAGTTTATCTCTGAGATAACCAATTATACCACGCATTCCAATTATCATAAAATGCTGAAGACTCTTTATTTTTAAGTGCTATGGTTAAATTGTCCATTTCTGCACAGTCACATATTTTCTGGATGACCATTTGATCTGTAGGTATATAGGATGATTTCCAGCACTGGGCAAATGCTAATCTGGCCGCAGTTAGAATATGAATTGTTATATATTTCATCTTTTTAGGTAAATGTTTATCAGAGATCCCTAGTAGGAAGAACTCTGGTTTGTATTCGATTTGTCCTTTGGTTATTTCCTCCAACCATTTTCTAATTTTTTGCCAGTATTTCTGGGCTTCCTTACAGGACCACCACATATGAAAGTAGGTTCCTTCTATGTTTTACATTTCCAACATTTTGGACTAGAGTTTGGGTTCATTTTCGCTAACCTCGAAGGGGGTAAGTGCCATCTATATAACATTTTATACATATTTTCTTTGTATGCCGCGGATTTCGTAATCTTAATATTTCTATTCCAGATCTTTTCCCATTCTGTTAATGTAATGCTTCTTCCAATATTCCTACTCCACATTATCATGTTCCCTTTCACTATCTCTTGCTCTAGTTCTACCTCCAATAAATATTTATAAAATTTGGAGATATTCTTTTATTTGATCCTAATAAGATTTTATCTAAATATTGTAATTTGCTATAGATTCCAAACTCTTTGATATCTTGTTTGTATCTGCTATGGATTTGTATATATAACCACTGGTCAATTTTGAATCCCTGTTCCTGTAAGTCCTGTCGAGTTCTTAATTTTCCTAAAGGGTCTAATAAATCTTTATATTTAGTCATTTTTGTTATATCCAAATTGTTGGGATGAACCATTGCCTCCATTGTTGAAAGCCAAATCGGAATTTTTAAATAATGTTTTTTGCATATTTTTTTTCCAATTAGTTAATAGTGAATCTCTAATAAGATGTCTATGAAAATACGACTGTTTAGTTTTCCCCACATCCCATAGAAATGCGTGCCATCCTCTCTGAAGGTCATGCCCTTCCAAGACTAAAGTTCTTTTATTCAGTAAATTGACCCAGTCTTTTAACCATAATAAGTTGGCTGCCCAATAATATAATTCCCAGTTTGGGAGCGCTAGCCCACCTCTACTTTTTGCATCTTGTAAGGCCTTAATACTGATTCTAGCTTTTTCCCTTGCCAAATAAATTTAAGAGTTACCTTATTTATATCTTCAAAAAAAATTTTGGTAATTTTATTGGGATTGTCTGGAATAAGTAAAGGAGTTTTGGTAAGATGTTCATTTTGATCGTGGCAATCCTGCCCAGTAGAGAAAGCTGCAACTTATTCCAAGATTCTAGATCTTTCTTAATTTGCTGTAACCGTTTATCATAATTATTCTCTTTGAGCGATTTACTATGTGGTGTTAACCATATGCCTAAATATTTGACCTTTTTTGTTGCCTGTATCCCCATGGTTTTTTCTAATTCTTTCCTCTGGTTCTCTGTTAGATTTTTAGTCAGTAATTTCGTCTTATTTCTGTTAATCTTTAATCCTGCTACTGAGCCATATTGTTCTAGTTCTTTTATTAGGTTATGTCCTTTTTCCATGGGTTCCTCTAGGAAAAAAACCATATCGTCTGCAAACGCCTGTAGTTTATATTCCTCTGCTTTGACCCTAACTCCTTGGATTTCAGAGTTTTGTCTTATCCGCATTAACAGTGATTCTAAAGCAGGGGTGTCCAACCTTTCACCTTCCCTGGGCCACATTAGAAGATGAAAATTTGGTTTGGGCCGCACATAAAATAAAATAACAGTAACGATACCTGATCATCCAAAAAAACCATAGAAAACATAGTTAACATATTAAACTTTATTTGGAAATGAAGTTAGTGAGATGTTTTTATTATTTATTATTTATTAAAAATTATTTATTTTTTATCATGTTTTTTTATCACGGTTTATTTTCCAGCCAAATTTTGCGGCGGGGGAAGCTCACCCGCCTCGCACCTACCTCTCCTCCTGCAAATGGCCCGGCTGGATGAGGCAGGACTGGAAGGCAGAAGCGGCGGCGGGGGCTGGGGAAGAAGCGGCAGCGGGGGCAGAAGTGGCAGCGGGGCAGAAGCGGCGGTGGGGGCAGAAGCGGCAGCAGAAGCGGCGGTGGCGGGGGCAGAGCGGCGGCAGCAGAAGTGGCGGCGGGCGGCGGCAGCAACAGCAGGAGGTGGCGCTCTGATGGCACCCGCCTTTTCTGTTGCTGCTTGGCCTGGTGCTTGCCTTGCCCCGCCCCGCCCCTGCCTCTCCTCCTCCTCCTCGCTGGCTCTGGCACGAAGGTTGGGGTGGGCACTGGGCCGCATTACGAGGTGACCTGGGCCGCATGCGGCCCCTGGGCCGCGGGTTGGACAAGCCTGTTCTAAAGCAAATATAAATAAGAGGGGTGAGAGAGGGCAACCCTGTCTAATGCCCTTTTCAATGCTTAATGGGCCTGTTTGTTCGCCATTAATTAGTATATTAGCTTGTTGGGTATTGTAAATTGTTGTGATAATGTTCTCGAATTTAGTGCCCAGACTCATGTTATAGATTTTTGTATTAAAAGTGCCAATGTAAGTTATCGAATGCTTTCTCCGCATCTAAAAACATGAGTGCAAATTGTTTCTCTGGATGAGCTTCATAATATTCTAGGACGTCAATAACGGTTCTTAAATTGTTTTTAATTTGGCGGAATCGAAGGAAACCATTTTGGTCTTCATGAATGTATAAATTTAAAACTTGTTTTACTCTATTCGCTATAATTGACGTAAATAATTTATAATCGGCGTTTAAAAGTGAGATTGGTCTATAATTGTTGATATATCTGGCATCTACATCCTCCTTCGAATTAACGCAATCAACGCCCCTCCATGAGTCTGGCATTTTGGCAGCCAAAAGTACTTCGTTAAACACTTCCAGCATCAGAGGCCCTACTAAATCTATTGTGGCTTTATACAATTCTACTGGAATCCCATCTGGACCTGGGGATTTATTATTACTTTGATTTTCCATTGCAGATTTTAACTCAGACCATGTAATATCCTTATTTAGTAATTCTTTGTCTCCTTCCCCTATTGTTTTATCATTTGTATTCTCCAGATAAGTTCTTATTTTGTCCTCATTGATTTCTTCTTTTTTATATAATCTTTGAAAATAGTTTAATATAATATCTTTTTTCTTCTCAATTTCATGTTGTGGGATGCCTTTCTCGTCTATTAATTGGTGTATCAGTCTCTTTTCTTTTTTAAGTTTATAAGATCTTGGTTGTTTTCTTGCAGACATTTCATTACCCAAATGCCAGGTAACATCATCAGTGTTAGTAGGACCCTTCTGTTAAAACTGATTCAGACTTATTACCTGCTTTCAGGACCAAGTAATATGATCCAAAAAAGACAAACATATTTGTTTTCATAAAGGGTGCACTCAGCCATTCCTACAACTCAGCCAGATTGCTGTCCAAAGCCTGAGAGGGACATTGTTGCAGCAGGCAATGCAGTAAAAAGGGGAGTACTGCTATACTCTGAGTGGGACTAACCTCAATAGCTTACTGAATACCACCTGAAAAAAGCTTCTATCTCTGAAAAACATGTTTATCATTCCATGGAACAAATATCCTGTCACAAGATGAATTAGTTTAATTAATTGTTCATCATAGGTATATGTGTTTGTTAAGAACATTGCTAACTCTTTCATCTTGTTAGTTTACAGAACTCCAGGTGCACTTTCCAAGTTAGCTATGCCAAGTTGCAAAAAGAGAGAAACACTTGTGCTTATTAGCTATTGGCACTGACAAAGGCACCTCCTCTTCTGAGCAGCTTGCAATGATTTTTCCTCAGACTCACTCTTGTGAGCAATGTAACATGCATGTATTAATAAGTGATCAACATATTTGCATCATGAGAAACCACATTGAAGTTTAAATTGCTTATTTAAAATGTATAAGAGGTAGCCAAGCCGATTCTGGATAGAAAGTTAGTAACCTGTCTTGCCAAAGCCCAGCAGTTTTCTAAGTGCAGTGTTTAAGATTCTTCTTCACCTCATTCAATGATGCTCCTGATTTCTAGAAAAAGAGCTGAGAATGTCTTTAATGTCTCCTCTGACATGTAAGCCCTTCTTCACATTGCAACTTTTCTGGTAAAGCCCACACAATTTTATCAGGTTCAAAGTAGATTGAGTAAATTCTGCTTGCCATGGAAATTTCTCTATATGAGCAGCAGGTGCTCACATAATAAATTATATTATTAATGTAACATATTTAAATAATGAATATGATCATGATTTAAGAACCATAAACCATATAGTTTGAGAACTATATATAAAAGGGGGGAGGGGGAGGAGGGGAGAGAGAAAAACACACACACACACACATTTGGAAACAGGAGAAACAGTTTTGCAAATAGGGTGCAGTTGCAATATCCAAGTAAAAGAGTGAAAAGTCACAAAGTAACTGATAAAATCATGACCATGAACAGCCCAGCCCTTTTTGCTGTTGGGTAAATCTTTATCTAAGTCTTGAGGTGGCAAAGGGTGTGAATTGTGACTAAAGCTCTTAAGTTGGCAATACAAGCAATTCCTGAATGCTTTTTAGAAGACAACTCATTAAGAATAATGCCAGGACTTGCCCTTCTAAGGCTGTAGTTTTTCTGACATGTATAAACTAGTATTAATGAATGTGATTATTTTTTCCAGTGCTGATAAGCATAAAAGTTGCCAATAGCTTCAAAATACAAACTTTGCTTTTAAATTTTTCATAAGGAACCAATCCACAGGCTAAGGCACATGAGATGTTTACACTGAAAAATGGCATCCACTTCATGAGACTCACTCTTTAGGAGGAATAGCTCTTAGCAGCTGTTACAAAACCTGAATCCCATAGTTAATACATATTTATGTTAAATTATCTATTTCATGTTTTCTTTAAATTATGTTTTCATACAGTAGTGATTCTGTCTTTTAATTTAGCAGATTATTTTCTTTAAGTGATCTAATTTAAAATGAGACATCTTTCAGTGGAAAAGATTCCAGATCTGGATTAATTAGGTGATTATTTGGGGTAGATGGTCTCCATTCTTTTAAATGCCTCTGACATTATTCTTTAAAGTGGAGATGGAAGAAGCATCAATTTTCACTGGTAACAAGAGATCCACTTGAAGTCACCTGATGAAGCAACTCTTTAAAAGAAAATTCATATATGCAATTTCATTAACTAGCAACCCTGGCAGACATTCATGAATATGTTACCAAAAACTAACCACATGGGCCCTGGCATTCCACAAATTTGTGTGAGGCTTCAAATAATAAGTTCTCATAAAACATACAAAAATGACTAAGTAAAAAGACATTCTCTAAAAATTGAGAGGTCATTCCAGCTCTCATGAAGCCAAAAACAAACCAACCAGCCCCCCCCCCTCCAAGTATTACACCAAGAAGAGGCTGGTTCTGTATTTACAGAAATAGGATATTAATACATTTCAGTTCTGCCTTTGTCTTTAAATTCAGGCAAGATTTAGAGATTTTCCTTGGCATTTCTTGGCATTTGGCTGTGGGCTTCATTTTCAAATTCTTATGGCACACTGTTCCCCCCCCAAGAATGGGGTTACTTATAATAGTACAACTCCAATATGTATGTTGTCAAGGCAATTTAGATAGCAGATCCCTAGTATATGATGAACTACCAGTCAGTTTCTAAATCATAATATATATGACATTGCTGAGGAAAAACAGATTACCAACTGAAGTTTCAGCTGAATCCTTTGCAGTAGGTAGGGGATGAGATGGATGGGGAAAGAAAATAAGGTAACATAAAGATGCACAGAGAGCCAACCTCCTACTCCCATGGTCTTAAAAAGGGAAGATCCACTATTGCTCAATGTCTCTTATTACAATGGCTAATAAATACATCTGCAATTCATAAATCACACTGATTAGAGAGAGACTTTATAGACTTTGGCAGCTTTTGACTCAATTTCAAGATTTTTTTCTATGGGAAAATGGTCACATTTATAATCTCACATAAGTAGGAAAAAGAGGGAGATAGGGATGAATATAGGACCTGTTTTTGTTCAACTTTTGTATATTTTATATACATAATTACAGAGCCTTGATTTTCATGTCATGAAAGGACATTCTTGTCATCTACATTTTTAATGTATTTTATTATACTCATCTGATCACCAAAACACGTCTGTATCTTTCCCCCTACTTTGGTTTCTCTAACACCTGCTTCTACCATATTGCTCAATTATGTAAGATTATACCTTATCACTAAAATCTACTTATCTACCCATAGCTTAATAAAAAGACATCGGTGGCAGTAGTACTGGAACATTTTTTCATCAGAGACTTAAAATTCAAGAAAAATTAAGGTGTTTAGTCTAAGTTAGCCATTTCCTTTCCTCTAGCATCACAGAATAATAATTATTTAATGTGCTCCTGCTTGGAGCTATGTACAGGTGAAACTCGAAAAATTAGAATATCATGCAAAAGTTCATTTATTTCAGTAATGCAACTTAAAAGGTGAAACTAATATATGAGATAGACTCATTACATGCAAAGCAAGATAGTTCAAACCGTGATTTGTCATAATTGAGATGATTATGGTTTACAGCTCATGAAAACCCCAAATCCACAAGCTCAGAAAATTAGAATATTACATGCAATCAATAAAACATGGATTGTACATAGAGCAATATCGAACATCTGAAAAGTATAAGCACGCATATGTACTCAGTACTTGGTTTGGGCCCCTTTGCAGCAATTACTGCCTCAATGAGGCGTGGCATAGAAGCTATCAGCCTGTGGCATTGCTGAAGTGTTATGGAAGACCAGGATGCTTCATTAGAGGCCTTCAGCTCTTCTGCATTGTTCGATCTCATGTCTCTCATCTTTCTCTTGACAATGCCCCATAGGTGAGGCGAGTTTGCTGGCACAGTAATCCCATGGTCATTGAACCAGGTTTTGGTGCTTTGGGCAGTGTGGGCAGATGCCAAGTCCTGCTGGAAAATGAAGTCAGAATCCCCATAAAGCTCGTCTGCGGAAGGAAGCATGAAATGTTCCAAAATCTCCTTGTAGACGGCTGCATTGATCCTGGACTTAATGAAGCACAGTGGACCAACAGATGACATGGCTCCCCAAATCAACAGACTGTGGAAACTTCACACTGGACTTCAAGCATCTTGCAGTGTGTGTGCCTCTCCATTCTTCCTCCAGACTCTGGGTCCTTGGTTTCCAAATGAGATGCAAAAGTTGCTCTCATCAGAAAAAAGGACTTTGGACCACTGAGCAACAGACCAGTTCTGTTTTTCTTTAGCCCAGGTAAGACGCTTCTGACGTCTTTGTTGTTTAGGAGTGGCTTGACAAGAGGAATATGACATTTGAAGCCCATGTCCAGGATCCTCTGTGTGTGGTGGCTCTTGATGCACTGACTCCAGCCTCAGTCCACTCCTTGTGAAAGTCCCCAACACTTTTGAATGGCCTTTTCCTGACAATCCTCTCCAGGCTGCAGTCATCCCTGCTGCTTGTGCACCTTTTTCTTCCACACTTTCCCCTTCCACATAACTTTCTATTAATGTACTTTGATACAGCACCTTGGGAACATCCAACTTCTTTTGCAATTACCTTTTGAGGCTTTCCCTCCTTATGGAGGGTATCAATTATGGTTTTCTGCACAACTGTCAGGTCAGCGATCTTTCCCATGATTATGATTCCTACTGAACCTGACTGAGAGACCATTTAAAGGCTCAGGAACCCTTTGCAGGTGTTATGGTTTAATTAGCTGATTAGAGTGGGACACTTTGAGCCTAGAATATTGAACCTTTTCACAATATTCTAATTTTCTGAGATTGTGGATTTTGGGTTTTCATGAGCTGTAAGCCATAATCATCACAATTATGACAAATCACGGCTTGAACTATCTTGCTTTGCATGTAATGAGTCTCTCTCATATATTAGTTTCACCTTTTAAGTTGCATTACTGAAATAAATGAACTTTTGCACGATATTCTAATTTTCGAGTTTCACCTGTACTTGCTGTTGTTGGCTACTAGAGTGCTTTCTTCTACCTCTCTTAATAAATGGATATGGAACATGCAACAATATTATTGGTTTTAAGTACTGTTCATTAATACTACATTATTAAATTATAATCATGCTGCTGCAACGAAACAGTCTCTACAGTCCTAATAGGCACTATTGTGAAGAGGGAATGTGAGTGAACCAAATAAAAAATGTCAATGTGCTTGCACAAAAATTTTACTGAATATCTAAACATATAAATGTATATACATAAGTGGTGGAGAAACAGGTGGAATATATTTGTAGTTATAATTGAAATGCTAAGTTTAGAATGAATTGACATGAGCAAAGGCTGTTTAGAATAACAAAAGATTTATTTAAATAAATTCAAAATAAAAGAAAAATTAGCAGGATACAAGTTATTTTCAGCAAACAGTACGTACCATACAGGAATGTGCTGTACCTGTTCAATTAGTACTACAAGTCTCAGCCAGATTACAGCTTATATGTCTAAAATGAAAAAAAGAACGAAACAAATAAAAAGACTTGCAGTTATAATTTCCAATTTGTTCTTTTACTTTTACTGCAAGTCTTTTATCAATAATTTTGTTCCCTTGGAAACTATTATATTTTAAAGAAAATGTTGCCACCCCACCTCTTTCCAAAACGGTCAGGTGAAATAATGTGCAGCAAAAATACATGTTTATTTGGTCATTCCAATTAGCTCTGAGGAGACTGCTCCTAAATAAAGACTATGGCCTTAATAAAATAAACTGGATTTAAATGTTTGCAATAACTCAACTGCAAGTCTCGGTTATACTGTCATTAAATAGTGAATGTGAGCTCATTTTGGTCATACTTCCATATTGTTATGCTAGTGGTATATAAAGGGAGGTAAATGAAATCCTACTACATTTTAGAAAGGTGTTAACAGATAACTAGTAATATTGTGCACATCTTGCCTTTTATATGATTTGTCTAATTCTAAAACATTTTATAAGCAAAAAGTCAGCATGTTTAAACATTTATCAAGGTATTCAATTAATTAACTAATTAAAGAACTTCTATAACTGCCTATCTTTTATAATGATCCTAAGTGGGTTGCAAAAACTAATAAAACCAAACCAAAACCAAAAACCAAGAAAATAACTGTCCCTTCCACCAAATACTTGACAATCTTAATGCCACTCTCATCTTTTAGGCCAAGATTTAGAAAGAGTCAGATCTTCATGCTCATTTTTATAGTTCAATTTTACTATAAAAGCAACAAAAATATTTATGGCTTCTAAGTAGTAGGAAAAGAAGTTTGCGAAGTAACTCCATTGCCTTGAAATACATTAAAACATTGTGATGAAATGATTAAATGAAATGGCATTTTATTTACACTGTAATGACCTATTCTTACACATTACTTTTAGATCCAAATTTAATCAGATTTATGTTGAGTTTAAATGTCACACTAAGTCACTGTAGGTTGGTCTGCAGTTTAGACAATGATTTTAGTAGTATGTTGAACACCATTTTACAAAGCTCAATTGATTTTATAAATATCAACAGGTGTGAGTGGGAGATTGGCAGATTGAGTAGTTGAAGTGTCCTGCAGTCCTAAGTGCAGACTGGATGCCAAGGGCTCAAATTTTGATTATGACACTTTGGAAGCTCTGTAATGGCCAAAACTTTAGAAATAGGTTAAAAGTCCTTTCATTCAGTTGCTTTGTAACTTTAAATGGTTGCTGAACAAATGGTTGTTAACTGAGAACTATCTGTATGCACAAAGATCCGGCACTATCCACCATGGAGAAATGAAATTTGTCAAGATGGAAAAACCGTATTTAATTAGAGAAAGATAATATCTACATTTATTGGTGTCTGAAAACTTATGAAATTTTTGTGCAATGAAAATGAAAAAATGAACTTTTTATTTATGGTTTTGGTGAATGGAAAGAATAGGTTATAAAAAGAAGAGAATAATAACCGCCAAGAGGAATATCAGAATTTCTTTATAAATCTTTTCATGTTTTGTTCATTCCTTTTCTATTTCTTTCTTCTTTCTTCTTTGTCTCTTTTTTTCATTTTCACATTTACTACATTTTAAAATGTAAATGCTGTGTAGGGATTGCGCCGAAATTCGAACCGCAGGAGGTTCTGAAGAACGTAAGCCACCTAGAGGGGTGATGAAGCAAGAGAGCACACCCTGTCAATCTCAGGAAGCCTGCAATCTTCCTGACTGATCCAGGGAAAGGCTCTCAATCCAGTGGAAAGAAAAGGATGGCCATTGCGTGCCAGAACAAAGCCTGGACAGCTGACCAATTTGACAGAGCAGCAGAATGAAGAACAGTTTGGTGAAAGATTTCTAATTTCCAATTATTATTGAACAAAGGGCCCCCAGGAAGCTAGCTGGGAGAGAGTGGGATCAAAAAAAGAGGGGGTGGTTTTGCCTTTCCACTCCCCCCAAGGAAAATGGTAGCTAAGTTGGAGAGCCATTTTAAAACAGGAAAGAAGGGTGGGGGGATTGCTTATTTTAAGTAAATGAAAGAAGTTTAAAAGTAAGAAGCTGGACCGGGAACCTCAAATATAATATTGGCCAATCAGGAAATCAAATTGGACCCAAGTAGCCATTTTCCCTCCCTGGTGTCATGTAACTCATTAGTGTTACAAGGTCTCAGGTGTGAAGGGGGAGCAGGTGTGTTCAATTTGGTGTTATTGCTCTCACTCTCATACTGGTCACTGGAAGTTCAATATGGCACCTCATGGCAATGAACTCTCTGAGCATCTGAAAAAATGAATTGTTGCTCTACATAAAGATGGCCTAGGGTGGTGTTCCGGTTTGTCAGACTTCGGAGGCAGCAGGAATTTGTGTCTGTGCGCAATCCCTGTCGTGCTCGCTGCCAGAGTGCCTCTGATCCAGCTGGATTTGGAGGCTATTAGTTATCCTGTAGGGATAACTGAAGACAGGGGAGATCCGGGCAAGGGTCTGGGGGCATCGCAATCTCCTTCCCCAGCTGGCTTAACTCCCTTTTCCAAAGGCGGTGGAGCGGCGGTCAGCAATGGCCGCCACAAAGAACCTCTCAACCGGACAAGTTTCGTGCAGGAGGAAGTTGAGAAAGTGAAAGTTTTTGGTTGAACCGGGACAAGCAACATCTGAATACCGTGGAACTTTGGCTCTTTGAGTGATACATTGTTCCCAAGAGGATTGCAAAGCTGCGGTTGAAAGTGAAAGTTTTTTTTTTCCTCCTCACTTTCCTTCCCTATGGAGACAGCAGATGGAAATCGGAAATACATGCTTTGGCAGCAGAAGGTACTAACTTTGAAAATTAAAGCCAAGGGGACATTAGATTTCTAAACACTGACATTTAAAAATTAAAATCTTTTTGCTATAGGTGGGAAGGAAGAGAGGTAAATGATTTATACCAAGATTTGTTGAAGGAGACTGCTTGGAGCTTATAAGATCAGAGATTAAATTGCAATAAAACTTCCCAAAATTACCTTGGAATTGTGTAATTGAATTCTACCCCAGGAAGAGAAAGTATTAAAAGAAGAAAGTGCTAAATGAAACAGTTTGTGCTGACTTTGATTGCTTGATGACTTTGGGACTTTTTTTTTTTGAAAACAATTTTATTGTTTTTTAAAAACAAATAAAACAGACAAAACATAAAAACATCCAACTTTCTTTCATAAATATACAAACAGTGTCGGTTGGTTTACCAATTTTTTATGCATCTATTTCATGGTCTCAATTACAATTACATTACATAATATCTCATACTGTCAATCAGAAATTATATACCCTAGTATCACTATTAAACAATCATTTGACCATGATTTTATTCATTCATACTTTACGAGATAACTATAGTTTACTTAATTTATTTTATAACAAATCATATAGTCATACCAAATCTATCTTAATAACATTTTATAAATATAATATCAAAAAAGAAAAGAAATAAGTCTTTAAATATTCATTATTTTCTAAAATTCTAAATATTCTATAATTGTATTTTATTATCTAACCATTGGTAGAAAAGGTCCCAATTTTTATAGAATTGTTTATCCTCTTGTTCTCTAATTTCAAATGTCAATCTACTCATCTCAGCTCATTCCAATATTTTCTTAATAATTTCTTCCTGCAATGGTATTTTCTCATTTTTCCAGTTTTTAGCAAATACAATCCTAGCCGCTGTTAATACATTTACAATCAGGTATTTCAAATCTTTACTATATGTATCAGGTAAGATTCACAATAAAAAAATCTCTGGTTTCAAGTCTCTGTGTTTCTTTGTCATTTTTTCCAACCACATGTGAATTTTAGTGCAGTATTTTCTAGCGTCCTCACAAATCCACCACATATGGTAATATGAGCCAGGTATCTGATGACATTTCCAGCATTTTTCAGATTTATTCTTGAACATTCTTGCTATTCTTGTCAGGGAAAAGTGCCACCTGTAAAACATCTTATACAAATTTTCTTTATACGCTGTTGACATTGTCATTTTATAATTGTGAGACCACAATTTTTGCCATTTCTCTAAATCAATCTCATATCCAAAATTCTTCCCCCAAGCAATCATAGTTTCTTTAACTTGTTCTTCCTCTAGTTTAATTTCCAGTAAATAACCGTATAATTTTTTAAACACCTTTTCATCAGTACCTGTCAAAATCTTATCTAAATCAGTCAATTTATCATATAATCCCTGTTTTAGAATCTTCATCATACCTTGAGTGCATTTGCGCATATGAAAACCAATTCATCTTTATACCTTGTTCCTCTAAGTTTTGCATCGATTTAAGTTCACCCTTTTCATCCAGTATTTCCCCATATCTAACTGTTCCTTCTTATATATTATAGGATAAGAGAATGCTTCAATAGTTGATAACCAAACTGGAATTTTCAAATAACATTGTCTTTTGATCTTCTCCCAATTTAGCCACAGAGACTCCCATATGTGATGTCTTCTAAAATAACCCTGTGTCTTAGTTCCCTTATACCATAGAAAAGCATGCCAACCCAATGACTTTGGGACTTTTGTAAACTATCTTTTGAAAGACTAAAAAAACATTTGGATTGTTTAAAAAAAACCTTTTACAATGGTATCTGTTGAAGAATTGAAAATGGAATTTAAAAAGTTAAAAGAAGAGGAAGAAGAAGGCAAGGGCTCTTTTGGATCTATTTTTTGCTTCTTAGAAATGGCGATTTCTACTTATCAGGAAATGCAACAACACAAAGGTTGGGATGAAGAAGAAGAAGCCATCTTTAATGGACATATAATTTTAATTGAGGAAGAAAAGGGTAAAAAGGAAAAGAAAATGAAGAATTTAAGTTCTAAAAAAACAACCAAGAAAGGGAAAAATAAGGTGAAAAATCGATATAATGTCAGAAAGCAACAGAAAAGAGGAATACAACAGAGAGGGGAGACTAAGAGGCTGGAGATTGAGAGAGCCCAGGTAAAAAGGCTAGACTTGACAAGGAAGAAAGGGAAAAAGTGAAGAGAAGTTATAAAGGCTTAAAACAAGATGTTAAAAACCAGTTTTTTTTCAGAGACAAAGGGTAAAATATAATCTAAAAAGATATTCTGCAAAAGTACATAAGATTGTATTGTAGTATTTGTACTTGAAATAAGAGTTAGAAAACTGGAATAACATATGTGTTAATAGAACATTGTAGGGAATGTGTAAAATGTCTAAGAATTAACTAATAGAGTTTAATTAATTAATTTGTTATGGAACATTGTTTTTACCATACTATAAGCTCATTATGTTTTTTATTTTAAAATGTTATGTAGAATGTATTAAGCAGAATCAGAATGGAAATTATGTATTATTTTAAGTGTTAAATTTGGGGGAAAGATAGAAAGGTGTCATACTTCAACCAGTGATTACAGGAAAAAGTTTGTATTAAAGAGAAAAGATAGATAATTGAAAAAGAACGGACAAAAGATACTAGTATAATGATTTAAACTGAGATTAAATAAATAAATTATAAATTAAATAAATTAAGAGAGTGAAAAGAGGGGAGAAGACATATGGAAAATATAGAATGTTAAATAAGATATGAAATAGTATATAAGGTGAGCATGAATTTGATTTATGTCTGTACAAAAAGTTGTAACCTGGGGTTAAGCCGCTTTCTAAAAAGAAGTTTTATGTCTTTATGTTATGTATTTTGTTTGTTTATGTTTGTTTATTGAGAATTAATAATGTTGGATAAGAACATATGAAACAGTAATAATATGAAATATAGCAATATGAAATAGATGAATGTATAAGTTTAATGAATAAAATTGAACAGAAGTAAAGGAAGAAACAGTGAGAAGTTCGAAAAAGAGTAATAAGTTATGAAGTTGAATACATAAGATGCATATTAAATTGTGTTTGTATGGAAATGGGATAATTTAGAATTACTGTACTTAAACAAGATGTTTTATTTATTTTGTTAAGTAGTTCTTAGAAAAGATATTCTATGTTCTTACATTTTATGTTTTGTTTGTCTGTGTATTGTCTTTGAAAATTAATAAAATTTGTTTGTTTTTTTTTTTTTAAAAAAGATGACCTAGGGTATAAGAAGATTGCCAAGACCCTGAAACTGAGCTGCAGCACAGTGGCCGAGATGATACAGCGGTTTAACAGGACGTGTTCCACTCAGAACAGGTCTCGCATGGTTGACCAAAGAAGTTGAGTACCTATGCTCAGTGTCATATCCAGAAGTTGGCTTTGAGAAAAAGACATATGAACACTGCCAGCATTGCTACAGAGGTTGAAAGGGTGGGGGGTCAGTCTGTCAGTGCTCAGACCTTGCGCTGCACACTGCATCGAAGTGGCCTTGCAGGGCTGTCATCCCAGAAGGAAGCCTCTTCTAAAGATGATGCACAAGAAAGCCCACAAATGGTTTGCTGAAGACAAGCAGACTTAAGGACGTGGATTTCTGGAATCATGTCCTGTGGTCCGATGAGGCCAAGATAAACTTATTTGGCTTAGATGGTGTCAAATGTGTATGGTGACAACCAGGCGAGGAGTACAAAGACAAGTGTGTCTTGCCTATAGTCAAGCATGGTGGTGGGAATGTCATGGTCTGGGGCTGCATGAGTGCTACCAGCACTGAGGAGTTACAGTTCATTGAGGGAACCATGAATGCCAACATGTACTGTAACATACTGAAGCAGAGCATGATCCCCTACCTTCAAAGGCCACAGGGCAGTGTTCCAACATGATAACAACCTCAAACACATCTCCAAAACAACCACTGCCTTTCTAAAGAAGCTGAGGGTAAAGGTGATGGACTGACCAAGCATGTCTCCAGACCTAAATCCTATTGAGCATCTCTGGGGCATCCTGAAATGGAAGGCAGAGATGTGCAAAGTCTCTAACATCCACCAGCTCCATGATGTCATCATGAAGGAGTGGAAGTGGCAACCTGTAATGCTCTGGTGAACTCTATGCCCAAGAGGGTTAAGGCAGTGCTGTAAAATAATGGTGGCCACACAAAATATTGACACTTTGAGTCCCTTTGTGAAGAGCACCCAGGCATGGGAGGTACTTCTGTCTCATTTGATAGGCTGAGCTGATTTCTGGGGACACTCCTCCTTGAGGCTTAGTGTCCCCAGTTTTGATGAAGTTGAAATGATAAGTTCATCATTATTCTCCTTCACCTTTGCTTTGTAGATTTGGCCAGGATTGGATCCATACCAGACAGTTTCTGGGTGTGGCTGGATGCTCTTCACAGCTCACAGAGAATGGGCATATCAGGTAAGCACCAAAGCCCCTTCTCCAGATGAGCTATTCAGAGCATCCAGGCATGGGACATACCAAAGCTGGCGTGTCCAAAGGGAGGGTATCTGTCTGGTTTGGAGTCCCATTTTTATGTGTGGGCCCATTGTAATACCCATCTATCGAAGGTTGCTTCAGCAGAAGCAAAAACGTCCAGTTTATAGTGCCTTATGAAAGGCGAAGGTAAAGCCCATGTTGCTGCCCTACAGTTTCGTCGATGCTTGAGTAGCCCAAACTGCCAAAGTTGCAGTATTCCTAGTTGAATGTGCCATAATACCTGTAGGCATGGGCAATGACTGCATTTCAGAAGTCTTTGCAATCGTGACTCGCAGCCACCTGCCAATTATCGATGAGGCGACTTTTCTTCCTTGAGTAGAAGGTTGAAAGGCCTCCATCTTCCTATATGAAGCAGTCCTGTCTATGTAGATTTGGAGGGCATGTCATACATCTAATAGATGCCATTGTTGCTCTAGACCGTGAGATGGTCTTAGGACAGAAGTTGGGAGTATCAACTCCTGTGCTCTGTGGAAGGCTGAATTAATTTTGGAAATGAAGGTTGGATCTAATCAAAGGACTACTCTGTCGGAATGAAAAATGCAGAGATCTTGTCTCACTGACAGGGTGGCTAGCTCAGAAATTTGTCTTGCCTATGTCATTGCTACTAAGAACACTACCTTGGATGTAAGTAGATGGAGACTCGTAGTTCTTAGAGGCTTGAAAGTTTGCTTTTTGAGCACTGTGTGAACTTTGTTTAGGTCCCAGGTGGGATATCTATGGACCATTGGGGGGGTCTTAGATTAGTGGCCCCAGGGAGAAACCTGCATATCCTCGGGTGATAAGCGAGGGATCGTAGACGAAGGCTAATGACGAAGGCTAAAACCTCCACCTGTCTATGTAAAGTGTTTGGTGAGAATCCTTTGTGCAAACCTTCCTGGAGAAAGTCCAGTATTTGAGCCACCAATGGAGAGGTGGGGGCTATTTCTCTTTGTCACACTATCTGCAGAAGATATTCCAGGTAGCATTGAATATACGGTTTGTGGGTGGATGTCTGACCACTTGGATTGTTGACATGACTTTATTGGAGAGCTTCTCACTTTTCAAGAGTCATCTTTCAAGCACCACATGGCTAGGTGTAGCCGCTGTGGATCTGGATGTTGTATTGGACCCTGTGTGAGCGAGACTCTCTCCGGTGGGATTCTCTATGGGTCTGTGATTGATAGATCCCTGAAATCTGTGAACCATGGATGTATGGGCCAGTATGGTGCCACCAACAACAATTCTGCCTTCTCTAGAATTTCTGGGCCACCTTGGGAATCAATGGGAGGGGGGAAAGGCATATAGGAGATCTCGAGGCCAGCAGCAGTGGAGAGTGTTGACTCCCTCCAGTCCTTGTGTTGGAAATCTGGAAAAGAACCTCGGGAGCTGCGCATTGAGGGGTGAGGCAAAGAGGTCCAGGATCGGATGTCCAAATCGATGGGATATTTCCTGGAACAGTCTCAGGTGCAGGCATCATTCGGAGTGATTGACAGTGGCCCTGCTCAACCAGCCTGCTGGGATGTTGGACTGTTCCGAGATGTATTCTGCTTTGATGCAAATTAAATTCCTCTCTGCCCAGCAGAACACTCTCTCTGTCTCTCTCATTAGCGATCTTGAATGCATGCCCCCATCTGTTTATGTGTGCCTTTGTGGCCACGTTGTCGGTCGGTCGGAAATGCTGTCCCTGAATCAGTGGTAGAAATTTGCAGAGGGTGAGATGGGCTGCCTTCAATTCTAGCCGGTTTATGCTGCAAGCGTGTTCTGTTGTGGACCAGTGACCCTGAGCTACAAGGGAGTCACAGTGTGCCCCCCATCTAAATAGACTTGCGTCTGTTGTGATAGTGTTTCTGTGAAGGTCTTTGAAAAGACAGCCCTTGATGTTTGTTGTGGTCCACCAGTGAAGCAATATAAGAATCTTTGACGGGATGGACATGGCATTGCTCTTTCCTGATTGTTGATATGGGAGCAGAAACCATTGTAGGGTTCTTGCGTGGAGCAGGGCCCAGGGAACAATAGAAATGCAGGAGATCATTTTTCTTAGCAGTTTGGATAATTGGGCCAGAGGTACTCATTTGAGAATTCTAACTTCTTTTGACAACTGCCTAATGTTACTCTGCCTATCCAGTGAAAGGGAAACCTTCATAGCTACTGTATCAATGATGGCTCCCAAATGCAGGAGAAGAGTCGAGGGTGTGAAGTGACTCTTGGCCCAATTTATTGAAAATCCATGTTGTTGGGGAGCCTGTAAGATGACTTGGGTATCTAATTCTACCTGCTGGCAAGACAATGACAATATTAATATGTCATCAAGGTAGCATTGTAGCCGGACTGACTTAATCCTAAGATAGCCTGCTAAAGCTGCCAGAACCTTTGTAAAGGTTTACCAGGCCAAATGGAAGGGCTTTGTATTAGTAGTGATGGCCATGGTAGCAGAAACTCAAGAACCTACCATGCAAGGGTCTAATGGGTATATGTAAATATGCCTCTGTTAGGTCTATTGACAATAGGACATCTCCCTGTCTGATGCTGAGAACTGATTGTAGGGAGCTCATCCTAAACCTCCTGTGGACCAGGAAGCGATTCAGGTGTTTTAGATCTAAAATTGCCCCCCTGAAATTTTGGGACCCCAAATAGATGCAAATAAAATCCATGTCTATGTTGACCCATCAATACAGGTTGGAATGCGTGGATCTCCAGCAAGTGTTGGATCGTCGTCTCCATAAGGGCTCTTTTGGTAGGATCCTTTGAGACAGGGCACTGCATAAAGAAGTTCAGAGGTGTGGAGGGGAATTCCAGAGAGAGACCTGATCTTATGGTCTCTCTGACCCAGGTATCTGATGTAATGGACTCCCATTGATCTGCAAATAGTCTTCACAGTCCTCCTATGGGAGAGTTGGGTATGAAATTATTTGGGGTATCAAAAAGATCTATTCCCTGTCCCACAAAAGGACCTTTTATTCTGCCCTCCCCGTCAATTGCTGTCTCTGAAGTCAGCTCTTTCTGCCTGCTGTCCTTGTCTGTACCCAAAGGGCCTTTGTGATCTTTGAGAATAGGTTCCTTGATAGAAGAGATGAAAGGAAGGCCTCTGAAAGGAATGGGATGGTCTATTTTCAGGCTTATGAAAAAGGGAGGAAAGGATCTTCTTATTCTGAGATTCTACCAGGAGTGAATCCAGGGCAGATCCGAAAAATTTGTTCCCTTCAAATGGAGTGGATGCCAACTTCCACTTGTTTGGTATCCATTTGCCAATGGCAGAGGCAAAGTAGGCCTCGTGATCTGACCTGGGACACTATGGCTCTTGAAGAGAATTTTACTGAATTCAATGTTGCATCTGCAGAGAATTGTGCAGCTGCCATCAATGTGGCTATATTCTGATGCGCCCTAGTATTTGAAGAAGGAATGGAATCTCTCAGGTGACGGAGCCACCTTAGGGAAGATCTGGTAAAGAATGAAGTGGCTATAGCCGCTCTGATGGCCCATGCATCTGCTTGATGAGCCCTGCGAAGTGCTAACTCTGCTCTCTTGTCCACTGGCTTAAGAGCTTCCTCCGCTTTGCTTGGTACAGTGGAGGAAGAGGCTAGGGCTACTACAAGTTCATCTACTATGAGGGCTAGAAGTGAGTCAGAAAATTCTTTCGCTAGGTTGTAAATATTTTTGTCATATCCCGTTGGATTGGGATAAGCAGCTGTAGAGGTTCACTGTTTTTGAACATCAATGAACATCTGTGGGACTGGAATGACCCCCGCTTCGGTGATAGGTTGTGAAAAGATTAAGTTATCCAACTCCTCCTGCGCTGAAGGCGGTTGAGAAATAGAGTTCAGATTGTCAAGGCATGCAATGTTTTTTGTCTTGAATAGTAAGGACTTAAGTAGGTGTGGGCAGAACAATCCTGTGAATGTAGGTTGATCAGGGGCTAAACCCTCATCTTCCAACATATCCTTCTCTAGCCGGTCTGCCTCAGACAAAAACGAATCATTATCTTGGGAGGACACTGACATGATTTGTTCCAGTTAATCTATTTGGTCTTCCTTGTATTGCATGACCTGGTTGGGCATGTGAGCGATTGGGAGATTCGCCCCCTGGGGAGGTACCTGAAGTTGAATGGATTCCTCCCTGCTTAAGTGACCATGGTGACTGAAGATCATGATTAGGACCTGTTTGGTGTTGCCTTGTCAGGAAGGTCTGTTGCACCCCTGCTGGAAAACCTTGTTTGATAGCTAGCTCCATCCAAGCTCTCATATGTGGGAGGATTTCCTGAGGGATAGTTTCCTCTGCACAAAGTTCCCGCTGCCATGGATGTAAATATAGTCTCAGGAACACTCCATGGTGCATGCAGTGCAGTTGAAGTGCCTGTTTGGTCTGGCAAATTGTTGATGCACCTGGACTGCATTGACAGACACAGTGGAGAAGCTGGAATGGAGCTTGGAACAGGAGTGGCTCTTGGAGATGTTGTTTGTTAATTCTTCTTGGCCTCACAAAGGCACTTTTGCAGGTGTTTCTCTAGTACCTTTTGGCACCTCTTGGCATCTTTCTCAGTGGCTTTGGAAGGCTTTCTTGAACCCCGTTGTCTTGCTCTGAGTTCTGGCCATTGCCCTTCTGGCTGCCGCTCTAGACCCTGAACCAGTGGAGCCAATAGAGCTTCCACTTGACATTGCAACCCTTGGATACAAGAGTTGTAAAAGGGTGAGGCTTGAAATTATCGTGGTTGGCACGCCTAAGGACCCTGCTCCGGAATGGGCAGGTACTCCCTCAAATGTAATTGATTTAATCTCCCTCCTTTTAAAATTAATTAATGCCAAATAAAATTGAATTAATACCAATTAAAGATACACCTTAACTGCCCAGTGTATGATTCAACAGTCTAAGTGACAGTGGGCCTGCAACAGCTTTAATGCACAGGTGGTCATGGGCCTGGGTGCTAGCTGCTGTCCTGCTGACTGGATCTGGATATGTGGGATTACCAACTACAACTCCTTCAGCAAGCCCTTTAAAGTTTGTGAGCTGTTGCTGAAGGCTGTGCAAAGCTGTGCTAGGTCAGCCCTGTTAGTGATTAATCCTCACAATAATATATTTAATTAGGTGAAGCACTGATGCCTTTTTAATGAGGCTCAAGTTCGCTAAAGGCCAACTTTCAGTTTGTCGGTAAGAAACAAAATGGTTATTTTTGGCACACAATGGCTCAGTCAGCAGTGACAACCCCGGCAAGAGCTCAGGAAATTAAAGGAAAGACTTTCAACTACAAATGCCGGGAGGGGTGATGGTGCTGATGCCGATCCCCCTTTTGAGGGGAATAAGCCTCTGCCTGTTTATCTGATTTTAATTCCTTGGCACGATTGCGAGCCTGCGCTCATTGTGCCTCAGCAGCCCTTTGTTTATAGCCCGGCAGCCAGCTGATTTAAATTACGGCCAGGTGGAAAGGCAAGACTCTGATCTCTCTGTCCTTCTGTTGGTCTTGTTGGGCAATGGCTGTTTTTTGAGGTGTAAGCTTGAGCCTCTGCTTGGAGCACCATTACAGCCTTCACTGAGGGCTTGAGAGCTCCAACATCCAGGTGGTGTTAAACGATGTTGGAAGCTCTCTGCATTTTTTAAAAAGAATGCAATGATCATAGGCAGCCAGAAGCTGCTATCTGACCTGTAATAGATTTTTTGGTTTTTTTCTCTCGTTTCTATAATCCAGCCAAGGGAAAAGTTGCTTTGCTCGAACAAAGGCTGAGCAAAAAACTGGGGAGGAGTCTCAAGGAGGAGTGTCCTCAGAAATCAGCTCAGCCTATCAAACAAAACACAGAAGCACCTACCATGCCTGGATGCTCTGAACAGCTCATCTGGAGAAATATAAACTACAGGCATTTGCAGACAATCTAGTTTTTATCTTGGAAGACCCATTAAAAACAGGTCCTAAGCTAATTAAAAAAAAGAGAGGAATATGGCAAAATGGCAGGATTGAAAATAAACAAAGAAAAAACTAAGATACTAGTTTAAAATCTTACAGGAACACAGGAAAAAAGAGTTAATGAAGAGAATAAACATTCAGATTACAAAAAAAATAAAATACTTAGGAATTAATTTAACAGCAAGATGTGTAGCTATTAAATATGATAAATACTATAAATTGATATAACAAATTAAATTAGACTTGGAGAAATGGAAAAATTTGCAACTATCGTTGATTGGCAGGATAGCTATAATAAAAATGAATATATTGCCAAGTTTATTCTGTTTATTTCAAACCCAATAAAACTAGAGAAAAAATATTTTGAGGAACCAAGTAAAGTAATACTAAGATATATTTGGCAAGGGAAAAAACAAGAGTAAGTTTTAAAATGTTGCAAGATTCGAGAAACAGAGGCGGCTTTCGCTACCGAACTGGGAATTATACTATCAGGTGATGGTATTTACTTGGGTTAAAGAATGGATTGTACTGAGAAATAAGGATTATTGACTTTGGAGGGACATGATCTGCAATTGGGCTGGCATGCCTTCTTGTGGTATGGGAAAAATAAAATACATGGTTACTTTCAAATCACTATATTAGGAATGTATTATTGTTAGTATGGGAGAAAATTAGAGAACAGCACTATTTGAGGATACCAGTCTGGATCTCGACAATGGAAGCATTGGTTCACCCAAATGTTCTTAACATAGAAAATATTGTTAAATACAAAGATATATTAAATGAGAAGGGGGACCTCAAAAATAATTGAGTGGATCAAGGGATTGATTTGACACAGTATGCACACTGCAGATACATTCTAGATATGAGAAAGATGCAAAAGTATATGCTTTTTATACAGAATTAACTGAATTAGATAAGATATTAACAGGGATAGAAGAAAAACTGATTAAAATGTATTGTTATTTACTATACATCAAACAGGAAGAAGAACAAGTAAAGGAAACAATGATAGCATGGGCAAAAAAAAATTGGTAACACAATTGAATTAGATAAATGGCAAAAATTGTGGGACAGGAATTACAAATTAACAATGTCAACCGTACAGTAAAAATATGTATATAAGATGTTTTATAGATGGCACTTTGAACCAGCGTGTTTGGCAAGGATGTTTAAAGATAAATCAGCTAACTGTTGGAAGTGCCACCAGATACCTGGGTCATATTATCCTATGTGGTGGACCTGTTCTAAAGCAAAAAAAATATTAGACCAAAATACATACATGGTTGGAAAAAATGATAAAACAATATGTTGATTTAAAACCAGAGATATTTCTGTTGGGGATTCTACCTGAAATTTATAATACAGAACACATATTTAATTGTTCATGTATTAACTGCAGCTAGAATTGTATTTGCACAAACATTTGGAAGAGTGAAGAGATGCCTATAGATGAGAATGTGATTATGAAAATACTAGAATGTGCAGAAATGAATAGAAAAACATTGGCAATTAAGGAGAAAGAGCAAACCGAATATTATATGGTATGGGACTTATTCTATCAATGGTTAAATAATTAAAATGGAAGTTAAAAATAGGGAAACAAAATAAAGATGATGTGTTAAAAGAGATAAGTTAGGGTTAGGGATACTAATACGTTGAAAACTACTATGTTATCAATTAGTATAATTAATAGATGGACATTATGTTAAATATTGCAGAATTAATATGTAATGAACGATGTTGCAATTTTGATTATTGTTTAATAAAGATGTTTGTACTCAGACAACACACTGTTCAACTGAAGATGGAATGATTCCACCCATCTATGCATTGGTTCTTTTGCTCTATATTAATATTAATTTTAACATTTTAACTTTTAATGTTTAATGTTTTAATATTTTAATACTGTGATTGTTGTACTCCTTTATTTAAGGTATTACAAACTGTCCAGAGTCACTTGGTAGAGATGGTAAAAAATAGATTTCTTACATCATTCCCTGATTCCCATCATAAAAGTTAGCAAATATTTTGCTTAAACTATAAAAACAGAAAGATTTATTGTACATGAATTTTAACACGTGGATTTCAAATATAAGATTTATATTCGGCTAAAGCATACCAGAAGTCTCCAGAATTATACTGATAGATCAATTTATCATTTATTAAGTGCAATATCATATCCTAATCATTATGTATTCAAATTATACAATGCACTCTACATGGGGTTGCCCTGAAGATGATTTGGAAGCTACAATTGACAGAATGGAGGAAGCAGATTTCCTCAGGGGAAACCCAGAATTGCAGAGTAATTGGATTCTGCAGTTGTTGTATTCATTATTAGTAGATCTAAATTACACAGGGTGGGGGCATAAAGTATTTGTGTGGAATTCATTGAGGATCTTGACATCTTTTTCAAATTGTTTTTAAATCTTCTACAGTGTCCAGAGTTCCAGGTTCAAGCCATACATATTTCTTTGAATGAATAAATAAACATTTATTTTCAAGAGAAAGAACCCTTAACAAGTTGGATCTGAAGATACTTTGGAACTCAATCATGGTAAAATATATGTTTATTCCACTTTACTATCATAGTTAATAGTTTAAAACATCTAAAAAATATTTGCAGTTAACACCAAGTTTTAATTTTAGTTTTTCCAAGAGAATGATCTCTGATTCTTCCACTGATTTGTATTGTCAATCTTATATTTAGCTTTTTAAATTTATAAGTACATAAGTTTGTGTTGAAACAAGAAAAATCTAACAAAAAGCCAGCTTTTGCTCTTGTACAGAAAATTCTTCATTTTTAAGATATTTTCTCGTATCATACTGCTTCCTACACTTACTGTATTTTGCTCATTTCCAAGTTTGTGAACTTCTGATGGGTAAAAGGAGAATCATTTAGAGTAAGAATAAGATGCTGCTTCCAGAATAACACATTCAGTCTAATCTTTATAAATGTCTCTTTCTAAGTGTCTGCAAAGGAAATAAGAATTAATTATATAATCCAATTTCCCTGTGAGGCAATTCAAAAACCATTTAGGAAAAACAGGATTTTTACTCCTTCTATGTTTTTATTTTTAACCATAAGCCAAATGGATTCAGGATGTTCTGAATACAGCATTTTAAAATTTAACTACATTGTTCATAATTCTACAAAACTGGATAGAATTTTCTTTCTATGTTATTATTTCATATTAATATACACATGTTGTTATTATATATTATATAATCAGGTCATTTTATACTTCAAAAAATATTTTCCTGTCTTAAATATTAACTTTTTTTCTGACTTCAAAGATTCTCTATGGTCCTGTCATTCAATGGACTCTATTCCTATTTTTTGCATAAGTGAGTACTTAATCAGAATTAAGAAAAAAGAAAAATTGGAAATATTAAATATCATTTTATGTGTTACAGAAATGCCAGCTTTACAAGACAGAATGCTAATCTTGTATTTATTTTAAATGCAGGAAATATTCAATGATTTCTAATTAAAACTTTCTTTACATATATTCTTTTAAGATTTTTACAGACATGAAGTGATCCAGCCTGCAAAGTGCTTAGAAATTGTATTTTCTGTCAGCATTCCTGGAAGTAGTCTGATGTAGCTTTGTGATTTCAGTCCTCAAAGAAGGTACATCTAACATATTTAAGCTCTTAAGACTGCAGGATATAAAAGCAATACAAGCCAATGTGAACTTTTAAATAGTTTCTAAACAGAATTAATGAAAATACAATACCACTGAAGGTACGGGGCGGAGCTAGCGTTGCGACAATACGGCGTGCAATCTTGAAGGTCTGAGATCGCCGCCGATATCTTTGCTTCTGGACAGTCCAAACGGATCTAAACTGTCCCGAAGAGACAGTGAATGTAAACAGCGCAAGCTGTCGATCCCAGGGATATCGCAAAGTCCCTGGTAGATCCAGAAGAAGCTCTTTTTGCCAGCGGCAAAGAGGCAGCCATTAAAGCTGCTGAAGTTGGGATAACTCTGAAACGGAAGAGAATGGAAAGAGAAAGTGTGCCAGTTTGGTGAGAATTTGTTCTTTAAAGATTTGAAAGGACACCCTAAGGAAAAGAAAGAATCTGTAAAATCTTAGACAGAAGTGATTAAGCAGCGATTTTAAATGGGAAGTCAAATTAATTTTTTCCCTTTTTTTGCTGGACTCTTCATAAATGATTTTTTTACTTTGAACTGGACTGGTCTTTTTTTTCTACCTTATTTTTTTTTTTTTTGGTCTCTTCTCCTTTTTGTCTTTATAATATTTTAGGCTAGAGATTCCCTTTTAGCTTTTTTCCTAAATCCTTTTTCCTTTTTAATTAATTTTTATTATATTTGTTTGGAAAAGGAGGGGGAAAGTGAAAGCAGAGGAAACTTTGTAATGCTGCCAACTAGAGGCTTAGAAATATTGTTTCTCTTTTTCTCTCTCTTGACCAGACAAAGCTGAGAAAGAATTCAGACTTCTTTTCAAGGACTTTGAACCCGTCTGATAAGATAGCGGGAAGAGCATGGGAGAGTATTATTACAGGTGCTCTTCTGGGTTTCTATCAGTAGCTGGAGTCTGGTGTTGAAGTATACAGAAAAAAGACGATAAGACTCCAGAGAAGAGAGCTACAAAACTTAACAAAAGCCTTGGATAACTAAATAGGTGCAGTGTGTTCTTTGTTTTTTTTAAGCTGAGCTATTCCTTACTTTAACAAACCCTCTCCTTATCAGCTTATTATTTGTAATAGTCATTTGGTTCTTTGGCCTTTTGGAACTTGCTTTTGTTTTTCTTTTTTCTTTTGGAGCCTAATTTTTAATTTTGCATTTCATTTTAAAGGACAAGTCTTAGTATTGATGTTTTCTTTTCTTTTTTTTAATGGAGTAGTCCTTTTTCTTTTTTCTCTCTCCCTCTCCTGCATTTTTTATTTACTTTCCATATTGGTTTTCTTTTTGTGGCTTCCTTTTTTTGTATACCTTTTTATACCTGAGACTTTTTAATTGGATTAAGGTGTTGAAGAACCTGAAGAATCTCTTTTTTTTCTTCTTTAGTTTTTTACTTATTTTTCTGTCTCCTACAAGATTTAACAAATTTTTCCTTTTTATGGTTTTTTTCTTCCTTTTTTGAGTTTTTACTGCTATTTAACTAATCAATTGGATTAAGGTATACAAGAGCCTGAAGAATTTTTTTTTATCTTGCTTCTTTTTTTCCACTATTTTTACTTGGAATTACAATTGGTTATTTCATGGGTGGATTAAGGTCTAGAAGAACCTGAAGATTTTGAATCGTCTGAATTGAGCAGGAAACTAACAGCGGCTGGTTCTTCAATTCCTACAACTTCCTCTTCACCATCTGGAGGACAACTCTCAATACAGACGATGTTACAACAAGAAAAAGAACAGGAAAAGGTGACACAGCAGATGATAATGCAAGGAATTCAGAGCTGCCAAACCTACCTATAAAGTATAACCATGGAAGAGAAAAAACTGATTACAGTTAACATGAACAGACTTAATTCAGCTGTTAAAAGAAGGAAAACTTTCCATAAATTAGAGAAATTAAAATTTGATATAATCTGCCTACAAGAAGTACATATTAAAAAGCAACACGAACAACTGTTGATACAACCAAAGTTAGGGAAAATATTTACTTCTTTGACACAATACAAGAAAAGAAGAGTGGTTTTATACATTAAAGATATTATCCCAGCGAAATTGATCCATACAGATGATGATAGAAAATTATTAATGGTGGAAATAATGGACAATAATATGAAAACATTCCTGATTGCAATCTATGCCCCGAATGACAATAAGAAGAATTTTATAGAAAATTACATATGAAAATAATTGAACTGGACTATGTTAATATCATTATGATGGGAGACTTTAATGGAATTGTACACAATAAATTGGACTATACAACACAGAAAACAACAAAGCAAAACAGAAAGACTCTCCCTAAATCTTTTTTTAAAATGACAGATGAAATAAATTTAAAAGATGCATGGAGAGAAAGAAATGCTAAGACTACACAATACACTTTCTATTCAAACAGACATTTATCATAGTCCAAAATAAATATGATATGGATGTCAACAGAATTGTTCGCTAATATCCAAGAAATAAATATTGAAACAAGTACTTGGGCAGATCATAATCCAATGACAATTAAATGGAAAGGGCAAAGAAGATCTAGATGGACGTTAAATAAAACTACACTAAAAGAGAAAGACTTCATACAGAGGATGAGAAAGAACTAGCTTTTTCTTTAAAGAAAATAAAAAAGAAAACACATCAACGCAGAATGTATGGGATACAGTGAAGGCATATGCTAGAGGCTTGATAATAGACTATACAAGGAAAAGAAATACCTCGAAAAGACTAGCCTCTAAGACTAGAGGATGAGTATAAAGGACTTGAAAAAGAGTTACAGAAAATGCCACAGAAAAAGGACATTAAGTTTAAAATGGATATAATTAAACATAAAATGGGATTAATGGAAAAAGAATTAGCAAAGAAAAGGGGCGTTGGTTCTTACCTGATATGCTTCTTCTCGTAGAGCTGCGTAGAGCGTCCAGGATGGGAGGTGCTCCAGTCTCGGCTCTCACAGGCTGAGCTTGAAATTGAGGAACGCCTCTCTCCATCACATGGTCCTCTCGGCGTTCCCCAGTTTTGCGAAGACGAGAAGGAAGGCCCTATTCTCATCCTGACTAAGAAGTATTTGTTTGTTTGGCCGAAACGAGATTCCCCACCAGACGGGCTAATGGGTGGGGCTGGACGCTCTACGCAGCTCTACGAGAAGAAGCGTATCAGGTAAGAACCAACGCCCCTTCTCCATAGAGCTGCTACAAGCATCCAGGATGGGACATACCAAAGCTTGGCGAGTCCTGCGGGCGGGTTCCCATCTGGTGTGGAATCTCCCCTGGAACCTCAAGGACCCGCTGAAGGACCCACCTGCCAAATGAAGCCTCGGCAGAGGCGAATAGATCGATCTTGTAATGTTTGATAAAAGGGGATGGGGATGCCCAGGTGGCAGCCCTGCAGATATCGGTTATTGAGGCCTGGGTGGCCCATGCAGCGGAAGTAGCCGCACTTCTAGTAGAGTGGGCGGTCACGCGAGAAGGGACAGGAAGGGACTGTGCCTGATAGGCCTTAGCGATGGCGGCCCTAATCCAGCGGCCCACGGTTGAGGGAGTCACTTTGTGGCCGAGGGACGTAGGCTGAAAAGACACAAATAGGGCCTCTGACTTGCGAAAAGGCTGGGTGCGCTCGATGTATATTCTTAAGGCGCGCCTTACGTCAAGGGTGTGCCACTGTCTCTCCCTCTCTCTCGAGGGGTTGGGGCAGAAGTTCGGGAGGATGAGCTCCTGAGCTCTGTGGAATGCTGAGTTTATTTTAGGGAGGAAGGTAGGGTCAGGTCGGAGAACGACTCTGTCAGAATGAAAGATACATAGGTCCTGTCTGATGGAAAGGGCTGCCATCTCCGAGATCCGACGAGCAGATGTGATGGCCACAAGAAAAACAGTTTTGAGAGTGAGAAATTGTAGGGAAGCCTCCCTGATGGGTTCAAAGGGGGGCTTTGTAAGAGAAACCAGGACTTTGTTGAGATCCCAGGTGGGAAAACGGTGTATGGTCGGGGGGTGGAGATTGGAAGCTCCCCTGAGAAAAGCCTGGATAAGGGGGTGATGGGAGATGGGACCCCCATTATCTGAGGAAACAACGGTTGCCAAGGCCGCGACCTGATGCCTTAGGGTGTTGGTGGACAGACCCTTGTTGAGGCCCTCCTGAAGAAATTCCAGGACCTGAGCGATGGAGGGAGAAAGGGGATTAATCTGAAGTTTGAGGGCCCAAGAACGGAAGGCGACCCACGTAGCATTGTAGATTTGCGTGGTCGAGGGCCGTCTGGCTGCCAGGATGGTGTCTATGACCTGGCTGGAAAAATTCTTTTCCTTTAGGCGGTCCCGCTCAACCTCCAGACTGCTAATTGGAGCCATTGGGGGTCCGGGTGTAAAAGAGGGCCCTGGGACAGGAGATCTTGTCGGAGGATTCTCAGGGAGGGGCCACTGAGGTTGCGAAGGTCCGCAAACCAGGGCGTCTCGGCCAATAAGGGGCTACTAGAAGAATCTCTGCTTGTTCCAGGATCAACTTGTGTATCACCCTGGGGATGATGGTTAGGGGAAGGCATAAAGGAGCCCTGGGGGCCAAGGGCAACGGAGGGCATTGTGGTTCTCTGCCCCGTGAGAGGGTACCTGGAAAAGAACCTTGGTAGTTGGGCGTTGAGGGGGATGCAAAAAGATCCACCATGGGAGACCGAAGATTGAGACTGCCTCCCTGAATAGGGAGGGGTGGAGGTGCCATTCTGTTTGGTCCAGGGTGGCTCTGCTGAGCCAATCTGCTTGGATGTTTAGGGTCCCTGATATATGGTCTGCCTTGATGGAGGACAGGTTCGATTCCGCCCAACGGCACAGACGTTCGGCCTCTCTCATGAGCCTTATTGACTGGGTGCCCCCCTGTCTGTTGATATGAGCCTTCGCCGTGATGTTGTCTGTAAGGACCAAGACGTGACGCCCGCGTACCTGGGGTAGGAAGCTGCGAGCGCCAGGTAGGCGGCGTGGAGCTCCAGCCAATTTATGGTGCAGAGTTGTTCTGTTGCCCGACCATTTGCCCTGGGGCGAGATGGAGAGGATATGAGCGCCCCAGCCGAGGAGGCTCGCGTCCGTAGTAACGGTTAACCGGTCGGGTTCCTTGAAGTAGTGGCCCTTGTTGATGGCCGGCCTGGTCCACCAAAGGAGGGACGTGAGAACTCTTGGAGGAACTCTGACCAGGAGTCGTGAGTTGCTCCTTCCTGAACGCTGATGCGGCAGCAGAAACCATTGAAGGGACCTGGTATGGAAACAGGCCCAAGGGATAATAGATATACATGAAATAAGCTTCCCCAACAGTTTTGACAATTCTAAAAGAGACACTTTTCTTGCCCGCCTGACATGCCTGATGGATTGTTGGATACTGAGCCACCTGTCCGGGGACAGGAAAACCAGTTCCTGGGTGGTGTCGATCACCGCCCCCAAGTGAGTGAGTCGGGTAGAGGGGGAAAGGTGACTTTTCTTCCAATTAATCAGGAACCCATGGTCCTGAAGGGTGGTAAGGGTCAACCTAGTATCTCGTGGGGCCTGGACTTTTGAGGAGGAGAGGATGAGGATGTTGTCCAAGTAACAGTGGAGACGGACAGGGAAGGATCTCAGATGGGCAGCGAGAGCCGCCAAAACCTTGGTGAAAACCCTGGGGGCGGAGGACAGACCAAAGGGAAGTGCCACATACTGGAAATGCTGTTTATTGTAGGAAAAGCGGAGAAACTTGTAGTGGGAAGGACGAATTGCAATGTGTAAATATGCCTCAGAGAGGTCAATTGAGGTGAGCCAGTCCCCTCGCCGGGTTCCCGTAAGTATAGACTGCAAGGTGTGCATTTTAAATTTACAAGGGCAAGGTAGCGGTTTAGTCTTTTTAAATCTAGGATAGCCTCAACCCCCGAATGTTTGGGTACTACAAACAAGTGGGAATAGAACCTCGTCCCGTTCAGCTGCGGGGCGGGCTGGAATAACCTTTATGTCAAGGAGATGGTTAATAGCGGGCGTCATAAGGGCCCTCTTGGTAGGGTTCCTGGAAAGGGGAGGACATGAAAAATTAGGGAGGGGGATTGGAATTCAAGTGCAAGGCCAAGGTGAACCGTCTCCCTGACCCATGCATCGGTAGTGATGGCCTCCCATCGACTAGCGAAATGCTTGAGCGGCCGCCTATAGGGAAGATTGCATTATCTTGAGCAGCGGAAGGGTCTGTTCCCGGATCCCCGGAAGGACCTTTTGTAGGAACCACCTCTTCTGGGCCTGTCGGAAGGATCCGCCCGGTCGTATGGGGAGGGTCTGTAGGAGGGGGATTGGAAGTATCTAGGGGAAGAGGCCTGAGAGGAGGGTGAAAGGAACCTCGATGAAAGGAGGGGAGGGACCTCTGGGGTCAGGCCTCCGAAGCGAAGGAAGGTACTTGCGTTTGTTGCGGGTCTCGGCCAGGAAGGGGTCGAGAACCGATCAAACAGTTCCCCCGAAATGGGAGCTTAAGCCAGCTTTGTTCTTGGCGTCCGCTTGCCAGTGGCGGAGCCAAAGCAAGTGGCGAGCAGTGACCTGAGGCGATATGGCTCTGGTGGAAAATTTCGGCTTGGAAGGTGGCGTCAGCCGAAAACTTGGCACGCGACCGTGAGCTTAGCGATGTCCTGCTGCGCTCTGAGGTTGGCTGCGGGGACGTGCTGTTTAAGTTGCCGAAGCCACTTAATTGAGGATCTGATAAAGAAGGACGCAGCAGTAGACACTCTAATAGCCCAAGCGTCGGATTGGTGAGCACGGCGCAGAGCCAGCTCGGCTCGCTTGTCCTCTGGTTTGAGTGCCTCTAAGGCATCACTAGGGGTAGTGGAGGAAGCTAGACCCACGATAGGCTCGTCAACAGAGGGGATCGAGCATAAGGGAGGAATTGCGGGTCAAGGTTAAAAAGCGCTTGTCCTGACTGGAAGGAGGGAGGGGGCCCTGAGGAGGCTAGTTGCCTGGAGACCAGGTCGGAGAAGATAGGTGGAACCGGAATGACATCAGTCTCCACCACGGGCTGAGAAAAGATGGAATTGAGAGGCACCCCCGAGGCCACTGGCTAGATGGTGTGTGAGGGGTCAGGCCGGAGGTATTTTTGCCTTGAAGAGAATAGACCTGAACAGGTGCGGTTTAAACAGCCCCACCCCAGGCGGGCTGGTCAGGGTGAGAGCCTTCGTTCTCTGACATGTCCCCCTCTAGTGGTTCTGCTCCGAGAGGAGCTCACTGCCAATGATAGACCCCAAGTCAAGATCTTCCTCTTCCCCAAATTGGGTGGGACCCCCAGCTCCTGTGTCTCCATCTCCTCTATCCCCAGAGAGAGGCAAATCCCTCTGGGATACTACCTGACCATGCGAGGCATCTGATCTGGAAGCGATCTGACAGATGGTGCGTGAACTTCCAGGGGCCCCAGGCGTGGGGCGGACAGCCATCTGCTGGAGCCCTTGCGCGATTCCCTGCTGGATGGCAAACTCCATCCATAGTTTCAAATTCTCAGGAATTTCCACCGTGGAAGGTTGGGGAGGCTCCTCCGGGCGCAGGCCAGCAGCAGTGGGAGTGAAGGTAGCCTCAGGGGCCTGCCTAGGCTGTGAGGCTGAAGAATGAGCAGGAGAGGGGGGGGGAGGAGGATGGGTGGAGGTTGAGGGGGTGGGGGCGGAAGGAGCCAGAGGCACGGAGCTTGACTCTCTAGACCGCCTGTCTATTTCTTTCTCAAGTGCCCTGTGACGTCTGAGGGCATCCTTCTGGGAGGCTTTGGAAGCTTCCTGTGCCTGGTTGCACAGGTAATGGGATTTTGACTTGGCCTTCAAGGAAGTGCCACGAGAAACTCTGTCATCTGCCATCTGGAAAAACTGGAAGGAAAAAGTTTTGAGTTAATATGAGACGGTTGGCTCGTCTGGATGCGGCCTACACCAAGGCCGGGTATCCACCACGATTGTTTCACACACCCCTTTTGGTCAAAATTTTTTGCAAGCTATTAAAATGAGAAAGCAGGGACTAGCCCAAGTGTCCAATCAGCCGAAGGAAGAACGCCGTGCAGCTGCCGCCCAGACAAAAACCGGGGGGGAATGTCAATGCTGCTACTTCGCCAGCTGAGGAGGCTGCGGAGCCAACGGACCCTGTAATGCTCGAGAGCTTCGAATGAGGCCTTGAAGACACGAGCTATAATATAGGCAGTCCTAAGGAACTGTCGTGATTAGTAGACACGCAGCCTGCCAGATAAGGCCCAGAGAAAATGGCGGTCGGCCATGCGGCCACATTCAAAATGGCGGCGACACCTGGGCGCACCCAAGATGGCGGACGCCATGCCGGCGCCAAAATGGCGGCCATGCAAGCTATCTGAAAGCGACACTCAGCGGCGGTACTCTCCCTGAAAAGGCCTGAAGGCCACGAATATGACGGGAGGAGCAGGGGGAAGAAAATCTCCCTAGGCTATGACAGCATTCGCGGGAGGCTCTTGATCAAAAAAAGGCAGGAGCAGGCGGCTTCGCACTGAGGCGAAGGAGTGGCAGGCGAAGGGGGGCGGCGCTCGAAGCGCTAGATTTTGCCCCCTGAAAACAGATTAAATTGCCCCCCTGTGTAAGTAGAGAGGAGAAGAAAACTCCCTAAGGAGCTCAAACCTCAAATCCACTGCGCTGTTGAAAGTGAGGGTCCAATTCAATAGGGATCTGTGAACGAATGCTGATCGGCCAAGAGCTAAGAAAAAACAGCCTGACTACCACGAGGCTGAGCTAAAAACTGGGGAACGCTGAGAGGACCACGTGATGGAGAGAGGCGTTCCTCAATTTCAAGCTCAGCCTGTGAGAGCTGAGACTGGAGCACCTCCCATCCTGGACGCTCGTAGCAGCTCTATGGAGAATCAGAGGTGCAAAACAGAACTATTTTGAAGATGCAAATAAACCAGGCAGATGGTTAGCATATAAACTGAGAAAGGAGAAAGAATCAAGGAAAATATTGCAATTAATAGATGATCAAGGCCAAGTTTGTTATAGAAGTAAAGAGAAGAAGAAAATTATACGAGATTATTATGGAAACTATACACACAAAAGAACATTGATAATGAAAGAGTTAAACAGTACTTACAGAATGCTAATCTACCCCAGATACCTAAAGAGATTGAAATAATGTTAGAAAGTAATATAATGATGATGGAATTAACTGAAGCACTTAAGAAGCAAAATACTGGAAAGGCACCCAGCCCAGATGGACTTCCGGCAGAATTTTACAAAACACTACAAGAATCGTTGAATCTTCCATTGCTAAGTTATGTATGAAGTTATGTCAAAGAAGAAGATACTTAAATCATGGTCAGAAGCTTATATTACACTTGTCCCAAAAGAGGACGCCGACCCATTACAAAACAAGAACTATAGACCTATTTTCCTACAAATGCAGATTATAAAATTTTTGCTTCAATATTGGCAGAAAGACTTAAAAAATACCTAAATAATTTTATTCACCCTGATCAAAATGGATTTCTGCCAAAGAGACAAATTAAAGACAATATGAGAGTAATCTTGGACACTTTGGAATATGAGGCACACCCTGAAAAACAAATAGCTTTGATATTCTTAGATGCACAGAAGGCATTTGACAATGTGAATTGGCGATTTATGTTATTACAGCTGGAACAGATGGGCTTTGGTAAAAAATTTATCCAAGCAATAGAAGCTATATATCATAAGCAAACGGCAAAGATAATGATAGAGGGAGATTTGATGGACTCTATTGATATAAGAAAAGGAACAAGACAAGGGTATCTACTGTCACCTTTGTTGTTTGTGTTAACCTTGAAAGAGCTAAACAGAAATACTAGAGAAGAACAGGATACAAAAGGGATGAAAATTAAAAAGGAAGAATTTAAATTGCAAGCATTCGCAGATGATCTGGTTTTCATTTTAGAAGACCCACTAGAAACAGCATTAAAATTGATAGAAAAGATAGAGAGGTATTGGGAAGGTGGCTGGTTTGAAAATAAAGACAAAACAAAGATTTTGACAAAGAATATGTTATTCAGACAAAAGGAAGAATTGGCGGATGTTTTGAAAATCCAGATCAAAAATAAGATGAAGTACTTGGAGATACACTTGACAACAAGATGTAGCACACTAAAAGAGAATAACTATATTAAACTCAAGCAGCAGATAGCGCTAGATGTGGCAAAATGGGAAAATTTGCAACTGTCATTAATAGGGAGAATATCAACAATCAAGAAGAATACATTACCCAGAATTTTATATTTGTTCCAAACAATTCCAATTAGGCTTGGAAAAGATTATTTTGAAGATTTAAATAAAATTGTGTTTTATTTACCTTCATCCATATATGGCAAGGTAAGAAAGCGAAAATAAAATTAAAACTTTTGCAAGATGCTAGAATAAGAGGAGGATTTGGTTTGCCTAATTGGGAGTTCTACTACCAAGTAACGAATTTGATGTGGGTTAAGGAATGGATAAGATTAAGAAATGCTAGATTGTTGAAATTAGAAGGACATGATCTGTTGTTGGGGTGGCATGCTTTTTTATGGTATAAAGGAACAGGGGTATTTTAGAAGACACTATATATGGGAGTCTCTGTGGTTAAACTGGGAGAAGACTAAAAGGCGTTATTTGAAAATTCCAGTCTGGCTATCGATTATTGAAGCATTTTCTTATCCTATAATATACAAAAAGGAACAAACAGTTAGATATGGTGAAATATTGAATGAAAAGGGTGAACTTAAATCTATGCAAAAACTAGAGGGACAAGGTATAAAGATGAATTGGTTTTCATATGCGCAAATACATTCTAGGTATGATAGATTCTAAAACAGAAGGTTTCTATGATAAATTGACTGATTTAGATAAGATTTTGACAGGTACTGGTGAAAAGGTGATTTAAAAACTGTATGGATATTTATTAGAAATTAAACTAGAAGAAGAACAAGTCAAAGAAACAATGGTTGCTTGGGGGAAGAATTTTTGATATTGGATTGATCTAGAGAAATGGCAAAAATTGTGGTTTTAAAAATTATACAGTGACAATATCAACAGCATACAAAGAAAATTTGTAGATGTTTTACAGGTGGCATTTCCCCCCAACAAGAATACCAAGAATGTTCAAGAATAAATCTGAAAAATGTTGGAAATGTCATCAGATACCTGGCTCATATTACCATATGTGGTGGACGTGTGTGGATGCCAAAAAATATTGGACTAAAATCCACACATGGTTGGAAAAAATGACAAAAAAGCTTATAGACTTGAAACCAGAAATATTTTTATTGGGAATTTTACCTGAAATATACTGTAAAGAATTGAAATATTTGCTTGTAAATGTATTAACAGCGGCTAGGATCGTAATTGCTAAAAACTGGAAAAATGAGAAAATACCAACACAGGAGGAAGTTACTAAGAAAATATTGGAATGTGCTGAAATGAGTAGATTGACATTTGAAATCAGAGAACAAGAAGATAAACAATTTTATAAAATTTGGGATCTATTCTATCAATGGTTAGACAATAAAACATGGTATTGAAATATGTAGATTTTAAGAACATAATGAATATATATAGATTTTTTTTTTAATTGTATCTACAAAATGATTATAGGATAGATTTGAGATGATAATATGAATTGTCATAAAACAAATTAAGTAAAATATGGATTATCTTATAAAACATGAATGAATAATAGTATTGTCAAATGATTGATTAACAATATTAATGTATTTAGGAATATTTGATTGACAATACGAGAACATATACAATGTAATTGTAAGTGAAGACTGAAGTGGAAGCACAAAACAATTTGTAAACCAACCGACACACTGTATGTGTATATATGGAAGATGGCTTGATGTTTTTATGTTGTGTTTATCTAAGTTTGTCTTAAAAACAATACAACTTTATAAAAAAAAGAAAGTACAATACTACTTATTTGCACCACATATCCAGTTAAATATGATATATTTAACTGTATATTTAATTTTAAATATACAGTTAATTAATTTAAATTTTAAAATGTAGTTCCTTATTTTGGTCATTTTTGCCTTCATGCAGGAATTTTTTCCCCTATCAATAGACTTTCATGTTTATAGTTAAGTGTGAGCTAAGATATATTAGTTGGGAAAATTACATTTTATATATAGGGAAAACTATTACAGGTAACCTTGTCTTACAAGTTTGCATAGTGACCATTCAAGTTACAACAGCGTAGAAAAAAGTATCTTATGGCCATTGTTCATATTTATAACCATTGCAGCATCCCCATGGTCACATGATCAAAATTCAAAATTTGACAACTAGTTGATATTTATGATGGTTGCAGTGTTCTAGGGTCATATCGCCACTTTTGTACCTTTTGATCAGTTAAATCAACGGGGAAGGTAGACTCACTTAACAACCATGTTACAAACTTAACAACTGCAGTGATTCACTTAACAACTGTAGCAAGAATAGTCATAAAATGGGGTAAATGTCTAATGTCTCACTTAGGAACAAAAACGTTGGGCTCAATTGTGGTCGTAAGTTGAGGGCTTGAGGGCTACCTGTAACTTGACAAATTGTGTCAGTGTATATCAAAGTTTAATGTTTCCCTAAAAGTTTCAGTGAAAATTTATTCTTGTATTATCAGGAATAATAGTTTCTGCAAGTAAGTTTTATTTATTTTTATTTATTTGTATCCCACCTATATTATTTTGCAAGTAATTCAAGGCAGCAAACATATCCAATGTATCTGTTTCTCCGAAAATAAGACCATGTCTTGTATTTTTTGAGCCACCAAAAAAGGCACCAGATCTTATTTTTGGGGAGATCTTTTCTCCCCCCCCACATATCTGGAGGTGGGGGTGGGCACAAGTTACCCCTCTCGCCTCGGGCCTCCATGAAACAGCTGATCTTTGGGGAATGTCCTGCTGCAAAACAAGCATGACCGCTTTTGCAGCTAATTGAAGCTAAAAAAGCAGCAGGAGGCCCCAAGCGCCAACTTCAAGAACAGTATTATCTCAGTCCATTGCAATGGCCCAAGTTATTGGTGTCCTCTGGCTTCAGCCTGCCCTGCTTTCTGGCCCGGCTGCTTCTGGGACATTTTTGGCTGCTAGTAGCTGAGCTGGCCTTATGGAAGCTCTTTGTCCTCCTGACAGTGCTGCTTTTGGCTGTCCTGCTGGGCTGCTCTTGCTTGATGCGGAGCGAGTCATTCCAGAACTATGACTTCCAGAGTGCCCTGGAGCGAACAGCCAGCATGAGAACTAGTGCCCACCAGGGCCAGGGCCCAAATAGCACCATGCTCAGCTCATAGCCCAGCGCCTGCAGCACTGAGTAGACCTGCAGGAAGGTGCACAGCAGCCTGAAGGCAGTGACAGGTGAAGAGGCATGGCTCTATCGGCGGCCATTGGCAAAGGGGCCCTGCAGGTGGGGGGAGCGCTCCAGAGGGTAGGGTCAAAGCAAAAAGGACTTAGCTCTTTCCCAAAATGTGCTTATAGCAGCTGCCTGAAATGTGCTTGCAGCAGCTGCTGAACATGGAATAGGTGCCTCTGCCTCTTGCCAGTGCTGTCCTGGCATGTTTTAGAAGGGAAATAAAAATAAATCCTACAGTCTCTCACTGCTGCTGTGCAAACTCCAGTACAGGCAACAGCAACTGCCTTCCAAAACATACCAGGATGTAATCTTAATAACACGGCAATGTTATGTTACATGTGGAAATGCAGCCAGGCAGAGGTGGGGGGAAGCAAGCAATCTCAACGTGCCACACTGCTTTCTGCCTTGTATGGTAGCAGCAGCCTGCGTAAAACCCAAGCTCCAAGCCTGATGGAGCTCAAACTGTGATCACTGCCTGTTCCAGAGCAACAAGGTGAGCTGTGAAAGAGCGGAGCCTTGGTGCAAGGTTGCCTGGTGCTACAGGCAAGGATGGGGCTGGCAAGGATACACAGGAAACACCTCCAGGTGCCCAGAGACGGAACAAGAGGCAGCTCCCAGCTCTCACTGGCTCAACTGATCCACGAGCCACCATGAGGTGACCGGGAAGGGAAGGGCTGCCCCCTGTGCTGGCCACACCCACCCCTTTCACTACATTTTTTTTGGAGGGTCAGGCTTATATAAGACCCATCCCCCAAAAATCAGGCTACAACTTATTTTTGGGGAAACATGGGTACCTCTACCTATTTATATTCACTTTAAGCTCTTCCTCTTCTCATCTCAATAATACAGCACAGAAAATCTTGCATGTTTATGCCTGGATATAAGCTAAATTTCACAAAGAATTCCTGGATTCTTTTGATGAAAGGGAGTTGGGGAGGGTATATTTAAGTTAATAATACACCTTATTAACATGTATTTAATGTTAATAAAATGCATACAAAAATATAGCAAGGCACAAAAGAGCAATACAGGGGATTTTTATAGAATTCTACTACTTTTTTACTAGCAAAAATAATTAAACACTCTCATGCAAAACAATTATCTAGGAAAAGATACTCAAATTTATTAGATTATTAATATTTCAGAACTGAATATGTATACATATTAATTCTTTTCATCTTCCACTCCCAAACATTTGATTCCAAGTTTCATATAATTCTAGATCTGTAGAAGACACACTAGGTCGAACAGTTTTGAAAGCACTCTCAAAATCTTGAAAAGCAATGGATCGTACTTGTTCAGGTCTAATAGTTGTAATGTCAAGAGACTTAAGGCTGCGGATAGGACCCAGAGAAGCCTCTCGGCAAAGTTGGGTCATGTCAGCCCCAGAAAAACCATCTGATTTCTTAACAATGAAGTCAATTTCCTCTTCAGTTAGGGAGCAATGTTCTTTTGACATTAGACGAGACACAATCTGCTTTCTGGCAGAAGCCTCGGGAAGTGGAATATAGAGCCTCTTTACCAATCTCCTTCGGGCAGCCTCATCAATCTCTTGTGGTCGGTTGGTTGCACCTACAACTAATATGCGATCTTCAGAAGAAGTAGCTGCTCCATCTAACTGCACCAAGAATTCAGTTTTTATTCTTCTAGAAGATTCATGTTCTCCATCTCCACGCTGGGATAAGAGAGAATCAATTTCATCAATGAAAATTACTGCTGGCTGCTGGAAGCGTGCCACTGTAAACAATGCACGGACCATCTTTTCTCCTTCACCAACCCACTTGGAAGTCAGTGAGGATGCACTGATGCTGAAAAATGTAGCCCCAGACTGGCAAGCAATGCATTTGCCAATAAGGGTCTTCCCTGTTCCAGGAGGACCAAACAGAAGAATTCCTTTTGGAGGCCCACGTAATCCAGTAAAAATATCAGGTCTCAGCATAGGCCATACTACTATTTCCTTGATAGTTGCTTTTGCAAACTCAACTCCAGCTATGTCATCCCAGTTTATTGGAGGCCCATGGTCCATGATTTCATGCATTATAAGTTCTATCATTTTAGGTTCTATATTCTTTAACCTTTCATCTGTTGGGTAAGTCAGTTCTGTAGATCCAGTCCCATGTGATTTACATGGCATTCCTGTGTTTCCATCTCCATCTTGTTTGGGTAGTGGAGGAACAAACTTTCCAAATGGACCACGGGATCTTCCAGCTCCCAAAGATTTCTTTGTACCCCCATAAGATGGTAATGGGATGTTCTGGGGTTGATTTTGGAATTTTTTTTGTTGATCAACCCACAGCTGCTCTTTCGCAGTTTTGAAACCAGATGCTTTGTTTTCATTATTTTTCTTTTCATTCCATGGAATGTTTGACCCTTCTATAGTGGAACCAGAAGATATATTATTGTTATCTTCACTGGAGACAGCAAATGCCTTCCTTTTTCCCAGATTGCCCATTCTTGCAGAGAAAGCAGACTGAGCAGAAGATAAATCTTGCCCTGAACGAGTATTACTTGTGGACCTCAGAGAACTATTAAATGCTGATTCATTGTTTCCAGTCAGGGCTCTAAAAGACACATCATTCATAGCCACAGGCAAAACAGAACATGAAACTCCTGCTTTAGGTGAGGAGAATATATCATTTTGATAACACTTTGAAGTTGATGACTTCTCACAAGTCTCTGTTGCTTGAGTTACATAATTTGACAAACCAGTTCCAAGCACAGATTCTCCATGATCACTTGATAGAGTAAAATTGGGAATATTTGAAGAAACTGACTCAGTGACCTGTTTATCAATGGTTATATCTACTTGCGCCTTCAGAGGCAACTCAAACATTTTTCTAGCTTGCATCATTGCTTGAACACACTTCAATTCCATCACATTATCTGTTGTTAAAGCAGACTGCCACTTGTCACTCTTATTCTGTTGATACTTTACCATAGTCAAAATATCTTTAGCATAGTTATTCAAGCCTTTTTCTACATTGTCAGAATCAATAATTTCAGAATATTTTTCTACATATTTTTTGAAAAGATTAGCAGCACAACCCTGGGAAATATCTGAGTTTGCCCATGCATGCTGAATATGTAAAATTTGTGAACGGTACGCATCTGCTTTTTGTCCTGGTGTAGAAGTATCAGAGGTAACAATAAAGTAATTCCTTTGCCATTCGCTCATATGTATGTCAGTCTGCATGATCTACAAAGAAATAGACAAACAGAATAATCAGAACTGGGGATCCTTACATCTAACATGAGTCTAGGGCAGATTTCAAATTATAGAGTATTGATTCTTTTTTCACTTTTATATGATTCCTACGTTATGTTTAGCAAATATTTTATACAGCATCGATAAGCAAATACTCTTCTGCATTTGTTATAGAAAATAAGCACAAATTCACTTAAAATGATACATGGGATTTATATCAATAGAACTAAACTTATTTTAGTTCCATCTGAAACAAAGATTAACTAGTTAAGAGTATCTACATTCTTAAATTTTTAGAGCAAAGTCATTTAGCCTGCCTCTAACATATATCTACATAAGTATCCTTGAATATTTATTAATATGTAAGGCTCACTGAACATTGAGCAGAACAGAGAGGCAAAAAATTCTTATACCGTATCCAACTGACTTATTCTTAACTGATTGTGTTACTTGGGATTGTTAAAACAATTTGTTGTTTTAATCTACAGACAGAAACTCTCAAGTAGAGTCCATAAATTAACATCCATTAGCCAACAAAACATTATCTTTTTCCAGAGAATAGTAAGCTTGAAACAAAACCAGTCTAAGATACTTTGTCTGGAGCCTATGCACGCATGCAGAAGAAATGTATCCATCAAACTAAAAAAAAAATAGAAAAGAAAACTTCCAATGCAAGCAGGTATGTTTCTTTTAAAGATTTTTTTCCCACAAAGTACATAACTAAACTGCCAATTGTGATAATAGCACCCAGACTTCTTCAAAGAAGACTCCCTAGGTTTATATAGGATTAGATAATTACCATAATCACAATGAATACTGATAGTTTTTACTTTCTGAATTAAGAAGTAGCATACCTTGTTGGTTCATTTGTATGCAATATTAGCTGATCAAGGTCATATAGTTCTCTGTCTACTCAGAAACTCTAGATAGTGAACAGAAATGTAAAAAAGAAACCGAAACAACTACACAGAACTATTAGAAACAGGTCACAGCTCCCAACAATCAGTATCAACTTATCAAACAAACTGCATTCACACCAGAAGTCAAAATCAACATCCTGGCCCATCTTGGCGAAAGAGTCAGGTCTATAAAGCTTTTCAGAAGGCCAACCAGACACACTGGGCAAGGCAAACCTCCTGGGGAGCCACCAAGTAACTTCACTTAAGGAAGGAGTGTCAAATTTGCAGAGTTACGTTGTTGATACGTGACATTGAGACTTTCCCCCTTAGCTAAACTGGGGATGGACGTAGCCAGCACATGACGCATCTGTTTAGTTTAGTTTAGTTGATTGTCATTGTACCTCGTACAATGAAATTAAATACCATCTTCAGTGTACATTATGACTATGAAAATAAACACAAACACACATCCTTCACATTCTATACATTGAAAAAAAAACTCCTGATATTGCATTAATATTGCACTACACAGTAGAATTCAATAGAGTTACTACCCTGGTATAGAAGCTGTTTTTCAGCCTATTTGTCCTTGTTTTTATTATTCTTTACCATCTGCCAGATGGTAATAGTTCAAAAAAATGGCGCCCAGGATGAGATGGATCTTTGAGAATGTTTTGAACTTTCTTAAGGCAGCGGGAGCTATAAAGCTCTTCCGAAGAGGGGAGAGGGCAACCAATGATCTTCTGGGCAATGACATCTGGAGTGCTGTCCTATCTGCCACTGTACAATTGACAAACCAGGTGCAGTAAGTTAAGATACTCTCTATGGTGCAGTGGTAGAAGGTCAACAGCAGTTTTTTATCCAGTTGTTTTCTGAGAAGTCTCAGGTAGTATAATTGCTGCTGGGCCCTTTTGACCAGTGCCGCAATGTGAGCACCCCAAGTCAGGTCCTCTTTTATGGTAACTCCCAGAAACTTAAAACTGGCCACTTGCTCCATTCGGTCTCCATTGACAAGCAAGGGCTGGATGTCTGATCTGTTCCTTCTATAGTCCACTATAAGCTCCTTGATCTTATTGGTGTTGAGGACCAAGTTATTGTCTCCACAGCACGAAAACAACCGGTCCACCTCATCTCAGTAGGCAGACTCACATCCCTGCCAGAGATGAGTTCAAACACTGTTGTATCATCTGCAAATTAAGTAATAGTATTACTAGCATGAGTGGGAATGCAGTCATGCACATAAAGAGTATGGAATAAGAGACTCAACACGCAATCCTGTAGTGTTCCATTGTTAAGAATAAGGGCTGAAGAGGTATGATTACCTAATCTGACCCTCTGTGAGCGGCCAGACAGGAAATCCATAATCCAAAGGCAGACTGAATAAGAAAGTCCAAGGACCAGAAGTTTAGATACTAGTCTAATGTGGAAGAATTGTGTTAAATGCAGAACGAAAATCTACAAAAAGCATCCCCACATAGCCCCTCCCCCCGCTGTTCCAGATGAGTCAGAGCAGTGTGAAGAGTGGTAGTTATAGCATCCTCTGTAGATCTATTTCTTCCCCTCCATGCTGCATCGAGAGTCCAGCAATGGGTTAGACTCCTCCTTATGATGTCAATGAGCTGGTGCTATTCCCAGCTTTTGACTCAGCTTCCTTGAAGTCAGAGCTAGTGTCTCTGGGGTCTCAAAGCTAGTCTTAGCATCAGAGATTCTTGTGAAAGGAAGAAAAATCAGTAGAATCAACAGCGCAGCTCCCAGGGACCAAGTAAAGCTATGTCTCCATGGAGAGTGGGGATCCGCTCTCCGGTTTTCATTGTGATGAAGCTTCAGAATCAAAATCGTGAGTCCAGGCTGGGAGAGCTCGGTGAGTCTCCCACAGTTTTTATGAAGCTCTAAATACTGAGGTGGAGACCAAAGACTGGGAGAGCTTGGCTGAGCCTCCCACACGTTGCCTTTAACAGTGCACAGGCCCCGATTCTTATCTGTGCCTCGCAGCTGTTTGTTGGGCCTCTGGCACAGCACCTGGCAGAGAGGCTCTTAGAAGACATAGGCCAGGCGCAGGCTGTATTTTTCGTCTGATTCTCTTGGCCAGTGACTCGGACTTTAAATACAGCATCTGGCAGCGGGTCCACAGAAGACACAGGCCAGGCCCTGAGAGCATAGCCAGGCTCCGTAGACTGTCCGTTACAGGGATTTTCTATCAGCCCCCATGCACATGGCAGTTAGCCATTTTGGGACCGGGCCATTATCCAGCGCCAATTTCTTGACCCTCTCAACATCGTGCCAGATCCCTCAGGCCGTCACCTAGGACAACACAACTCGTTAGGAGCTGTCAGCACCTCTAGTGTCATTTCCTAGCACCTTGGAAGGTAAATGGGGCCCAAGCTGGAACATTGAGTCTGGAAATAGCCCAGGGCTCGGAATTCTCTAGAAGGATACTAAAGAGAGTCCACTCTATTAACAGAGAGGCAGCAGCAAGAATCAGAGCCAAGGCCTTGGCTCCTAAGAAGACCTCGAAGTCAGAATTAAGAGAAAAAAGAAAAGGCATGCTGCTTTAGAAAAATAATTTCCAGGCCCTCGCTCAGTCAGGGAGTTGCAGGCCTGCCCTGAGCCCATCCTAGAGCTGGAGGGGCAGATAGCAGTCCCACCTGTCACCTGCTGGCCTGGTCTCCTGTGAGACCGGTTGAGGCCTTCTCCCCAACTAGATCAGAAAGGGTTTGGGCCTTGGTTTTAGACAGGTTGACTGGGGCCCAGATTCTTTGCATCCACAAGGGTTTTATTGACTCAAAGTAGACACAGGCCTAGGGTGGAGATCACTTTATACACTGATGCTGGTCTTCGCCCAACAGACCCCTCCCCAGACAATAGGCCTGTAGACCTCTATATGGTCTCAGTGACAGCAACCTCATTGAACAGGAAGAAAACAGCAGTTCTCTGGTAAGTAGCCTTTTCAAGGGGGAGGAGGCTGTTCGGTCCTACACTAAAGGTCTGCTTCCCCTTCCCTCCTTTCGGAGGTTGCCTGGCCTCCTTCACAATCAGATGGGAGGAATCAACATCAGACGCCTGGGTGCTCAGGTCTGGGAGAGTGGGTTTCCAACTTGAATTTCTCTCCCCTCCTCTGAGGTTTTTTTTGTTTTTTGTTTCCTGTCCAGTTTCTCGGGACAGATCCAGAAGGGCCCTTATGGCAACAGCCACCGAACACCGGTGGGCATCAGAGCCATACAACAGGTTCCGGAGGATCAGCAGGGCTGGGGGTCTTACTCCTGCCTCTTTGTGATCCCAAGGGCGTCGGGGGTGGGGGTGGAGGTGGAGAGCAATTCTTGACCTCGAGTCTCAAACAGGTTCATCCCCTACAGGCATTTCAAGATGCAGTCCCAATGTTCTGTCCTGCAGAGCATCCAGGAGGGCAATCTCCTCTCATCCATAGACCTCATGGAGGTCTTCCTCCATATCCCAATCTGGCCCCCTCTCCACCAGTTCCTACTCATCCATTACAATGGCAGGCATTATCAGTACCTCCGATTTGGCCTCTTGTCGGCCCCAGGGTCTTTATCAAGATCTTGGCAGCATGGGCAGCATCCCTTCAAGCTCTACCAGTGAAGATCCAACATTATCTGGGTGACATTCTGATCCATTCAAAGTCTGTCCAGACAGCCGACTGCAACCTGCAGCTCACAATGCAGCTCTTGCAGGCACAGCGGTTCTCCCTAGAATTGCCAAAAGTCATCCTCTATGACGACCCATCTTCCACACCTCGGGGTGATCGACTTGACTTGTTGCAAGGTCTTTCTTTCCCCGGAATGACAGAAGAGTCTCAATGAGTGGATAAACAGGATTTGACAGCTTCACACCATTCCTCTGTCTCTCCTATCACCACTGTTTGGGAATATTATTTCCGGCACTGACATAGGACCATGGGCTCACCTACATGCCCACACCCTGCAAGGGTTCCTCCTGCTATTTTAACGGATGAGAACCAGCCACTCGGCCATCAGGGTTCAGATCCCTTCGCAGGTCCTTCAGTCCTTTTGGTGATGGCAACAGGCCTTCACGAAGGGCCATCGATTCATAGAGCCAGACAGAATAAGGGTCACAACAGATGCCAGCCTTTACAGCCAGGGAGGGGGCTCATCTGCAAGGCTCATCTGCAAGGGTTACTGGCCCCAGGCAGACAGGTCTTGTCCTATAAATTTCCTAGAATTCAAGGCTATCTTCTTGGCCTTGAGGCGCTCCCAGGAAAGGGTGACAGGGTCTCCCGTGCTGGTCATGACAGTGAACATGGCAACTAAGGCCCATGTCAACAGACAGGGGTACACCTGATCCAGGTCCCTGATGCAGGAAGTGGAGCGCCTGGGGAGGTGGGCAGAGAGGAACCTTTTATCCCTCAGACATCTCAAGGGCCAACAATTTCCAGGCTGACTGGTTGAGTCGAATCAAGGTCGACCAATTGGAGTGGAGTCTCCACCCCTCCCTGTTCCAGGACCTGGCCAGGCTCGTAAAATTTGCTAGCAAACAAACTCACAAAATTAACTCACAACACACCATGTATGTAAATATTGATTTTTTTATATTTTTAAAAAAGCAATTTTTACCCAAAATCAGGCAAAGCAGGCAGGCAGATTGAGTTGCTCACAGAATCACAGATTCATTCAGAGATGCATCTTTCTGCAATCTTCTACCTGAGTCTGCACTGAAAAATAGAGGCTTCAGTCCTAAGGAGGATTCAGCTCTGCTTTTAGATTAGCTAGAAAGCAAGAAATCCAATGTTTTCCTGCTTTCTAGCTAATCTAAATCTCCGCAGCAGAACAGCTGAAGATATGGTGGGGGGGAGGAAAAATAGCAACTTACCAAACACAGGCAAGTTTGGTAGGGCCTAGATCCTGTTCCTCGAAATTGTCTCCTAGGATGGAGTCCCCTTCTATATCTGTCCCCAGGTTCAATTCTATCTGTCTGTTGTCTGAATCCAGGCTGTCTTTGAAATCTTGGATAGTAGGGTTGGTAGAAGGGACGAAAGGAACCTCTAAGAAAGGGCTGTGGTGATCTGGACTCTAATCGATGAAAAAGAGAGGAAGAATTTTCTTTTGGTTCTGGTTTCAATTAGAAGGGGTTCAAGCGCACTGCCAAATAGTTTGTTCTCTGAGATGGGAGCTGAGGCAAGCTGCCACTTGTGCTTGACATCTGCCTGCCAATGCCTGAGCCACAGTAACCTTCTAGCCGCAATTTGGGAAGCAATGGCCCTACACTGAAGGTAGCATCAGCTGAAAACTCTGCAGCAGCAATTAATTTAGCCACATCTTGATGTGCCCTAATGTTTGAGGCTGGAATGGTATCCCTCAGGTGGCAGAGCCATCTGAGAGATGATCTGGTGAAAAAGGAGGCAGCTGTGGCCACTCTGATGGCCCATGCATCCGAGACGTGTGCCTTGCAGAGGGCTAGTTCCGCCCTCTTTTCCTCAGGCTTGAGAGCCTCTTCAGCTTCACTTGGGATGGTTGAGGAAGATGCAAGTGCAATGATAGGCTCACCCACTTCTGGAGTGTTTAGAAATTTAGAGAACTCGGGTGCCAAATTATAGTATTTTTTATCATGTCCTGTGGGAGCGGGATATGAGGCTGCTGCAGCCCATTGTTTTTGTACTAAATTGGAAAACATGTGTGGCACAGGGATAACCTCTGCCTCAGTGACTGGTTGAGAGAATGTGAGATCCTCTGCTTCCCCTGGAGTATTTGGTGGGGGAGGGGTACCCGTATTATCCAGTCGTGCAGTGTTCTTGGCCTTAAACAGCAGGGATTTAAATAATTGTGGGTGGAATAATCCTGTAAATATGGAGGGGTCAGGTGAGAGGCCTTCATTGTCAGACATCCCCCTTTCTAGCGGGTGCACCTCTGACAATACCTGGTCAACGGTGTGTACTGACCCCTCCTCCATTGGATCCATTGGATCCCCTTGATCTCCCATATCCTGTGTGTACTGAGGGTCTCTGACAATGGGCAATGACAGTTCTGTGGGGGGGGGGGTTACCTGATGAAGATGTGGATCCATGATGCCCAGAGATCGTTCAGAGAGATCTGCAACCCGAAGCTGAGGGTGTTCGTTCTGCCTGAATAGCCTGTTGGACGCCTGCTGCTATGCCCTTCTGGATAGCTAACTCCATCCATGCCCTCATGTTGGCAGGGATTTCCTCCGGAAGTTCCTCCTGTCTGAGGCCAGCTGCAGTTGGTGTGAATGTTGCCTCTGGGGCCCTCCTTGAGGAGAATGTTAGAGCCTCCTGGAGAGGTTGTATAGATATGCGGCTCCTTCTGGATAAATCCAGGGGGCGGCTGGAGGGTTCTGGGCCTGTGAGGTAGAAGGTATGATGAGTGAAGAGATGGGCTGTGCAGCTGCTCATGTACATTTTTCTACCTGCCTTTCTAATGCCTGATGGTGTCTGCATGCATCTTTCTCTACTGCCTTAGAGGTCTTTTGGGGCTCCGTGGTCTTATCTCTGTTTTTAGCAGTTAGTCTAGATCTGGAGTTGTAGCTGCTGGCCGTGGTAATGCCTTTGATAGCAATGGAAAGAGGCTATGAAATTAGGTGGCTGGAACACCTAGGGGCCTGCTCCCTTAAGGGGCAGGGGATCCTGGAATAAATAGTTCCCCAATGCCTTAAAGATTTATAGAATTTAAATCAATCAAGTCAATTTTTGAATAAAGTACTTAATATTAAATATTAAATGTGGAGACCAGAACACCCCCCTCCAGACCTGGCACCTATATGAGGGCACAGAGGTCTGTATCTGATAATTAGATCAGTTTAGCTGCACTCATTGCCTGTGGAATCCAGCAGTTCAAGTCCTCTATCATCCAGTGGACTGGTGGCAGGGACTCTCCCTTCCCAGGTTACCAAGAAAGGAAACCTTGTTGGGAAAATTTCCTGACAGACAGTAACAAATACTCAGCAAATTTAACCTTGCAGTCTTTAAAATATTGGCTGCCTCGTGGCAGAATGAAAACGAAAGCAACTATCACCGCCCGGCCTGCTGAAAGCAAAACCGCTCAGCGGGAAGGCGCAGGGGCTAATTCCCTGCTCCGAGGTGTTCTGCGGGGAAAGCCTCATAATAAAAAGGAAAAAAGGCTGCACTTTTAAATGGAAGCTTCAAACCTCGAAGGGACAGAACATTTACTCAGCCGGCTCGGAGATCAGAGAGATAAGCCTCTTTGTTTAGAAGTTTAAGGCAGCATGTCTCTGAAAGGAGAGGCTTTTAGCCTCAGGGCAGATTGGAAAGATAAGTCTTCCTGTTTATGAGGCTTTAGCCTCAGGAGGCTGGAACATCAAAACAAAACAAAACAAAACAAAAAACCCGAGCGCAATGACACAGACACAATCTGTTTGAAGAAAGGGTGAGTTAAAACTGGGGACGCTAAGGAGGAGTCTCGTGGAGGACTGTCCTCAAGTTTAAGCCCAGTCTTCCTAGAAGAGACTGAAGCACCTTCCCATCACTGGATGCTCTGAACAGCTCATGGGAGAATTGCAAATTCTGGTATTCGCCATCTCCATTTATCTGGCACTATCAGCTGGATTCCTTCACCTCTGCAGAGGCAGCATTTGAGGAGAAGGGTACTCCAGAAGGTTCTTCCAGTGTTTGATTGATTGGACCTGACGATGGCCCTCCCTTGGACATGCAGACTTTGGTATGGCCCATTGCTGGACTCTAGATGCAACGTGAAGGAGAATTGACGTTGGTAGACTTACCAAAGAACACCTTTTCTATTCATGCTGCTAGAGTCCAGCCCCACCCTGGGTTCGTCTAGTCTTAGTTGGAGAGGGTTCTTCTCATTGTTTGTTTTCCAAGTCTGTCAAGTCACTTCGACAGAAAAGCTGAGGATAGCATCAGAGGCTGACTTTTTATAGTGTGGCAGACTCAGCTCGATGACAACATAAGGCGGAGTTTTGCTGGACTCTCTAGCAGCATGAATAGAAAGGGTGTTCTCTGGTAAGTCTACCAATGCCAATTCTGTATGCAAACTGGCCCGCGGGCCACACTTTTAACACCCTTGATTTAAAGGGATCGGCAAATGGCTGCTCTGCCAGTTCTAGAAGAAAGGACAGAAATCATTAGGAACAGCTGGTTCTAGAAATAAGCTGGGTTTATGTCAGGCCTTTAAAGGTGACAGCCAGCATCTTGAATTGCATGGAGAAACCTGTTAAGAGCTAACTAAGAGAACAGAGGCTTTATATGGCTGTACCATGGTTTTCTCAAAGCTATCTATGCTGCTGCATTTTAAGACTAGCTTCAGCTAAATACTTTTGAAAGGCAAACTCATGTAAAATATATTGCAATAGGCAATTCATTGGTTAGATGCTGGAAAACAACAGCGGAGGAGGCTTATTAACATATGAAGAATGAATTCTTCATCTTTTCGTCTCCATAATCCATTAAATGAAACAAACAGCTGTTACAGTTTGTTTCCTCCTGGTGTATTAGGGTTAGATTGTTAACTGTACCAAATATATCCATTTTATCAAGATATATTAATCATAACATTTCCCTTTCACATCTGAGTTAAAGATAAAGTTGACAAAAAACTACTGTAAGAACTGAATTTGGAGTGTTTCAGAATTGAGTGAAAGTGAGACATGGATTTCTTTTTCTGTATCAGCTGAACATATGCAGCACTATATCACAAAAGTGGTGGAACTACAATAAAAAATGGAGATAAAATTACTCAACTTGAGACCTGTAAATTATATTTCATTGCTGAAGCTAAAGAAGACAAAAGAAAACTTATTATAAAAGCATCACAAAAAAGAATCAATATTCAAAATAATTATTTGCATGAAAGCAGAAGTTTTATTTATATATCCACTCATATTATGAACCACAACGAAAGTTCACAAAACAGTAATATTAATAAAAGTAAATAAAAAAGTCAGCCTTATTTAAGCAGATCAGAAACATGACCAGATAAGCTAATTCTACTTTATTGTAAAGTTACATTAACAGAATTTTGCAAGTCTGAAAGTACAATTCTTCTACTGTTCCCTTTACAGTCCAAGAAACTAGGAAGGTCTTTTCTAAACCTTTTTGCCTATCCATTGTTTTCCCTTTTTTATATATATATATATAAATGTTTTAATTTTATTTTTATATCTTCTTCCATTTGACGATGTGTTATCTGGTTACAAGTATTTTGTACAATACAGTTAATGTTTACAGTCATATTCATTACATAGTATTATTCTCTAGTCTTATCTTATTATACTTATTGTACTTAATATCACGATCTCTTGATCTTTTTTCTTAGCTTATTTCTGTTAAAAATATCTATTGTCTTTCTTAATTCATGAATTATATCTAGCTTTCATATTTTTTCTCTAACCATTAATAGAATAATTCCCATACCTTATAATATTCAGCTTACTCTCTTTAATTACAAGTGTTAATCTATTCATTTCTGCACATTCTAATATTTTCCTATCATATTTCCTTCAGTATGATTCTGTTCCTTTTTCCAATTTTGAACAAATACAATTCTCACTGCAGTTATCACATGCATAATCAAATATACATTTTCTTTGCTATAAGTTTCAGATAAGATCCCCAACAGGAATATTTCTGGTTTTAAATCAATATGCTGTTGTATCATATCTTCCAACCATGAGCATATTTTTGTCCAATATTTTTTAGCTTCAGCACATGTCCACCACATGTGGTAATATGTGCCAGGTGTTTGGCGGCATTTCCAACATTTCGCTGATTTATCTTTAAACATCTTTGCCAACCTTGCTGGCGCATAATGCCATTTATAAAACATTTTTTATAAATTCTCTTTGTATGTGGTTGACATTGTTACCTTATAATTTCTATCCCATAGTTTCTGCCAGTCATCAAGTGCTATTATATAACCAAAATTCTTTGCCCATGCTATCATTGTGTCCTTCACTTGTTCTTCTTCTAGTTTAATGCCTAATAGGTAGCTCTATAGTTTTTTTATCAACTTTTCTTCTGTTCCTGTTAGTATCTTACCTAATTCTGTCAATTCTTTGTACAAGCCATATGCTTTAATATCTTTTTCTTACCTCACCTGTATTTGCAAGTATGAGTACCAAATCATATTTTTCCCTTGTTCGCCTAATTCTTGCCTGGTTTTAAGCTCATCTCTTTAAGATATCCTTGTATCTTACAATATATCCCATATTAAAAGTGTTAAGGTGGTTAAATGCTTCCATTGTGGAAAGCCAGACTGGTACTTTGCAATAGTGCTGTTCTCTAGTTTTCTCCCATATTAAATGTAAGGCATTTCTTATGTAGTATCTCTGAAAGTAACCATGTATCTTATTTTTCCCAAACCATAAAAATGCATGCCAACCCAGTTGTAAATCATGCCAACAATCTTGTATTCCTTAATACTATCCATTCTTTCAACCATGATAATGTCGCAGCTTGGTGATATAGTTCCCAGTTAGGTAGTCCTTCTGTAGCATTTTAAAGCTTATTCTTGCTTTTTTCCCTTGCCAGATAAATTTCAATATTATTTTATTAAGGTCCTCAAAAATATTTTTCCTATCTCGAACATCACTATTGTTTTCTCTTTATTTCTATCTGCTAATGTCAATCTATAATCAAGCTCTCCCACTCTCTTTTCTATAAACTCAGCCTTCTTTTCTACTTTTTCTATACATTGGTCATTTTTCTCCATCATTTGTTGGAAGTTCTCTATCTTTTCTTCCACTTTCTCTATTTTCCCTTCCATTTTCTCTATTCTTTCTTTCATATTATCATGCATGGCTTTTATCATGGCTTTTAGTTCTGCTTGCACCATATTTGCCTTTTCTTGCTGCAATAGGGCGTCCAGGGTTCTCTGTCCTGCTGGACTTGAGGTTGCCGATGACATAGCTGAAGATGGTGCTGCTGGTATTTTCTTTATTTTAAGATATTTCAGAGTACCTCAATAATTGTAATCCACTAAAGGGCCAAGCTGGTTCCTATTTTCTGTCTTCCTCCAGTAGGTCCCAGGAATTTATAAAAATTTGTAATCCAAATCTAGAGCCAGGTTTTTGTCACTGTTTTAGTCATTTAGTTTCTTCTTTTCTTCAGGTTCTTCAAATCCTAATCTATTTTATGTTGAAAATACATCCCAAAAGCTATATATAACATTCAAATAGGCCCACCATGCCCGAAAAACTCACCCACCGGCTGTTATGTATCCAAGGAGAGAGTATACAGAGCACCATGGCAAAAGCCAAAACACAAATAAAAAAAGAAAGGACATATTCATTTTCTGTTATTTTTATCTGCTGTCTTGTTTAAGTTCCAAGAGCTACACTTTCCAAGCAAAAAACAGCAAGTAAACAAAGAAAACACAGTATCTCAGTGCTTCGCTCTCTATTTGAAGTTTTTAGTCTAAACAGCAGCTGCTTATCTCTTTATTCTCAAACTCCAAGATTATAGTGACTGTCCATATTATTCTGTAATTTTCCCCTGTATTTTTCACTTCTGCATTTAGATGGCACTATTGCTCTGCTTCTCCCCTTTTTCCAATATATTGTGCTTAAAAAGTTGCGATGTAAATCATGAAGTTTATATATATTGGCAAAAAGAAAAACCCCAAAAACTTTCCCAAAGTTCTTACTTAATATTACCTTTGAAAAACCAGTCCAGTTTTCTTAATATAAACTCTTATCAGAAGTTTTTCAATCAGCTTCCTGATTGATAATAATTCATAGTGATATTTTAGATTTTCTCACAACTTTCTTCCAGAGGTGGAAAGAAAAAAAAGGATTTCACCTCCCCTTTTATGCATCACTCCCTTAAATGCAATCCAGGGCTCTCCCTTATTGTTAGTCAGAAATAATTTGGAAAAATCTCTCACCAGCTCCATCACACTGTCTTCTGCCTTCTCTTCTCTTCCAGTAGCTGTCTCAGGCTTTATAGAGGAATGCAATGACCACCGTCTCAGTTGTCAAGTGCAGGGGCTGTTCTGGGCCAATTAGGGAGATTGCAAACTCCCTGTGCTCACCAGAACCTGCTTCCCGCTTTTGTCACTCTTCCAAAGCGCTTTAGGTCTGTTACAGACCTCCCGGCAGCCTGGATTTCAACAGTCTCAAGGAGCTCACTGTGGTTTCAGCCCCGTCCCCCACTGTCCCTTATTTGATAATTCCGTAGGCAGTATTTCTTGGTTCATTCTATCAAAAATGGGCAACCTGAGTAATTCACATGCCATCCATCAGCACAAGCAATATTGTTTCAGAGATATAGCCTGACCTGAATCCAGACTAAGAGTCCAGATAATCTGCTTCTTCCAGGGCTTTCTGAAACGGAATACCAACTATCTTCTTAACAACTTTCTCTAAAAAGGGACGAGTGGAGATTGGACATAAGTAGTCTAATATGGTCAAATCCAAGGATGGCCTCTTGAGAAGGGGCCACCACTTAATTCAAAGTGCACAGCAAACCCCTTTCTACAATGAAGTGTTAATCACCATTTAGACCCAACCATGTGCCACTTCTCAGGAGGCCTTAACCATCTTAGAGATGCATGGGTCCAATAAACAGGTAGTAGAACACATAGGTCTATAAAACCTGTCATCAAATCAAATATCTTTATTATGGGCTTTGAAAATAATATATATAATAAAAAAGGAAATAGTTTAATATAGCAATTTGTTATTGGAGTAAGGAAAATAAGACAATAAAGCAATATATTTAATTAAAAAGTTTGTGCAGTTATATAACTTGGTGAAGATATTTTGTCACCGAATGTATGAGTGCTGAGTTAGCATACCTTAACAATAATAAACAAAATTTACCTGTATGACCCCTGAATTTCGAAATGATTGGGACAATCAATGCACATCTTTGGGCAGTATAGAAAGGGCACCCTATAGGGATATGGGTGAAAGTTTCTATCTCGCAACACAAGGGCAAAATTTCTGTAAATAACACGAAATCTTTCCACCAGTAGAGCTAATAGGAAGTTATCAAAGTGTGCTCCAGAAGAGGCTCATCTGTATTTGCTTAGGGTTAAATTGTGTAGATACCATGCAATAGAGGGCTTATGATTGTCTTAACATTTGGCAAGAGAATTCAGGGATATTAGTAATATCCTTTTGGTAATCAATGTTCCTGATTTTCTCTTTTACTATTGATTTGGTTTCTCCAGTGTTGGCTGGCTGAGATATTCAGGAAAGACCCAAGACTACAAAGTACTGCTATGCATATATGGTGTCATAGGGATTGGTAACTGTCTCACAGCAGCACAGGTATCAGGCCTGTAGAATCAAACATGATTCTAAACTTGAGATCAGCATCCTGAGCCTTTATACTTGGCATGTTAGCTGCAAGTCTCAATTTTGCATTGGAGATACATTTTGGAGAGCAAAACAAGGTCCTTAGAAAATTTGATTGAACAACTTCATAAGCCCTCAGGTTATGTATGGGCCAAGTTGTATCCCATATAATAGCTGGGCAATTATTCTAGTTGTATACAATTTAACTGCTGGGATGTAATTTCCCTACTGTTGCCTGTAAAATGTAATTATTATTTGTGTGCTCCTTTAGGTAGTAGTGGCATAATTTAGTGGCTGTTAATTTCCTCAAAGCCTAAAATACTAGGCCCAAGTATTTAAAACAATTAACCTGTTCAAATTCATGGAAATTAATTGTCCACTTGTGCTTTTGTTTTTTCATAGAAAAGACAAAAACTTTAGCTTTGTTTTAATTGTTCCTCATTACAGTGGGATGCCAGGATTCTTCTTGTTCCTCTTCTTTTAGCTTTTGAAATTCCATTTGCAATTCTTCAATAGGTAATGCCATTTTTTAAAAAACAACCCAAATGTTTTTATTCTTTCAAGAAATAGTTCCCAAAAGTCAAAGTCACAAAGCAGTCCAAATCAAAACAAACTATTTCATTAGCACTTTCTTCTTTTTATATTTTCTCTTCCTGGGGTAGAATTCAATTACACAGTTCCAAAATAATTTTTAGAAGTCTTATTACCATTTATTTCTGGTCTTATAAACTCCAAGCAGTCTCCTCCAGTACAATCTTAAAATAAGTTCTTTACCTCTTCCTTCCCACTTATAGCAAAAAGATTTTAATTTTTAATTCCAATGTTCAGAAATCTTTTATCCCCTTGGCTTTAATTTTCAAGTTTTATTACCTTCTGTGCCCAAGCAGGTTTTTCAGATTTCCATCTGTTATTTCCGTAGGGAAGGAGAGTGAGAGAAAATAACTTTCCCTTTCAAACTTTCTTCCGCTGCTTTTACAGTCTTCTTGGGAAACAATGTATCATTCAAGAGATTGAATTTCCAGGTATTTAGAGATTCCTTGTTGTCTCAGTTCAGCCAAAAACTTTCACTTTCTCCAACTTCCTCCTGCACAATCTTGTCCAGCTGAGGTTTCTTTGTGGTGACCATTGCTGTCCGCCGCTCCACCGCCTTGGGAAAAGGGAGTTTAGCCGGCTGGGGAGGGGATTTGCGATACCTACAAGCGCCTACCCAGATCTCCCGTCTTCGGTTGCCTCTATGGGGCAACCATATCCTCCAAATCCGGCTGGATCGGAGGCACTTCAGCAGTGAACGCAGCAAGAACCGTGCATGATCGCGGATTCCTGCCGCCACTGAAGTCTTGCAAACCGGAAGAGGGGATGCCAGGATTCTTAATGCTCACTTTAAGACAAGGAAAAAAGAACTTACATAGATGAGGTGTCAATGGACTAATTTAGGAGCATAGATATCACTCTCTGGAGTTTTAATCAGAGAACTGATATATGTTAAAAAGCAAGTATCAGAATGTATCCTTGTTTCACTCCTTGACTGTCTGAATAAAGACAGAATGTTCTCTCCCTGGTTACATCTTACTCTGGTTTTAGCATATAGTTTAGGACTGCAACCTTAAACACTCATAGAGCCATTTGGACTCGTTTCCCATAGGAAAAAAAACCACCAGGAACCACAAAGCTGGGTGGGCGTGGCCAACTCAATGTCACTCACTCCCACCCAGCCACATGACCCCCTAGCCATGCCTACCCAGCCTCAAAACCCTTCTCTCTTGCTCTAGGTCTCTTTCTACCTCTATCTTTCTCTATATCTCTCTTCCCCTCCCTCTCTGTATCTCTCTCTGTATCTGTCTCTCCCCATATATATCTCTCTCCCCCTCTCTGTATCTCTCACTCTCTCTACTCTCCCTCTCCCTCCCTTCCCCCATCTCCGCCTCTCTGTATCTATCTCTCCCACCCTGTATCTCTCTCCCACTTCTGTATCTCTCTATATCTCTGTCCCTCTCCCTCTTCCCCCCCCTCTCTCCCCCTCCCCTAATCTTCCCCTCTCACACAGTGTATCACTGCATATGTCTATGTCTCTCTCTCCTCCTCTCCTCCACTCTGAAAGTCATGGCTGGATCAAGCCAGCAAGCTCTCTTAGGGACTCTTGCTATTCCTTTTATTTCTTCTTTTTTTAAATCTGGTCTGGTTGAAGAACAATTAGACAGCCGCAGCTAATTGTTCCTCAGCCCCCCTCCCCCTCCTCTCGTGACCCCCTGGCAGGCTGTGGTGAAGCTAGGAGGGTGCACATGCAAGGGGAGATCCTTCTCAAGTGAGCACCAAAGTGCAGAAAAGGTGCATGGGGGGCAGGCAGTCACTCACTTGAGGAGGGTCTTAACAGGACATGGCTTCTCTCCTACACTAAGGCTCCAGCCATCACCTTGCTGTGCTGCCATCTGCCCCCCCCGACAGCTCTTCAGCCGAGCAAGAAGGCCTGAGCTCCAGCCTGAAGTGGCAAATGTGGTGCAAAGACAGTTACAGGGCCGCTCCGGCGATCCTCCTCCTCCTCCTCCCCTTTCTTCTCCTCTCACGACCCCCTGGCCAGCTGTGGTGGGGAAACCTTCCTCAAGTGAGTGGCTGAGCTTGGCCAAAGCACAGCAAAGGCCCGAAGGGAAGCCTCTGCTGCAGCTGGCAAGTGTTCCTCAGCCAGCCTGGATTTTCAAGAAGAAATAATATAACCAAGAGACCCAAAGAAAGCTTTCCTCCTTTGTACTCCTTATCCAGTTTCCCTCCACCGTTTCTCTTTCTCTGTGTCTATCATGCACATAGAAAGACATTGGATTGCCTGAACTGCTGCACACTTTTCGTCCAGAGAGACAAACCGGGGGGAAAGTGTTTGGGCACCTGATAGGCACCAGTCTACATTGTCAAGTGTTTGGGCTGCTGAGCACTAGCCTGTATGCCTATCCGATGCTGCAGGTACAGGCAAGGGGAGGTGGAGGCCGAGGTGTGCCGAGAATTTGGTTCGTTGCAACCGCAGGCAAGCAGACAGTGGGATGGAGAGGGCAGGGCTAGTGGTAGCTGCACATCAAAAAAAATAAGACCTCCCCCAAAATAACCCCAAGAGCTTATTTCAGGGCCCCCAAAATATAACACCAGATCTTATTTTTGAGAAAACATAGTAAATGGTGGCACATTTGCTTCTTCAGGAGGAAGGTATGGAAGGGTCCGAAGAGCAGCATCCTCCAACCTTCCCGGGTTGGCGGCCCAATGCAGGGGGGGCAGGTGATTTTGTGTGAGAGGGAGGTGCATGCATGCACAGATTTATTTGTATTACCTATAATTGGAACTGTTGAGGAAGAAGTTAGAAATTAATGCATAATAAAGAAAATTAATCAAAGACTAACAAAGCTGATTCAGCATTTTCAAACTGAGGTGATTGTTTTAGTTTGGGCAAGTACTTCGGAAGTATAAGCAGACTCCCCGTTAGGTCTGCCACTTCTATAACTAGGTTGTACAAGGTGTAGCAGAGAAAAAATAGTTGAGACTGAGAATTCCCTAAGTTCCATGCCTCCTATAACAAATTTAGACAGTAATCCTAGAAAGTCTGGGTCTCCTTGTTTTGTGGCCCACCTGGCTATCTTCCAAGAGATTACAGGGGGAACACTGCAGGATGTAGTTGTCAGTTGGCTGATTTTCCCATAGGGTTCTGGCTTTGGAAAAATGATCAGAAAAATCAATACTTGGTATGAATTACTTAGTGTGAGGAAGCAGATGGAGAGCAGACCTCCTGCTACCAATTAGGGTGGCTAGCATCCTGTGGCAATTCCATAGGAGACGTTTCATGGAAGGAACAAGTAGCCTAGATTGGGGATCAGAAGTATATGTTAGCCATGTTCAGGGCTCCTTTGAAGAGTTCACTAGCAAGGATAAGGCAGGTTGTAGATGGGGCAGCCATTAAATGAATAAATTCAGAATCAATGCAAGGGGAAGCCAGTGGAACTGGGGCTGTTGTTAGACTGGCTATTCTTTAAAGTCCAGCTACGAGGAAGTATCACTGAGGAATGAGCATCCAGAAGGTTATGAAGAGATTGAGTTATTTGTTCATCTTTGTTTCCTTCATTTATCTGGATAAAGTTTAGGGTGAATGCCTTTTTGCCTGTGTGTGTTTTGGGAATGTTAGGCATTCAGAAAACAAACAGGAAGGCAGCTGGAAGGTGGTAAAGTGTTGAGAGAATACTAAGGCATTGATTTAATTGCCTCAAGTTTGCTTATAATTGTTGATCTTCTGTAGTACTAAATAACTGAGCTAGTTTTTTGTCATCTTTCACAGAGTTGGCGGATATCTGTATGAAATCAAAGGTGTTATCCTTCCAGGGCTTAGGCTGGACCTACTCTTGGAGTTGGCAAAGCATTCTGCTGTGCAGGTAGTTGCTGGCTGTGTATGAGCTTTTGTGGGCTTGGCTCTCCTCCCAGAATTTAGCAGAAGCCATACATTAGCAGATTCATCTAGATCAGTGTTTTTGAAACTTAACAACTTTAAGATATGAGACCTAACTGTCAGAATGCTTGTCTAGTCTTTAAAATCCAGTTGTGAGAAAACATAACCCGAGGGATGAACATTTGGAGGATTATAAAGAGATTGCGTTACTTGTTCAGCTTGGTGTTCTTTTTGTTTGTCTAAATGAATTTTAGACTTGAATGCTTTCTGTTGCTGTTTTTTTAGGGAGTATAAGCACTCAGAAAATGAGCATTTCAAAAGGAGTATTGTTGGATATGTTGAGGGACTCAAGTTGCAACAGTCACCAATTTGAGTATATTTAAGTGCCTCAAGTTTGCATGTCATTGTTTGTTGGTCTTCTGTAGAGAAAATGTCAAATAACAAAACTAATTTTTCCTCATCTTCCATAGAATCAGCTGACATCTGTATCTCTGCTGTAATGAAATCAAGTGTGTTATACCCCCAGTGCTTACTTACTTTGGAATTGGTGGAAGATTCTACCGTGCAGATAGTTGCTGGCTAGTTATGACCTCTGGAGCTTGTACCATCCTTACTCATGGCTTTCCTCCAAGAATTCGCAGTGGCTATATGCTGCTATTGTGAAAAATAGCTATAGATGTAATTTGGTATCCTCTTAACAAGTTTAAAGATCATTGAAGGGAGTTTAAAATGCCTAAAGGTCAGTATTCTTCTTTCAAGACCTTGCCACCTGGGAAGCCAAGCAATTTCTGTAAGATTGCTGAATATACTCTGCTATAAAGAAGTTATTAGAGGGAGCATGGTAATACTTGTTTATTTTTCCATCTCCCTTCATTGAAATGATTAATTGCAATCTGAAGCAAAATCCTGTCGTACTGCAAGACTAGCTTGCTTTTGGAAATTTCTATCTTGTAGGGTCTTGTACAGAGTAAGTATTTTGAGTAAGATCTGAAGCAAACTAGATTAGTGACTGGCTTCATAACAAATTTAGTTACATGTTTTTTCATTATAGCCTTAAGTTCATTAAGTGAATAACATCCAGTATCTGATAAATAATAGCAATAACAGTTTTGGGAGTTAAAAGGAAGTTCTTAGCATTCATGTTCACATCCATATTTAAATTATTTGTTTTAAAAGTGTCCTCCTCTCTATCTTCTACAAGTAAAGGTAAAGGTTCCCCTCGTACATACATGCTAGCCGTTTCCGGCTCTAGGGGGCAGTGCTCATCTTCAAAGCAGAAGAGCCAGCACTGTCTGAAGACGTCTGTTTAGTCATGTGGCCAGGATGACTAAACCCCGAAGGCACACGGAATGCTGTTACCTTTCCACCAAAGTGGTCCCTATTTTTCTACTTGCATTTTTACATGCTTTCTAACTGCTAGGTTGGCAGAAGCTGGACAAGTAATGGGAGTTCACTCTGTTACGTGACACTAGGGATTCGAATCACCGAATTTCTGACATTTCTGATCAACAAGTTCAGCGTCTTAGCCACTGAGTCACCGTGTCCCTCTATCTTCTATAGAACCTGTCTATTTTCTAGGAATATCCTTCCCAGTTAATTGAATTCAAAACATGCTCCAGGCTTTCCAAAGGTTCTGCCCAACTGGTCCAGTGACTTTATCCAGCAGATGCCAATAATATACCTTGTAGCTGCCCTACAAAGGCTCCCCAAGTCAGAAGAGACCTGGTTGCTCTAAACAAGGATGATGGAGGGCTTTCTAAAGACCAAATAAAAGCCAAGAAACATTTGCTATTATTATCACAAAGTAAGTAAACAAATTTATTGTTGTAACTATATGTCATAATAAATAATGTACCATAAAATACAATAAAAAACCAGTAAAATATTACAAAATAAACTAATAAAAAGAATATTTGATGTAAAAATTTTCAATACAATAAAGCCAAGACTACAGATAATAACTTAAATATTTAAATTACAGCAGAACAAAAGTAGCATCTTGGTTGCTGGTAGTTAGAAACACATGTGCAAGAAGATAGTTCAATTTTTCAAGAACGGAGCCTTTGAGGTCAGCTATCATCAATAATTTGGCCCTAATCTCATAATACATGGGACAGTGGAGTATAGAGTGGATGTCCTCCATTTGACCAACACTACAAGGTAGAGAGAGACTCTCTTCAACAGGGAGCTTACAAAATCTCCCTTCGAGGTGGACACAGAGCATGGTCTACAGATAGAGCCCTTCCGAGCCTCTTCCCCACCCATTATCTAACTGTGGGCTATGCTTTCTCTTAACTTATTGTTTCCTAAGCAGAAAGGTTACCTGATTGTTTCCTATTTTAACCATACTACATGCTTGAGAAAAGAAGGGTAAAGCAGTAGTTACAGTGAATACACAGTATCACATACAGATCACTAGAGTGTCCTTGAAAGACCTACAAGTTATTACCAAAGACAAGATGGGATTTGTTCATATAATCACCAAAAACTGAATATAATTACATGGTATCCTAACTAGTTAATATATTATTTAATAAGAACATTGTTATATGGCAATGCAGTATTTCCTTTTCTCTTTACTGTTCGGTGATAGACATTGCAACAAACGGACCCCAAATAATTTTCTGCCTGACATGCAGCAGAATTCTTAACTCCCCTCCATTCTATACTTACCTTCCTGTATGAAGTTGGGGGCGGAAAGATGCCCTTTCTACTTCATAACATAAGTAATTAGAGAATCTTTACTAAAGTGTGTATCTTGACTGTTTTAGCTATTCTAATCTGAAAGTCAAGCCAAAATAAAACAAAGCAAAAGAGTACCTCAGGTGCACAAAGGATTTTGCTAAGATATCTGCTGCTTTCCAGACTCAGAGGGAGGGCAGTTAAAGGCCTTGTCTGTGTTGATTTGTATGAAAAGGAAGAGAAACAGCAGTAGTATTCTTCAGCCTTAATCAATAAATACTTTAGGCTTCACTAAAATTATTTTTTATAAATAATCATCTTATTATGAGTTAAGAAATGGAATTAGAACCTGACCAGGAGAAACACATTGATCCATGATGGCGGACCTGTGGTACGTATGCTGGAAGTGGCATACAGAACTATCTCTCTGAGCATGCCAGCTGTCACCCGTTGTTCTTCTAGGTTCCGCTGGTCTCTGTGCATGAGGGAGCACCAGAAACTGGAAGAGCAGCTCCCCGGAACATATATGTTGCACCAGGAAACTGAACTTCTGGTTTCCAGCATGCAGTCAGTTGGTCTTCGCACATGCATATGTGCCAGAAACCGGAAGACCAGATGGCCGGCACACATTCACATGCCAGAGAGCTGCTCTTCCAGTTTCTGGTGCTCCCCTGTGCATGTGTGCTCCCATTTTGGAACTCAGTGCCCAAAAGATTCACCAACACTGATATGCCACAATTTCATGGTCTAGGTCTGTGATGGAAAACCAATGGCATGCTGTTTTCCAAACCATTTCCAAGCAGTTTTTCATGCCAAAAATGGCCCCAAAAATGGCCTGAAAATGACCCCATAAATGGCCAAAAACCAGGCATGCGTGCACCAGCCAGCTGGTCTTCAGTTTTCTGACGCTCCAGCACACACACAGGCACGTGCATGCATGCACATTTCGGTTTGGACACTCAGTACCGAAAAGGTTTGCCATCTCTGGTCTACGTTTTCTGTAATTCATAAAAATAAAACAAATGAAATACCATGTTTATTAAACTTGACATTTGGATTTTCAAGTTCCCAATTAAAAGTAAATAAAAATGTATTTTTATTGGCATGCCCATAACAGTACAGGTAGTCTCCAACTTGCAGATGAAACTCAAAAAATTAGAATATCATGCAAAAGTTCATTTATTTCAGTCATGCAACTTAAAAGGTGAACCTAATATATGTGATAGATTCATTACACGCAAAGCAAGATAGTTCAAGCCATATGTATCATAATTGTGATGATTATGGCTTACAGCTCACGAAAACTCCAAATCTCAGAAAATTAGAATATTGTGAAAAGGTTCAATATTCTAGGCTCAAAGTGTCCCACTCTAATCAGCTAATTAAGCCGTAACACCTGCAAAAGGTTCCTGAGCCTTTAAATGGTCTCTCAGTCAGGTTCAGTAGGAATCACAATCATGGGAAGGACTGCTGACCTGACAGTTGTACCATAATAATACCGTAAACCGTAATAGACACCCTCCATAAGGAGGGAAAGCCTCAAAAGGTAATTGCAAACAAAGTTGGATAGTCCCAAAGTGCTGTAAAGCACATTAATAGAAAGTTATGTGAAAGGGAAAAGTGTGGAAGAAAAAGGTGCACAAGGAGCAGGGATGACCGCAGCCTGGAGAGGATTGTCAGGAAAAGGCCATTCAAATGTGTTTGGGACTTTCACAAGGAGTGGACTGAGGCTGGAGTCAGTGCATCAAGAGCTACCACACACAGAGGGATCCTGGACATGGGCTTCAAATGTTGTATTCCTCTTGTCAAGCCGCTCCTGAACAACAAATGTCAGAAGCGTCTTACCTGGGCTAAAGAAAAACAGAACTGGTCTGTTGCTCAGTGGTCCAAAGTCCTCTTTTCTGATGAGAGCAACTTTTGCATCTCATTTGGAAACCAAGGACCCAGAGTCTGGAGAAAGAATGGAGAGGCACACACACTGCAAGATGCTTGAAGTCCAGTGTGAAGTTTCCACAGTCTGTGTTGATTTGGGGAGCCATGTCATCTGTTGGTCCACTGTGCTTCATTAAGTCCAGGATCAATGCAGCCATCTACAAGGAGATTTTGGAGCATTTCATGCTTCCTTCCACAGACGAGCTTTATGGGGATTCTGACTTCATTTTCCAGCAGGACTTGGCACCTGCCCACACTGCCAAAAGCACCAAAACCTGGTTCAATGACCATGGGATTACTGTGCTTGATTGGCCAGCAAATGCGCCTGACCTGAACCCCATAGAGAATCTATGGGGCATTGCCAAGAGAAAGATGAGAGACATGAGACCGAACAATGCAGAAAAGCTGAAGGCTGCTATTGAAGCATCCTGGTCTTCCATAACACCTCAGCAATGCCACAGGCTGATAGCTTCCATTCCACGCCGCATTGAGGCAGTAATTGCTGCAAAAGGGGCCCAAACCAAGTAGAGTACATATACATGTTTATAGTTTTCAGAGGTCTGATATTGTTCTATGTACAATCCTTGTTTTATTGATTGCATGTAATATTCTAATTTTCTGAGATTGTGGATTTGGGGTTTTCATGAGCTGTAAGCCATAATCATCGCAATTATGACAAATCACAGCTTGAACTATCTTGCTTTGCATGTAATGAGTCTATCTCATATATTAGTTTCACCTTTTAAGTTGCATTACTGAAATAAATGAATTTTTGCATGATATTCTAATTTTTCCAAGTTTCACCTGTACAACAAATCACTTAACAACTGTTTGAAGTTACAAAATACCTCCCCAAAGGTACTTATGAACTACTTTCAAAGTTACAATAATCAAACATACCTCCGTGGTCACATGCTAGCATTTTGGCAACTAGCTTATCTTTACAGCCATTTGCAGCATTACATAGTGATATGACCACAATTTGCGACATCTTTTGTTGGCTTCCAGTGTTTACTTCCAGTTTACAGCAAAAACACCCATTAGGGAAAATGGATTCACTTAAATGTAGAAATGTAGTGTCTGCTTAACAAGCACAGGAAAGAAACAAAAATGGGTCGTAACTTTGAACCCAGTCATGCGATTCCTTGATTGCAGCAACTTATGACTGTAATTCTTACAACGTCAAAGACAATTGGATTGTTCAATATAAGCTTCTTTCATCTTTTAATAGCGGAGAATACATCTTTTTGGCTATCAAAACCAATGAGATGAGAAAAGAATTGGAAAACTAACATTTCTTCATACACTTCTTCCACATCCTTTATTGAAAACAAATATATTTGAAAATCTCCTGAGATTTTCCAGGAGATTCAATATATCAGTCCCAGTTTCCATTTGTATCCTGTAACATATTATTTTGTGTTTATTACAAATCTATTTCAAATCTATCCATTTCTTAATCTGCCCATAAACTAATTTTCAAAGCAGGCTGACAAAGAAAAGGAATGTTAGGTCATAAGGAAATTCAGTATCTTTCTTTCCGCACATACATACCCCTTTATGTATCTGTTTGTACTCATGAATAAATGCATTCCCTAAACAAAAAAAGCAATCCTCAGAAACACTATTTCTACAACAAAGGAAGAAGACCAAAGAATTCTTCTCCAGACAGCAAGCTACAATTTGGGTCGATAACTTAGAAGAAATCCATTTGCAGTTTCTGAAGCAACTATGTCCATGAGAATCATAATATTAAATGCCTTCTGACTCACTGTATTAGTTGAATGTAGATACAGGACTAAAGCAAATGATATACAATCTATTAATATTTTTATTCAAGATTCTAGCCCACAGTATGCCAAGGATAGACACTACAATATGTGCAAGAAGAAAATGCATTCAACTTTCAATGGGGATAGAAGAATTTTTACAAGAGCAGGAAAAATAATTTGATGTGGGTTTTTTGCTTGTTTGATATGTTTGTTTTGGGGATTATCTTTATAAGACTTGGTGGATCTTTCTCTACCCTTCTGAGATTCTATCTTGATCAGGCCTTATGGAAAAGAAGTATAGTGGAATAGGTACAAACAGGGGTGGGATTCATCTAGTTCAGGCTGGTTCAGGGGAACCGGATGTTAATTATACATCCAGCTCGGCGAACTGGTAGTTCCAAAAACCAGCTGACCCTGCCCCACCCAGGAGTCCCCACGTGGCCTGGTTCTGGCTTTCAGGTAAGTGCAGAGAGGCCTCCTAGGCCTAAAATGAATGCAGAGGGTGCAGCGCCCCTCCCAGGCCCTGTTTTGACTACCAGGAGGTTCCAGGGAGGCTTGCTAGGCCCAAAACAGGATGCAGGAGGGTGTGACATGGTCCCCCTATGCCGTTTTGGCTCCCAGGAGGCTCCAGCAAGGCTTGCCAAAATGGGGCATGGAGGTGCAGAGAAACAAAAAAAGAGAAAGAAAGAAAGAAAGGAAGGAAGGAAGGAAGGAAGGAAGGAAGGAAGGAAGGAAGGAAGGAAGGAAGGAAGGAAGGAAGGAAAAGAAGGAGAAAGAACGGGAAAGGGAGAAAGAAAGAGGGAGGGAGGGAAGGGAGAAAGGGAAGGGACAAAAAAGAGGGAGGGAGGGAAGAAAGAAAGAAAAAGAGGGAGGGGAGAAAGAAAGGGAGGGAACAGATAAAAAGGGAAAGGAAAGTGGATGAGATATGGATGGATGGATGGATAGAGGAGGGAGAGAGAGAAAAAGGAGAGGAAGGAAGGACCACAAACCCTGGCACTAAATGCAGCTTCAGAGGATGCTTTGAAACAGCAGAACAATCCAGGGCTGGAAGGGATCTCAGGGGTCATCTAGTCCACCCCTGCTCCAAGAGCATTTTTAAAGTGAGTTTCTCTCTTTTGACCCACCCAGTCACATGACCACCAAGCCACACTACCAAGTCACACCCACACAACCAGTAGTAAAAAAAATTTGAATCCCATCACTGAGTGGAAGTCTGCTTGTCTGTTTCTCTCTGTGTGTCTGTCTGTCCATCTATCCATCCATCCACTCACTTATTAGTGCAATAAGACTGGCACTGGGTTAGGGATTTCTGTCCTCACTGTGAGTTGTGTTGGGGAGGGTGCACAAAGGGAGGCTCAGCCAATCTCATTGTACACATTGTACTCTGACAATAAAGGTAATTATAAGAACCCACTCATCCAACCATAGATTAGATAGAAACTAAAAACAAGATACAGAATAGAGGAAGTGTAAAGACAGCGAGACAGAAAAATTCAGGCACTCTCAGGTAATTATCCCAATGCCCATTCTCCTCAACGCTGCTGCGAGAGCCCAGGATGGGACATACCAAAACCTGCATGTCCACGGGAGGGTCCTCATCCAGCAAATCACTCCGAAGTTGGAAACACTCGCTGAAGTACCCATCTGCCAAAAGCCGCACTCATAGAGGCATAGGAGTCCAAGCGGTAATGTCTGATGAATAGAGATAGGGATGTCCATTTAGCCGCTCTGCAAATCTCTTCTAGGGATGCCTGGGTGGACCAGGCAGCTGAAGTCATGACGCTTCTGCTAGGCCCTGGGGGACCAGAAGGGCTCTGGCTTTGTAGGCCTGTGCAATGCATGCCCTAATCCACCTACTCAAGGTGGGAGAAGCTTTGTTCCCTCAGTGAGAAGGGGAAAAGGACACAAACATAGCCTCTGTCTTTCTAAACGCAGAAGTGCATTTGAGGTAAACTAAGTGTCCTTCTAACATCTAGGGTGTGCCATTTGTGCTCTAAGTCGTGGTGTGGAAGGGGACAGAAATCGGGTAACACTATGTCCTGGGATCTGTGGAAAAAAGTATTAATCTTTGGGATAAAGGTGGGATCTAGGCGGAGAACAACTCTATTGTCATGAAAGGTGCAGAGATCCTGCCTGATTGAGAGAGCAGCCAGCTCTGATACCCTTCTAGCTGATGTGACTGCTACCAGGAAAATCACTTTCAGGGTCAAGAATTGAAGAGACACTGTGCTGAGGGTTCGAAGTGAAGCTCTGTTAGAGCCTGGAACACCTTCTGAAGGTCCCAGGAGGGGTACCTGTGTACAACAGGAGGACAGAAGTTGGAAGCCCCTTTTAGAAATCTCTGGACAGAAGGATGGTAAGACAAGGAAGGAAAGGATTCCCAGGAGAGAATTGAGGAAAGAGCTGCTATTTGATGACGTAAGGTGTTAGGAGTGAGACCCTTCTCTAGGCCGTCCTGAAGGGAACGGAGAACCTCTGCTACCTCAGCCGATGTTGGGAATGAGACCCTCTCTTAGACACCATTGGCAAAAAAACCCTTCCAGGTGGCATCATAGAAGTGCATTGTAGATGGTTTACGAGATGCCTGGATAGTGAGGATGACCATCTCTGGGAGATTAGCCTCTCTCAACTGCTGCCACTCAATCGCCACACGGTCAGTTTGAACCACCTCCTGCTCAGCCAATCGGCTTGGGAGATGTGGTCTGCCGTGATAGACAGCAAGTCTCTCTCCGCCCACCACCCCAAACATTCGGCTTCCCTCATCAGGGCCCTGGATCTTGTCTGTTGATGTGCAACTTTGCAGCCATATTGTCTGGCAACACTAGCAAATGGGATCCAGTTATCTTGCCCCTGAAATGTTTCAGTGCCAGAGATATGGCTCTGAGTTGCAGCCAGTTTATGGGGCCGGTCCTGTCTATCCGGGACCAAATCCCTTGAACTATGTAGCCGTCCATGTGGGCCCCCAACCCAGGAGACTTGAATCAGTGGTGATCAGCAGTCTGTCCGGTTCCTGGAACAGGAGTCCCTTCCAACGGGCTGGAGAAAGCCACCACTTGAAGAAGCAACGGGTCTGCGGAGTAAGCTATACCCTGGCGAATGTGTGGCTGGTTCCTGTTCGTTGAAAGGGAAGCAGGAACCATTGTAGAGATCTGGAGCGTAGCTGTGCCCACGGGATGATGACGATGCACGAAATCATTTTTCCCAATAGTTTGGACAGCAGCGACAGGGAGACACCGTGTTGATGTTGAACCTGTCGGATGATTTTGGTAAGGCTCTTCCCCCATTCTGGTGACAGAATGGGCGTTGGTCTTACCTGACACGCCATTTCTCTTTGAGCTGCGAGGATCATCCAGAGAGTGGGAGGTGCTCTAGTCTGCATCTGTGTAGGCTGAGCTTAATTACTGAGGAACGCTCTGCCCTCCATCACATGGTCCCTTGCAGCGTTCCCCAGTTTATGCGAAGTCAAGAGGGAAGAGAAGGTCGCACTCTCATCTAATTAGGGATCATTGGCCGAAACAAGACTCCCCCAGACGGTGAAAGGAAAAGGGTGGGGCTGGATGACCCTCGCAGTTCGAAGAGAAATGGCGTGTCAGGTAAGACCAATGCCCATTCTCCTTTGAGCTGCTCGGATCATCCAGAGAGTGGGACATACCAAAGCTTGGCTGTCCTACGGGAGGGACTCCGTCTGGGGTGGAGGCTCTCGTGGGTCATCAATAACCCGCTGAAGGACTCGTCTGCTGAATGAGGCCTCCGCTGAGGCAAATATGTCTATCTTATAATGCCTAATGAAAGGAGATGGGGAGGCCCAAGTGGCGGCCTGACAAATGTCCGAGATTGGAGCCTGGGTAGCCCAGGCTGCCGAGGTAGCCGCACTTCTGGTGGAATGTGCAGTGACCCCGCTGGGAACTGGCAAGGCCCGAGACAAATAAGCCTTAGCGATAGTGGCTCTGATCCATCGGCCAATGGTAGAAGGCGACACCTTGTGGCCTAAGGTCTTGGGTTGAAAGGAAAGGAATAGGGATTCGGACCTTCTAAAGGGTTGTGTGCGTTTGATGTAAATGCGGAGTGCCCGTCTCACATCCAGGGTGTGCCACTGCTTCTCCCTCTCCCGCAAGGGATTGCGACAGAAGTTAGGGAGAGTGAGTTCCTGTGCCCTGTGAAAAGTTGAGTTGACCTTGGGCAAAAAGGTCAGGTCAGAGAACCACCCGGTCAGCATGGAAGATGCAGAGGTCCTTTCTCACCGACAGGGCTGCTATCTCTGAGATTCGGCGTGCTGAAGTAACCACCACCAGGAACACGACTTTGAAAGTTAGGAATTGTAGAGTGGACTCCCTGATAGGCTTGAAGGGAGGTTTAGTGAGGGCCACAAGGACCTTGTTAAGGTCCCAGGTGGGGTATCGATGCACAGCAGGGGGACAAAGATTAGTGGCTCCCCTGAGGAAGGCCCTGATGCGAGGGTGGTGAGAAAGGGGCCCAAGACTGTCGCCGGAGACGACGGTCAAGAGGGCCGCTACCTGGCGTCTCAAGGTGTTAGGAGAAAGCCCTCTCTTCAGCCCATCTTGGAGGTAATCCAAAACTTGAGCAACAGAGGGCGAGAGCGGATTGACCTGGGAACTATGGCACTACTTGCAGAAACTGACCCAAGTGGCATTATATATTCGGTTAGTTGAGGGCCGTCTGGCGGCTAAGATGGTGTTAATAACTTGGTCGGATAGGTTCTCGTTTCTTAACCGTTCCTGCTCAACCTCCAAACGGCTAATTGGAGCCATTGGGGGTCCGGATGTTGAAGGGGCCCCTGGGAGAGGGAGATCCTGTCCAGGGGGATTTTCCAGGGAGGAGCCACCGATAGGCTGCGGAGGTCCGCAAACCATGGGCGTCTGGGCCAGTAGGGGGCCACCAGTAGTAGTTCTAACCTTTCTTGTATCAGCTTCTGTATGACCCTGGGGAGCAGAGCTAATGGGGGGAATGCGTACAGGAGTCCCGGGGGCCACGGGCAATGAAGAACGTTGTGGTTCTCGGCCCTGGGGGAAGGGTATCTGGAGAAGAACCGTGGAAGTTGTGTGTTGAGGGGGGATGCGAAGAGGTCCACGGAGGGAAGACCGAAGATCATGGTCGCCTCCTTGAAAAGGGACGGGTGGATGCGCCACTTGGACTGGTCCACCGTGGCCCTGCTCAGCCAGTCTGCTCGGGTGTTTGAGACCCCTGAGATGTGCTCTGCTTTGATCGAAAGGAGGTGACACAGAGTCGTTCGGCCTCCCTCATCAATCGGATGGACTGGGTACCCCCTTGCCTGTTGACGTGAGCCTTGGCGGTGACGTTGTCCGTGAGTATAAGGACATGCCGCCCGCGTACCTGAGGAAGTTGCGCAGGGCCAGAAGGATGGCGTGGAGCTCCAGCCAGTTTATACTGCATACCCGCTCTGCCAGCGACCATTTGCCCTGAGTCGTGAAAGATTGGATGTGGGTGCCCCAGCCGGACAGGCTGGCGTCTGTGGTGATGGTGAGGCGGTGGGGTTCCTTGAAGCAATGACCCTTGTTGATGGTGGGGTTGGTCCACCAGAGAAGAGACGTGAGGACCTTTGGAGGCACCCCGATTGTGATCTTTGAGTTGCTTCTGCCGGACCTTTGGAACGGGAGCAGGAGCCACTGTAAGGACCTGGTGTGTAAATGGGCCCAGGGAACAATAGAAATGCATGAAACCATTTTTCCCAGCAATTTAGACAAATCTAATAGAGAAGCCCTTTTTGATCGTCGAATAAGTTTGACAGAATCCTGGATGCTAAGGAACCTTTCCGGGGAAAGGAAAACCTTCCCCTGAACTGTGTCAATAACGGCCCCCAAGTGACATATCCGGGTAGATGGAAGCAGTTGGCTCTTTTTCCAATTTACTAAGAATCCATGGCCCTGGAGGGCAGAGAGGGTAGCCCTGATGTCCCTCTCTGCTTCGCATTTGGAATGGGACAGGATGAGAATATCATCCAGGTAGCAATGGAGTCGCACCAGACGGTCCCTTAGGTGAGCCGCCAGGGCCGCAAGGACATTAGTAAAGACTCTAGGGGCGGAAGCCAACCCAAAGGGGAGGGCCAGATATTGGAAGTGACGATGATTATAACAGAACCTGAGGAATTTGGAGTGGGAGGGCAGGATTGGAATGTGGAGATATGCCTCTGAAAGGTCTATGGAAGAGAGCCAGTCCCCTTGCCTGGTACCTAGAAGAATGGACTGTAGGGTGTGCATCTTGAATTTGCGGTGGATTAGGTAGCGGTTAAGACATTTTAGATCCAGGATTGCTCTCCACCCCCCTGAGGATTTTGGGACCACAAAGAGGTGGGAGTAGAAACCCTGACCTCGTTGAGGGGGAGGAACAGGTTGGATGGCCTGGATGGTGAGGAGGTGATGGATGGCCGAATCCATCAGACTGCGTTTGGAGGGATCCCTGGAGGGGGGGATGTCATGAAAAATCTGGGGGGAAGGGTCCTGAACTCCAGGGTGAGCCCAAACCTAATGGTGTCCTGGACCCAGGTATCGGAGGTAGTGGAGTCCCATTGGTCAGTGAAATGTCTGAGCCGTCCGCCAATGGGGAAGGAAGGACATGATTTATTTAGAGCGCCGGAAGGGTCTCCCACAGAGCCCCTGAAGGGACGCTTGTAGCTGCCGCCCCTCCTGTTCCGGTCGCCCGGATCGGCTCGGTCTTGGGAATAGGATGGCCTGTAGGAGGGGGGCCTCGGGTATCTGGGCAGGAAGGGAGACTGGTAGAAGGGTCGGGAGGACCCTCTCCGAAAGGACTGAGGGGTTCTCGAGTCTGGTCTCCAAAAAAGGGAGGGAAGGAATTTTTTCTTGCTCCTGGTTTCGGCTAGCAGGGGATCTAGTGCCGAACCAAAAAGCTTCTCCCCCTTGATGGGAGCGGTTGCCAGCTTAACCTTATTTTTTACGTCTGCCTGCCAGGGTTTGAGCCAGAGCAGACGACGGGCTGTAACCTGAGAGACTAGTGCCCGGGAGGAGAACTTGACCGCGTGGTACGTGGCGTCGGCCGAAAATTCTGCTGCGGCCGTGATCTTTCCAATGTCCTGGTGCGCCCTTGTGTTCAAGGGGGTGACATGCAGTTTCAGTTGGCGAAGCCACCGGATAGAGGACCTGGTGAAGAAGGAGGCGGCTGTGGCCGATCTGATGGCCCAGGCGTCGGCTAAATGAGCCCGACATAAGGCTAGTTCGGACCTCCTGTCCTCAGGCTTGAGGGCCTCCAAAGGATCGCTGGGAGAGGAGGAGGATGCTAGGCCAACGATGGGCTCATCAACCTCCGGGGTATTGAGTAGGGAGCAAAAGCTTGGCTCGAGGTTAAAGAACCTCTTGTCCTGATTGGATGGAGGAGGGGCCCCCGTAGAAACAAGCTGGTTAGAAACTAGGTCGTGGAAGATGGGCGGAGCCGGAACAACGTCCTCTTCCACCACGGGTTGCCTAAACATGGCGTCCTCTGGACCTTCAGCAGGGGAAGAGAGGGCAGAGGGGGGTTGTACGGATAGACCAGAAGTGTTCTTGGCCTTGAAGAGGATAGATTTAAACATGTGCAGTTTGAACAGCCCCACAAAGGAAGGTTGGTCAGGAGTGAGACCCTCGTCCTCAGACAGTTCTACTTCAATCGGATCTATCTCCAATAAGGGCTCCTCATGGAGAGTGGACCCCCATTCAAACTCCTCCTCCTCCTCCTCCTCCTCCCTGTACTGGTCTAGAACCTCCATGTCCTCCTCTAGTTCCCCTTCTGGAGGAGGGCTGGCCCCCTGTGAAGGTACCTGACCATGAGCAGGGTCCGTTGTGGGCGTGGACCTGGCTGATAGTGACTCGTGAGCGGGAGCCATCTGAAGGAGGCCTGGCCTGGACATCTGCTGCATGCCTTGAGCAATCCCCTGGCGGATAGCCTGTTCCATCCAGGCTCTCATATGTTCCGGGATCTCGACTGTGGGGGGCTCCTCCTGTCGGAGACCGGCGGCCGTGGGGGTGAATGTGGCCTCGGGCATTCGCCTGGTCGATGGTCCAGGAACCTGAGGCTCCTGGGGTGAGCTGTGCCTGGAGAGGGGAGAACAAACTGGAGGAGGGGGGGTGCATAGAAGTAGAAGGAATGGCTGGAGGTACTGGTTGAGACACCCTGGATCGCCTGTCAAATTCTTTCTCTAACGCCTTATGGCGTCTCAAGGCATCCCTTTGAGAGGCCTTAGAAGCCTCCTGAGAGGTTTCCTTAGCCTGTCTGCGCACATGTTAGGACTTAGATTTGGCCTCCAAAGAAAGGCGCTTAGCGGAATTATCGTCTGCCATTTTACAAGGGATTGAATAAAATGATATAGGCGGTTGGCACACCAAGGATTCGACCTACAGGAGAGGCTGGGTATCCTAAAGCTGGCCCGCGCCCCCTTTTAGAATTTGGTAAGAGACTAATCTGAAAAATGATTAATAATTATATTAATATTATTACTATTATTAAAATTATTAATATATTGAAATTATACTTATCTGAAAATATGCTTCTGCACATATGTATATCTGAATATATATATATTGTGAGTGATTGCTCACAAATGGAATAGAATTAAGCAACAGGAATACAATTATGTAGAAATTATTTATTTATTTTTTACTATAACACCAACCTACTGAGGAAGTTTGGTATCGAGAGACTACTGGTAAGATAGAGAAATTGTCCAATTAGTTAAATTAACGCCTGAGACAGAAAAACGGCCTCTGGCAGCTTGCCCCCCCGAAGGAGGGAGTGGCTGCAATTGTTTCCTCGCCCTGAGCGCTGCTGCGGAAAGCCAACACTTAAATAGCAATTCTTCCTTTGTTTACTATTAATTTCAGCCCAGCAGTGGTAAAAAAAGGAGGCTCTAACAGGCTGGGAGGCCTGTGCCAGAGAGCTAATATCCACTTCGCAGCAAAGGAGGGGCCACAAGATGGCCCCCGAGCACGAGGCGGTGCCCAAAATGGTGGCTGCCTGCAAATACTTTGTCGACGGGCCGCTCAGGGCGGAACTAAAGTCCCTCTGGCAAATTAACGTTCCTAGAGGGCAGTGACTAGAAATCGCCCCTTCCTGGGACGAACGGCGTTCGGGTGGGGGGAAAACCAGCTGCGCCAAAGCGCGATCAATTCAGGCCGCTGGTGAGGGCGGCACAGGGAAAAGGCAGGAAGCGAAGGAAAATGAGGAGGGGGGGTTAGTGCAGAAGCGCTGCTAAGCCGCCCGCTCTACCCCCTTGGGGGTGAAGAAACCACACACCCCTAGCACCCAAGGCACCCCCAAATGCACAGAGGCTAAGGAAAAAACACAATTAATAGAGATCAAACCTGAAAGTCTACAGAGAGTGCTTGAATCGGCCAAAGATAAGGAGTATGCAAAACACACAGCCTAACTCTGCAAAGGCTGAGCATAAACTGGGGAACGCTGCAAGGGACCACGTGATGGAGGGCGGAGCGTTCCTCAGTAATTAAGCTCAGCCTACACAGACGCAGACTGGAGCACCTCCCACTCTCTGGATGATCCGAGCAGCTCAAAGGAGAAAAACTTAGCACAGAGTTGTGTCGATGACAGCTCCCAGATGGAACAATTTGGTTGTGGGAGAGAGATGGCTTTTCCTGGTGTTGATGGAAAAGCCATGGCTCTGAAGACAGGAAAGTGTGATTTGTAGATCTCGATGGGCGGAGTGGGTGGAGGATGACAGTATCGAAATGTCAACCAAATAACATTGGATCCTCACTGGAACAGAAAGGAGAAAAGCCACCAATGCCGCTAAGGATCTTTGTGAAGACCCTTGGAGCCGAGGAGAGCCCGAAGGGAAGGGCTCGATACTGGTAGTGGGAATTCTGGTAACAGAAACGGAGAAACTGGCGATGATGAGGCTAGACGGGAATGTGGAGGTAAGCCTCCATAAGATCAATGGAAGAGAGGAGATCACGCTCCCAAATGCTCTCTGGAATGGAATGCAGAGCCTGCATTTTGAAACGCCTGTATGGGATAAACTCATTCAGAAATTTTAGGTCAAGAATGTCTCCCCCCCAAGGCCTTAGGGACCACGAAAAGTTGAGAATAAAAACCACAACCCCATTGAAGCTCAGGGACTAGTTGAATGGACCTTATGTCGATTAGCTGTTGAATGGCCGATTCCATAAGGGCCTTTTTTGAACTGTCCCACAAGACGGGGCAGAACACAAAATTTTCTGGGGGTGGCGAAAGAAATTCTAGTTGTAACCCAGACGTTATTGTAGTACCCAGGCATCCGTCATTGACTCCTCCCATTTGGAGGCGAAGGCCAAACGACCTCCAATGGGTGGGGAGAACAAGGGATTATTTAGAGTGACAGGAGTGACCCCCTCCCCCACGAAAGAGCTGTTTACCCGCAGTCTGTTGTTGTCTGCCAGGTGCATCTGGGTGTTGCTCTTGGCACTGGGAATATGCCTTCTGTGGCCTGGAGGAACAAGAAGCAGCTTTGGGCTCTTCCCTTTTGTCCCTCGTTTTGATGACGAATTGGTCTAGTGCATCACCGAATAGCTTCTCGTTTGTGCAGGGGGCCGAAGCCAGTTTCCACTTATGACGAGGCTCTGCCTGCCAATTTCATAACCACAAAAATTTCCTCACTGCCACAGGTGAGGCCATAGCCCTGGAGGAGAACTTGGAGGAATTTAGGGTGACGTCTGCCATAAATTCCACTGTTGCAATAATCTTATTGAGATCTTGGTGCAACCTAAAGTCTGATGGAAGTATGTGGTCTTGTAGTTGGTGCAGCTAGCGGATAGAAGACCTCGTGAAAAACGATGCAGCAGTCAAGGCCCGTACAGCCCAAGCAGAGGCTTGATGATTACATTTTAGTGTCTGCTTGGCGCGCTTGTCCTCTGCCTTATTACGTCCTCGGGCTCAGTTGGAATGCCTGAGAAGGAGGCCATGACTGGAGCATCAACCGAGGGAATTGCAAGAGCGGTCACGAGGGAAAAGCCCACATTGTAAAACCGCCTCTCATGGGACGATGGCCTGGTGCAGGAGAGGCAAATTGCTCCTTGACTAAGTCAAGAAAAATTCTGGGTGATGGAAGGATCTCTGAGTGGACTACAGGTTTGGAGAAGAGGGTGTCCTCGTGCCCTGACTGCACCACTTGAGGTTTGGGGGCAGCCTCTTCTGGGGACAACTGAGCTGTGACCAGTGCCTTGTGGAGAAGGGGTATGAATCAGGCAGGTTTGAAGACTGCAGCTGAGGGGGGTTGATCAGGCTGCAGATCCTCCTCTTTCTCTGAGAGGTTGGGGTCCCAGATTCCTCCCTCTTCCCGTTCAGATGCAGGAGAGTGGCTATGCTCAGATGGTTCTGCGTAGTCTCCCTGCTTGAAATCATCCCAATTTGAGTTGGTAGAAGGGGCCCTGTGCTCCTGAAGGTGAGGCAGTCCCCTCTGGGAGATCTGAGCCTGAGAGAAGGCCAGAAAAAGGGACTGGATCCTGTCTGAGGGTCGAAAAATCTGTTGAAGCCTTTCTGCTAGGCCCTATCTGATGGCAATGGAGACTACATCCTGGATGTTGCTGGGTCTGCCACTTGATGGTAGATCTGGGGGGGCCAAGGCCTGCAGTGGTGGGGGTAAAGGTAGCCTCAGGTCTAGGTCAAGAGCTACCTTGGGCTATGGAGGGTAGAGATGAAGAGTGTTGCCAAGAGGCCTGTTTAAAATTGGGCCTGGTTTGCTGAGGTCTTGAGGCCCAAATTGTTCCTCAACCAATTCTGGTGACTAGTATTGGAGGCTTCCAGCCCCCCTTGGGGGTACCTGCCTGAACAACCAGAGGACTGGCTGGCTGGGAAGCCTGTTGCAGTTGTCCTCTCATTTGCTCAATAGTCTTATTGAACTGTCTCTCCAAGACCGCATGCCTTCATTTTTCTGCTTTTAGTTCGGCCTGGGATGTTTTAGTGGGGCCCAAAGTTTTGGCCCTGATCTTGGCCACTACCTCTCTTTGTACAGATTGAGAGCACTGCCTCCTTCTCTTACTCTTGGCTGTCTGAAGGCCCTGGTTGTCCAGGCCCTAAAACTCTGCCTGGATCCTGTCTTCATCCATAGTTGGTATAGGCAAGCATAAGAGGTGCTGGGAGCGACCCTATGTGTTGCCTATGTAGGGGCCTTAATTGGGGCCTACCATGGGTAGGTGCCGGCCATTGGTAAATGTGGCCACTTAAAATGGCCACCTGCCACGTGCATCAAGAAGAAGCTTTAAAATGGCCTCTTGCACGTTTTCTGCCTGCAATGGCTGGTCCTCGCTCCCTAGGCTGAGAAAAGGCCCAGAGCAGCGAAATCCGCAGCAAGAAAGGAAACCACGGTTTTTATGATCAGCTGTGAGGTACGGTTATTGCTGACCCTATCTTTGTGATCACGGTGGTCGAATTTGCAGAGGGAGAGCTGCAGGGGAGGACCAAGGGCTTCTCCCTTACTTACAACCTCCCTGTGGACTAGAACGTCGAGTCCTCGGCATTGCAGGACAGCAGAGCCCTGCTCTCTTGAAGGCACAGCTGCACCAGGTCCCCGAGAGATGCGCCAAAGCCCTTAAATAGCTTTTCCAACTTTGCTTTGTCTGCTGACTAAAGTGCTTTCAGAGACACCAGATCAATTGTCATCAAAAGGAGCTGAGTCAAAGCTGGGGAGATTCCCACAGGCTGCTCCTTTTATATAAGACATACTCAGCTTAATGATGTCATCAGGAGGAGTCTTATCCATCCTGGCCTCTTGCAGAAGCATCGAGGAGAACATTATAATTTGATTACATAAAGTTCTTCAAATTCAGCTCAGTTAATTGAGATATTAATTTGTTTTCTTGGCAGAGCATGCAGATGGTTTGTAGCTGCTTTTTTCTTGAATGCCTTTTTTAAACTTTCCAGTCTAATCTACTAGTTTCCTATATAAGTCAAACCCAGTTTATTGTTCAAATATTAGACAAGGTCAGCTAGGTACAGCCATCTGCTGCAAGAGAAGCTAAACATTTTTTTTTCAAAAATATGCATTTATTCCCCAAGGATGGTTGATGAGGATTGCAGGAAAAAATCAACAAAATATGTTGTTTCTCAATTTCGCTGTCTACATAAACATTCAACCGGAAAAAATATTTTTGAAAGCATTGTTCTGTGTTTTCCTCAAAGAAGGAAGAATGAGGAATACCTAAAGAAATCAAACTGAAAAACTTAATTTTGTTTTAAAAAAGGAAATGTACAAAAAAATGGAAAGGGGCATATATCCAAAAGAATACAAGTCAATTTGTAAAAATAGTAAGTATAGCATGAGAAAAGCTTAAGTGCGGTGTGATATTAGGCTAGCAAGGGACATCGAAAACACACCAAAAAAAAAAAAGATTTTAGATATATCAGAAGCAAAGGGAAACTCAAGGACATGGTAATGCAGAGGGGAAATGGTAGAATAGTTAAAGAGGAAGATAAGAAGGCAGAACATATCAATTCCTATTTGCATCTGTCGCTTCCCAACTTAATTACTTTCATAAAATAACTCAAGATGGTGAATATATCTAATATCTATTCTGCTTCCTCCTATTTCTCCCCCAAAAAACCTGTGAGGTGAGTAGGGCTGAGAGAAAGAGACCAAAGTCACCCAGCTAGCTTTCATGGTTAAGGCAGGAATAGAATTCTTCGTCTTTCTAGCCTGCTGAGTTAACTACTAGACAAAACTGGCTCTCTCATATGTACCCATGACTGAACCTTAAAGATTATATTTGGAGCAGGTTTCCATTAAACAAGATGGTGTTATCCTTATAACTGCATTACTATTTACGTAAGAGTTTCATGAACCCAAATCTATCTTTTTCTTTTTAACTTTTGATTACTGCAAATGTGATATCACCTAGTCAACATACGCACTTTTATACATATACACGTTTCATTGAAAGTGTTTTGCATGACAATAGAATATTTTAATTACAATAAAACAAAAATACAAACAAATTGGATTAAATCATAACAGAAGCAGGAAAAAAAACCCAAATGAAAATAATTACAAAGTAGGTTTTTAAAACCAGTTTATTTATCAAAGAAAGAATTTGCCAACTTATACAGAAATGTTTTTTTCCTAAATATAAATCTTGGAGTCAATATTTGGTGACTCTGAACATTTCAATCAACATTGCCTTAGGCAGGGGTCTTCAAAACTTGACAGCTTTAAGATTTGTGGACTTCAACTCCCAGAATTCCTCCTCCAGTCATGTTAGCTCAGGAATTCTGGGAGTTAAAGTCCACAAGTCTTAAAGTTGCCAAGTTTGAGGACCCCTGTCTTAGGATAAGCCATCTTAAAAAGAGACAATTTATCATCATAAAAAGGTTGCTTCAAGCTAACAAACTTTAATTATTGTGTATATATTATTTTAATCATTTAAGTTATCAGTTGATTATATACTTATATTCAAAATGAGATTAACTGTGGATATTTGAATTAAAAAGTATCTTCAATTGGAATACAAGACAAGCATCACTTCTGAGAATATTATATCTTTAGCAATTAAAAGGAACCATTGCAACATATATTTACAAAGGTCAAATTATGAAATTATGAATATCTACTAATCCTAATTTTGGATTATTCAATCTTACATACCAAATGCTAAGTAGGATCTGCAAAAAATATTCTAGCCTGCATTCATATACACAAAACTATAATGGAGTCCATAATTTTGGCCATAAGTTGAGGAACCATGTGATCAGACTAGATTTTATGACTATTTTTACAATAGTCATAAATCAAGTCACCATAGTGGTTAAGCAATCTATGTGTCTAAGTAAATCCAGCATATTCAACAAGTGGTATTTTTGCCACTTGCTATGGAAAAACAGGAAAAAACATTGCAAATTATGGTCACAGGATTGCAAGATGCTACAACTAGTCATAAATGTGAGCCAATTGCCCAAAATGTGATTACACGACTATGGGTGTGTGTGTGTGTGTGTGGCAGTCATACTTTCAGAATAGGCTGTAAGTCAATTTTTTAAAAAAATCTGTCAGCTGGTCATAAGTCAAGGGTTACCTATGTATATTTCTTCTGAGAAAATATTCAATTTTACTCTCACCTAATCTTCTGATTATTATCCACCCAAAGGTGGGGGAATGCCCACATATCATAACTTCCAATCAATTATAACTTCTGTAATAAATTGTTGCAGTGTGCTGATATTCTATCAATGAGTTATGCCTACTCAAATCTGCCCTTTCAATGGAAGTTCTACTTTATCTCCGTCTAAGTAATCATCTGTCAGCTATAAAGCATACTTAGTCCTTGTTAGCAATTTTGATTCTCCACTTGCCTTCAGGATTTTAGAAATATTATTCTGTTCTTTTAAAATCCTGGAGCATCAGGGAAGTAACTGAGGATTGGAAAAGGCTGAAGTGAAAGAGAAAAAAAAAGGAGGGGAGGAACAGACCCAGGAAACTACAGACCAATCAGTCTATCATCATTAGCTGGGAAGATTCTGGAAATGATAATCAAAAAACAGATCTGCGAACAACTAGAAGCAAATAAAGTTATAACTAGTAGCCAGCATGGGTGGTTTAAAAACTAGTAGCCAGCACGGGTGGTTTAAAAAGATCATACCAAATCAATCTTACTTCATTCTTTGATAAAGTGACTAAATTAGTAGTGAAATGCTATGGACATAGTATACTTAGATTTCAGTAAAGCATTTGACAAAGTAGATCACAATCTACTTCTATTAAAAGTTTTATTTATCTCCAACAAGATACTATGAAAGTGAAGAAACTCTTCCAAGTAGAAAAAAAAAAACAAAGACAGAAAATCTAAGTGGTAAACCCTTCTGCCAATATCAAGCATATTTTAATATACATAGTTAGGAATTATTTTACAAAGATATGATGAACGTCCCTACAAAATATTTTTTATCATTCATCCCTTTCACTGCAGATTAATGGGACTAAACTTGTAAACATGCGGACATGTTATATATCACTGAGCTAGGCATCATTTTGGATGTTCAGAGGAAACAGCTGAAATATGCACTTTTATATTAGCTTCTGTCAATGTAAGCATTTCTGCTAGCTTTTCTGGCAGAAATACTCATAGTGGCTGTCCTCTGCAGTTGTCAACCAACTCCAGGAAAAGATTTGTTTGGATTAAAGAATTGCACATTCACAGTTTAATCTTATGCAAACTGCATTGCAAACTGCATTTGAACCATCCTTTAACCAAATTCTAAAATACCTATTAGTCTACATTAATAGGAATAAACCACATTGAATCATTTCTAATATAGAACATGTGGCAATCTAGTAGAGCTCAATTCAATTTTCCATAACTTCTCCTGCCAGTCAAAGTAGTTAAACAGATATAGAAAATTCTATATAAATAAGACTAGGCATCATGAATCTGTTTTTTACTTGCTTATTATTATTTTAATAAGATAAACACACAGCAAACAAAGCATCATGCTGAAATGTGTTTATCTGCAACACAATCTTTGACTCTACAACGCTCTCCCTTAAATGGCAAAAAATATGGGAGTTAATTCACCTTCTGGTACATATATCTATCTCTGGTCATATTGAGAATAAGCAGTTTTCATAGCAGTGAGAAGTATGCCCTCCATACATCTTCAAAAATAGCTCAAACAATCTGTATATCAATATTCTATAGTGCATCTCTCATCCTAGAGTAGGGCTGTCAAACTTGCATCATCACAGCACTGTCATATGATGTATCATGACTTTCCCCCTCTTAGCTTAACCCTGGTGTGGCATGGTTAGCAGGTGATGCCTCCGGGCTGCATCCCTCATTTTATAACCCTATTCTAGAGAACTAGGAACTCTGGCTTGTTGCTTTTGGCAAGACCACAAATGAAAATTGGTTTCTGATGTAGCACTACAGCTACTAAACTATGTAATAACGAACACAGCTATCATGCTTGTTGAGCCATTTTTCCTGGCAGGAAATAAACTTGTTGCCTGTTATGGGGTAAACCAGAAATCCAGCAGTATCCATAAAGAGCCATGATTGTCAAAATGACAATATAAATGAATCACAAAATGTCATAATTAGGTATCCAATACCTGACACAAATACATAAATCCTGACATTCACCTGATATCATTTTATAAAGGTTGTAATTCCCTTCTCCTGACTTCACTTACAAACACTCATTTAAGGGAATCAGAAGAATTTATGTCTACTATTCTTGGCACATAGGAAAACCTGACAAAAATCTGTTGTTGTTTATAATTGCACTGTATGACTATTTAAATATACTTGAATTTGTAATACTCTGAATGCAGCCTTATTTTTGTTAACGTTATTATCAGACTTAACTATCAGAAACACAATGAAGCATGCATTTTCTTTGTTATATCTTCTCAAGCCTGAAGAAAAGAGGAATGATAGAGAAAAAGCTAGAGCTGAAATAAACAGAGCAATAATTAGAATTTTTTAATGTTAAATCACACTTATCTTTTTTTGATTCTTGAAGTGCACTTCAGCTTATTTTATAAATCCTAGCATGATTGATCAAACTCTAATTCCCCAGTTGAGGATTGAAGACTAAACTTTAATCTCAATTCGGTGTTTATTTACATGGAAGTAAAACTGCTCGAACTCAATAAGTCTCTTTCTGAACCTGTACGTAGCATTACACATAAACGAAAAAGTTTATTAATAAAACATCATATAGGTAACTAATATTCTTATGGTACCGCCACGGCTGTTTATTAAAAAGATTTAATTTAAACATACTACAAAAAAGCCCCACCACGCTCACTTTAGTTTGTTTTTAGAAAGCTGAAAATAATTCCTGTATGTATCTAAACTCACCGAATTTTAACATGTGCCGCGTGGAAACTAAAAAAGTCACACTTCCTTCCTCGGTGCAGCCATCTTGAAATACTTGATCAGCTTACCAACGAGTTTATTGGACTAATTCCTAGAACCGACTCTGATTAACCCGCCTAAAGAGGCGGAAGGAAAGATTCCTTTACAGTTTAAACAGGAACAGTTTCATTTACGTTTCTCAGCTAAGTGCGGGGAATCAGGGGATGCGATCTTTATTATCATCATTTTTAAATCACTGCAACCCCCTTGGATGAAGGGCAATATGCGTTGATTACGGTGAGAGGTCTTTGGTGCTATCGGATCCTGGAGCTTTATAGTTCTCAATGTTTTTTAAGTTGATAACTTTAAGATGTGTGGACTAAAATTCCCAGAATTGCCCAGCCGGCTAGGGAATTCTGGGTGTTGAAGTCCACGCATCTTAAGAGTTGTTGAGTTTGAGAACACTGGTAAAAGTCTGGCTGTTTGCTAAGCCATGTCTACCCTACACTGTCACTTCTCTCCGAGGACGAATAGAAACAGGCGCTTTCCATTCCTGATCGACCCTTGAATCTATTGAATTTGCGATGCGTACAATAAGTACCAAGGATTATTGGGCAGGTTCGAATAGAAAAAATAAATTATTAGTTGTTCAGCCTTAAAAGTCTCTACATTCACTTGGGCTTGCCCTTGCCCGGGAATCACCTGATATCAGGGCGGACACGAGATGTCCCATGAAATTTATCAACCAATTAATTAGTCATAAATAGGTTAAACTAAGCGTGTTTAATCAAAATGGGTTAAGGAAAGCGGCGCTTCTCCAAATTATGCTTTTGCCTGGAGCTTAAAATCCAGCCCATGGAGTTGTTAAAGGTGTTAAACATATTGCCCAGCAAGGAGAGAACACTTAGCCCAGTTTTATCTCAATCTCAACAATTTTACGATATATTTACTTCAACTCCTACAATTTATCAGCCGTGGCGCGAGAAGTTGTTGAGATTGAGAAACATATTGAACCTTCAAATTCCAAGTGGAGACTAGAAGAAAGCCACCGAAACCCCAAATATGCTTTTTCAAGAGGCAACTGGACGTTGTTTTTCTTTGAAGACGTTTCGCTTCTCATCCAAAAAGCTTCTTTAACCGTCTTCAAACAAAAACAACGTCCAATTGCCTCTTGAAAAAGCACATTTGGGACAACCCTGAATGACTGAGAATCTCGATAGACACAAAGCCACGAAAAGCTTTTTCCGCTTGTCCACGTCATTCGCCAGGGATCGAGCGCAACTCGATGTTTTATCCTAATAAATTTCGGTCCAACAGCAGCTCGGTCACTTTGCATTCCGGTAGAGCCGATTATCAGTGTATAGAGGCTGTTGTTAAACGGACTGGAATACCGGAGGTCGACTACGTAGTTTTTCCAAAATGTTATCCAGGAAAGCTCTGGTCCGAATCAGCCCGATTTAAGAAATGGAAAATGCCGTCCGCACCGCGTGAATATAGAAAAATTACACACACACACACCCTCCACCCCGCAACCCCACCCCCACCTTTCGCGTTTCTAAACTAATCCGATTCTAGTGACTAAGAGACTTCCTGAGAAGGCCCGCCCGGTTTCTTAGTTCTTAGCACTAATCAGCTGCTGGTGGTACCCCTTAACTCCGCCCATTTATTGTCGGTGACTCTTGATTTTATCCTGCCGAGGTTTCACCTGCTGTAGTCTGAGCTACATATTTGCGTTGACTCCCTGAACTGGGTTTGCGTCCTGAACCACCACCTGCCACTCAAGAGAGACAAGAAAGGGAGTGCTTCGTTAGCAGCCGTAGAGACTTGGCCACCGGCGATTTGTGCAAGGGGCGACATACAAGCAAAGAAGTTGTGCTTCTAATACGGAGTTCACTGCGTGAACGAAAATCTGCCAGGAGCCGGGGTAAGCGAAATAATATCCTTGGTAAACAAAATTATATAGCCTTGTGTGGTACTTTGTCAAACAATGTTGCGGAATGACAATCCTGTGTAGAAAATGTGCTTTGGCCGATGTGTTCGACATTTCTAAATGACATACCGGTGTGGGGTTTTTTTTTTTTCCTTTTTGGGAGTGACACAAGAGAGATGTTGCGAGGATCCAATCGTGTGCCTTTTATTCCATATAGGAAAGTTGCCTCTTGAAATCAGTCTTGACTCCTGCACTTTTCTTGACACTACTTTGGAAATTTGCATTTCCTTATATCTAGGTCCAGAGAAAGTTATTGGCTTTAAATATAAAGAAAAGCTAGAACTCCTGTTTCCCTCTTTGTAGCCTGATATTTTTGTTATTGTCCTAATGCCAAGAAGCATTATTGAATATTTTAATATTTTAATTTGAACTCTAGATTAAAGGAAGTAAGCATTTTTTTAAAAAGTGGAGTAATGAATTTTTAAAAGCAGTTGCCAATGTTTTGAATTTTTTGCATATTTAAAAATATCTATCATACAAGGAATTTTTTAAGCCAAGATTCATAAAGCAATTACAAGAGTAGAAAATTGGATGAATCTTGGAGAGCAGAGCCTGGTTTCTGAAGATCTAGGATCTAAGACTGGATGGTAAAATAATAACCAATTGTTTCAGGAATGAGTACAAAAGTGCACATTAGTTTCACCTCAATGTACTCAGTGTACAATGTACTCAGTGTACAAGGAGTTGGAGGCTAAAGCAATCATGAAGAATGATTGCAGGAACTTGGTATGTCTAGTCTAACAAAGAGAAGGACTAGGAGTGACATAGTAGCAGTTTTCCAATATTTGAGGGATGGTCACAGAGAAGTGAGGGGTTGACTTATTCTGCACAGCAACTGAGGGCAGGACAAGAAATAACAGATGGAAGTTTATCAAGTATTGGTCCAACCTAAAATTAAAGAAAAATTTCCTGTCAGTAACAAAAATTAATCAGTGCGAAAGGCTTGCCTCCAGAAGTTGTGGATATCACTGAAGGATTTAAGAGATTGGACAGATTGAGTAAGTCTCCTGATCAAATTGAGAATTGGACAAGAACCCTTTCAACTCTGCTATTCTGTATAATGAGGAGAAAATTATTTAAAATGTTTGCTCTGAAGAGATGTTAGTAAATACAATTAAATCTGCAATTTACATTTTTTGCCAGTGTAGTTCATAAAAGTAAAGGACAGCAATGTTTTTAATACAACAGTTTGTCTATTCAGATGTCTTGTAGGTATCAATAAAGTTGAACCATGTTATTCATTTTATTTCCAATATGTTGCCCACCTATGTTGCTGTTTCTACAGCAAAAACTATAGTTATTAAAGGCTTTGACACATATACCAAAAAAATCCAAACCTTTAAAACCCTTTTAAAATTCAAAAAGCAAATGCTTCAAGGTAGAAGCATCATGGCTGTTAGTTAAGAAAATGAAAAAGGAGTAACATCGCTAGAATCCAGAACTGTAACGTTCCCTTCTGCAATATTTTGTTGCAGGTTCTAGTTTCTCTGCAGGAAGCTAGTTCTACTGTCCTGTCATGATCAGGAAATTGCATCCTGAACTTATCCATAGGATAGAAACAGACTATTTTCTCAGCAGTTAAAGTTACCAAATATTTTTTTCAAATATCACTTTTCCCTTGGCGCTGTCAGTATTATACTACTTTTATAATGCATTTTCATATTATTGTTTGGCTATACTGTTGTTGCTTTACTGTTTTTATATTTCACATGCTACAGTATTTTAACTTTTTTTCTGACACTAATGCTAATGAATTTTTGTATTGTTTCCATTTTTCTCTTTTGGTCAGACATGAATTAGTAGGCAAGAAATTCTTATTTATTTTTCATTAAGATGACTTTTTCATTTTTCCCTATACTGAGTTGCATTCCTAAACAATCTTTAAAGTTTCCATTCCCACACCCCTGTATAACTCTGCATACAGTTCCCTGAAAGGAACATGGGATAACTATGTGACCTCTCTTTATTTCAGAGCTGCATCATGACTTATGGCAGTACTCCTGCTGTAAAAATAGATTATAAAATGCATGTGGGTTTGAAATTCTTCCTCACCCTGCAATTACACTATAAGTTATAGGTGGTATTTGATTACAATAAGAGCTCTGTAGGTATTGTATTATATTAATATGTGCTGCAGTTTTGTTTAGGAAACATAGCAGGAGAAAATTAAAAGAAATAGTATTGTGGATCCTGCTTGGTTTGATACAATTGAGGGCAAAACCTACCATCTGTGCTTGATACTGGTTGATTTAGTACAGGCTGGCAGAAATGAGGAACCTGAAACTTAAAATTTTGCACTAGCACAAATCCCTATCACTCTTGCCATTACAAATAACTATAATTCACTTGTCACTAGTAGACCTAGGACAACTCACTGTGGCCAAACTGCCGCAGGACAACTCAATGCAAGACAATTCAATGCTGTATTAATCATTTCATTCAGCTACTTTTATTATTGGTAACCATGTTTTCATCAGAATTATTGTAACTTGCATTTATGGATTGACTTTGTTTTATTGATATTGTCCACTTAACTTTTGTATTTGGTGAATTATTGGTCACGACGAGTTGTCCTACTCACAGGTTACCTGCACTTAGCACTGTTCTTTGAAATGCAGCGGATGTCAATAAATCTTGGTGTACAAGATGGCAAAGTCTTTCTTTAATCACATTCTTTCCAGGTTTCTTGGAATGTATATGGAAACATTTCTCTTTTACTGTTTAGAAAAATATTTTACATTTCAACTTCAAATCGAGTCAAATTTAAAAACTTTTATTATATCCAATAAGCCATAAAGCACAACAATAAAATACACAGATATGCAATTATTAATTAAAATTTTAAATACATTTCAATAAAATTACATAAAATACATCATAATAGTTGTGATACAAATAGTAGTGGCAATCAACAAAATTTGTAGTAAACTTCAACTGTGGATAGGATGGAAACAAGAAATAGTACAAAATCATACAATCTGGAAACACATGTCAGAGATAAAATATTGTTGCATGCTTATTTGAGAAAAATTGATAAATTGTAGAGTTGGACACAAAGGTACTGCAGTTTGAAAAATACCTCAAAACATTGGTCAAGGTGATTCCTGGCATTTTCAAGCTCCAGTGGACAGAGACTTTTCAAAGAAAGACCTAAGGCAGTGATGGTGAACCTATGGCACACATGCTGGAAGTGGCACGAGAGCCATCTCTGCTGGCACGCGAGCTGTCGCTCTAGTTCAGTTCCACTGCACATGTATGCCTGCCTCCCGCCAGCCAGCTGATTGTTGGGTATCTGCTGCTCATGTGCGGGGGCGGGGCACATGTGGGAGACACGTGCACATGCACAGGAAGGCAGGGGAATGTGGGGAGGTCGCACACGCATGTGCAGGGGGTAGAGGTGTGGGGGGGTCATGCGCGCATGCACATGGGCAGGGGGATCATTCATGCATTGGATTATGGGTGCAGGCACACACGCATGCGCGTGCACTTTTGGCACACAACAACAAAAAGGTTAGCCATCACTGACCTAAGGACTATAGTTTGCTATTATCTTTTGTTTGCCAGGTTGATTTAAAATAGTATCTGAGAACCATAGACCCACATATTAAAAAAAAGTTTCAACCAAAAATTAAGGAATTGGAACTAGGCTTCGTCACTCACTTAAACAAGATTTTAAACTATAAAACATCATTATTGATGCATCTGGGAATGTCATAAGCTGAAATATGAACTTAGAAAGAAAAACTTGGCAATCTGCAAGAATAAAATGTGCTTCCTTGTTTAGAAAAAATTTAAGACAGGTTTAGGGCAATGTTAGACCACAGAGATAAGAGAAATGTATGTTCCAAAATAAAGAAGTCTAGAACTGCACCCAAGATATTAATTAGTATATACCTACTCACTGAGGTCTCATTCATTTGCCCTTTATGTAACCTACTGTATAAACATTAGCACTTTAGTTTTGTGATAATTTATTACACATTGTTTTAGACAAAAAGAAGCCAGTGCCTCAGTGTCATTCTAATTCCCACATGAGAGACAGATAAAATTATGGTACTACATCATGCCAGTTTGGGCAAGTAATTAAAGCATTGGTCTATAAAGCAGAAGACTCTGAATTATAGCCCCACCTTAGGCATGAAAGCTCAGTGGGTAACACTTGGCCATTCATTCTTTTTCAACTTAATTCAACAGTTGTAGGGAAAATAGGAAGAGAAAGGAATATTAACTATATTCACATCTTGATTTTTTTATAAAAAACTACAAAGGTGGGATAAAACTAATGTACAAGGTTGGAACTGCACAATAGCTAGCATTAGGGAATGACAATTAGAAGATGAGAGAGTCTGAACTAATGTATAAATTAAAAAGTAAAGGGACTACAATGTACTTCTACTTTACCCCTCTTTCAGTGAAAATAGCTCCAAAATATGCCCATAAGGAGAATTGTCTTTCAGTAACGTGTTAAAATAAAAAATCTGAAAAGGACAAACTTTTATCTATTGAGGATTCCTCAAGTTCTTGCCATAGCTGCTCTTTTGGAATCAGATCAAAAGATGATTTGAAATCCACAAAGACTGGAAAAAAGAAGTGAGGTGAACTGTATTTTCAGCTAAATGGTGCAAGACCATTTAGCTCATCTAAGTTTGATCAATCCCCTTGAAGTCCAATCATTGAGGACATTTACACTGTGCACTCAGTCCAACAGTTTTAAATAAAGATATTTAAGGTACATGTGGTAACATATTTTATTAATCATTTTCTGTAAATCCTTTGTACAGCCATTTCGCATAGAGATAAGGATATGCAGGCATTCCTGGTGGGAGTAGGAGTACTTTTACGCAGGAATGTCTCATCCTGTTATCTGCGTACGGGCTTAGAAGGAACAGGGAAATAGGTGATAATTATAGGTACACAGGGAAATAGGTGATAATTATAGGTACACAGGGAAATAGGTGATAATTATAGGTACACAGCAAGGACTTTCGTCAGCGGGACTTTCTGTGCCTGTATGTTATTATCTTGTCAAGGTCATTTGTTTTCTGAATCTTCAATAAATACTGCTGCCTGAGTTCGCTCAGAGCTGGCATTTGCTCAGACGTTTCCCTGCGTCTCATTTCAAGTGCCAGACCACCACAGTACAGGTAGTCCTCGGCAGCACAGTTCATTTAGTGACAGTTCAAAGTTACAGTGGCATTGAAAAAAGTGACTTATGACACTATTCAGAGTTTTGCAGCATTAATTTAGCACCAGAAAAATAAACACAAATGGCTGAAGCTTCATTTAATGTCTTTATAAACATAATAAGTAAATTTTACAAACCAATTGTAGATTTCTCCAACATGGAGCAAACTCAAACAGAAACATGTTGCAAGTAACTTCAGCAGCACAAGCAAAAAAGAGAGAACTTCCAGTTTCACTTTCCAGGTGAGCTCCTATTGGCTGGTCTGCTACCATGCCTACTCACTGACTCTGTTAACTATGTCTCCGCCAGTAAATTAATTCTCCGACTTACAATCCTAGTGTAAGTGTACCATCTCCATGGTCTCATAATCAAAATTTGGATGCTTAGCAACTGACTCGGCGCAGTGCAGTGTCCTAGGGTTACACGACCATCTTTCCTGATCTTTTGACAAGAAAAGTCAGTGGAAAAGCCAGATTCACTTCACAACCATGTTCACTTAACCACTGCAGTGATTCATTTAATAACTATGGCAATAAAATAATAAAATGGGGCAAAACTCACAACTGACTCACTTAGAAATTTTGGGCTCAGTTATGGTCATAAGTTGAGGACTACCTGTATTAAGCAAACTTATTAGTCCATAGTCAGCAGGTTTAAGTCAATTTCCTATATTTCTATATAGAGGGATAACTACAGGTAGTTCTTTATTGATGACTGTCCATTCTAGTTTTAAGTGATGATGGCTGTTATGTGAGATGGCCTCGTTTAATAATCCTCACCTCTGCTCTCCCTGATATGATTGTTAAATGACCATGCATTAAATGGAGCATGATGGGCCTCAAGGACGGGGAGAACCTGGGAAGCCTAGTGCAGTCATCTTTCTGGGTTTCTCAAGGCTACCAACACTCCTGAGACACTCCACGTTCTGCTTGCTGATCCTCAGGGTTCCTATAGCCCTTAGACCTGCTTCTGTTGTCCCACAAGGCCTAACAGGCCTTTCCCACTATCAGGTCCCTGCAGACCCTTCTCCCTCCACTGAGTCCCCAAGGGCTTTGACCACCCCCCCACCATTCCTGTCACCCATCATGCACTTACATTTTGAAAATCTCCAGAGTTCTGGACTTTTCCCAATGCTGCACAGACTATGCCAGAAGAGCAGAATGGAGTGATTCATCCTTGGATTGTGTGGTGGTCTCCCAGAAGTGACCACCATTTTGATGTTACCAGAAGAAATTGTAGGCATGCTGAAAATGGTCCCCAGCTTTTGACTCAGTCAAGCAGCTAGAACAGACATGTCTCAAATTGCTCTGTTCCTTGAGGAGAAATTCACAACGATTAAAATCGACAATTCTTCCTGGAAGATATCTCCAGACCAGCCAGCTCCCGGTCTACTGGTAGAGTGGCTGGGATCTCCCAGCATGTATGGCTTCAGTCCAGACGCACTGAAGGCCAATGGATCTGCAGGCACTTCAGGTACAGTGCCAACGGTTAGCATGAATGAGCCTGGTTCCATGCTGCTAACCGCCAAGGTCTCGGGGCAATTGGCGCCTTCCAGATTTGCTTTGACAACCAAGCCATGGAAGCACAGCAGCTGTCAAAAAGGCATGAAGAGAGCTGTCAAAACAGTGATCACTGTTAGAGGTTTCTGACAGCTTCCCCTGACAAGTGGAGTTATCTCCAGTAGCTGCCCTTATCCAGGGCATAAATTACGCCCTGAGACCGTGACGGCAGCAGAGCTCTTTATTGAGTAAATCTGCCTGTCAATTAATCAAAATGGTGGATTTGATGGAAAATGGAAACTGCAGAGGCAGAATGGTGAAGGAGATGGCTAACAGGCCGTCAGTCTCCCAGAGCCCTGAGACCCTTGCCTCGATGGCAAGAAGGAGTGCTTCAAAGCCTAAATCTAAAGCTGCGGGGTCTCAGAAGAGCTCCAAGGCAGGTGAAAAAGATGAGCACTGGTGGGGCAAAGTCTCGTCAGACTGACAGCTGCACCTACAGGACTAGGCCACGGGGGAACTGAAGAGCAATTTTCTCTGCAAGAATCACAACTGCCTTTTGGCAATTCTGAAGGCAAAGACTGGCTTTCCTGCAAATGAGGATTTTTCAATCTGTTCAGGTATTAGAGCCAGAGCGGCACTGAAACAACCTTCACCCCTACAGCTGCTGGGCTCTGCTCAGGAATGGTGCCAAGGCCAGTCATGCAGGCCAAAATGCAAGCTGTCATTGCAGAAGCAGTCAGACAGTGCGTAGCAACAGGCTTAAGGCAGTCCAGGCGATCATCTTCGGTGGCCTCTGGGTTTTTTTTTAGACCCAAGCCTGAGACAGATATTTCAATTTCTGGAGGAATTTTCAGTTTTCCCAGAGCCATACTCTCCTGCTCCTTCACAGCAGAGCCAATCCCTGCCATCCTTTCAATCATTTGGAGAGCAAAGGGAAATGGACCTTTTGGATGACGAAGGTATGCAACCAGATCAACCAGTGGTTTTAGAGCTATTCCAACCAGCCCTGTTTAAGTCTCTTCGCTTTAAAGCAAAATTTGAATCCCACCACTGAGGAGGCCATTCAGGATAAGTCACCATTGGGTGGGAAATTGCTAACAGATAATTTAATAGTTCTGAATTAAAAATATTCTGAAAGTAACTCTTCCAATATCTGAAAGTATTTGGCAAAAGGGACCTAAATGACTACACTAAAGTTAACTAGGTGCCAAAACTAAGCAGGGTTCTTGGCTTAGCTACTGTAATTAATATCCTCTGGTTCTTCCTGTTTAGATTTTAAAAGTTCTTTATAAAACATCACATGCTCTCCAAATGATTGAAAGGAATCTTATAGGTTGTCAGATAAAAAACTATACATGCAGTAAGAATGACAAATTGAAGGAAGACCACCTTGGAACATTATTTGTACAAGAAGAGTTTCCTAAATTTGACTTAAATCTTAATGCTAACCTACTTCCTAATTGGACCCCAAGCGTTGAAATAAAGATGCTTATAAATCAGCCTGGTTTCTATTAGGCAATGAATTTATTATCCTGAACTGTTACAATCTAATTTGAAATAGTGGATCCCAGTTATTGTTTCCTTGTTTACTTACATTGATTGTACTACAGAAATTCCAAAGGTTTCGCCTCATAATAATATTGCCCATTTATAAAAAGGGCACTTAAGAGCAATCTTTTAAGTATAATAAGTAAGTTCAATGCCAAATACTTTATTAACAGATTAGTTGATTGGATCAATTTAGAGCTTATATTGGCAGACAAGCAAGCTTCAGGACTGGACATTCTATCTAGGACGTGCTCTTATACCTCAACACCTGTTCTACACATCTTGGGCAGACTTTACATAATATATCCTGCATTCATTTATTTTAGAGTTGTATTCATCTAGTTTCCAGAAGAAGTCTATAAACTAAGCTTGTGAATACTACCATGGATAGATGGCTACTATTGCTTATAATCTTTCCAAGGACCCCACAATTCTATTGTCAGCTAAGGTTCACACATAATGACTTTCTAATCCTACTAAAGATGGATGTTATACCTCCTTTACCTCTCTTGAAAGGGCCCATGCTAAATTCATAAGAGCTAAATTCCACATAGCACCTTGCATTCCAAACTTAATATTAAGAAGAAAGACATGCTGTCTAAAATCAAAACAGATGACTTGCAGCATAGTATATTGACTGAAGTTAGTGTCCCCCAGATTTCAGTCCTGTCTTTATTGAAGACAATGTGGTTCGGGACAAACTCACAAAAATATCAAAAGCTTGGCTTTTCCTGGTAGGCAGTGATGGATTATAAGTAAACTTATTAAAGTCCTAGAAGCCAAACAGGATCTGTCTGCAATACCAAGAGGTTTTTTTCTCTGAGCAGTCGAGGCACTTTTTACAAACCAGTGAGATACTTACATTAAATAATTGTTTCCAAATTCCAGCATGCTTCAACACTTTTTCCATAACAGTTTGGAGGACCAATAGAAAAATAAAAGACCTCTATGAACTTGGCTCTCTTTCCAGAATTTAGCAGAGGACATATATTGGCAGGTTCATCTACATCAGAGTTTTTCAAACTTGGCAACTTTAAGATATGAGAACCAACTCTCAGAACTCTAGTGGGGGAATTCTGAAAGTTGAAATCCAAATATCTTAAAGTTGCCAAGTTTGAAAAATGCTAATCTAGATAGTCAGCATTGTTCATCTTTACAACATTGGCCTTGCTTGTCATTCCCAGCAAAATTAAATTATGCAGTCTGATAGTGTGACTGCTACCAAATGGTCAGTCAAGTCTTCTTCATTATCTGTCTAGGTTAATTCTTTGATTGATTCAGGTAATTCTTCATTACTTGTCTAGGTATATGTATTTAAATACACAGTACATATATTACATACAAGAATATTGTGTTTGAGCTAGACTGAAAGTGAGATTTACATGAAATAATTATTTACGTACCTGAAACAATTATGCAAAATAATTATAAAATTTTGTTCTTTGACCCATGTTTATTTGATAAAAGATATTTCCTCTTCTATCCTGCCTTAACTCCAAGACGTTCATAGCAATCTTATTGTCTCTGTCAGGTCTTTGCAAGCTAGTTCAACACACTACAGTAATTGCTATGCCATGCCAGTTCTTCTTGTTCCTCACTTCAGCAATGTTATTCCAAACTCTTTTAAATCAGTGTGAAAGAACATGAATAGGATTGAATGGCTGGAGTATCCTGATTGGTGAGCTTGTGATTATTGTTTAGTGAACTTTTGAATCTAGCCATTAATATTTCAAATTAAGCAGTTTTTCTAAATCAGAGAAGATAGAAATAGAAATTGAGATGTTATAGGCATCAAATAGGAAAATAATGTTTGTGTTTATTTTCCAACATTCTTTGAAAAGAGACAGTTTAACCTTTTTTGATCCTCTGTAAAATCTCAGAATGTAATAGTGAGCTTTCTGTCAGCCTTCACCTCATTATCATTCAGAGCCAGTTTTCATTTTCAACATTAATTTTTACAGACGTATAATTTTTAGGTTTTGGGTAGGTAGTTGTCTTTTACATAAATATTTGTTCCTAAAGCTTCACTGTGTCTTCACCATTATGTGTAAACTATCTACTGTGCAAAGTTTTATATATATTGCTAAACTACCATTATCACCTCTCCTCATGCCTAAACTGCTGTTGTCCTGCATAAATATTAAGAAAAGATTAAAGGATTGGGGCAATGAGGTCAACAAGAGACCAACAAGAGAATTTCTATGAAGTCAAAATACAGATTAACTTTGGATGTTGGAGGGATGGCTACACACAACCTCAGACGAGTTGTATACTTTAATCAGAGAGACAGAAGCAATAAGAATGAATTGTAAAAAAAAAGATATTTTTTTCTGGAACAAAAAATGTAAAAATAATGAATTGAGAAGCACAGTTTATAAGACATTTGAGAAAAGGAAGCATACAATTAAATAATAAAAACAAACTATTGTAAGAAGAAAAATAATTACACTCAGACTAAGGCCTGTATGTTTGAATGAAAATAGAAAATGCAGCTCTGGACAGTAAAACAGCCACCCAGTTTATGTGTTTTACTTAGAAATAAGTGTTATTATAATGAATTGGGATTGTTTCCCACTATGTTTCTTCCATTACATTATTATAAATATACTCTTTCTTTTTCAATCAAATAAAAATATAATTTCTATGTCAGAAAATACTTTGTCTAAATGTCCCATCCTTCCAACAAATCTTCTGAAGGTAAATTCTCTTTGCTTTCTTTCCAAATATGAGTTACAGAGGATTTATAAGAAAATGATATGCATACATCATCTTAGATAATATATACTGTAAACCTGTTTTTGTTTTATTTTGATATGGGAAGACATGGACAGCTTAGAATGCACTTTATTGTGATTCAAATAAACTTTGCAGACATAGCTAGGATAAAGCTTAAACATTTGAGGTACTTAAGAGTTCCCTCTGGTGGTATATTTATCACATAGCAAATATTTGTGATCAAAATTAATATACTGTAAAATGGTTTCTGTTAGCTCAACTAAAAGTATAGGTGCACCTAAAAGCATTAATAAATATACATAAAATGCTCAATCAGACAAAAAGTTTGTTTAGTTTTCTGCTACTGAGAAAATAGAAATATTGAAAATAACTAGTTTTGAAATTGTCTTGATTGACAATACCTTCATTTTCTATTTTCTTGTTAATATTGATACTGAAAATGGCACAATGATTTGGAAACAAGAAAGATAATGTCTCAGGAGCCAAATGACCTCTCTATATTAGCATCTAAAAGAAAGTAAGAATTCCAATATGGGTTCCAATCACAAAACATGTTTACAGCCTTGGGAATAATTGATCTCAATAGGTGAGGTCTAGATTTCTCTAAATTCTTTCAATTGGCCCTTATTTTGAGTGAATAAATGTTAAAAAAAAGAAGCAATGGTTCATTTGTACTTTTATTTTTTTAAAAAAATAAATTTATTCTTAGACTTTTTCTTTGGTACAGTTACCTGCAATCCATACTTAACTTTCCTACACTAAACTAATAATTCAGAAAGAGGTACATATTTAAAGTATTCTTTTATGTCTATTTGTATGATGGGAAGGGAGCCTCAGTTTCTATATAAAGATAAGGAAGATATTTGAAGAGCTAGCCCCACTAATGGGATTTCATGGAGATGGCACAATAAAATGGGAATTTGTGGAAGAATTTGGTCTGGAGTACTGCCATCTGACATAGCAGGGGTCCTCAAAGTTTTTAAACAGGGGCCAATTCACAGTCCCTCAGGCTGTTGGGGGTCTGGACAGGCTGGGTGGGTGTGATTAAGTGGTCATGTGACTGGGTGGTCATGTGACTGGGTGGGCGTGGCTAGGTCATGACTAGGTGGGCACGGCCAATTTAACACTCCATTAAACAATGCACACACATTAAACTTTAATTTGTTTTGCTCCTTTTGCTTGCATGTTGCTTTTTGTGTTGACTTTTTTTTTATTAGATCATTTTTTTCAGTTGTTTAGGAGTCTAGTAGTCCACTTCAGGAAACTCAGTTTTGCAGCAATTCTTCTCAGCCCAAGGAGCTTACAATCAACAAGTCTCTCTCTCTTTCTCTCTGTCTCTCTGTGTATCTGGTCTCTTTCGCTCTCTCTATCTCCCTGCATGCTTCATTTTTGGCCTCCCCCACCTCCAGAACATCTCTGCAGGCCAAAAATGGGCTGAAATGATCTGTTTTTTGTCCTCCTGGGGCATCTGTGCGTCCCATTTTTGGCCTCTCCTGCCTCCAGAACGACTCTGTAGGCCAAAAAATGGACTAAAATTGCTCATTTTTTTGGCCTCCCAGGGTGTCTGCACTCCCCATTTTTCACCTCCCCATCTCCAGAACCTCTCTGCTGGCCAAAATTGTTGGCCTTACCTTCCTGTTCCAGCCTGCGAGGCTCACAAAGGTAAGTCCTGCACTAAGCCAAAGGGTGGAGGCTGGCAGGTGGGTGGGGCAGCCTTGTGGTTGTTAGGAATGTAAGTCACCTAAAAGTTATTTGGGTTGGAAATATATAAACCAGGATAGACATTTTAATACTGCCTCTTTAAGAGAATGCTAAAACTGTAATTGGGTGTGGTTCCGCAAATGGCCATAAGATGGAGCCAGAAACCTGGGTTGTTTAGAGTGTCTCAGTGAGTCTCTGTTTCTTCTGTTGGAGAGATTTGCTGTTCCTCCTAATGACTGTTGCTGATCGTTGATGTAAGTCTGTTACTGAACTGTTTTTGATGCTGTACTTTGATACTTGGATTATCCCTGAACTGAACGCTGACTGCTTTACCTGTGAATGACTTGGAATGCTTATCTTGGACTTTGCTTAAACGTTTATTGGAAGTAAAAACCTACATTAACTGTACAGTGTATCTGTGCGCTGTGTGTGTGTTATTCTTCACTCCTCTCACTATGTCTCCCTGTATGTGCTCATTCTCCTAATGGGGAATTATTTCAACAGTGGTCCTGCATGGGCTGGATTAATGGCTTCAGTGGGTCATATGCGTCCCATGGGCCATAGTTTGAGGACTTTTGTGATATAGTATAGGATGCTACCCCATTATAATAAAACTTACTCTTCGTTATTATTTGGAAATGTAACTGTTCTTAGTCATAATACAAAAGTGGTTTGCTTCTGGAGTATTAGTTAATATAAAATTCAACTATCTGTAAAAAAAATTATGTTGCAAAGAAATAATGTTGGTTGAAAGAAATAAACATTGCTGTGTATAAGATCCTGCTTTATTCACCTTTATATGGAAGTGAACGTTTGGGTTAGACTTTACATGGTCAATGTTTCATGTTTTCTGCTATGTAATTTAAACCTGTAATTCTTAATTACATCTATACCCACTCAAAATTATTTTGACGGTTCCCCTGGGGTATAAAAAAATTAGAAAAGCTAACCTAGGTCAAATTTTAGGCTATCAAAGTGGCCAAGCAGAAATGGATTGAAATTCAGAAATATATTTTTAAGCCAGTTTTATTTCCAGCTAGTTTATATGTGGAAATCAAGTAGTTTATGACTGCTATGCAAAAATTGCCCTTTCAGGAATCCATGCAGCATTTGATTTTGACATCTTATGATCAATCTGTCATAATCTGTCATGCTGAATTTTGAAGTCAGAATGACAGCTGAAATCATGATGAGTTTTCAAGAATTTGTTGGAGCAAGAATAGGAGGAAAAACTCAGACATTATCAAGAAGAAGCTGATGAAGACTGAAACACTTTGTAGTGATTATTAGGCAATCAGGAAAATAATAACAAGAGACTTTATGTGAATAAGAGACATTTTTGAAATAATTCTGGAAGAAAATATAGAAAGTGAAAGGAGCGAAAAACAGCTAAAAAGAAAGCCATGCAGAAAATAAAATAGAGATGGCTGGAAAGAAGGGCTTGGTAAATTTCTTGACAACTAAGGAAAAACTGGAAAGCATTTTGAATCTTTTGAACATTCTGGACATTGTAGAAAGAATTCATAAGCAGTCTTTCACGTATGACCATAATGGAGCATTTAGACTACTCATTATGGGAACAGATAATCAGAGTTGGAAGGGACCTTGTAGGTCATCTAGTCCAACCCGCCCCCAAGCAGGAGACCTTACACCATTTCTGACAAATGGCAGTCCAATCTCTTCTTGAAAGTCTCAAGTGATCGCGCTCCCACAACTTCCAAGGGCAAGCTGTTCCATTGGTTGATTGTTCTCACTGTCAGAAAGTTTCTCCTTATTTCCAGGTTAAATCTCTCCTTGTTCACTTTCCATCCATTATGCCTTGTCTGGCCTACAGGCGCTTTAGAAAATAGCTTGACCCCTTCCTCCCTGTGGCAGCCCCTCAAATATTGGAAGACCGCTGTCATGTCTCCCCTGGTCCTTCTCTTTACTAGACTAGCCAAGCCTAGTTCCTGCAACCGTTCGTTGTATGTTAGCCTCCAGTCCCCTAATCATCCTGGTTGCTCTTCTCTGTACTTTCTCTAGAGTCTGTGGTGACCAAAAATGGATGCAGTACTCTAGGTGTGGTCTTACTAAGGCTTTATAAAGTAGTATTAGTACCTCCCTTGATGTTGACTGTATCCCTCTGTTAATACAATTTAGGATTGCATTAGCCTTTTTCGCTGCTGCTGCACACTGCTGGCTCATATTTAGCTGGTTGTCCACTAAGACTCCAAGATCCCTCTCACAGTTACTGCTATTGAGCCTGGTTTCACCCAGTCTATATGTGTACTTTTGGTTTTTCTTGCCTAAGTATAGGACTTTACTTTTCTCTATATTGAATTTCATTTTATTAGATATGGCCCAGTGTTCTAGTCTGTCAAAATCCATCTGGATCTTGAGCCTATCTTCTTGGGTGTTAGCTAGTCCTGCCAGCTTAGTATCATCTGCAAATTTGGTAAGTCCCCCTTCTATTCCCTCATCTAAGTCGTTAATGAAGATATTGAAGAGTACTGGGCCTAAGACGGAACCTTGTGGCACCCCACTGCTTACTTCCCTCCATGTAGACTTAGACCCATTAAGGACTACTCGTTGAGTACGGTTTGCCAGCCAGTTGCAAATCCATCTAGTGGTGGAGTTATCTATTCCACTTTTTTCTAGCTTACTAAGAAGTAGGTTGTGGTCTACTTTGTCAAATGCCTTGCTGAAATCTAAATATATTATGTCCACAGTATTTCTACTAATTTAGTCACTGTATTGAAGAATGAAATAAGATTGGTTTGGCATGATCTGTTTTTAACAAACCCGTGCTGACTGCTAGTTATTACTTTACTAGTTTCTAGATGTTGGCAGATCTTTTTTTTAATTATCTTTTCCAGTATCATCCCAGGTATTGATGTTAGGCTGATTGGTCTATAGTTTCCTGGGTCTGTTTTTTCCCCCTTTTTTGAAGATAGGAACCACATCAGCTCTTTTCCAGTCCTCTGGTAGTTCCCCGGTGCTCCAGGATTTTTGAAAGATATGGTGCAGTGGTTCTGAGATGACCTCTGCCAGCTCCTTTAAAACTCTGGGATGTAATCCATCAGGCCCTGGTGATTTGTTTTCATCAAGATCAGACAGGTGTTCTCATACTATTTTTTTGTTTATTTTAACTTTTATTTCTGGTCTGTCTTTTACAATTATGTTTTTGATGGGTTGAGCTATAGTTTCTTTTTGCGTGAAGACAGATGCAAAGAATGAGTTAAGCAGTTCTCTCTGTTGCCTGTTACTTCCTTGCCATCTTCTCTCTTTAGTGGACCAACTGTTTCCTTGATTTTTTTCTTTTTATTTATATGTTGGAAGAAACTTTTTTTTTTATTATCTTTGACTTTTGTTGCAAGTCTTTGTTCATTCTGAGCCTTTGCTATACTGACTTCGTCAATTATTATTCAAACCCTGAAAGACCCCATTGTCCACTTCATACTCTTCACAGCCCCTGCAGGCCTTGGATCTGCTTTCTCTCTCCCAATGGGGGGTGGGTGGGGGTGGGTATCAAAGGTTTTCAGCCGGGTTCTCACCCCAACATTTTTTGTTTTTTTCTTACTGACTGCATATGCTCCAGCAGCCATTTTATGGACATTGCACATTAATGATGTTTATATGATAGTCACTGTGCAGGTTGAGATTGAATGGAATTGTATGTCTAAAATATTGTAAGTGAGTGGTAAATTATAAATGCAATTATCTTGCATGAATATACAGCAGAAATTACTGTATGATGATCCTTGCTGGAACAACAGCTAAATGCTGAAATCCTGTTTCAATGAAACAAAGCATTTAAGACTAAGGAATGCTAAATCAACTGAATAAGAGCAAAGAAGAGTTAAAAGTCTTATTGTGCAGCTCATGGGGTAGTACTTGGCTTACACTAACTGACCTTGAAAAAAACTAAGCAGGCTCCAAAACTAAGCTGGGACAGACATTTCCAGGGAATGAGTTGCAGTGTAAACAATACCAGAGAGGTTGAAAAAAATCATCCTCAAAGAAGGCCAGAGGGTCATTTTTGTGTCATTGCTAAAAAGCCTACACAGAATTAATGTTATTACCAAGAGGATACATTTTACTTTTTAAATTTGTTTTTTAAAGTTTTAAACAAGGTTTGTATTTCAGAGAAAGACTGTAAGAAGTCTGTGAACATAATAGTACAGAGTGTCTTTACTCATAAAAGTACCCTTCATTCAAAGTTACTCAGTCGAAATCCAACTACTCTGACAAGTTTAGGGACTATTGTGTAATTCTATGAAGAATTTAAATCAGATAAGCTGAAAGATCATAATACTTTAAAAGACCAATACAAGTAGTTCTCAAGTTATGACAGATCATATAATCACTTGAAATTACGGGCTTGAAATTACTTAAAACCTGTCTTTCAAGTTATGACCATTGCACTACTCCTGCATTGCTTGATTCCATGCACATGGCAACTGGCTCACATCCAGGGGTGGGATTCTACCAGTTCAGACTGGTTTAGGTGAACTCTTTGTTCCGATGATCTGCTGGCTTCAAATTGGTTTGCTGAAACAAGCATGTGGGCTCGCCTGCCTGCCCCTGCTCTTTCCTGTGCTTTATTTCCTTTGTTTAGAGCACAGCTGATTCACGCAGCAGAGCGGTTTGCTGCTCCTCAGCTGTTTGAGTCACAGAGGCTGCAGTTGAAGGTAAGTATGGGCTTTTAAAAAAATGTGGAACACATGCATGGAGCAGTGTTTGGCGTGAATGAGCATGAAGTGTGTTTTCGCATGCAAAGGGCGTGATCACTGAACTAGTTGTTATACCGGTGGAATCCCACCCCTGCTCACATCTACAACTGGTTGTTGCATTCCATGGTTTTATGATTGCAATCTTCAAATGTTGCCATGTTTCAGTAAACACTTGAAAAAAAATTGTATGAACTACATTTGGACTTACAGTCATGTGAATGGCTAAATAACCATGCAAATCAATTAATTACTGCAGTGACTTGCTTAATGACTGTCATAAAAACTTGTGTTATATGATGATTTAACATTGCAACAACTTGTGACCAAAATTCCAGGCTTAATTGTGGTCATAGGTTGAAGAATACCTATAAACATTAAGCTAACATTTGAAAAGCAAAATATAAACCATTGATTTTTCTATTCTCTAATATAAGATCTCAGTGATCTTTTTATTGTCGTGTGGTTTCCAGAAAGACCTATTTGTATTAAAGATACTGATATAGTTACATAGGTTGCAGTAACAGAAGAATAGAATCCAGATCACTTAAAGTGTTAGTACCTCTTTACCTTGGTAAGACCAACTTGAATATTTCATCCAGTTTCAGTCACTGCAATATAAAAGAGATGTTGAGATTCTAGAAAAAGGGCAGAGAAGAGCAATGACTAAGAGGCTGGCAGCTCAAACATATGAAAAACGGTTGCAAGAATTGGGTACTTCTAGTCTATGGAAAAAAAGGACTAATGGGTGATATGATAGCAGTATTCTAATATTTGAGGGGCTGCCACAAAGGAGAAGGGTCAATCTATTTTCCAAAGTACCAGAAGGCAAGACAAGAAACAATGGGTAGAAACTAACTAAGGAAAGAAACAACCAAGAACTAAGGAAACACTTCTTTGAAGGGTCTCCTGCTTGAGCAGGTGATTGGACTAGAATGCTTCCAAGGTCCCTTCCATCGCTGTTATTTTGTTATCTGTATTAACAGCAGTTTTATTTCTTGTTATAGAACAGTTTGTATTATAAAGAAACTCTATGATTTTATAAGGTTCAAGGTAAACATCAACATCTGACTGGTATGTACATAGAATCTAAATGATGGGCAGCAAGTTAAATAAATAAATAAATAAGAGGAAAATGGGACATCACTTAAGCTAGCAGAATAGATGTGGTAGTACATACATAAAAAAGAAAGATCTCTGGTGGAATATAGCTAATCAGGAAAAGAAATAATTGATTTCAGATAGTATCCATGGTAGAATGAAAATTAAAGGGAGTCCAGGCAGTCCCAGGAGTCACAATTGATTGGAAGGCAAACCGTGTCCACCCCAATCTCTTTAAACTAGTATTGAACAAAATTATTCAAAAAACATAACTGTTGCCTTTTGAACATTGAGTTAGTCACAAATATCTGTGACTATAAAAACTAACAGCAAATTCCCATTGATAAAAGAGACAGTAAACTGTGTGTTGATTTAAACAATATATTAAGCTATTGGTGAGTGGTAGGATAGATGTCTTTTATAAAAAATAATAGCATAATTCTCCATGATTTTTTAAAAATTGATAAACAAGTAGAAATTGTTGGGGTGGGGGGTTCCAATTAACCAACATTTCTGAAAGTTTTATTATGAAAGAAAAATTTTCAATGAAGAAGGAAGTGGATTTCAGCTGGGAAAAATGAAGTTTTCTGAAATCAGCCTGTTTTTATTATGGTATAATAGAATAATATCATTATAGTATTATAGAGAACAGAATTCATGATTTTTAAAGAAAAAGAACATTAAAAAATAGTAAAGATATATTTCAGCTAATCAAATACACTTTCGTTAGAACTGTGTCCTGTTTTTTTTAAGTGAATTTCTGTTTGACACCCATGTACTGTTTCTGAGAGATAACAAGTCTCTGAGAGATAACAAGTCAGTTAGTTGTGTTTAGCTGAAGCAGATTAAAGTATGTAAGATTATCTCTAGGACACAGAAGTCAGGACTGATCTCTGAATAATGTTAGTTTTGTTACTAACTTGTCATATCTTCTGTATGTAGGAAAGACACTTTTGTGACCTACCTACATCAATTCAAGAGAAGTCCAACTCTATTTGTTCCAGGTATGTACTTCTGTCCATGTTCTATGTTTCTTCTTGGACTACTTGATTTTTTTTTTACTATTGCTTCACCTCATCCAGCTAATTGCTGACAGAGTGGAGGAATGGATGGAATATTGAAGAAGCCAAGAATAGACAATTATTTGTGGATTGATGGGTTTTACTTATTGTGCATGCTGCTGGCCGTTTAGGCCTATTTTTCTCACACATTTGAAGAATTTAATGAATAAAAATGTTCTCCATCTTTTAGAAGAATGATGGGTAACACTTAGGCAAGTTAAGTAAATTAAAAAAGAATTTTGTATGCCTACTTATAAAGGCTATCCAGAAAATATATAGAAACTATTCTTATCCATTTCACTCCATATGTAAATTGACAGGAAAGGTCAATTAAAAAGAAAAAGTTATTTTATAAATAAAAATATAAAGAGAGAAAAGGAGGAAAACACTTCTGAAAAGATGGAAAAGATATTCAAAGCTTAGAAGAATGTGGTAATTACAGTTATGCAATTTCACCATTAAAAGCAAATGATTGCATTTGCCTAAATTGTGTTTCTTGGGTTTTTTTTTAATGCTTGCCGTAGATCAAAAGCCAGATACTTCTTCATAGTTTTTTTTAATGTTCCTTTCTTTTCTCTTTTTTCATATAGAATTGGCAATGTTTGGAACAGTAGTGATTGGAATTGGAATTGCTGGATCTGTACGAATCAGAGATTTGCTAAATCCTTTGCCTTCCAGTCCTGCTGAGCATCTTAAATTATTGGGATTTGTTTCTAGGTGAGAGGAGCCTGTTTATTTAATTTAACAAGATGTATTGTAGTCAGACAAATGCATGTCTTGTCTTGACTATGGAGTCCCATGGTTTTTAGAATTCTATGGCTTTATTCTCATTTCCTAATTAAAATGTTAACATCCATTTCAGAATCAGAATATAATGGCAGAGTTGAGTGAGTTTCATGGAAAAACATAGAAATAGTTGTTAAGCAATGTGATTCATTTAATGCAAAGTAGTGCCTGAATTTTTAAATTCTTGCACTGTGTTCTATATATCACCTTTGAGAACATTTCTGCTAGAAGTCATGCATCCTGTTTTTTTCATACAAATATTTGTAATATATTTCCATTGAATGAAAACAATTGTATTTTTTAGTTATTAAGCTAATTTACTCCAAATATTGGAGGCTAATAGCATGCAAACTATTTCAAATTCACTACCTTATTTTAAATTTGGAAAAATTGCTCTGGCTTTCGGATAGGCCGTCTGAACCGTTCTACATTTTTTCAATGTTGTAACACCTTTTTATTAGGTCAAAACATTTTCAAAAATGTTGAAACAATCTATTTCAAATCCAGAGCAACTTTTTTTTCAAACTTGAAGCAACTGTTTTGAATTTTCAGTTGCCACTGTTTTGCTAAAGCAATCAAGCTGCCTTTCAATTTTAATACTAAACAAAAGTTACACTATATAGAATAAGATGATATTTTATCAAGTTTACTTGTGAAGTCCTCCCAGAAACAATTTCATAACCTGAGAGGTATATTGGTAGAAACCTTATTCTTTTTTAATATTTTAACCTCATACAGCGTGTGGATCAGAACAGGATCTTGAAATTGAAGTCAGTAGGCCAAAGAAGAGAGGCATTAATTGACCATATTATCAGTGTGCAAAGTTAACATGCAACAACCCAATGAAACCATACTTAAAAGACAACTTCAATTAGGGCCTTCTAGATCTGACCCTTAAGATGTTAATACTTCTTCTGCTGCTGTTTTATAATCTGGGAATTCTCAGGAAAGTTTTTCTCAAAAGTTGCTTTCTTTTTTCTGCTAAAATTAGAAGATCTCTAAATGAAGTTTATCAAGTCAAGCAAATTAGTCTGCAAGAAGCTCTAGACAATCCCGAGATCCATGCTGCCATCATCAGTACAGATAATCAAAACCACACTGAGAGCGTAAGGTATTGCCTTTTAAATTCTTAATATCAAATTGCCATTAGAATGTTCGTTGATTCGTTGCCATTCTAAACAGCAAAATAGCCAAGGGGGAGATAAAAATTCACTAAAAACCACAAAAATAAACAGGCCAAATTTTAAAGAGCAGCAAATTGCTGTTTATTTCCTTTTTTTTTTATCACTTTCCAGATAATCTGGGGATTTTATAGCTTTCAAATAATTACAGTCTATTAACACAGTTAAAATCCATTAAAAGGTTCAAAATAGACTTAAAATTAAAAAACACTTGGTGGGGTTGTTTTATTATTTGTGTATAGATGTATGTGTAGGTGCATGGGTGTTTTTAAAAATCTTATTTTCATTCTCTGCGAGGCATACAGATTTTTTTTATCTACTGGAAAAGAGAATAGAAGCCACTAACATTTTTTTGTATTATCAAACAGGTGATAATTTAAGTTGATAACTAGATATCCATCACTTACATTTTAGAACCAAATTCTGGAAAAAAAAAAGCTTTATATTCAGATACAAATCAAATATCACAATATTTAAATTGTACCTTTTCCCAGCTTTCAAAATTATGGAAGTAGAAAAGTGGCAGATTAAATATGCATGCATCTTATTGGGAATTGCCTTCATTATCTACAATATATATAGTATATAATATATACTACACATATTATAAAGTGAATATTGGCGTTTGTTGTCTAGTATCTATAGTTGTGGCTTTAAATATGTTTACTTAAAGCAGGAGTCCTCAAACTTTTTAAACGGGGCCAATTCACGACCCCTCAGACTATTGGGGGATTGGACCGGCTGGATGGGCATAGCTAAGTGGTCATTTGATTGGGTGGTCGATTGGTCTAAGTGGTCGTGTGAGTGGCATGGCCAATTTAGCAATCCATTTTGCCAATTTAGCAATCCATTAAACAATACGCATACGTTAAACTTTAATTTGCTTTGCTCCTGGGGGTGTTTATTTTCTTTTGTTTGCATATTGCTCATTTCTTTTTACTAGATCATTTTTTAAGTTGTTTAGGAGTCTAGTGATTCACTTCAGGAAACTCAGTTTTGCAGCAATTCTTCTCAGCCCCAAGGAACTTACTATCAACAAGTCTCTCTCTGTCTCTCTCTGTCTCTGTCTCTCTCTTTCTCTCTCTCTCTCTCCCGCTCTCCCTCCCCCTCTCCCTCACTTTCTGTCCCCTAGTGGGAGGAAGGAACCCCTGAACTGGTGCTGCATGGTGGGAATCTGACTTCTGGAGGCTGACAAGCCACATGCTGAAGACCAGCTGGCCAGCGGGGAGGCAGGGCAATCCCCTGGTCTTCCCAAAAATAACATGTCCCTTGTCATTGAAACTTGAAGACTCAAGGCAGCCCTTGCCTCTCATCATTTCAGGCCTGGAGCTGTAAGCTGCATCTGGAAAGCACTGTGATAGAGAGCAGCTGCCGGGGTGAAACCTAGCTTTGCTTACAGCTCTGAGCCCGAAGCAGTAGGAGGCGAGGGCTGCCTTGGCACTCTCCTCGCACTCTCCCCTCTCTACTAGCATCTGCCCCTTCTCCCTCTCCCTTCTTGCTGCCGGGCAATCCCATGTGAAGAAAGGGCAGCTGTTAGCAGAAAGGGGAGAGTGTGAGCTTGATGCTTCTGAATGTTGTGGCCTGCCAGCTGCCAGTGGAGCTGGTGGCAGACTCAGATGATGAAGAACTTGGGCCAGTTCTGGAGTCTGGGGAAGACGCTGATAGATGCTCAGCATCGGACATAAGAGATAGAGTCAAGGTCGTCCGGCATCTCCCAGCCACCAGAAAGGCATCTGCCTTTGGTGTCAGACATGAGTGAGGAGGAGGAACAGCTGGGGCCCATTCCAGATGCGTGTATATGCAGAGCAGATAGAAGAGGTGAACAACGGAGGACAATGAGTTGGCTCAGGAAGCAAAACAAATTACATTAAATGGCCCCTCCCTGGCTGGGGAATAAATAGGAGGAATGGGGAATGGTTTGGTTGTAACAGACAAGTGCTTGCATTCCTAGAAAGTTTACTCCTTGTGTGTTTCATGTGACAAAGACTGCCTTGCCAGAACTGAAGTTGTCTATTTCTCTTAGTTAATTTGCAGCCTTTCAGCTGGGAAATTACAGTCTTGCATTTATCATAACAAGCTGATAAGGACTATTGCTTCAGTTAACTCCTTGCAGGACTTTTGCCTGGACTTTCTCTTGGTGAATGCAGTTAATTTCCAAGGTGTAAATAAAGAGGGATTTTTCTTTGCAAGGAGTCTGTTTCTTGCTTCTGCGAAGGCTGGGTCAGAGCACCAGGACGAGGGAAGCCAGAAAGCGTCAGAGTCTCACCCAGTCTCTCTTCCTCTCAGTCACATGTGCTGCCACTGCCATTCCAGAGGGCTGCCTTGGGAGTGAGTGGGAATAAAGCCAGTCGGCAGGCCAAAGATTCACTTGCTTGCTTTGCTCTCCCATCTCTAATCTTACAAGTTTTGCTGCCCTTTCCCTTCCTGCGCAGCTCTCCTAATCTTTGAGACTGCAGCCAGGGTGGCGGTGGGGAGCCAGAGGAGCGTGCAAGAGATGGTGGCATTAGAGCCTTCCCTGGCTCTTCCCTGAAGCTGCCTTGGCCTAAGTGGATGATCCAATGTGAAGCTAGTGGGTGATCCCATGTGAAGAAGGGGGAGGCTGCTAGCAGAGAGGGGAGAGTGTAAAGTTGCTGCTTCTGGGATGAGGAAAGCCATGTGCTTCTGCTCACCTGCCCACCCTCTGGCCCAGGAGCAGGTGGCTGCGCCAGCAACATCACCACTCTGCCAGCAGGACTCCCCCAGCCCACCTGTGCTCTTCAGCCTTACCTTTGTGGCAGCAGTGGTGCGGTGAGCATTGAACTGTTGAAATGAACTGGGAAGTACAGGTGGACGGTGGAAGATAAGAGTGATGGCCGAAGGAGGGCGATGTGGGTGGTGCAGCCTTACAGTAGATGAGGCACCTGATCCCCAGGGCCCTTGTCAGCCAGGAAAAACCGGCCATGCAGGGAGTGGCTGGGAGGAGAGGGGCAAGGGGCAGGATGAAGGGCAGGGCTGAATCCCACTACTCTGCAGGCTGGATACATTGGATCGGCAGGCCATATGTGGTCTGCGGGCCATAGTTTGAGGACCCCAACTTAAAGGAAGGCCAAAGTGGATATGATATGATAATTTTCCAAGGCAGCTGATAATAATATATACACAGATAAGGGAAATATAAAATATAAAATTCTTTCTTTTTTATAAGGAAGTTCCTAGAGGCTGGCAAGCATGTCCTTGTTGAGTATCCTTTGGCACTGTCTGCAAAGATAGCTCATGAAGTTTGGGAGTTGGCAGAGCTGAAAGGTAATATGTAATACAGAATCCACATCTATTGTTTAAATATACACAAGTTATTATTATTTTTTCATCTCCTCTTCCCTCTCCCCTCAAAGTCAGAATTGTTTAAGATAGAACTTTAAATAGTATCTTAAGTAATCTTATCCATTTGGAACCTAAGCATCTATACCCTTAATGGATTCAATTTTATTCATATACTGAATAGGGATATTGTGTTACTGAATGAATTACAGGATTCTAATCAAACTTTTCATTTTGAAATTGAGGACTTTGTAATGTAGAGTATAGGAGAGCCAATTTGGTGTGGTGGTTAAGACATGAGGTTAGAAACTAGAGACTATGAATTGTAGTCTTGCCTTAGGCACAAAGCCAGCTGTTATTTTGGACCAGTCACTTTTTCACAACTCCAGGAAGGAAGCAATGGCAAATCACATCTGAAAAACCTTGCCTAGACAACTGCAGGGATTTGTTAACTCAATCTCTGAGAAATTGACATGATTGAATGGAAGAAAAAGAAATTGAGTATACATTCTAGGTCAGCACAATCATAATTCTACTTGGTTCTTTAGCAATAATTGAATAAAAATGAGAATGTTGCTCTCAACATAACATCTTGAAGCAGGACAACAGAATCCATAGCTAGTTCCTTCCTCTTTCCTAAAAGTTATTAGTCCCTTACGTAAAGAGTTATGGTTTTCACAAATGGGAGACAAAAAATTAAATATATACAATTTATTTCATACCTTGCTCAATACAGTCAATGTACTGACAACTCTTCTTTTGGGATGTTCTGCTGTTCTTAAATATTCTAACAATAACAAGTAACCTGTCCAAATATAAATTGGCTCAATGGCAGACAAGATCCTCCATGTGGAACACATTGAACTACTAACAGAGGAATACAAACAACTGAAGAAAGAGGTATCAGGAAAGGAGCTTGTGAAGGGAACATTACATTTCACAGGTTAGTTGTTAGAGATCCTTTGATTTCATATGTCTTTGATGAGTTACCCTGATTTGACAAATATTTGTATGTGTACGTTTGTGTCATGAATGGATTGAGTCATTTCATACTAGAGCTAGAAAAAGGGGTGGTTGGAAGATTTGAATAATGTTTATTGTGAACATAAGTAAAATTGCAGATCAGCCCTTTGAGGACAACTATATCCTTTGTCTGCTATGAAATAATAAATATTGACAAGGAGAACAACCAGGGATGGCATTGTACAAGTTCGGACAGGTTCGGGTGAACCCCTTGTTCTGATGATCACCTGGCTCTGAGCCTGCCTGCCCCTACTCTTTCCTGTGCTTGATTACTTTTGTTTCGACCACAGCTGATTCGTGCGGCAGAGCAGTTTGCCGCTCCTTAGCTGTTTGAGTCACAAAGGCTACAGTTGAAGGTAAGTATGGGCTTTTTTAAAATGTGGAGCATGTGCGCAGAATGCACAAAGCACGTGATCACCGAACCGGTTGTTATACAGTGGAATCCCACTCCTGAGAACAATTAAAAGCTTGATCTTCTGTATTCCTCAGTTATAGCTTAAAGTACTACAGTTCAGTCTGCCACTTGTATGTGTACCTCAGGTCTCATTCTTTCTAATCATTTCTAAGCTGTCTAAAGATGTTTTAAAATCTTCTCTTTTCCAGCTTTTAAGTTTTCTTTATTCCTATAGGGGGCCCATTGGATGAACGATATTCAGGATTCCCATCTTTCAGTGGCATTGCTCGCCTCACATGGTTGGTGGACCTTTTTGGAGATCTCACTGTCACTTCTGCCACAAGAGAACAACAGAAAGAAAACAATTATTTCAGAATGACAGTGCATTTTCAGACTGCAAACAAAAGGTTGGTTTTCTTAAGCACTAGAAATGTTCCTTAATCAAAATAATTTCATTCATGCTAATGGCAATACATCATTAGAGAAACAAAGTTAATTCATTCATTCATTCATTAATCCATACATTCATTCATTTGGCTTTATTAGCAGCCAAACTCTAATAGACTTTTAAATTAAGTCCAGAGAGGGCAGAGCTGATGTTGTGGCAACATGATGGATTCCTCCAGAGCTCCCAGGGGATCCATCAATATCCCGACTGCTGGTGGTCCAATCTGGACCTAAATTGTCTCAGAGGAACAATAATTGAGGAGGGAATATTCCGTTGATCCCAGGAACACCACAAAGTCCCTAGCTGATCTAGAGGAAGCCTTCCAAGCTGGCAGGAAAGGAAAGTGGCCACTGCAAGTCACTGTGAAGCTGGAACAGCTTCCAACAGGAAGAAGTACCAAAGAACTGCTGAGTGAGAACAACATTTTTTTTATACATTAAAGGAAGAGTCCCCTGGAAAGAAGAGGGTGAAGGGAAGAGCCAAAAATAGAGGTGGTGGTGGTTAATACACTCCTCTGGAAGAAAGCAGCGAGGAAAGCTTTTTCTGCTGCAAATTGGGAAAGGAAGTTACTAATCAAGAATTTGTGAATGAATGGCAACTTTGAAACTGGACTGGACTTGTTGAACTTATTGGACTAAATTAAGAAAGAGTGAGAAGTGGTATCTGGACTCCCTTTTTTCTGACTTTTTTATTCTCCTGTATTTAACTATAAATTTTGAAGAATTTAAAATAATAAGGGACTGCTACAGAAAGGAGAAAAGAGAAATAAGTACAACAGTGCCACCTAAATGCCAAAGTGAAAATAGAAGACAGAAGGGAGAAAGGGAATTACATGACCATGACAGTATGAGAAAAAAAAGAGAAAGTTACTTTATTTACAGACAGAGAGTGGAAGACTGAGAACTTTTGTTTTAAAACAGTGTAGCTCTTGGAAAATAAAAAGAAACAAACTAGCCAAAAGGAACAGAAGATCTAAACACTCCCTTTCTCTTGGACTGCTTTATTTTTTTTCCTTCCTTCCTTTCTTTTTTTTCTGAGTAACATCTGTAAGCTTGCACTGTGGAAATTATTATTGGGAAAAATAATTGATGGCTGGACTTAGAAAGCTGGTGGCCTAACATAAATTATAACTGGATATTTGGAATTTTTACTTTTTACTTTTATCTTTGTTTCTATTTTTTATATTACTATACTACTATACTACTTAGATTTTCATTTTTCTGATTTCCTTTACCACATTTCCTTTTTAAATTTTCCAAATTTTTTCTCATTTTATCTCTCTTCCTTTTTTTAATCATAACATTGTTTTACCTTAGTCCTTTTTGTATTTTTCCCTTTTTTCTAAAATTTGTTATAAACACGACTTGGATTAAGGTATAGAAAGTGGTTCCCAAACTTTTTCAGTCCACTGCCCCCTTGGTGTTCCAAACTCATCCTTGGTGCCCCCCTACCCAGAGGTGGGATTCAAATTTCTGTGGGCATGGCCTAATTTGAGGATGTGGCTTGCTGGTCATGCGACTGGGTGAGCGTGGCTTGCTAGTCACGTGACTGAGTGGGTGTGGCTTGCTGGTCACATCACTGGCTGGGTGTGGCTTGCTTGCTGAGTGTGGCTTGGTGTCACATGACCAGGTAGGCATTATTTGGTGATCGTGTGATTGGGTGGGCATGGCCAGGTGACTGGCAAACCAAATACAAGTGGCCCTCACTTAATAGCCAATTGTTTAGCAAGTGTTCTAATTTATGACTGGCCTCCCCAGAGCTATTTGACCTGTTTTTGGAGTTTTGACAGCCATGCACACACACACATACACTCCTTTCTGACCCTGCTGGAGCAGATAATTGGACTAGAATCAGCAAAGCATCTCTGATTAGATTCTAGTAATGACTAGAATCTAATCAGAGATGCTTTGCCAATTCTTGTTGATTTGTTTTATTTGTATTGCTTTATTTTATATTGCTGAATTGCATTGACATGTGTGTCCCTTCTTGTGCACAGCTCAGAAGCTTTTTTGATTCCTTGCAGCAAAATTACACAAAGAACTTTGGCTTTGCTCTACTTTTCAAACACGCCGCCACTGCCGCGTTCTAGTTGCCAGCACCGCAAGTCCACCCCATTCAGCCCGCTGCACAGGAGGGACCTGCCCAAGCAAGTCTGAGCAGAGTGGTGCACCAAGTCAATGGGGTGAGCCTGAGAGAGGGAAAGAGAGAGAGAGAAAAGAAAGAGAAAAGGGAAAGAAAGAAAAAGGGACAAAGAAAGGGGGGATGGAAGGAAGGGACAGAAAAAGAAATAAAGAAGGAGGGAGGGAGGGAGGAGAAAGATAATGAGATATCTATTCTAGTCCAATCACCTGCTCCAGCAAGGTTAGAAGGAAGTGTGTGTTTCTGTGTTCTTGTAATTTATCAGTACATTTTGGTTTTGCCTTCTTCAGAATTGGCACTGTAATACATTGAGGAAAAGTATTTTTTTAGGGTAGAGGTCTGTCCAATGGACCCTGTTTAAAGCCTCAACAAAATGTGAGAGCTTCCTGATAGTCTTGACCATGTTTCATCCACAAAACCTTTAATAGAAGCCAAAGAATGAGATCTTGATGTGGAGGGAGGGAGGGAGCGCTGGCCCCGCAGGCACATCAGGAAAGTAGAGCAAAGCCAGTCTGGGAGGGAGGGAGGTAGGGAAGGAGAGAGAGAGAGAGAGAGAGAGACCTGATGCATCAGATTGAAATGAGTTTAGAGGCCCTTTTCCACATTGAAACATCTTTGCTAGCATCTTTTCCAGCACATTGAAACATCTTTGGTTTCTATTAAGCAATATGGACTGACAGCAGGGAACAGAGGAGCGGACGGAGAGAGGCTGGGCCAGCCAGGGGCCCGTTTTACCAGGCCTTCAAACTACTGGGAATGGTAACCAGTTCTTGCAAACTGGTAGAATCCAACCCCTGAATTGTGCCCTGTGAAGGGCCCATCTCCAGCACCCCCACCACCTCTTAGTGCCTTGCTGCCAACCCTCTTGCCTCTTAGCGCCTCCCTAAGGCATCCTACCACCCCCACAGGTATAGAAGAACCTGAAGAAAAGAATCTGGACAGGGACTGATTCTCAACTGCAACCTTTCTTTAGATTATAATTGATTTTCATCTTATAACTCTACAAGGACTATAAAAAGACTTACAAAATTAAATATCTCAAAATGAAGAAAACAACATCTGTGCCATCCTCTGCCTCCTCTTCAACTGCTTCTAGTCCCTCTGGATAGAGAGCTCTGATGCCATGCTACAACAGGAAAAGGCAGTCTCATTGCAAGCAGAGATTAAAATGATTTTACAAGCTCTCCAAGAACAAATAGAAAGAGTGGAAGAGAAAGTAGAGAATGTGGAAGAAAAGGTTGAGACTGTCCAGCAATTGATGATGAAAAATGAAGAACGTTAGCAAAAAAAAAATAGAGGAGAGAACAGAAATAACAGAAAAAAGAGTAGGAGAGATTGATTATAGATTGACATTAACTGATCAGAGTAAAGAGAAAATAATAATTTCATTGGAAATGGATTGTGCTGACTATTATTTAAGATTTCAGAATATAGAGGAAGAAAAGGGAGAAAATCTAGCAAAGATAATGGCATACTTGTTGGCAGGGGCTTTGGAGATGACTAAAGAAAAAGCGATGACAGATATAGATGAAATATTTAGAGTTCAGATGAGATATGCACTGAGAAATAAGTTGCCAAGAGAGGTATATGTGAGATTCACAAAGAAAGCTATAAGAACAGAAATCCTACAGGAAGCAAGAGACGATTCATTGAAATACAAAGGGAAAGGAATAATAGTCTTGAAGCAAATCCCAAGAAGATTTAAGGAAGAAATATTAATTTGCGACAAAGTCTTAATCAAAAGAGGAGTTAATTTTAGATCACTGATACCAGAGGGAATAATGGTGACTTGGCAGGAACAAAGACACAGGCTAGACTCAATAGAAAAAAGTGGAGCAATTTTATGACCATTATTTCAGAGAGCAAGAGGGAGAGAGAATGATGGAGATTAGAGTCAAGAATAAGCTGCAGGAGAAAGGGATGGACAACAAAAAGGAGAGGAAAGAGAACAAGAATGACAAGAGAAGAACTAAAACCAAAGGAAGCAAGAGAATAACAGCAACAAGAGCAACAAAACCTTATTATAAATAAAGACACAGAAGAAGAATATCAATCAACATAAATGGACTGAATTTAGCAATAAAAAGAAAAAGGATTTTCAATAGAGAAATTGAAATTGGATATAATTGCTTACAAGAGGTACAGATCAAAAAACAACATAATAGAGTATTGCACTATTCTAAAAACAGGAAGCTATACACCTCCCTGTCACAACAAAGCAAAAGAGGAGTAGCATTATATATTAAAGATACAATAAAAACAAAAAAAATCTTTTTAGATGAAGACGGAAGGGTGCTAATGGTGGAAATAACGATGAACTGTAAACAGATATTACTAGTGGAAATATATCCACCAAGTGAGAATCAAGAAGACTTTTATGACAAACTTCATAAGAAAATAATGGAATTGGAGTATGAAAATATATGCATTTTAGGAGATTTCAACGCAATAGTAGATATGGAATTGGACTATAAAACACAAAAGGCAAATACCGTGTTTCTCCAACAATACGCCCCCTATAGGAAGACCCAGAATGTTTTTTAGGCATGAGATGAAATTAAGCCCTTCCCTCAAAATTTAGGCCTATTTTAAAACATCGAAATGGGAGGAAGGGCAGGGCGTGGACTTGCCATTAGGAGTGCCGCAGGCAGCTATGCCTCGCCACCAGCCGCTCCTAACGGCCGATCATGGCGGACCGCAGAGAGCTCCCTACCCCAGCCAAATGTCTTTGCTTCAGATCTGGGTATGGTGCTGGCTGCAGGCCAGGTCAGCGGGCGGGCAGCGGCAGCGTGGATGTCGGCCTCGGTGGCAGTGGGACATTTTGTGCCACTTCTGCCATCGTTGCTTTCGCTTCTACCCTTGCCGCAGCTTATGCCGTGTTCAGAGTGCCGCCATTGGGCAAGACGCAGAAGCCAGAGTCCCTGCTGGACATCGCAGTGGGGCAGTAGTGGAGAAGTGGCCCTTCCAGCAGGTGGAGAAATAGTTTGAGCGCATTCCTTGTTTGAGCGCATTCCTCCATTGGCAGCATTTCAGCTGCTTCTTGGGTGGGGGAGCCACCCCTGTAGCTTCCACGGTTCCCACCGGCAGTGGCACCTCTCTTGCCAGTGCCATCTCCAACAACAGTGGCAGCAGCAGCAGGACAGACCCCGCTGCCGACGAGAACTGCCTGCCATCCCGCAGGGGCATCCCTTTGCTTGACAGCGGCTGCGTCGATGTCCTGCAAGTCAGCGAGTCATTCAGGCTTCAATGGGTGGAAGCGGCAGCAGGAGGGTGATGTCATTATTTCTTTCTCCCCCATGCCTCACTTTGCTTCCCGCCCCAGAGCTTCGGGTCATGGTCTTGTCCCCTGTATGCTCGGGTGCTCTCCTCTTGTTCCAGCCACACACACCCCGTGGACCTTTCCCCCGCTCTTTTAAGTTTTCTTTATTCTCATTCCCTCCGTCAGTTCCCTAAGAATACAGACTGGCTGGGCAGCTTCCACCCCCTCCCCTGGTAGTTTTTAAAAGGGAACCATCTATCCAATTTGCTCTTTGAGCAGAGGCAAACCTTCCCATCCAAACATAAGAGAAAGGGAATCATCCTACAAACCACGCCACAGACTACAGAAGCTGTCTGTGCAGAAGCCAAAACTATTACCCTCACCCTTGCACTGTCTGAACAAGAGATGCCAAAATACCCCACCAACCACACAAGGGAGAGCTGAAGGTGAATTCAAACACCTGTCAGTGGCCAAGCTGCAAGCAAAACCTTGAGAAGAAGGTAGGAGAAAGGTGGGATGTTTAGCTTGCAGTTTTACGGAAAGCAATCTCCCCCTCGAAGCATACCTTCCCCCCTGACGATGCTAGTGGATGGCAAGGGGCACAAAGATCCCCCTGATCTCTCTTTGAAATCAGTTGAGCAATTGAGTAAACTGTGAGTTCCCTTAATTGGGAGCCTAAGTGGAGGGGCCCGGAACTGCCCATTGCAGGTGGTAGGTGGAATCAGCTTCTTTAGCGACCCTCCTGCGACCAATTCTGTCCAAGTGATTGCAGTGGGAAACTGGGGGCGAGGGGAATAGGGCTATCTGAGGGGACAAAGAAGAGCAGCTGGCTCAGGAAGCAGAAATGCAGCAGGAATCTTGAGATCATCTGATATTTACTCTGACAACGGTATAAGTAAGTGATTGAGCTTGCAGTTGGGAACCTGATGTATAGCCATGAGGCTGTTTCTATCAGCTGATAGAAGTGGCTGGTGACTCTGGCCTTGGGGTGCTTCTATCAGCTAATAGAAATGGCCTCGTGGTGAGGCGTGGCTGCCGGCAGGGCACTCCATGAGGCCACTTCTATTGGCCAAAAGAAGTGGCTGGTGACTCTGGCCTCGGGGCGCTTCTATCAGCTGATAGAAGTGGCCTCATGGCGACACATGGCTGCTCACAGGGTGCTCTACGAGGCCACTTCTATCAGCAGATAGAAGCGGTTGGTGACTCTGCCCTCAAGGCACTTCTATTGGAAGATAGAAGCAGCCTCGTGGCAAGGTGAGTTGCATTGGGCACTCTAGGTGGGGGTGCACATGGGGTGAGGAGGGCTGGCTGGTGGTTGCAGCACTTTTTCAACTTGTGCTGAACTGGCTGTGCAGGCCCAGAGTACACCAGTCAAGAAGCTACCCACCCTCTCCATTCCACTGTTTGTCTTTGCCCAAAGCCTTGAAAGGGCAGGTGGCTGCACAGTGTGTCCAGAAGGCTGGATTGTATGTTTTCCCCATGCCTCTGCCTTTGCCTGTTGCTTGGGGGGCCGGGCTGGCGGCTGCAGTGCTTGGACTCACCTGTGCTATATGGGCTATCCAAGTGTGCCGGCCATTGGCTGGCAGGTTGCAGCTGCTGCCAGACACGGTCAGCCCTTGCACACTCAGCACCTCCTGTGCTGGCCATGCCCACCCCACCCCAAAGGACTCACAATCTTAACAGGGCTTACTTTGGGGTAGGCCTTATATTACAAGCATTCTGAAAAAATCATGCTAGGGATTATTTTCTGGTTGGATCTTATTTTCAGGGAAAGTAAGTCATATTTCTCCTTTACTTGTAATATTTAGTTCCTTCTGGTTTCATTTAATGTCTAACCTTTAAAGTCCCATCCTATCATTTTTGTAAAGAATTCAAAATAAAAGTATTTTCCCAAGGGAAGGATTCTATAATTAATTATTTTTAATATACTTATTTTTTTATCATCAAAAATTAAATATGAAAGAAATAAAGGAGAGAGAGAGAGAGAGAGAAACATCCAACATTAACCACAAAAAGAAAAAAAAGCCTTGTGTACAACTCTCCCCAAATATCAATTTTATATAAATATATTTTTAAAAATCCACCCCAGCTGAATGCTGAAAAATACATCAAAAAACAAATATGTTCTCCTATAATTAATTGTAAACTTATTTCAAATCTATCTGGATCCTTAGTTCTGCCTTGCAGTACAATGGGTGGCAAATAAATTTAATAAATAAATGTCTATTTGTAACTTTTCAAACTGAAAGTTTTAATCAACCTTTTGTTGTTTGTTTCAAAAACAATTATATTTAAGTTCTTAAACCTTTTCTTTAAGTATTTAAAACTTCTTTCACTAAGGATTCAAGAAAACAGATCTGTATTTTCAAATATGTTAAATCAAATGTTTCCTAATAACTGAAAAGTAGTTAGCCAATTTTTCAAAGGATTAGAAAAGGAAATATAGAAGTTGAATGTCCTTTTGATGGCCCAGACCATGGTTTAAGCTAGATAGCTATTCCGTCAACACCCAGTGCTCTAAATCAACTGAAGACAGTTATCTTGCAGCCTCATCACAAGATACAACAGTCTGGAGCATATGTTGACAATGCCAAATCCTCTCCTTATCCAGAGAGGAGTTATGAAGAGCAGGTCTACTGTTCATCATAGTCTTCAGTTCACCATTTGTCTGCAAATGTCAACTCCATCAACCAATCAAGAAATAACAACATAGCCAACCAGCCCGCTTACAACAGAGCGAGCACACCACACCTTCCCACCAGTATTTATAGAGAGACAGCAGCTCTGATCACGCTTTGCTCACACAAGCATGAAGCCAAAAGCACCAGCCTGAAAATGGTGAGGGGCACCTCATCGAAACGTCGCCAAGATACTCTCAATCTTACACAGGAAAAGACCCAAACACGCCAAAACCTGCATACCTATACTCGTGAAAATCTATGAAAACATATATGTATATGTATATTTGTTTTCTTAAGTTTTGGCGGGTATTTATATGTATGGACACAAACAGACACCCCCCCCGATACCTCCAGCCCAAACACACCCCAGCTAGCCACCCAGATGAAACCTAGCTTCCTAAGAACAATAGCTGGCCATTCACCTGAAGCCAAGCCATGCTGAAAGCCCCCAATACACAAAACACAATGTTGCTAGCCAATCAAGATTTTTAAAAAATGCTACAAAACAGACAGAAGACATTAGAAACACCAATCAAGCAGAACACAACAAACTCCAAGACGACAAAAAAGACCAAGACTCCCAACCAATCAGGATGAAAAAAAAAAACATTCTAACAAAGCACGAGGCTAGCACCAAATTTAAAAGAGAAACGGCTGCAAAAGCCTAACACACAAGACTAAGATGAACTCAATACATAACAAGCCTGATAATGGCAGATGAGATTCTGCTGAAACGTCGCTATAACTTTAAAAGCACAACTATAAAGATGTGGGAAAATACCCGAACAAAGCTAAATACCATAAATACATACATACATACATAACATACATACATACATACAAATAAGCCATTCATCACACACACACACACACACACACACACAAAGCAGAGGGTTGAATATTGCAGGATCATCTTGGACAACAATATCTGTGTTGTCTTTGTAGACCCTACAGAGATCTATGCAAACAACTTCTGAATATCATACTAGCCTCTTAACTTTTGGTTGACATATATTGCTCCAGATCTATTCTGTTCCTTGGCAGTTTCCTACTGGCATTGTTCCAATGACATCATCCAGTTGCTGAATATTTGGCAGCTCTTACTTGTGGCTATTTTAACTGTGACAGAAGCCTAGATTTTAACATCTAACATGAGTATCTGATAAACATAAAAGCATTGTTAATATATTCCTGACCAAATACATGAAAATCCTTTTAGTGAGGGCACTGCAAAATGCAAAAATGGAAAGATTAAAATAATCAGCATAGAGAATGGCTGATGAGAATGACAGAATTAGCAGTGATGACAAAATTGACTTGTTTAATTAAAGACAATAACTATATTTATTACTGACTGTTAAAAAAATCAAGAGACACTCCTATCCTTCCCTTCCCTTTTCTCCCTTCCCTTCCCTTTCTTTTCCTCCTCTCCCATTTTTATTTTTCTTCAATTACTTATTTTTTTTCTCTCCTTTGCTTATTTTTCTCTTTCAAAATTTGTATGGTTTTTATTCTTTTAAAATATTTATTATATATATATATATATTTAAATAAAATATATATATACCCATGAAATACCCATGAAATTTCATCATAGGGTGTTTTGTCATAAACCTGCTGTGATGAGATGTCCCCTTTTCAAAATGTATGTTATCATTGTGCCTTATTTTCTCTATTTCCTAATAAAACATTCACAAGCTATAGTCTTTCAAACCAGTTCACAAAAAAAGATTGCAATCCCAACATCTCTTGATTCCAATATACAAAAATGACTGTTTTGTTGTATTTTTCAAGCTTCACTAGTAGATTCTATGCCATCTTTTTTTAATCTGCTTTCTGGCCCCTGGGTTCCAACTATTCAAGCTTACTAATCACTGTGACATGATTTCATGATTTTGATTTTAGTTTGAGCAACAGTGACCAGCACATGATTCCCACTGACATAACTGTACCAATTTGTTAATAACTTTTATTTTAAAATCAGTAATTTGTAGAATATCTTTAGTATATAATACTTGGCAAATGCATTATGGAGTATACTCCTACCCATTCAAGGCTATAGTATCTGAGTCTTTTTTCTCCCCTCCTGTTGTCGAAATATTAGTTGATACAAAGAAGGTCTATTTCTATTGAAATCACACAAAGCACATAACTAAACATAAAGGCAATGAACCATAGCAGTTCTGTATATTAAAACAGTACAAATGACAAATCAAGCAATGAATCTGCTAAAATACTGCTAAATGGCAATTATTTATATAGAGTTCAAAAACTTGGACTAATTAATGTTCACAATTTTGCCATCTTTGTGGCACTAAAATAAATGCTTTTCTTTTAAATAGTTCTTAGGAATGTTTTATTTCTTCCTTTAAAAAAAAAAAAACTCTTTCTGCTTTAACTAAGGCCTCTGACTTGGATTGAAGAAAGGGGTCCAGGAATGAAACGGGATAAGAAGATTAACTTCTGTTTCAAAAATGGATGCTTGGAATGTCTTCCTGAGGCTCCACGTTCACCAGTTGGCCTTTTCATGCAAGACCTGATTATCTTTGCCAAAAAACTTTTGGGACAGATCCCCAAAGAGGAACTGACAGCTGAGAAAAAGCGGATTCTGCTGTGCCTCAGTCTTGCTGAGGAGATTCAAATGCACTGTGAACCGCCATCTACATTCTATTCTTGAAAAGTGTGTGAAACTACAGCAATCACCATTTTAAACTGTTTCCTGCAATCCCTTTTTAAAATGTTCTTCCAATGTGCCATCTTCTCTAGTCTATTAAGCAATATTTTTTTCTAACAAAACCAGGTTCAATTTAATCTGGCAACACAGGGAGTATATATATATGTCTTGCCTTACTGCAAAGAAACTTTCTAATCAAAAGCTAGCAAACAAACTGCCTGCATGTCTTCTAGAGAAGCAATAGCAAAAGAATGTCATTTTTTCCACAATATATATTGTTGGGGAGAAAAGAATCTTTCTCAGCAACAAAGTATTTCTCTGAAACACTTTAAATTCTATATTTAAGCCTTTATGTATATCACTTAAATGTTTACACAAACATTTATTAGTGTGTTAAATAGCTTTAAGTTTATTTTTGGCCTCTGTGCAGTTTAAGTTGCTCTTTAACCCCAGGTGCATGAAACATTGAAAATAGTGCCCTTTCTTAAGTTCATCTCTGTTTAGCCCAAGACTACAACTTAGCTTTTACAGGATAGAAAACTATATTGAAGGAATAGTGAGTGGAGGAAAATTTCTGAATGGGAAGGTGATTTTTTTGTTTTTTTTTAAATTTGGCAAATATTTATGTATCATTTAACATAATATTGTGTGAATTATGAATTAGTTAATAAACATTATTTTTAAAAAATTGGTCTTAGTATATTACCAACCCATTGAGCTTTACCTTGAGAAACTGAAATCCCTATGAATGAAGAATAGTAATTACTCTTCCATTTTTTTCAGAGTGCATTTGTTTGTGGAATGGTGATGTATGCTTCAGGTTTGACATTGTACAAAAAAAATTAGATGTTACACTAAGTATGTTATATTAAAGTAACAAGTGAGATGTCCACATGTTGATATAGCCACTTTTACTCCTGCAATTAATTCTGCCTGAGCTTGAGACAATTTTTATAAGAAATGAAGGAATTAATAGTTACATCACTATCTGAAGCTTGCTATGTCTATAGTTACTAAAACAAAAAACTGTATTTCTATTAGGCCCAATGTTTAATAGTCTTTTTTAATCTTTGCTCTTTCCCACTTCGATCAAGAATTCATTTTTCTTTCTAAAAAATCAAGTATGCATATATGAAATGCCATTCTATATTTTAATCCACTTCAATATAATCATTTTTAAAAAATATGAATCTCTAAAGCTGATACCTTAGTAGCAGATTTGGCTTATTAGCTTCATCCTGTATGCTAAACAATCTCTTAGATTATTTGTTACAGATAAATACCACTGCAGTTTCCCCTTGCTATCTTGCCATCAGACTTGACCTGAAGGATTACTTAGTGAAGAATATGGGGTCAATGAATTTCCATACAAATTGGATTTTTATGTTTGGCTGGGACTTGCATTGTCAGCAGTAACATCCTCCTCCTCCTCCTCCTCCTCCCCCTCCATAATAAAATTGTTCTGTAAGAATCAGACAGAATTTATAAAAAGTCATAATTTGTAATTACTTCAGATCACTTCAGGTTTAACTACAGCAGGAGTAAGTAATTAGATAGCAAAACAAACATTGACTTTTCATTGTCTCCTATCAGAATATCTTTGGCAAAGAAGTGCAATTTCTTCTTGATTTCATCTATCTGGGAATGGGTATCATTTCTCGCTCCACCTAATAGTTTGGCAGTAATAATTTTTGTCTTTATGATATCTTCCCAATACATTTCCCAATCTGATACTCTACAAATTATTTAGGTCTGTAATTCTGAAAATTCCCAACCAGCATAGAGAAAAGTTTGTATCAACATACATGGAAGGTGTATGTTTGAAGAAAGCTAATTGAGAAAATGTACTTCTGCAAAAAGGCTAACGTTTTCTATGACCAGAATGTTCATTTTGATAAATAATTTTAGAGGAGGTATTGTTTACTGCAGTAGATCCCAACCTTTGTGGCTTGGAGACTTGGATAGCGGGGAGAGAGGAATTGGGCCATGTGAGTGACGGGCCAGCATGCACATGCACGCAGCTCAATTCAAGTTGAACTGCGTGTGCATTCACAGGTGCATTGGCCCATCGCTCATGCAGCCCAGTTCTGAATAAGCCACAGCCTGGTAGTGGGCTGTGGCCTGGGGGTTGGGGACCCTTGGTTTACTGGATATCATCAGTAGATCAGATCTGCATTATTAATATTCAAGATGTAGAATTTTTGAATCAACAATGTTTATGTGTGGGTGTTTGTGGGTGTGTTTATGTTTGTATATATAAGAAATTCATCTACATTCCTACATTTTCACACTACAAGTAGGTAAAAGTTTCAGAAAGGCAAAAAAAAAAAGAAACCCTTAAGTCATAAATATTAAGAAGCAAAAATAATCTCAGACCAATTCAGTATGATTAGGAATCACAGAATGTTGGATATCTTTTATAGAAGAAACAAAATGTGGGATAAGAGGATGGAACAGAAATGCTGAAATGAAATTGTTTGGATCCTTGAATAAGAATGTTCACAGAGCAAAATTTATTTGTCCAGATACATTTATTTAGTTGTCTTCAACATAATTGTTGATCAAAACACATTTAAAACTGTACCTACAAGTAATTTAGAAGAGTAACATTACTTAGAGTGAATTCAAGGCAATAATGTCAACCATAAATTTAAATTTGCATTTTATTGTCTTCCATATTAATTTTGCAGCAAAATAAACATTTTTCCATGGAAAAGGAATATATTTTCACTTTGAAAAATATATATATAAATCCTTTTTTTCCGGAAATTGGAATAAAGCCTTTTGCCCTTTTAGACATCCTTTAAAGACAGATGCTTTTTGAAAACAAATATTGTGGTACCAGGGCTGAGTCCTGGAAAAAAGAATAAAAGAAGTTGATATTCACTAAGTTTTAAGTTGGAGCTTGGTTTAAAAAAAGAAAGAGAAAGAGCTGCAGTCATGGAAACACAACCATCTGGTCATAACCAACACACATTGCTTCCAGCAAGGTCTCCTTCTGCTTACTATGCTACATAGCCCCTCCCAGTGCAGCCCATTAAGAGGGGCAAGGCCTTTCTCCCATCAATCTGGCAGATCTCTGCATTTTTGCCCTATGTACTCTAGCATCTATCAAAAACCAGTAGCTCCTCCCCTTTTTTCTCTCCCCAGCCAAGGCATGTTCAGCAATTCAGGGTCAGCAATACCAGACGTGCCAGGTATGTTCTCATTCTCCATTGAGGCCTCTAAGGAAGATGTGGATGAGCTATCATCCACAGGAGACATCACACTTGTTCCTTTATGAACCATTGCAGTGCGGATGGTACAAATCAAGAAAATAAATGTTCTTTTATTCCACCTTTTTCTGTAGCTCTGTGCAAACTGTGGAATAACTGGTAATTCAACCTCGAAATACGAAGTAACAACACTTGAATGTCGGAACTTAAGCATGTTTTAAAACAGAAAGAAAGGAAGGGAAGCTCTGCAAGGGCTGGGAAATGAAAAGAGGGCCTATTCCACAGAGTTGGTTAAATACCAGTAGTCCTCAACCTACAACACTTCACCTGGCGACTGTTCAAAGTTACAACATGTCTGTTGTGACAAGAAGTGACTTATGACTGTTTTTCAACTTACGACTGTTAAGCATCCCTATGGGTCACATGATAACATTCAAATGCTTAGCAGCTGACTCACATTTGTGATGGTTGTAGTATGCCAGGGTCATGTGATCACCTTTTGTGATCCTCTGACAAGGAAAGTCAATGCGGAAACCAGATTCACTTAACAACTGTATTACTAACTTAAGAACTGCAATGATTCACTTAACAACTGTGGCAAGAAAGATTGTAAAATAAGGCAAAACTCACTTAACAAATGTCTCACTTAAAAACATAAGTTTTGGGTTCAATTGTGGTCATAAGTGGAGGACTACCTGTAATTGTCCAAAAGCAAAACACTGGCAAATATAAACATTGAAAGGAGCAGGAACATCTCAGATTGAAAATAGTATTTACAACTACCGTATTTCCCCAGCCCATTCCATGCCTTCTTCCCAGTGCCAACACATCCAAACTTCACTGTCACATCTATAATCAGTAATCTGCATCTTGCATCCAGGGGAGGTTCATCAGAGTGAATCATCAGCATCCAACAAATCTAATCTGGAATGTTGCCGATGGAGAGGTAGGTGGTATGGAGTAAAGTGAAGCAGAAATTTCCCAGTAAGGAGGGAGCACATTCCAAGGAGGAAGCCAATACAGCCTAGAGCATGAAAAGAGATAGAGGTATATATAATGTAATCTATGGTTCCTTTCAAATTATATTATTATGGTTTATCACACAGTCAGTCAAATGTTTAGATTTGAAATTTTTATTCACCTATTGAATACTTTCCAAGTATCTGGGATAGGCAAATATTGATGTTAAAGATATGTCACAGGATGGAAGCTGTTCTGAATAAAGCTGTTTTTTGCAATTGACTGGTGGTGAATTTGTCAGTGCCAGTGGTGTTCAAGAGGTGCTACAGGTGTTTTGGGATTGCTTGTACCCAAGACACTTATAACTGTAGATACTACCTTTGCTTTCTTTCACCATAGTCTGGGTGTCGGCAATCCATGGCTCCAGAGCTGCATGTGGCTCTTTCACCCCTCTGCTGCAACTCCCTGTAGCCAGGGGTGGGATTCTACCAGTTTTCACCTATTTGCTAGAACCGGTTGTTAATATTCTAAGCAATTTGGAGAACCAGTTGTTAGAAGAAATTACTGACCTAATCCTGTAAGGAAGGCAGGAAGGAAACATTCTGGTGTTGCTTACAGAAACTGCCTCTCTGTTAACCCTTATTACATTCTTGGCAGGACTAGACTTCCTGTCTCAGGAACTTCTCTGGAATTTTTTTCCCCCTCCTTTGCTGGTACTTTGCTTGTGTGGAGTGACCATTCAAAGTTACAATGGCACTGAAAAAAGTGACTTATGGCTATTTTCACACTTACGACTGGTGCAGCATCCCCACAGTCATGAGAGACCAGGTGAGGAGATGTGAGTGATATTGAGTTGACCACGCCTAGCCAATAACATGACCACCAAGCCATGCCCACCAACTTAGCCACATCCACAGAACTGATTGTTAAAAAATTTGAATCCCACCCCTGCCTGTAGCCCTGTTGCAGCAAAGGGATGAAAGAGCTATTGCTCTGTTGTGGCAAGGGTGACAGCTGGAGTCTTAGTGTGGGAGTGAAGCATCCCTGTACTTGCCTTTGCATAGCAACAGGATTCTGTCTTCATCATGGTACATTTGCTATTGCCACCAGTAAAGAGGGCTGGGAGAGAATGGCAGAGGCTGATCTTTCAGGGTGGGGGCCATCCCCCAAGTCTGGCTTTCCTCCTCGCTTGTCGGTGGGGCCAAGAGAAAGAAGGGGGCAGCATAGGGAAGTGCTCTCCTCCCCTGGCCAAGCACTGAGCACAAAAGCTCAGTGGGGGGAGCAACTGGCCCAGCAGAAGTGCTCCCTTTGGCGAGTCAGACTGTGGAGAGGCTTGGCCTGGCTCTTGCAGTGGGACACTGCTCAGCAACTCCAGAAGCAAGCTGCCACCTTATATTTTCTGGCCACTTTGGATCAAGTTACAGGATGCATATGCATGCCTGTATGAGTGTGCTGATGTTTCTCTGAAGGGCATGTGGTGGTCTAAGGTGGCAACCTCATGGCACTGTGATGTAACAGCCTGACAGTCACTCCTTTTGCAATGCAAGGTTTATTTTTGTATCTTTCCAGAGATAGAATGGGGCCAAATTTCCTTACAGTTATTCCTGGGTATGTGGGTTGGGAAGTAAGGGTGGGGAGTGGGGGAGAGGAAGGGAGGGAGAGAGAGAAAGAAAAAAAGAGAAAGAGAGAGAGAGACAGAGAGAGAAAGAAAGAGATGAGAGAGAGAGAGATGAGAGGGAGAGAGGGAGATAAAGAGGAAGAAAGAAAAAGATGGGAGAGAGGGACAGAGAGAGGGAGGGGGAGCGAGAGAAAGGGAAAGAGAACGAAAGAGACAGATAACTGTTTCCCATGGAAAACACCAGAAACCACAAAACCTGGGTAGTTGTGGATGGGGGTGGGGTCTTGTGACTGGGTGGGAGAGAGTGGCATCAAGTTGGCCATGCCCACCCAGGTTTTGTGGCTCCTGGTGTTTTGTTTTCTGTGGGAAATGGGTCCAAATGGCTCTTCGAATGTTTAAGGTTGCAGACCCCTGCTATAGTTTTTCTACTTCAATTTTCACATATTTTATATTGTCCAGTTTTTTCTCTTCTATTCTGCTGTCAGCAGGCATTGCTATATTTAATGGACCTCAGGGCAATGCAGGTTCTAGATCAGGAGTACCCAACCCACCAGCCCATGGACTGGCAAACAGTCTGTGCCATGCCAGAAACCAGGCCACATAAATAAATGAAGCCCCATCTGTGGGATGCAGGCAGCACATGAAATCACACCCCCTCCGGGCCATGGAAAATCCTCTCTCCATGGAACTGGTCCCTGGTGCTCAAAAGGTTGGGGGCCGCTGTCATAGTCAGCAGCAAGCACCCACTTTTCTCCACATTGCAAACCAGGGAAATTTTACTGCCTTCTCTCATGAGAGCTTGCAAAGAGAACTATCCAGCAAAAAATAACTCACGAAGAAGGGATCAAGGGGCAATGCTGAATTTTCCTGATGTTCTGCTTTGGGCATCCAGTTCCTAAAGGGGAGAAGGGGAGATTTTTCTAATCTTGTACCGATCTTGCAGGATGAGCAAACTGATTTGGAGATGTTGTCAGATATGCACAGGAATACCACACATGCACTTTACTCTCTACCCCCACTGCTCATTTCACTGCTCACTTGAGAATATGGAGAGAAAGAGCAACTTTGAGGAGGGGGTGATGTGATGGAATATGTCTACAAAGGGGATGGTGAGATGATGAATTATAATAATGTGGCAGGTTCCCAGGAAAGGGGAGCATTCCAGGAGGGGAAGAGGAGTTGAGGCAAAAGGCAACATAGCCAAGAGCTGGATTAGAGGAAGAGGAAGAGATTTACATTGTTCTTTGGCTATGCCAGATAGAGGTCTATGATATGATCCACACTAATTGGAACTAGCTCCAGGTAAAGGAAGTTAACCTCTGTAGAATGGTTCCCCCAATCCTCAACCCATAGAATCAACTCAGCAGGATAGCTTGGTCAATGAAATCTAAAGCCACTGAGAGATTAAGAAGCACACAAATAATGTACCATCACTATCCTGGTTCCATCATGGGTCATAAATAAGCACAACTAAAAAGCTTTCTCACTACTAAATCCTGTCCTGAAATGGGATTGAAATAGGATTAAATTATTAAATTATTTCCTTCAAAGTTCTGATCAGCTTCAGACTGAGCACCTTTTCAACAACCTTCTCCAGAAACAGAAGGTTGAAGCCTGGTTGATAAGTTTTTAAGGATCATTGGAGCCAAAGTCAGCCTCTTGAGCAGAGGACATTATTCTTTTTAGTTCAAAGGCATCTTGGAAAGAAATAAGATAGAAGGGCTTGGGATCTGATATCCACAGAATATCTCCAAAAATTGGGTCAATATCTTTGTAGTAGAAGTCAAAATAGATAAGAAATTAGAATTAATAATCTTGAAACAATTGAATATGATCAATGGTAGCAGAACTAAACAGAAGATTGAGAAAGAGTTGATATGGAAATATGGATCTAGGAAATTATAGGCTGATCATCTTGACATCAATACCTGGAAAAAATCCTGGAAAAGATAATCAAGATTTATTAGCACCTAGAAATAAACAAGGCAATTAGTAGAAGCCAGCATGGGTTTCTTAAAAACAGATCACACCAGGCAAATCATTGCTTTCTTTGATAACGTGACTATATTAAAGGATCAGGGAAATGCCATGGATATCTTATACTTGGACATCAGTAAGGTATTTGATAAAGTAGGCCCCAGCATACTTCTTGATGAGATAATAATGTGGAAAAGACAGTATCATCACTGAATGGATTCACACTTGGCTTACCAACCTGCGCTATGATTCTAAGTTGGCAAAAGAAATATGAAGTTTGAAATTGGGCCCAATCCAATTGAGGCTCACACAGAAAAAGTATGCAAACTCTCTAGGGGACAGACGGGTGGTCAGCTATTTAGAATGCAGTACCTGTTCAATTCTATACGCTCTAAGTCACGCGATCCAGAATTTAACTGCCATTAAGAAATTGTAAAGAATTCTAGAAATCAAACATTGGATGCTTTCTCTATTTTTTGAATGGCTGAATATTGATGGCAACCCACATTGATAAGTCCTCAAGAATGGGATGAATATATAACTTACAATGTTTATTACAAGGTGTAGATTCTCTTTTCTGGAAGCTGTCACCACTAAATTGCTGTTTCTAAGATGAATTATTTACTGCTTAAGAATTGGCGACCAGAGTATTTCTTAACACAATCCAAATGCTAACACTGGCTTACACATCCCATTTCTTTGTTTCTAGGACCTTTACTTCCTAGAATGCCTTCCTGAGAGCTTCTTTGATACTTTATTCTTTTAGAACTGTAGAAATCTTCTCCAACCTTTTGGATTATTGTAAGTGACTTTTTAAAATATCCAAGTTTCTCTTCAGATCATGTACAATGGATATAGAAAGTGATATATCTTGGTCTGATTTTTTTATATGTCAAAAATCTAGCATTTTAACAAAAGTGAATAGACTTTTTATATCCATTGTACATACCTAAAATAACCAAGTGTTCTTTAATTCCAAAATATGAAATATAAGGACCCAGTATAAGTAAAAACAAACTTTTAAAAAATTAAGAGCATGACATGCAGTGGTAAGATTTTTTAAAAAATTACTTCCGGTTCTGTGGGTGGGGCTTGGTGGGTGTGGCATGACATGGCTTGGTGGGTGTTGCTTGGTGGGCGTAGCAGGGGAAGGATAATGTAAAATCTCCATTCCCATCCCACTCCAGGGGAAGGATACTGCAAAATCCCACTCCCTCCCCACCCTGCTAACCTGATTTCCAGCTCTGTTCTCCTGTGCAGGGCAACGAAAGAAGACCCAGCCAATCAGCTAGGACTTGGGAGGCAGACAATAGATGGGGGCGGGGCCAGCCAGAGGTGGTGTTTGCTGGTTCTCCGAACTACTGAAAATTTTCGCTACTAGTTCTCTGGCCAGAAACTGCGGAATGACATGGAACTATTCCAAGACTTCCTTTCCCTTTACATTACATTTTACATTACTGGTGTATTAAAATATTTTGAAAAGTTGTTTCTATATTCTAGTAACACACTAATAACCTAGAGCCGTGATGGGGAACCTATGGTATGCGTGCTCTTCTGGTGTTCTGGCATACCCGTGCACACATGCACACTGGCCAGCTGGTCTTTGTGGGCACTGGAGGGCCAGAAAATGACCCCAAAATAGCCAAAAACAGGCATACACACACCGGCCAGCTGGTCTTTGGGTTTCCGCCATTCCGGCGAATGGAATTATTTAAGACTTATATAGACTGGTGGGCGCCTTTGTTAGCAGGGCTATTTACCTTTATTAGCAATACTGGCTGCATACCTGTGGGTTGGGAAGTAGCCATTATTGTTCCCTTACATAAAAAAGGAGACAGAGGCAATCCAAATAATTACAGACCAATAAGCCTAATTGGAATTGTTGCTAAAATGTATGCAAAGCATTTATTGAGCAAAATTGAAATCTGGGTTATGGCGAATAATCTTTTGGCGGAGTAACAAGCAAGCTTTAGACCAGAGCGATCTACCACAGATAATTGTTTCACATTATACCATTTGGTGACAAGGTATTTAAAAATGGGTAAGAAATTATTCACTGCATTTATTGATCTAAGTGCGGCTTTTGATTTGTTAAACAGAAATATCTTGTGGAGGAAACTGGCGGACCTGAACATGGAGCCCAGACTCCTTTTTCTGGTTAGGGCCCTTTACTCAAACACCCATGTGAAAATCCATACTGGCGTAAATGGAGCCCTGTCTAGGAACATACCTACCAATGTTGTGTGGTGGTCTGGCACTTGAAAATGAGACGCAGGGAAACGTCTGAGCAAATGCCAGCCCTGAGGGAACTCAGGCAGCAGTATTTATTGAAGATTCAGAAAACAAATGACCTCGACAAGATAATAACATACAGGCACAGAAAGTCCCGCTGACGAAAGTCCTTGCTGTATACCTATAATTATCACCTATTTCCCTGTGTACCTATAATTATCACCTATTTCCCTGTTCCTTCTAAGCCTGCAGATAACAGGATAAGACACTCCTGCGTAAAAGTACTCCTACTCTCACTAGGAATGCCTGCATATCCTTATCTTTATGGCTGTACAAAGGACTTACAGAAAATGATTAATAACATGTTACCACATTCCCTCCTTTTTTATTTATTCAAAGATAGGGGGTGTTTTAGTGGCATAGTACACAGTTCCCTCGCGACCTGGTCTCATATGTCGAAAAGCTGAGGTACACATTTGTAATAGATTAGGAATACATTGAATAAAACAACATAACATAATAAGTATAGCAACAATTATTACAAGTGATTGAAGCAAGAAACGTAACCATGAGCTGTCAGGAAGCCAATCCCATAGCAAAGCCCAAAGTGACTTATTGAAGCCATCTTTTCCTGCTTCATGTTTAGCTATACGGTCTTCCATATCATGAACAGTTCTTGTAATGTTAGGCTCATAATTATGTATAAAAACACAACAATGTGAATGAATTAAAGCACAAACTCCTCCTTTGGCAGCTAACATTATGTCTAAAGCATAACGATTTTGTAACCCTCCAATTTATAGATGACAGGAATTACAAAACCTATAGTACATACTTAATTTAGTACTGGTTCGCTCATTCAAAGGAACACCATGTAACAAAACTCCACCTTTCCCAGACCCAGGTACATGCATACAAAGCCAACAATTAGTAACATTTAAACCCTTAGCCGCAATCCGAATGTCCTTGATATAGGAATTTTCTTTCCATAAATTATCTCCAAGGTCTCTAGTTTCTGAGATAATAACAGCTCTTCGCCTCCGTATTAGAGTCCGTGGAGGCATAAGATGAATGGAAAGAGAGTCTGTATAAGGTAATTTAGGCAACTCCAATTGACACCGATATTGTCCATAGTCTGAAACAGAAACATTAAACAGGATTAGAGTTGTTGCACAGGCTGAAGATATAATATCCTTATCAGGTCCCGAGTAAAGAATGTCCTGATCCTTATGCCAGGACCAATATGCTGGAAAAATCAAAGGATGCCGCTGTTTGCAGATCAATTTAGTCCGGTTCCCCAGAGGAACCTGCTGCATACAAGTTGGTAACCTCAGATAAGCAGTCATCTTTTCCCAGCCTTCACAGCGCCACGCCTGGACTGCTAGCATCAAGAGAATCAGGAACCACAGGTACGGAATCAGGAACCACAGAAATGCCATCCTGCTCCTCCGAAACCTCCTTCACTGGTGCCTGCGAAGGCGCCTGCGAATGATCAGGCCGAACGCACCGACCAGGAACCCAACAAATTTGACCAAGATGTTCTACTGCTGCATAACCACGTCCCCACATAATCAGCTCAGCAGGAACCCATGCCGGATCCGGAAGGAACCGCACCAACACCCGAGGTCTCACCGCATCTGTAGAAGGGGAAGAAAAATGCCTGCTGGCCGCACTCGCAGGGGGGTTACCAGACAAATTTAAAAAATTTAAAGTATAACATCCATTTGCCAAATCATTGAAGGTTTCAACCCCCTGGGGTTGACTCCCATAGGGATAGCCGTGCCTTGCTTTGAACAAGTTGGACATTGTTGAATTATGGCAGCAGCTTCTGCAGTAGTAAGCTTGAATTGGTGTGCCAGCGCTTTAGCGTTTTGATGAAAATAACTATGGCTGTCCCATGGCTGGACAGTGAGAACTGAAGTTACAGCACTGTCAGCTTTGGCATTACCTTGTGATAAAATTCCAGGCAAATTACTATGACTACGAATGTGGGCAACAAAACATGCATGCACACGCTGCTCCAAACATCCTTGCAACAACAAAAGCAATCTTAAAATATTAGGTGATATTCCAGGAGACAACTAGGAACCTGCTACAAAGGGTAACAAAGTATATACATACAAAGAATCCACTATTAGATTAAAAGCCTGATTTTTAAAATTTTGAAAGGCCAAAACTACAGCAGCAAGTTCTGCCTGCTGGGCAGACTTTTGCTCTGATGTCACTTTTGTATGCCAAATTCCAGATTTATCTTTCCAAACACAAGCACCAAAAACTTTCCCTCCATCAGTAAAAACTGTAGGAGCATCTGATATGCCCAATGGTATCCTTTCTTACATTTCGGGCACACTGATTTAGGACGAACACCCTGTCCCATTGATCTCTTATTTTGCTGACTTTGACCCCCTCCAGGAGCCCGACATTGTGCTTTAAAATGTCCAGGCTTCCCACAATTGAAACAATTTCCCTTTTTAGCATTTCCTGCTTGCAGAGCCAGAGCTAAAGTCTCCATGTTAAAAGACTGACTCCCAACCTTCCTACAAGCATTAATCAAATCTGCGATTTCTCGCTCTCCACTTGCTATAAGTGGATTTAAAATCTTTTTGCAATCTGTGTTAGCTTGTTCTATTGCTAACTTCAAAAGCAATTCTTGCTGGGCGAATTGATTTTCAATTTGTCTTTCAATAGCCAATTTTAATCTGCTAACAAAATTTTCATAGGGTTCATTGTTCCCTTGTTTGATGTTAGTGAAAGTTTTCTCGTCAGCTTCGCCGTCAGGGAGAGCCCCTATGGCTTGAAAAATTATTTGTGGGAGAAGAGCGAATCCCTCCTCAGGCATACCATCTCTCTGTTGTTCCACTGTTGTATAGTTACCAGCTCCGTAAAGCTGATCTGGGATAACATTTGCTGTTCCCCTCCGGATTGCCAGCTGTCTCCATTTCTGATCTAACACCAAATATTGAGCTGGAGTTAAAATCATATTCAACAGAGCTTTCCAGTCAGCCGGAATCATTTTATTTCCATAACCAACTGCTTCTAACAACGCCTGAGTATATGGCGATCTAACACCATACTCTTTTGCTGCTTGCTTAACTTCCTTTAAAATCCTGAGAGCTAGAGGCTTCCACTCCCGCTGCGGATTCAACGCAGCGTCCACGACAATTTCTACTGGATTAAGTTGAACCTCTACTCCAAACTCCACTAAATCATCTCCTGATAACTCCCCTCTATTTTTTGCTTCTTGAATACCTGCAGTAACTGCATCTACTTGAACTCTTAAAGGTAAACTCTTATCCTCTGATAAAGTATTTCCAGCGCCTGACAGTCCCCCGGATTTATCCGGAGGTGCTGTCGGCGGCAACAAACGTACCGCATGGTAAGGCGGCAAACCTTCTTCAGGGGGTGCTAGGAGCGGTTGTTCATGAGTAGCTAACGCATCCATAATCACCCTCCAAGTTAACAAAATTGAAGAAGGGGCACGAGGTTCTTTGTGCAAAAATTTCCCTATCTTTTTCCAGGACTCTACTTTAATACTACCTCCCTCTGGATATGACTGAATATGTTTCCAAACATACTGTAATAAGTCCTCAATTTCTTTCTTACTTATTGCATGTCCTCTACTATGAATTCCAAACCTAAAACTATTCCCAGTGATCCCTCTCAATTCCCTGATGTGCTCTTTCTGAGCCTTCGAGAGGTCTCCCCCCATACTCACGAAAAGAATCTATCTCCGTCCAGCGAAGAAGATGAGGGCCCAGTCGACGTCCGCGACGATGGGTATAGGATGCGGGAAACGTATAGCCTTTCCAAGCTATCACGTCGGAACGTATAGCCTTTCCAAGCTATCACCTCGGGGTCATCACTTGTGGTGGTCTGGCACTTGAAAATGAGACGCAGGGAAACGTCTGAGCAAATGCCAGCCCTGAGCGAACTCAGGCAGCAGTATTTATTGAAGATTCAGAAAACAAATGACCTCGACAAGATAATAACATACAGGCACAGAAAGTCCCGCTGACGAAAGTCCTTGCTGTATACCTATAATTATCACCTATTTCCCTGTGTACCTATAATTATCACCTATTTCCCTGTGTACCTATAATTATCACCTATTTCCCTGTTCCTTCTAAGCCTGCAGATAACAGGATAAGACACTCCTGCGTAAAAGTACTCCTACTCTCACTAGGAATGCCTGCATATCCTTATCTTTATGGCTGTACAAAGGACTTACAGAAAATGATTAATAACATATGTTACCACATGTTGGCGTAAGACAGGGCTGCATTTTAGCCCCAATGCTTTTCAATCTCTATGTCAACGATTTACCAGGATTCCTGCATGCAGTAGATTTGCATATGCCAAAGATTCTTGATAAATTTATTAACATTCTTTTATATGCTGATGACATGGTATTAATGGCTCATTCGCAAATAGGCCTGAGGAGACTGTTGCATAAGTTGAATACCTATTGTACTTTGAATTTCTTAAATATTAATAAAAGCAAATCCAAAGTGTTGGTTTTCAGCACAAAAAGTAGGAAATATAATTGGCAGATTAATGGGGAGTCAATTGAACAAGTAAATTCTTACACCTACTTAGGAGTGGTTTTTACTAATACAGGATCTTGGTTTAATCATTTTAAAAGTAGTGCATTAAGAGCTGAGATAAGCACCAAAAGATTATATAAAGTTTTTAGCCATAATTGCCCAGGCACTCTGACCCCTATGTTGAAAGTATTTAGGGCAAAAATAGTTCCAATGCTGACATATGGTGCAGAACTGTGGGGTTTAAATAAAGCCTCCCCGCTTGAACAAACACAGGCCTGCTTTTTAAGACACTTATTGGGGACTGATAAGAACACTTCTGCTTTAGCAGTCAGAGTGGAATTGGGTATCCACTCCTTACATAGCCACTTAATAATTAAAACATTTACATACTGGCTAAAGACACAACCAATGGATTTGGATAGACTTCCCAAACTATGCCTAACTGAACAGTTAAATAAGTTCCAATCTAACTCCTGGGCCAGTCAACTTCACAGAGCCATCTTAAGACATGGGTTTTCTACCCAATATTTATTGACAAGGGTTTTCCAGGCAAGGGAAATTTTTAAACAGAGAGTCTTGGACATTAGTGCCCAGATTGATATGGAATTATTAGCAAAAAACAGATCTATAAGATGGTTGGCTAAGAATAAAAACATCTTCCAACCTGAAAAATACCTTTCAATGGGTATGCCACAATTACAGAGAAAAGCCTATACCAGAGCCAGATTTGAGTTACTGGATTCCATGTCCAGACATGGGTGCTTCCACCATGTACCATACCACGAGAGAACCTGCTTATGTGGTTCATCTGCCATTGAAGATATTTCCTACATTTTGTTCAACTGCCAAATATATGCCCCCATTAGGTTTAAATATTTATCATTTCTACTGGAAAGAACAGCCCATTGGGAATCAAAACACAGATTGTTATATTTCCTCCAGGCCTCTAATGTACACATCGTCCGTAGGACTGCTAAGTTTATAATCAAGGCAGTGGTCCTAAGAACCCAATATATTGAACAAATTGGTATATCCTGCAAGGGTGATCTATTATCCAATTTTTGATTCCCTGGTTTTCCACATATGTTTTTATTACTGTATTCTTATATATCTAATTTATCTGTATTTTGTCTTGTTATATATTTATGTTATGTTACTGATAAGGTCTTATGACTATTCAATAAACCTCTACCTACGTGCTGTTCATAAGCCTGCTGATGGGGACAGTAGAAAGTAAAGCACACAGGGATACAAAATGTCCTTTGATGAGTCATGCTAAATCACTTTTGTTTGCCTTTCTGTCTTGATCTCAGTCAGCATTGGGAATGCTTGCAAATGATATGAATCATACTCTAATGTTAAAGCATAACAGCAGCGATTCAACAAATCTCTTTCATAATCTTGATTTTCTGTGCTCTAAATTATATTGTTTTCACTTTCATAATGACTCACAGTTAAAGAGTTTATTTGTTGGTATAATTATGGGGGTATTTACTGAATTTCTGTTTGAAATGAAGGGTTTTGTGGTAGTTTCAGAGAGCAGCTCTACACTTTACTTGAAAAAGATCAACTGTGGAAAATTATAATTAGGAATGGAGCAATTATATACTATAGATGCTGAGATAATCTTTTTTCTTCCTCCAGTATTTGGCCACTCAGTTGCTGTCCACTCTGCTTTCCTTTGAAAAAGGCCCTATTTTGAAGTAGAATGGTATAATTTCCTATTAGTAGGAAATTAATGCTGAACATCTATGCTGCTCAAATTATATTTGTCAAATTCAGAATTTGTCATGTGCATTGAAATTAATAGGAAAATTATTCATATTTAATGCAAGCCATTATCAATTTTCAATGTGTAGGTTTTATCCTGAGAATGATTGCAGGATATCAAGAACCTCCAAACTGACCTTCTGACTTTAGCCTGGTCTACAGACCTAACTAATTATGTATAATATGCCTGCAACATGTCCTCTCTGACTGCAGGTGGAAAGTTACTTTTAAAAATGCACCTCTGTTAAAACAATACTTTTAACATAATATTTTCCCACTTCTTGTTGATTATACTTCTTATATTTTGCTGATATTTGATTACTATTCAATATTACTGATTGTTGCTATATCCAGTTTCTCTGTCCAAAGGGACTCAAACAGAAAAGTTCTATGTGATATCTGCTTTTGTGCAAACTTGTTTAGATACAGTGGGGTGAGGATGATGATGATGTAATGTTTAAAAGTTAGTTCTAACTATTAAAGAGCAAAAATACTTAACATATGGCTATCAGTTTTGGTAGCATTCCCATGAAGTGCAGTTGCAAACAAGCCTTTAAGGAGTCTGCACAATCAATAGCTACTTTTACAGAGTTGCAGATAGTAGATGCACTCACCTTATTGTTGCTGAGATCAAAAGCTCAATAGGGCTGTATCTGTTTTGCACTTGAATGGAAAACTCCAATGATGATGCTTATAGGTTTGTGTGCACAACTCTGAGTCAACCTCAACTGCTGGCAACTGCTGGAACAAATTCATGCAATTGGTAATTTTTTGGGGAACTGTTTGCCTTTAATGGCTTACCTAGGATTGAGAGAAAGTGACTGTCCCAAAGTGACTTAGCTGTGTTTCATGTCATGCATGATTAAAACTTAAATACTCTGGTTTCTAGTCTTGTGCCTTTAACTATTACACAAAATTGGCTTTTGCAGACTAAAACTCATAAAATATTGGCAAGTTACTTTATAGTGATTTCAAGAAAACCCAGGGTTATATGAAAGTCACCAGGTATCAAATGTAACATAAGGAACATTATAATTTTTGTATTTATTTACAAAAATAAGATGAGACTCTTATAAGGTGGATGTCTCTGTATGGAGCCTCTCAATTTTAGTTGGCTCATTCACAACTATATGTAACTTTGGTGATAAAAAAACAAAAACTTATTTTGCATGTGAAATAGGATTCTTATTTCTCCCTGATTTCATTAGCAGCTTGTATTTTCAGGAATCCAGCAACAACAAATGGGGTTATTTATTTACTTAACCATATTTATACAACTCCCAGGATATTCCAATAAGATTAAAAATATAGAAATCAATTATAAATTAAGCTTAAACTTAGCAAGATAATATAAGTAGCAATAACATGGCAGCCCACCCATATTAACCAATGAAAACAATAACTGCCATCTATCAAAGCATGATTAAATAATCTGATTTTCAAATACCAGCAGGGAAGGGGCAAGGCATCACTCTTAAGTTAGGATATTCCAAAGCATGGATGCTATTATGGTCTTTGGGATCCCAAACAGCACTTTTAATTGGACTTAGAAATCTAGCAGTAACCAGCAAGGAAACTGGAGATAAATTTTATATTAAAGCGGCAATGAGCAATATGGGCTAGTTTTCAGGCTGCTACATGTTATCTTACTGCAGTTTCTTGGCCATTTCAATGCCTATACAGAATTTGGGGGATGGGGATGTATCTTCAAGTTAGCACCAATTCCTGATAACTGCCTGGATAAGTCTGTGCAGTTTTCTTAACATGAGTTCAGAAGTGGTTTTGCCATTGCCTGCTTCTAATATTGCTACTCACAGTGTCCTAGTTTCTAGCTTGATGCCTTAACCACTATATCAGATTGGCTCTCCATAGAATATGCGACAGGAATTCTATTGTGTGGCTATGAGGATGGGAATTAACATTTGCCAGATTTTAGGATCCAGGTGGGGCCGTAACATCCTGAAAGGGGAAAAGATTGTCTTGACTGCTACTTCACCAGAAGTTCAGAATCCAGGGGATCTCTAAATTCAGAACATGTTCCTTCAAGGAGAGAGCAACCTCATCTAGTCAGTAACAGAGCTTGATCTGAGCCAAGATCCTTCTGGACAACAGCAACTCCATCTTGCTGGGATTAAGTCTGAACTTCTTTCTATCCATTCAGCCCTCCACAGCTTTCTAATCCTGGGTTACAACTTCCATCACATCTTGACTTGGCATGTGAAGAGCATGTAAAGCTGCATGTCATATGAAACAAAGTTCTTTAATGTATTATCCATCCAATTCCATGGACTCAAGTGCCTTTAAGAAGGTTCATGGTTGGGACTGGAAAGCAGATTTACATAGTATCAAATTTTGTGTGTGTGTGTGTGTGTGTGTGTGTGTAGCTTGATATTTTCATTTTGCTTTTTAAAACACTACAAACACCTGTTACCTACCTAGCAAGAAGTATCCTCCCAGCTTCTGGAGTTTTATTGTAGTATATGATAAGAATTAACATATATGTAGCTAGAAATTTCTCAGCTTCCCATCACTTGATTCTTGACGAATGTATCTTTTTATGTACAGAGAGCATATGCACCAAGACAAATTCCTTGTGTGTCTAATCATACTTGGCCAATAAAAAATTCATTCATTCACTTTGTAAATAACCACGTAGGAGAAATGGTAGAGATGAACTAATCGGCACAACAAAGGTCTCCTTCCCCACCAGTCCGCCGTCGACTCATTTCCCGACTTCTTCTTTTGCTGCTCTTTAGCTCTGCATTCTGGGCTAGCTCGCCTTTCTCCCGAGCCCTGGTTGCCGCCCGCTCTTCCTACCTAAGTAGTGGGAGGCAGTCCTGTGGGCGAAAGAAATAGCTATTGCTTAGCAAAGTCTGCAGGCGGTCCCTGGGCGGGGACTTTCCACCCTACAAACCTACCCTGCTATTCATTCCGTTTCCGCCAACTGCGTTGCGGCCTCTCTTTGTGCTGCTTATATAGCCCTCCCACCCGTCCTGGTCACTGGAAGCCCTCCCGGAGCAGGATCGACGTCCGGAGGCATCAATTACGGGAGACATGCCGTGATTGGTAGTTAAATAAGAGGCGTTTTCCAGCGATTGTGGAAATCCGGAGCTCCAATCAATTTCTTTTCGTCTCACCTGGAAAGTGAACGATACTTTCCATTTCAAAGCCAAGCAAAGGAGCGAGGATCCGTTTGTCTCTTTGGTCTTTGCTCCGCCTTTCTCTCCTCACCAGACCACTTGGGGTCTTTTGCAACCACCACGCCTCACCCCTATCCTGTTCTTGATCTCTTCCTTTTTCAACCTTTTAAAGACGGCATCCTGGAGGGAATGCCGCTCCTACTGACAGCTTCCAAGTGCATCTGAGAAAACCAGGCAAAAAGAGGGACCCTGGACGGAGGGAAAAAAGGAGAAATGAGCCCTTTTCGGCAGGGAATATTAGTATTGCTCTTATTCCTGGAGGTAAGTTGAAAGGGCCAAAAATGGCCTCTGTAAATGCAAATCACCTCTTTTCATCATTTGAAATGTTCTACACAGCAGCCTTATGGAGGGAGTGACTTCTGAGGTTTGCAGAGATTAGAATCAAGATAGACAGCCAAGTTGAGGGAGACACCAAAATATTTCTTAAACCTGTACCCAGGATTTGAAAGAAAAGGATTCTTTGTGCCAACAATGCTTTCTCTTTTGTATGAGGGAGTGCTTGGTAAAGTCTGAAGTTACTCAGCTCACATATGGTTTGTTATCTCAGACCAGATTTTATATGTATGTTATTTTCCAAGGAATACTTCTTTTTCTCCCTGAAAAGTAGCTCTGGGAAATGTAATGAAGCATAGAAAGGGCTACTTAATGTTTTGAGGCAATTTTTCTCCACTAAATTCAAGAAAAAGTAAGGCTTTGGTTAAGATTCCAGTTTCCTTTGCATGATTGATTTGCTGTTTTTTTCCAAATTTCCTGCAATGCACATCTTGGTCTTAAACAATGAGTTTTAACTATGCGTCTTGTCTATAACTAAATTAAATTTCAATATGAAATTATCCCCTCCCCTACTTCTCCCCAATTATTTTTCTTTTTCTTGTTATACACTTTGGTTTATAAAGAGCACAAGGATAACTAAGTGTTGAAGAGGTGTATCACATAAGCTTTTTGAGTCTCTAATAGCTGTGCCAGTTATGAAAGAATCTCTATTTAAAGTACTTTTTATGGGGAAGATCACAATTACATGGTATGTTTTAAACTTCCTAAAGAGGCTGAGTCCTAAATGGGCCAGCCCATTAAAAGCTCTTTATATTAAAAGCTGTGTGTATATAATCCATATATCTGAAGAGCCTGCTGCTAGAAGTGCACATTTGGCATGGAAGTGTCTTTCCCCCATAGGAATAGCTGTGAGGGTGTGGCCATTATGCCTATTAAAGGTGAGGTTAACTCATCTGTTCTCATGACTGCGCTTCTGTGAGTTGCAACAAATGCTCAGGTTTGCTGTACTTGTTTTGGTTACTTTCTTAATTCTATTCTTATACATTTCTCTCAAAAGCTGAATTATGTAAGTTAAATTCATCAGGTTATCTATCATTAGAAAGATTTTAGAGATGTGCTAAAAAGCTCTATTTGCAATTTCAGAAAAATAAGGATAAGTGGTAATTATGCAAAAAAGCTTATGCTCAGGGCCATATTTAGATTTCAGGAAGCTAAGACACAAGGATAAATTCTGACTTAACTTGACATGCCCTAAGGCTGGATGGAACTGAGCAACCAGGACTATTCATAGGTCAGGTCATAGTACATAGGACTTTGGGAGCAAATTAAATGCATGATTTGAACTTAGAGACTGTTGTGAAATTGTTCTTTCCAGAAATTAAAGGAAGAAGGTTCAGCTAGTTTTTCTTGACCACTTTTTGTTACTATTCTAGCGTCCCTATGTGTTTTTCCCTGTTTTAGGAAGAGTGAAAAAGCAAATACTTAAATAGGAACATGACATGGACATATTGACACATACATTTTTATGGTTACCTGGAAGTAATTTTTAACTCACCACATTTATTACGTTGAGGATCTGTGTACCAAATGAGTGCAGAGTAGTGATATCTCTTTAAATATATGGTGGGAATGATCAAGAAGCTACTTAGATGGCTTTTGTTTTTGCACGTGCAATCTGCCTTTTGACTTTTTTGGATGTTTCTCACCCAAACTATTTGAATTTGGATCTGGTATCTTGCTGATAGTTGGCCCTAGAGAGTAATTGTGTTTTATTTTTTTAGAGAGAAAATTATGCAAAAAAGATGGAAATGATATTTCATTGTCTTTAGTGATACAATATTATGGAACAGTTCCTGTGCACAAACCCATGTGGTTCTATTGTTCTATTTTGGCTTTTGGCAGATTTTTAAAAATTGAATAGTTTGTGTAATAGTAACTTCTATCTTTACTTTTAATTTCTGCCATCTTTGCAAAGTTTATTCCTTAAACATTTGTTAATTTATTTAAGAAAATATTTAAAATAATTGCATAAGATAATCCCACCTCTTCCACTTTCTAACTAAGATGACAGTTTGGTTTTGAAGAAACTCTCAAATACCTTCCTGATATTTAAGTATTAGCAGGGAATTAAAAACATCTGTAAATTCCTGCAAGGAGTGTTTAATTTAGTTGCAGCGTGATCCTCTCCTTGTTGGGAAGAAAACCTGACTGTACAATAGCCTGTTAGATAACGGATAACAGATAATCAGAGTTGGAAAGGACCTTACAGGTCATCTAGTCCAACCCCCCACCCAAGCGGGAGACCCGACACCATTTCTGACAAATGGCAGTCCAATCTCTTCTTGAAGGTCTCAGGTGATTGTGCTCCCACAACTTCCGAGGGAAAGCTGTTCCATTGGTTGATTGTTCTCACTGTCAGAAACTTTCTCCTTATTTCCAGATTAAATCTCTCCTTGTTCAGTTTCCATATTATTCCTTGTCTGGCTTACAGGCACTTTAGAAAATAGCTTGACCCCTTCCTCTCTGTGGCAGCCCCTCAAATATTGAAAGACTGCTATCATGTCTCCCCTGTCCTTCTCTTTATTAGACCAGCCAAGCCCAGTTCCTGTAACCGTTCTTTGTATGCCTTAGTTTCCAGTCCCCTAATCATCCTGGTTGCTCTTCTCTGCACTTTTTCTAGAGTCTCAAGATCTTTTTTATAATGTGGTGACCCCAACTGGATGTAGTACTCTAGGTGTAGTCTTACTAAGGATTTATAGAGTGGTATTAGTACCTCACTTGATCTCGATTGTATCCCTCTGTTAATGCAATTTAGGATTGCATTAGCTTTTTTGGCTGCTGCTGCACATTGCTGGCTCAGTTTCATTAACATCCCAGGGTTTCTATGAATTTTGCTTTGTAGTGAACTGAATGAAAACATATTTATTTAGCACATGAAACATTAAATTGTATGGCAAATGATGATGATTTAACCTAATGCCTTTCAGTTGCAGAAAGGATTATGCTGCTTTGGGAAATCACTGATGCTAGAATAGGATAGGATAGGATAGGATAGGATAGGATAGGATAGAATATAATTCTTTATTGGCCAAGTGTGATTGGACACACAAGGAATTTGTCTTGGTGAATATGCTCTCTGTGTACATAAAAGAAAACATACATTCATCAAGAGTCAAGAATCATAAGGTACAACACTTAATAATAGTTGTAGGGTACAATAAACAATCAAATCATACTAGGAAACAGTCAATAAAAATAGTTAGGATACAAGCAACAAGGTTACAGTCATACAGTCATAAGTGGGAGGAGATGCGTGAAAGGAAGGATGGGAGGATTAATAGTAACTAATAATGCAGACTTAGTAAATAGTTTGACAGTATTGAGGGAATTATTTGTTTAGCAGAGTGATGGGGTTCAGGGAAAAAATGTTCTTGTGTCTAGTTGTTCTGGCGTGCAGTGCTCTATAACATAGTTTTGAGGGTAGGAGTTGAAACAGTTTATGTCCAGGATGTGAGGGGGTCTGTAAATATTTTCACAGCCCTTTTTAAACTCTGCAGTATTTAGGTCCTCAATGGAAGGAAGGTTGGTAGTAATTGTTTTTTCTGCAGTCCTTTTTCTGAAGTTTGTGTCTGTCTTGTTAGATTGCAGAACCAAACCAGACAGTTATAGAGGTGCAGATGACAGACTCAATAATTCCTCTGTAGAACTGTATCAGCAGCTCCTTGGGCAGTTTGAGCTTTCTGAGTTGGTGCAGAAAGAACTTTCTTTGTTGTGCTTTTTTGATGACATTTTTAATGTTAGGTATCCATTTTTGGTCTTGTGATATGATTGAACCTAGAAATTTGAAGGTCCCTATTGTTGATACTGTGTTGTCTAGTATTGTAAGAGGTGATAGTGTGGTAGTATATAAATCTCTGATGCTTCACTGGAAAATGGACTCTCTTTCTTTCTTTCTTTCTTTCTTTCTTTCTTTCTTTCTTTCTTTCTTTTCTCTCTCTCTCTCTCTCTCTCTCTCTTTGTTTGTTTTTCATTTAATCTTTTAGTCAATTTGATCTGTTTGATATTCATTAAGCCTTTATTACCATAAAGTAATAGTAGCTTCAATGCATCTTCACTATTCTTCAGATAGTCTTCTAGTGCCTTTTTTCCCAACTTGCAACATTCCACATCTCAGTAGTCTGGCAATATCATTGTATGGATGAAGGGCATAGTTTCATTGATTTTATTTTTCTGATATATCTTATCCAGGCTTTCTACTTCTGTTTGGGTCCAATCCAATATTTATATGACTGGAATTCCCCAGGCATTAATTGCCTTAATGATATTTCCTTCACTGAGTTTGGACATTGAGATCTTCATTCTCATAACAACAAATAAGCTTGTGGGATGCTGTTTTGATCTATTCTCTTCAAGAATCAGCAATATTATGCTAGGCTTAAGAGTTCAAAAAAGCATTTTATTATGCTAGAAGCCTTGAATTTCATATTAAAACATTTGGTACTTTAATGACTAATATTGATGATGCAAGCTGTTCTTGAGCAGGGGCCCTCAAACTTTTTAAACGGGGGTCAATTCACAGTCCCTCAGACTGTTGGAGGGGGCAGACAGGCTGGGTGGGCATGACTAGTGGTCATGTGACTGGGTGGGCATGGCCAACTTAACAGTCCATTAAACAATGCACATAAATTAAACTTTAATTTGTTTTGCTCCTTTTGTTTCCATATTGCTCTTTTGGTTGACTTTTTTTTTACTAGATTTTTTTAGTTGTTTAGAAGTCTAGTGGTCCACTTCAGGAAACTCAGTTTTGTAGCAATTCTTCTCGGCACCAAGGAACTTACGATCAACAAGTCTCTCTGTCTCTTTCTCTGTGACTGGCCTCTCTCTCTCCGTGCGCCCCATTTTTTACCTCTCCCACCTTCAGAATCTCTCTGTAATAAGGGCTAAAATGACCCACTTTCATCCTCCCAGGGCATCTGTGCATAACCTCTCTTCAGGCCAAAATTGTTGGCTTTACCTTTCAGTTCCAGCCTGAGGAGCTCACAAAGGTAAGTCCTGCGCTTGGCCGAAGGGTGAGCCAGCGGTAAGTGGGGCAGTCTCCTGCGTGGACCAAATTAATGGCTTCAGTGGGATGGGCTCTAGTTTGAGGACCTTTGCTTTTGAGGTATATTAGTATTGCATCATAACACTGAAGACTCAGGTCAAAAGTAAAGAGTCTGGAATAAATGATAGCAGGAATACTTTAGCTGTTTGTATGGAAGATCATTATGCAAACTTTCCCATCTCATTGGCTTTCTTGGAATCCTTATCTTATAGAATTGACCCACTCTGTGAAGTTTTTTTATATGAGTATACAGATCCTAGAGGTCTCATTTAGTTCAAAATTTAGCATCAAGTGCAGATGTTGATGCTTTTCCATTCTCACACTTTTTAAAATTATTGTGCTGCTAGGATTTCACTTTATTCTGTTCTATAAAAAAAAATTTCTACCAAAAGCTGGTTAGTTTCTCAGTTTCACTGCTTCATTTCTCTTTGCTATCAGTAACATCTCATTTTTCTAAATAATATTGCCTACTTTCATCCAAAACTTTTGAACCAGTTTCACATTAAATGTTTGTGCCCTTATCCATGCCACAGAGGAGATTGCATATTAGACCAGTAATTTTCTAATTTCTAAGCAATTCTTTATTCTTTTGATTATTGCTCCATCTGTTTCTGAGAATTTAAAAGAACTTTTTAAATATAAGCATTTACATTAGAAAATGGACCAATTAAATATGTTCTGTATCCTTAGGACTAAATTCAGTTCATAATTTAATGTAGTAGTGTTCAGATTTTTCATCTTTACAGAAGGTATTTCTGCATTATTTGCAAAACCCAGTGCAAAATCCTTGTTTCTGAAGCCATACTTAAGAATTCCTCAGAATATCCCAGATAGGCCTATTGTGTAATTTTATTATAATAGTATAATTGGAAATGATAATCTGTCATTTATCTCATAAGATAAACGAGAAAGTTATGGCTTGGCCAAAGTATTAGATCAGGGATGTCAAACTCGATTTAATTGAGGGCTGCATCAGGGTTGCATCAGAGGGCCAGGGTGGCCAGGGTGGGCATGACACAGGACTGTGGTGGCCAAATGCTAAGGCAGGACTTCCTTGAGACCCTCCCTCACTCATTATAACCAACCTTCCTTCCTTCCTTCCTTCCTTCCTTCCTTTTCTTCTTTTTTCTTCCCCCTTCATTCTTCATTCTCCTCTTTCCTTATTTCTCCTTGCTTGCTCTCTTCCTATCTTTCCTTCTTTTTGTTTGTCTTTCCACTTTCCCTTTCTCCCTTCCTGTCCTTTCATTTTTAGTTTGTTTTGATAGCTCTCTGTCAGCAAAAACAGAGCAGGGGCGGGGGCTTCTGTGATAACAGATCAATGAAATTTCAAAGCACCTTTAGCTATGGGTTATTGGCATTAACTGGATTAAGGGAATTCCCTTTATGTAAGCAGAATATACAGTACTAAGTGCAAGAAGACTGGGAAATATTATGTAGCACAATACCTTCTTTTTCCTGTCTCAGTTGAGCAAAGATGAGAAGAGAAATTATTAGAATAGATAGAAGCAAGGTCTGTGGGTCTGATGAAAGAGATCCTGAACTGAATTGAATAATACACATGTAATTTCCTTATGTAATTCCTAAGGAAAATTAAAGAAATTGTATTACTTAACCTTTTAGGGATGTGGCAGTGTAGATAGCCAGATTGAATAATCTGGTTCCCCCTCTCCCTATATTAATGTAGGCTCCTTGATTGCTTTTCATTGAAAAAGCAGAATGGGAAAATATGAAGAGATGTGCCATTGTATTCCAAGCCAGTTTCCTTCATCTTCCCCATATACATTTTCTAGAAAAAAATAGTGATACTAATAAACTATGCTTGTTATTTTAGTATTAAAGAAGGTAAATATATATCAGTCATTGTTTGCAGACAAAACAGTTAACTAATAGATTTGGGTCCTACAATTATTGATGACATAAGTCCTCGAATGAGGGATTTAAAGCCACATGAAACCTTTAGATTAGTTAAAGAAGTTCAACTAAAATCAGTGGATATATAAAAACAACTATATTCTTTATTGTAAACACTAAAGCTTAGATTTCAAGCTGTGGTTATAAAACATTGCTAGGAACAGTGGTGGGATTCAAAATTTACCACCACTGGTTCTGTGGGCATGGCTTGGTGGGTGTAGCTAGGTGGTCATGTGACTGGTGGGAGTGGCCAACTCGATGTCACTCATGGCAAGATGGGACAGCACCTTGCTGTGAGTGATGTTGAGTTGGCCACACCCAGTCAGTCACATGACCAATGCTGAAGAGACAGGGCGATTGCCCACATATGTATCTTCCCCCCCGCCTCTGCCCTTGGGCTGACAAAATAAAAAGAAGGACTTGGGCGAACTTTTCTGCTTCCTGCCCCCTGCTTCACACGCACACAAATGGGACAAACAGTGACCATCAGCTTCCCCGGGGTGCACCGAATGTATGATTCACACGTGCAAATAACAGCAACATCAACCATCAGCTGTTTCTTAGTTCAGCTGTGGCATGGCAATCCACTCTGCTGCACAAATCAGCTGAGTTAAGAAACAACAGAATATAGGAGAGGTGAGAGGTAAGAGCGGGGGCGGATGGAAGGGGCCTGTCAAAATTTTCCTTACCAGTTCTCCAAATCAGTCAAAATTTTCTCTACCCAGATGCAAGAACCGATCCAAACCAGCTGCCTGGCAGGGCCCCTGCCTGGTTGAAAACTACAGACCAATCTGCAAAGTTAAGGAATCAATTATTAATCAATGCATTACCTTCCACCTAGAGTCAAACAACTTACTCTCCAATAAACAATTTGGTTTCAGAAAAAAATTGTCCTGCAATTTGCAACTTCTACATTGCAAAAACATATGGACTCACTACACTACTTGACCAGGATAAAGCAATAGATGTAATTTACATTGACTTCTGCAAAGCCTTTGACTCAGTGTTACATGACAAACTACTATTAAAATTAAATTCTTATGGCATTTCCGGATCCCTTCACAAGTGGATTACTACCTTCCTGTCAAACAGTCAACAAATAGTAAAAATAGGAAAAGCTCTATTAAACCCTGCACCAGTTATCAGCAGTGTCCCCCAAGGGAGTGATCTAGGACCAGCACTCTATACAAATGACTTTGTGATCACCTTATTAGCAACTGCGTCCTCTTCACTGATGATGTAAAACTATTCAACACCACCATCAATGCTACCATCCTTCAAAAAGACCTTGATTATGTGTCTGAATGGTCTAACAGTTGGCAACTCCAAATCTCAACCAACAAATGCTCTGTCCTACACATTGGAAAAAAAAATCTATATACCAAATACAAGCTAGGCGGATATGACTTTGTTGATGACCCTCACTCTGTTAAGGACCTTGGAATTCTCATATCGAACGACCTAAGCACCAAAGCTTACTGCAATAGTATTGCCAAAAAGGCTTTAAGAGTTATAAATTTAATTTTATGAAGCTTCTCCTCTGGTAATACTGATTTGTAAACTAGGGCATTCAAAACCTTTGCTAGAACTCAGCTCTGAAACCTTTGCTTGAATTCAGCTCTGCTGTCTGGAATCTGCACAGTATATCAGACATAAATACAATTGAGCAAGTCCAGAAGTATTTTACCACAAGAGTACTACATTCCTCTGATTGCCACAGAACACCCTACACCACCAGACTTGAGATTTTAGGCTTAGACAACCTTGATCTATGCTGGCTAAAATTGGACTTAAGCACACTACATAAAATCATATGTTACAATGTCTTACCAGTTGATGAATATTTCAGCTTTAACCACAACAACACAAGAGCACACAACAGATATGCACTTAATGTAAACCACTCCAAACTTGATTGCAGGAAGTATGATTTCAACAACGGAGTGGTCAATGTCTGGAACTCACTACCTGATTCTGTTGTCACCTCCTCAAACCCCCACTCCTTCACCCTCAAATTAACCTCTGTTGACCTCACTCCATTCCTAAGAGCTCTGTAAGGGGTGTGCATAAGCGCATAATCGTGCCTACTGTCCCTGTCCTATTGTCCCCAATTATTAGTTCCTATTTCTTATATTTAAACTTATGTTTATTCTTATTTCTATTGTATTGTAAGCTTTTGACAAAATAAATAAATAAACAAATAAATAAATAAATATTGGTATGAATGTCTGCACATGCATACATTTTGATACTGTTGGAAGAAAAATCCAATCCGGTTCCAATCCAGGAGAAAGGTACTGGAAATAAAATGGAGGCTGATTGGAAATAAGGACTTTGTTTATTAATGAGCAGAACAACCACAGCAGGCAGTTCTGGAATGGATACAAGGATTTTTATACAGTTTACAGTATTTTGCAATTTTGAGGTTTGTTTTGTGTCCTTTTATTATTTGATTGATTTTACTTGTTTTGCAAAGGCTCATGATAGGTTTTAATTATCGGCTTCCTTGGTCTCAATTCTGTCAGGCACATGTAGTTGATTTTTATCCTGTTATCTATTGCCTCTAGTCTGCCTTTCTTAATGGACCTATATTATTTCCACTTATCTCAATGAATGGGGTTAAGGTCAGGCCCTGTCCTTCTTAATACCATCATCTGGAGCTGGAGCTGTTTGTTTATGAATAGATTTGACTGATATCTTAATGGGCACAAAATATCAATCTCTAAAGACTTCAGGCATCTGCTGGAGGCTACTTTCTGCCTTTGTTAAGATTTTCTCAATTTCTTCTTTGGGGAAATATAATATTTTGCCTCTTTTAATATTCTCCAAAATATGTCATTCTTCTGGGGTGTGGAGGACTGTGACTAATACTTTTTGTAGTCCCCAGATACATTTTGAAGCTATTTAGGCATTGTACTAGGTCAGGGGTCTGCAACTTTAAACACTCAAAGAACCACTTGGGCCCATTTCCCACAGGAAAAAAACCCACTGGGTGGGCATGGCCAACTTCATGTCACTCCCACCCACTCACATGATCTGGCATGCCTACCCAGCCACAAAACCTTTCTCGCTCTATGTCTCTCTCTCGCCCTCTGTATTTCTACCTTTCTGCCCCTCTCTTCTACTCTCTTTGTATCTTCTCCTCTCCCCCACTCTCTCTGTATCTCTCTCCCCCTCTCTCTTCCTCCCTCTCCCTGTATCTCTTTCCCTCTCTCCCCCTTCTTTCTCCCCCCTCTCTGTCTGTCTCTTCTCCTCTCTGTATCTCTCTCTCCCTCTCTCTTCCCCTCTATATATCTCTCTCCCCCTCTCTGTGTGATGACCCAGGATGTGTCACAAAAGCAACACAGTCAAATAAGCAAGAAATGTCCCTTTAATACCTCCAACTTTTTTGAAACCCAGGAACAATTGCCAGCTGCAGCAGGGGCTTCCCTCTTTGACCCAGCCAAGGGGTGGGCAGGTTGGGTGGCGGGCGGCTGCTCATTTAAGAGAGGTCTCCCCAAGCGTGCGCACCCTCCAAGCCATGCCACAGCCAACCAGGGGGTTGTGAGAGGACGAGGGGGAGGAGGAGGGTTGCCTGCCCAGATTTGTGATAGTTCTTCAGTCAGCTCAGATTTCCAGAAAGAAAAAATAAAAGGAATAGCCAAGAGCCCCAAAGAGAGCTTGCTCACACACACACACACTCCAGTCCTCGTATTAGTGAGGCATACCCAGCACCAACAAGGGCCTTAAGGTACACCTAGCACCAACAAGTAGCAAGAGTAAGGTGCTGGAGAATCAGCCCCGGCCGCTTCTCCATCCCCCGCTGTTGCCATTACCTTCTAAGGCCAGGCAAGGAGCGGGGCTAGCCAGTGATGAGACAGGGTGCCACAACAGAGGGTCCAAAAAGCCACATGTGACTTCGGAGCCATGGGTTGCTGACATCTGTACGAGGTGAACTATTTTGAATCTCTTCCTCCTCCGTTATCACCACTATCACCACAGTTTTGAAATGGCTTTAATAAACAATTGGAGAATTTTCTATATAGCACCATCTATACAGTGCCGTTTTACCAAATGTAGAAATTTTCAATTATTTAGAATTATTTCATATGTGAATCAATAAATTAACTATATGCTATATAACTGTTATAATTGTTGCTGCACTCAGCGTGATAGGTTAAAACTTGGATTGCCAGCTTGGAGTTGGAATCTAAGATAAATCAAATATATCTTCGTCTAAGACCTAAGTTTGTTTGTTTATTTTTTTTGACTAAAAATAAACCTGAACGGGAAGGTTAATTGCTCGTATCTCAATTCTGAATTGCATCATTTTCTACTCCCAAATAAGGAAAGTTACTTTGTTGGTCATATAAAAAATAGGACGAGTACTTTAATAAAGTTTACCTAAATTAGTTTGGAAATTGTTCTCCTGAATCTTCCTCAGACTAGGTGATAAGAAAAACAGAAAAGTAAAAAAGATATTAAGAATCTCAAGAAGAAAAATTTTAAGTAGCCAACATCCTATCATGTTTTATCAGGTGTGTTGACAGTTTCTTGTTGTAATTAGAGTTGTCCTAGATTTCTGGAATGAGAAAAACAATAATGGTTGAGGATCTTTTTTTTTAAAGAAACACTTGAACCTTATTTTAATAAAAAAAAACAATAATCCACTTTTACATCAAAATTTCTTGATGAATAAAAACATAAATAGAACAAACGAGACAGTTTTTGCCAAATAAAAATTTGGGGATATAACAATAGCACTTTATATACCGCTTCACAGTGCCTTTACTAAGCAGGTTTTACAGAGTGAGTGTATTGCCCCCAACAATTGGAATCTCAGAAGGATGGAAGGTTGAATCAGCCTTGAGCCTGGTGAAATTTGAACTGCCAAATTGCAGTCAGCTGGCAGTCAGCAGAAGTAGCTTGCAGAACTGCACTCCAACAACCTATGGTTGGGGATGATGGTTGTTAAGTCAAGAAACCTATTTATTCTCCCTCGAGCTGCTCGGATCATCCAGAGAGTGGGAGGTGCTCCAGTCTGCGTCTGTGTAGGCTGGACTTAATCATTAGGGAACGCTCCGCCCTCTGTCACATGGTCCCTTGTAGCCTCCCAGTTTATGCCCAGCCTTTGCAGAGTTAGGCTGTGTGTTTTGATTGTGCTTCCCACTCTTTGGCTGATTCAAGCAGGATAATATTTCAGTTCAGGTTTGATTTAAGCTTATTATTTCCTTAGCCTCTGCGCATCTGGGGGTGTCTTGAGACTTAGGGGTGTGCGTTTTTCGCCCCCAGGGGACTGGGCGGGCAGCTTAGCAACACTTAGTGCTAACACCCCCCCTACCCCCTGCTGTTTATTTCTTTTTTTCCTGCCTTGCTGTCCTGGTGCCTTTCTAAGGTCTGGAGCCTTTTTTATACTGGTTTTCCCCCCACTAACGCCAATTTCAGCATCCTCGCCCTCGTGGCTTGCAGGATGCACCCACCCTGAGCCGCCCGCTTTGCCTTTCACTTTCGATTTCCAGGTGGCCGCCATTTTGGGTGCTGCCTCATGGCCGGCGACATTTTGCAGGCCTCCTATTGCTGCGACGTTCTGCTGGCCCTAGGCTTAGGCTCCCAGGCCTAGTAGGGCTGATTTCTCTATCTCCCTCTCCCAGAGGGGAAAAAGAAAGCTGTTCTTTACTCTTTACTCTGTTAATGGTTGGTGTAAGTGTTGGCTTCGCAGCAGATCTCAGGGTGGGGAATTAGAAAAGCAGCCACTCCCTCCCTGAGTGGGGGAAGCTGCCTGAGGCCTTGTATTGCTGGCGTTGATTTGGCTGATTGGCTTCTCTTCCTTTTACCAACTGCCAGGTTGTTATTCAGTCTAATACAGAATATCTTCATATTTCCTTACATGGGTAATCCAATCTCATTCAGTTGGCATTTTTTCTCTCTCAGATTTGCTTAGAGAGACCTAGCTTCCATCACTGTCGCTGCAGTGTGTTTTCCTGGATCCTTATCCTGGTGGGATATAATTGTACATTAAAAGTCTATATCTGTGGCAGTTTTTTTTTTTTTAATTTTTTTTTTGGTCATATTTTCAGATTATTCATTGCAAATTCCAAAAGGGGGCGCGGGCCAGTTTCTGGATACCCGGCCTTACCCAGGTCGTATCCTAGGCGTGCCAACCGCCTGTACACACACACACACACACACATATATATATTTCTATATATTCATTTTGATACTTCTGTTGTTTTACCATGGCAGATGATAACCCTAACTCCCGCCATTCTTTGAAGGCGAAATCTAAGTCTCATCATGTGCGCAGACAGGCTAAGGAAACCTCCCAGGAGACTTCTAAGGCCTCTCAAAGGGTCGCCTCAAGGCGTCATAAGGCACTAGAGAGGGAGTTCGATAGGCACTCTAGGGTGACTCAACCATCACCCCCAGCCGCCCCTTCTACTTCCAGGCACCCCCCACTCCAGTTTGTTCCCCTCTCTCCAGGCACAGCTCATCCCAGGAGTCTCACGACCCTGGACCAGCTACCAGCCGGATGCCTGAAGCAACCTTCACTCCCACGGCCGCTGGCCTGAGACAGGAGGACCCACCCACGATCGAGATGCCTGAGTACATGAGAACTTGGATGGAGCAGGCTATTCAACAGGGGATAGCTCAAGGCATGCAGCAGATGGCCGGATCAAGCCTTCCTCAGACGGTTCCCGCGCAAGAACCGGTGCCAACTAGGTCCATGCCCACCCTGGACCCTGCTCCTGGTCAGGTACCCTCCCGGGGGGCCAGCCCTCTTCCAGAAAGGGAACCGGAGGAGGGAATGGAAATTTTAGACCAATACAGGGAGGAGGAGCACCTTGAATGGGGATCCACCTTCCATGGGGAACCCTTTTCAGATTTAGACCCGATGCAAGCAGAGTTGTCGGAGGACGAGGGCCTTACCCCGTCCAGCCTTCCTTTGTGGGGTTATTCAGGCCCCACATGTTTTAGTCCATCTTGTTTAAGGCCAAGAACACATCGGGCCTGGCCACTCAACTTCCCCCTGTCCCCCACTCCTCTGGGGAGGAACTGGAGGACGCAATGTTCAAACAGCCCGTGGTGGCCGAGGATGTGATTCCCGCTCCTCCCATTTTCCACGATCTGGTTTCCAACCAACTGGGTTTACGGGGCTCCTCCGGCCCCATCCACACAGGATAAGAGGTTCTTTAACCTCGAACCGGGTTTCTGCTCCCTCCTCAATACCCCGGAGGTGGGACGAGCCCATTGTTGGTCTCGCCTCTTTCTCCTCCCCGAGTGACCCACTGGAGGCCCTCAAACCCGAGGATAGGAGGTCTGAATTGGCCTTGCGGCGGGCTCATCTAGCCGACGCCTGGGCAATTAGATCGGCCACCGCAGCCTCCTTCTTTACCAGGTCCTCTATCCGGTGGCTCCATCAACTGAAGGCCCACATCCCTCCATCCAATACACGGGCGCTGCAGGACATTGCCAAAATCACAGCGGTGGCAGAGTTCTCAGCGGACGCCACATACCATTCGGTTAAATTCGCCTCCCGGGCGTTAGCGTCCCAGGTCACTGCCCGCCACCTGCTCTGGCTCAAACCATGGCAGGCGGACGTGAAGAATAAGGTCAAGCTGGCCTCCACCCCCATTAGAGGGGAGAAGCTCTTTGGGCCGACCCTGGACCCTCTCTTGGCCGAAACTAGGGGAAAGAAGAAATTCCTTCCTCCTCTTTTTTCGGAGGCCTGACTCCCGAGCCCTCAGACCTTTCGAAGAGGATCCTCCCGGTCCTTCTACCAGTCCCCTTCCCCCCAGGTACCGAGACCTCCCTCGTATAGAACATCATATTCCCAGGATCGTTCCGACCCGAGCAATCGAAATAGGAGGGGCGGAGGATTTAAGCGTCCCTTCAGGGGTTCCGGGGAGACCCTTCCGGCGCTCCAAATGAATCCTTTCTTTTCCCCCCATTGGTGGTGGGCTGAGGCATTTCGCCGACCTGTGGGATTCTACCACTTCCGACAGATGGGTCAGGGACTCCATCAGGTTTGGACTCGCTCTGGAGTTCAACTCTCAACCTCCCGAGTTCTTCATGTCATCTCCCTCCTCTAGGGACCCCTCCAAACGCAAATTAATGGATGCGGCCATCCATCACTTACTCTCTATCCAGGCCATCCAGCCAGTTCCCCCCTCTCCAGCGAGGCAGGGTTTCTATTCCCACCTCTTCGTGGTTCCCAAGTCCTCGGGAGGATGGAGGCTATCCTGGACCTCAAGCGGCTCAACCGCTTCCTAAACCCCGCAAATTCAAAATGCACACCCTCCAATCCATTTTGCAGGGTACCAGGCAAGGAGATTGGCTATCTTCTATAGACCTCTCTGAGGCATACCTCCACATCCCAATTCGGCCTTCACACTCTAAATTCCTTAGATTCTGTTACAATCACCACCATTTTCAGTATGTGGCCCTTCCCTTTGGGTTAGCCTCCACTCCCAGAGTTTTCACTAAGATCCTCGCGGTCCTGGCAGCTCGCTTAAGGGACTGCCCGGTCCGTCTCCACTGCTATCTGGATGATATCCTCATCCTGTCCCATTCACAATCCCAAGCAGAGCGGGACACCAAGACTACTCTCTCCGCCCTCCACGCCCATGGTTTCCTGGTCAACCAAAAAAAGAGCCAACTGGTCCTTTCTACCTGAATTGCCCACTTGGGGGCCATCATTGACACGGTGCAGAAAAAGTGTTCCTTTCCTGGAAAGGCTTCAGAGTATTCGAAATTCAATTCAGGTTATTCGCCGATCAAAGAGGGCTTCTCTGTTAGATTTATCTAAATTACTGGGAAAAATGCTTTCATGCATCTCTATTATTCCTTGGGCCCGTCTTCATACCAGGTCCCTGCAGTGGCTCCTGCTTCCGTTTCAAAGGTCTGGCAGAAGCAACTCAAAATCCTCCATCAAGGTACCTCCAAAGGTCCTCTCGTCTCTCCTCTGGTGGACCAACCCTGCCATCAACAGGGGTCATCTCTTCAAAGATCCCCAGCGTCTCGTCATCACCACAGACGCCAGCCTGAGCGGCTGGGGCGCTCACTTCCAGTCCCTTACAACACAGGACAAATGGTCCCATGCAGAGCGTGCCTGCAGCATAAACTGTCTGGAGCTCCACGCCATCCACCTGGCCCTCCGCCACTTCCTGCCTCAGGTATGCGGGCGGCACGTCCTTATTCTCACGGACGTTACCGCCAAGGCCCATGTCAACAGGCAAGGCGGGACCCAGTCTATTCGGTTGATGAGAGAGGCCGAGAGACTCTGCCGTTGGGCAGAGTGTCACCTCCTCTCGATCAAAGCAGAACACATTTCGGGGGCCTCAAACACCCGAGCGGACTGGTTAAGCAGGGCCACCGTGGACCAGTCCGAGTGGCGCATTCATCCATCCCTTTTCAGGGAGGTGACCATGATCTTCGGTCTCCCGTTAGTGGACCTCTTTGCATCCCCCTGCAACTCCCAGCTCCCTCGGTTCTTCTCCAGATTCCCTTCCCCCGGGGCCGAGAATCATGACGCACTTCGCTGTCCGTGGCCCCCCCGGACTCCTGTACACCTTCCCCCCCCGTTAGCTTTGCTTCCCAGGGTCATTCAGAAACTGATCCAGGAGAAGGCAGATCTGATTTTGGTGGCCCCCTATTGGCCCAGGCGACCATGGTTTGCAGACCTCCGCAACCTCTCGGTGTCTCCCCGTGGAGAATCCCTCCGGACAGGATCTCCCTGTCTCAGGGGCCCATTCGACATCCGGAGCCCCAATGGCTCCAACTAACCGTGTGGAGGTTGAGCGGGAAAAGTTGAGGAAGGAGAATTTATCTGACCAGGTCATTAACACGATCCTGACCGCCAGACGGCCTTCAACCAATCGGATATACGATGCCACCTGGGTCAGCTTCTGCAGGTGGTGCCATTCATCCATGGTCAACCCGCTCTCGCCTTCGGTGGCCCAGATTTTGAATTTTCTCCAGGATGGGCTCAAAAAGGTCTCTCACCTAATACCCTGAGACGCCAGGTAGCGGCCCTCTCAACTGTCGTCTCCGGCGACAATCTGGGTCCCCTCTCTCACCATCCCCGTATCAGGGCCTTCCCTAAGGGGGCTACTAACCTCCGTCCCCTGTTGTGCACCGGTACCCCACTTGGGACCTTAACAAGGTCCTGGTGGCCCTCACCAAACCGCCTTTGAACCCATTAGAGAATCCTCTCTCCAAATTTTGACCTTTAAGGTAGTATTCCTGGTGGCAATTACCTCGGCTCGCCGAATTTCGGAGATTGCTGCCCTTTCGGTGAGAAAGGACCTCTGTATCTTCCATTCGATCGGGTGGTTCTACGCCCGACCCGACCTTCTTGCCCAAGGTCAATTCAGCCTTCCACAGGGCTCAGGAGCTTACACTCCCGAACTTTTGTCCCCATCCTTTGCGGGAAAGGGAGAAACAATGGCACACCCTAGATGTCAGGCGGGCCCTCCGCATATACATTAACCGCACGCAACCCTTTAGAAGGTCAGAGTCTTTATTTCTCTCCTTCCAGCCCAAGTCCTTAGGCCACAAGGTGTCCCCTTCCACCATCGGGCGATGGATCAGAGCCAGCATCACCAAGGCTTATTCGTCTCAGGCCTTGCCAGTTCCCAGTGGGATTACGGCACATTCCACCAGGAGTGCGGCCACCTCTGCGGCCTGGGCCACCCAGGCTCCAATCTCAGACATCTGTCGGGCCGCCACTTGGGCTTCCCCCTCCCCTTTCATTAGGCACTATAAGATTGACATCTTTGCGTCGGCTGAGGCCTCGTTTGGTAGACGAGTCCTCCAGCGGGTCATCAAGGACTCAGGGGAGCTTCCACCCCAGACGGATTCCCTCCCGTAGGACAGCCAAGCTTTGGTATGTCCCACTCTCTGGATGATCCGAGCAGCCTCGAGGGAGAATGGGCGTTGGTCTTACCTGACAAGCCATTTCTAGTCGAGCTGCGAGGATCATCCAGCCCCACCCTTTTTAATTTTTTTCCGTCTGGGGAACCTTGTTTCAGCCAATGATACTTTAGGTCTAGTTAGATGAGAGTTAGATGACTTTCCTCCTCTCTCGACTTCGCATAAACTGGGAGGCTACAAGGGACCATGTGACAGAGGCGGAGCGTTCCTAATGATTAAGTCCAGCCTACACAGACGCAGACTGGAGCACCTCCCACTCTCTGGATGATCCTCGCAGCTCGACTAGAAATGGCGTGTCAGGTTAGACCAACGCCCATTTTATTTATTTATTTGATTTGTCAATCGCTTACAAGATAATAGTTATAAGTATAAACATAGTTATGAATACATGAAATGGATACACATAAGAAAAATAAAAAGAAACAATAGGACAGGGACAGTAGGCACGTTGGTGAGCTTATGCATGCCCCCTACAGACCTCTTAGGAAAGGGGTGAGGTCAATAGTAGACTGTCTAAGGTTAAAGTTTTGGGGGTTTGGGGAAGAAATTACAGAGTCAGGTCGAGTATTCCAGACATTGACCACTCTGTTGCTGAAGTCGTATTTCCTGCAATCAAGTTTGGTGCTGTTAACCATGAGTTTGGATCTATTGTTTGCTCTTGTACTGTTATGGTTGAAGCTGAAGTATTCATTGACTGGTTGCAATGTATGATTTTATATACTATACTTAGATTGGACCGAAGGCGGCATAGTTCTAGGTTTTCTAGGTCTAGAATTTCAAGTCTGGTGGCACAAGGTATTCTGCAACGAGTAGAGGAGTGTTAAATATTTTGTTAAATATCTTGTTAAATATTTCTGGACTTTCTCCACTGTGTTAATATCAGATATGTAATGTGGGTTCCAGACTGATGAGCTGTATTCAAGTATTGATCTAGCAAATGTTTTGTATGCTCCAGTTAGTAGTGTGATATTACCAGAGAAAAAGCTACATAGGATTAGGTTAATGCCTTTTTGGCTATGTAGTTACAGTGGGCTCTAGCACTTAGATCATTTGAGATGAGTACTCCAAGATCCTTGACAGAGTTTGGATCATCAACAAGGTCTTGACTATTCACCTTGTATTTTATTTACTGATTTTTTTGCCAATATGTAAGACAGAGCATTTATTTGTTGAGATTTGAAGTTGCCATTTGTTTGACCATTCTGATACATAGTCGAGGTCTTTTTGAAGGGTAGCAGAATTATCTGTGGTGTTGAATAGCTTTACATCATCAGCGAAGAGAATGCAATTGCTCTTAATATGATCACAGAGATCATTTATGTAGAGTATGAAGAGAGTTGATCCTAGAACACTGCCTTGAGGGACACCACTGTTGACAGGTACAGAATTTGATAGGACGTTTCCAATTTTGACCATTTGTTGTCTGTTTGACAGGAATGCTTCTATCTAGCTATGCAGGTGTCCAGAGATACCATAAGATTTTAGTTTTAGTAGTAGTTTGTCGTGTACCACTGAACCAAAGGCTTTACAGAAGTCTATGTAGATTGCATCTATTGTTTTGCCCTGATCGAGTTGTGTAATCCATATGTTTTTGCAGTATAAAAGTTGCAGATTACAGGATAGTTTTTTTCTGAAACCAAATTGTTAGAGAATAGGCTGTTTGTCTCTAAATGGAGGATAACGGATTGGTTAATAATTGATTCCATGACTTTACAGGTGATGCAGCATAAGGAGATTGGTCTGTAATTTTCAACTAGGCTTTTTTGAAGATGGGGATGACCATGGCTTGTGACCATAGGTTTGGCAAGGAGCTGGTCCTGAAAGATTTTTCGAAGATTATGCTTAGACGTTCAGCTATGGCAGTGGATAGCTTTTTTAAGAAGTAGGCATGTATTCCGTCCAACCCAATAGATAGAGATGGTTTTAGATTGAGCAGTGCTTTTTCAACAATGTCTTCTGTAAAATCAATATTTATTAGATCATTGTAGCTGTCTGTGGTTCGACCAAGAAATACTGGGCATGATTCATTGCTGTTTACAAATACTGAACCAAAGAATGTGTTAAAGAGGTTGGCTTTAATAGTGTCGTCATTGCAGTCTTTACCATTAGGTCCTTTCAGGGGTGGGATGGACCTTAAGTCTTTTAGTTGTTTGTTTACAAAATTGTAGAAAGCATGGGTGGAATTGGTGCATGGAAGGTTTTCCTCTTTTTTAATGTGATAATTGGTGCATCCAGTCTTTATCTGGTGGCATAAATTTTTGTATCGGCTTTTGAAGTTGGCAACATGACCAGATTTGTTTTTTTGCCAAAGTGATCTCTTTTTGGATTGAAGCTTCCTTATTGTTATGGGTAATCTGTTTTTTTTCTGGTTTGGGGAGTTGTTATTGGTACGTATAATTTGATGACTCTTTTGACTTCAAGTAAAAATATGTTGTAATGGTCTTCAACAGTATTGCATCCAGTGAATAGAAATTGCCAATTAAGAGATGAGAGATCATTGTCTATAAGATCGTAGTTGTCTTTTTGAAGTTATAATTACGGATTACGTCATTGTGGTGATTTTTGTGTGGACATATGTTGAGACAAAAGTCAATCATGTTGTGGTCACTGTTGGAAAAGGGTTCTATAATTTGTATTCCGTAAATTGAATTCAAACTATTGCAGAAGATGAGATGGAGGCAGTTGTTAAGTCTAGTGTTATTGTTACTAGTTGTTCCAGTCCCAGTCCAGTAAGTTATTAAGTTATCAAGTTATTAAGTCAATAGGAACTGAGTTGAGATTTGAGGTTCAGGGGTTTGTTCTATGTTTAAAGAAGGTTTAATCCAGCACAGGATGGTGACCGGGGCTGTTTCACTAGTACTGTGCTTTTCTCCTAAATGCTGCTGCGAGATGGGTTAGACTCCTCCTGATGACATCATCAACTAGGTCTGTCTTGTATTAAAAAGGACTGCCTGTGGGAGTTTCCCCCCAGCTTTGACTCAGCTTCTTTCGATGACCATAAGCTGGTGTCTCTGAAAGCGGTTTAGTTAGCAAAAGCGAAAGCTATCTTCATCACTGGCATCCACTCTCCTGCAATGAGGATTCAATGTTTTCTTCAACCGAGGGAGACTGTAAATAGGGAGTAAGCCTTGATCCTCCCCCACAGTCTTCCCTCAGCGATTTCGGCCTCCACAATTGTAAAGATTGCATTGGGCAATAACAGCACCTCTCAGCTGATCGTAAATGTTCACTTTATTGCCGATTTTGCCGTTCGGGGCTGTTTACAACCTGAGGAGCGATTTAACCACTGTGCAGCCTGTAGCTCTTGTGAGTGGCCAATTTGGAGGCTTCTTCTTCAACCGCATGTGGTGAGTGGCCATTTTGAAAGCTTCTTCTTCTAAAGAAAGTAGCGAGTGGCCATTTTAGATAGCATCATCCACCAAAGGCCAGCTTCTACTATTCATAAGCTCCTATTCAGGCTACTGCATAGACAACACATAGTGAGGATCGCTTCCAGCACCTTTGTGTCTGTTTATGCATATTATGGATCAAGACAAGGCCCACACAGAGCCTTCAGGCCTCGTCTCTCAAGGCCCCCAAGCTGGCAAAAGAAAGAGAACATTCCCAGTCTGTTCAAAGGGAGGTGGTGGCCAAGATTAGGGCCAAAGCTTTGGGCCTAAGAAAACATCTCAGGCCGAATTAAAGGCAGAGAAACGAAGGCGTGCAGCCTTAGAAACGCAGTTCAACAAAATTATTGAGCAAATGAGGGGTCAACTACAAGAGGCTTCCTAACCAGCCAATCCTCTAGTTGTTAAGCAGATCAGGCCCCAATTTTTAAACCAATCTTGGGACCTCTCTTCAGCTCTTCAGGTTCTACTCCAGGTGTGCGGTTCCGGGGGTGGAGGGAATGAACGCTTTATGCAGCCCTTGGCCATGGGAACTGCTGTATGCCTTTTCTCCTCTGCCCCTGATTCCGGGGGTCTTCCAGAAACTGTGGGCAGAAGAGCAGAACTTATAGTTGTAGCTCTCACTGGCCCAGGAGGCCATGGTTCACAGACTACTAAGTGTTCCATCTCCAGTCCTGGGAGGATTCTGAGAGTGTCGCTCAGACGGGGGCCAATATTGCTTCCAGAGCCCCAGTGGCTTCAGTTGGCCATCTGGAGATTGAGTGGGGATCCCTGATCTGGAACTATCATTCCCCCAGAGTAATAAGAACTATCCAAGCCTCCAGGGGACCCTTCACCAACTGCATTTACGATGCAACCTGGAAGGCTTTCAGTGATTGGTGTCATAAGTATGACATTGCCCCTTCCAGGGCCTTAATTGCCAGATGCTGGACTTCCTCCAAGAGAACTTAGAAAAGGGACTTTCACCTAGCACTCTGCGGAGGCAGGTTGCAGCCTTGCCCTCTGTTCTATCCTTGGGGGGAGTGGAATCTTTGTCTAGACATCCCACGGTCCGCAGGTTTCTGAAGGGCGTTACAAACCTGAGGCCTCCAGTGGTCATCGAGATCCCACATGGGACTTCTTTAAGGTACTGCAGTCACTGAATAAGGCCCCATTCAAACGACTGAGGTCAATTCCCTTGCAGTTTTTTGTCTTGTAAGGTGGCATTTCTGGTAGCGATCACCCCTTCTAGAAGGATTTCGGTCCTGGCAGCTTTGTCTGTCAGGAAAGACATCTAGACCTTACCTTTTGTACCTAAGATTAATACTGGGTTCCTCAGATCCCAACACATAGTGTTACCTGATTTCTGTCCCCTTCCGTTCCACGCAAGTGGCACTCCCTAGATGTTAGCAGGGTACTTTGAATTTACATCAGATGTCCCTCTACATTTAGCAAAACTGAGGCCATGTTTGTGTCCTTTCCCCTTCCCACTGGGGGCAACAAAGCCTCTCCTCCCACTTTGAGTAGGTGGATCACAGCATGCATCGCACAGGCCTTCTAACCTTCCAGTACCCCAGGGCCTAATGGCGCACTCTGCTAGGAGTGCCTCAACTTCAGCAGCTTGGGCCACCCAGACACCTCTAGTGGAGATTTGCAGAGTGGCTACGTGGACCTCCCCATCTCTGTTCATCAGACATTACCATCTGGACTCCTATGCCTCGAGGAGTGCGGCTTTTGGCAGACGGTTGCTTCAGTGAGTGGTTCCAACTTCGGAGAAATTTGCCAGACGAGGACTCTCACATGGACATGCAGGTTTTAGTATGTCCCATCCTGGGTTCTCACAGCAGCATTTAGGAGAATGGGCATTGGTAAATTTACCTGAGAACGCCCTTTCTATTGATGCTGCTAGAAAGCCCAGCCCCTCCTTTATTTCGTCCAGACCATGGTAAGATGTGTTAATGTTAATGTTAAAGATTCTGTTCGGCTTTCAGAGACACTTCCTACAGTCTGTCAAGTACCTTCGCCAAAGCTAGGGGGAAACTCCCACAGGCAGTCCTTTTTATACAAGACAGACCCAGCTTGATGATGTCATCAGGAGTTTAACCCATCCTGGGCTCTCTAGCAGCATCTATAGAAACGGCATTCTCAGGTAAATTTACCAAAGGCCAATCTGTCCAACAAATAATGTGCTAGTAGCAACCTGATATACTTATGAGATTGATATGCTTATGAGTTTTGAAAAATCAAAATTTTCAGGCAGGAAAGTCCCTTTTATTATGCTACTGTCTAAGGTCTTGGATAGTGGGATTTCATTTTCTTTTAATAGTAACTGTCTTGAGTCAGAGAAATCAACTGACTTGGGAACTATATATTAGCATATTTTATTTGTAGTATATGCTTCTTTTGTACTAGATGTGTGTAAAGGTAAAGCTCTTAAGCAACGTGATGTTTCTGTCAAACCCCACTGGGGTTTGCCATACCTGAGAGGAGGGGGATTAGGGAACAACAATGGCATGGAGAGAGAGAAATGCGGAAAATAAACAATATACCTTTTATTCAAATAGACATGCATTATGGTCTAGAATAGATATGATATGAATGTCAACAGAATTGCTTTCCAACATACAAGACATTGAAATAGAAGCAAGCACCTGGGCAGATCACAATCCAATATCACTTGTATGGAAAGGACAAAAAAGGAGATCTAGATGGACTTTAAATAACACAATATTAAAGGAAAAAGACTTTAACCAGAAAATTGAGAGAGAATTGACTTTTTTCTTCAAAAAAAACACAAAAGAGATATATCATTACAGAACCTCTGGGACATGATGAAGGCTTATACAAGAGGCTTGATAATGGACTATACAAGGAAAAGAAATATAAAACAGAAAAGAAACCTTTAAAATATTGGAAGATGACTACAAGAAGTTGGAAAAAGAATTATAGAAATTTCCACAAAAAAGGACATTAAAATTAAAATGGACATAACTAAACATAAAATGGGGCTAATGAAAAAAGAAGAAATAGCACAAAAAATTAAAAATGCTAAGCAGGACTATTTTGAAGATGCAAACAAACCAGGCAGATGGCTAGCCTTTAAATTGAGAAAGGAAAGAGACTCGAGAAGGATACATCAATTGATAAATGAACAAGGACATGTATACTAAGGAAATGTGGAGAAAAAAATTATTCAAGATTATTATGGAAAACTGTACCATCAAGAGAATGTTCAGGAAGAAAGAATTCAACAATACTTACAGGAAGCAAATTTGCCTCAGATACCCAAAGATACTGAAATAATGTTAGAAAGTAACCTAACAATGATGGAATTAACAGAAGCTTTAAAAAAGTAAAACATTGGGAAAGCACCAGGTCCAGACAGTTTACCAGTGGAATTATATAAGACATTCCAGGAAACACTGAATCTTCACTTATTAGAAGTTATGAATGAAGTTATGACAAAGAAGAAAATACCCAAAACATAGTCAGAAGCATATATCACACTTGTACGGAAGGAGGACACAGACCCACAGCAAGTTAAAAACTACAGACCAATATCACTATTAAATTCAGATTAGAAAATTTTTGCTTCAGTTCTGGCAGAAAGACTGAAAAGATACTTAAACAATTTTATTCATCCTGATCAAAATGGATTTCTGCCAAAGAGACAGATTAAAGATAATTTGAGAATAATTTTAGATACACTGGAATACTATGAGGCACATTCCAAAAAACAAATGGCTCTGATGTTTTTAGATGCACAAAAAGCTTTTGATAATGTGAATTGGCATTTTATGGTGTTACAATTGGACCAAATGGGCTTTGGTAAAAATTTTTACTCAAGCCATAGAAATGATATATCATAAACCAACTGCAGAGGTTATGATAAATGGAGAATTAACAGATTTTATTGATATAAGAAAAAGGACTAGACAAGGCTGTCCACTGTCGCCTCTGCTGTTTGTGTTAACACTGGAAGTGCTAAATAGGAACATCAGAGAAGAAAAAGAAATAAAAGGAATGAAAATTTTAAAAGAAGAGTATAAATTACAAGCTTTTGCAGATATGGTATTCATATTAGAGGATCCATTGGAGTCAGCAACCAAACTGATAGAAAAGATAGAAGAGTATGGGAAAGTAGCAGGTTTGAAAATAAATAAAGATAAAACAAAGATTTTAGCAAAGAACATGTTAGTAAGACGAAAGAAAGAATTGGAGGAAGTTTTGGGGATCCAGGTCACAAATAAGGTTAAGTATTTAGGGATACACGTAACACCAAGATGTAGCACACTTAAGGAGGATAATTATCTCAAACTTAAACAACAGATTGCGACAGACTTGATAAAATGGGAAAATTTACAATTATCACAGATTGGGAGAATATCTACAGTTAAGATGAATGTATTGCCTAGAATCTTATACTTATTCTAGACAATTCCAATCAGATTAGGGAAAGAATTTTTTGAAGATTTAAACAAAATAGTGCTAAAATACATTTGGCAGGGGAAGAAAATGAGAATAAAACTTAAGTTGCTAGAAGATGCAAGAATAAGAGGAGGATTTGCTCTGCCCAATTGGGGATTATACTACCAAGTGACAAGTCTGATGTGGGTAAAGAAGTGGATAACACTAAGGAATACTAGACTGTTGAATTTAGAAGGACATGACTTTCTGTTAGGGTGGCATGCCTTCTTCTGGTATAAGGGAACTAAAATGCAGGGGTATTTTAGAAGACATTATATTCGAGAAGCATTGTTTCTAAACTGAGAGAAGATAAAAAAGCAATATTATTTAAAAATTCCACTATGGTTATCTACTATTGAAGCTTTTTCCTATCCAATAATATATAAAAAGGAACAAACGGTTAGATATGGTGAGATATTGAATGAAAAGGGTGAACTTAAATCTGTGCAAGCGTTGGAAGAACAAGGTGTAAAAATGAATTGGTTTTCATATTTGCAAATACAATCTAGATTTGACAAAGATGTTAAAACAGAAGGTATCTATGATAAGTTGACTGATTTAGATAAAATTCTGACAGGTGCTGATAAAAAAGTAATCAAAAAACTTTACGGACATTTGCTGGAGTTTAAATTAGAGGAAGAACAAGTAAAAGAAACAATGATTGTGTGGGAGAAAAATTTTGGATATGGGATTGACTTAAATAAATGGCAAAAATTGTGGTCTCAAAATTATAAAATGACAATGTCAACTGCATATAAAGAAAATTCGTATAAGATGTTTTACAGGTGGCACCTACCCCCAACGAGACTTGCGAGAATGTTTAAGAATACATCGGATAAATGCTGGAAATGTCATCAGATACCTGGTTCATATTACCATATGTGGTGGACATGCTCGGATGCAAAAAGATCCTGGACTATAATCCAGATATGGTTGGAAAAAATGACAAAACAACACAAAGACTTTAAACCTGAGATATTTTTATTGGGAATTATACCGGAAACATATTGTAAAGAATTGAAATATTTGATTGTAAATGTTTTAATAGTGGCTGGAATTGTATTTGCTAAGAATTGGAAAAATGAAAAAATACCTATGCAGGAGGAAATTATTAAGAAAATCATGGACTGTGCCGAAATGGAAGAAATGGTGTCCAAAAAACAAAAAAGGAACTCAAGTAAGAGAACATAGTTCCTTCTAAATTTTTGCATTTCTCCACCAGTCATACTCCTTTCTTTCCCTAATGCCTGCAACTAAGTTGGCCACCTGTGTAGATGATGGAAATCTGATGTAATTTGACTTTCAGAAATTCTGTAGTTGGTTCAATCAGATTTATTTCAAGATTAATGTTTTGATCAGAAACAACATACTAGTAGGTAAGCCTAATTTGGCATAGTAGGAAGATTTCCTTCAAATAAACGTGAAGAATTTCACTGCAAATGTTTGCATATGCTTGCAGTTTGTGATAAGAGAAAAGGTTTAACCTTTTTGTCTAGGATTCCTGGGGGCAAAGTAGATGTACGGACAAAAGATCCTTGCCATCTCTTTATTTCCCTTTTAATGGCAAGAGCCCTGAAGAAAACTGTGGAAGAAATAGTTCAGAGATAACATTTAATCTTTTCCCAAACTGGTAACTTTTATTATCCTAGGATTTATTTAAAATTATTTTCATTCAACTCCACATGCAAAATGTAAGAACTTTTGGAAATTATATTTCATTCACATCTAGATAGTAGCAGATTGGAAAAACCTCCTGGAGATATTTTTTTTACTTCATTAGAATTTCTGATAAATGAAGTTGTAATATCCTTTATGTTTATAATGATTCATGCTGGCATCTGATGAACAACACTATATTTTTTCTTTCTTTTCAGTATTCAGAGGCCAAAAAGCAATGCTGGTACTTTGAAGGGGTGTTTCCTACATATTATATGTAAGTGATCCTCCTTTTTTCTTTCTATTTATTTGTGTATATGACTGTGCTCATGTGGGATAAAAGTTTCAAATCCTGTTCCTAGTGGCAATGACTGCAATTATAGGATACATCAGTGGAAGCAAAACTAAATTTATGTATTATAACAAAAGTCACATTAGAAATTAATAACATATACTATCTAGAGCAGTGGTTCCCAAACTTTTTCAGTCCACCGCCCCCTTGGTGCTACAAACTCATCCTCAGTGCCCCCCACCCAGGGGTGGGATTCAAATTTCTGAGGGCGTGGCCTAATTTGAAGGTGTGACTTCTGGTCATGTGACTGGGTGGGCGTGGCTTTCTGGTCACGTGACTGGGTAGATGTGGTTTGGTGGTCATGTGACTGGGTGGGCGTGGCCAGGTGACTGGCAAACCAAATACCAGTGGTCCTCACTTAATGGCCGGTTGTTTACCAAGTGTTCTAATTTATGACTGGTCTTGCCAGAGCTACTTGATCTGTTTTTGGAGTTTTGACAGCCATGCACACACATACACACACACTCCCTTCTAATCCTGTTGAAGCAGGTCATTGGACTAGAATTGGCAAAGCATCTCTGATTAGATTCTAGTAGTGAATAAAATCTAATCAGAGATGCTTTGCCAATTCTTGTTGATTTGTTTTATTTGTATTTCTTTATTTTATGTTGCTGAATTGCATTGACATGTGTGTTCCTTCTTGTCCACAATGCAGAAGCTTTTGTAATTCTTTGCAGAAAAAATTACTGACCTCTGGCTTTGCCCTACTTTTCAAATGTGCCACCACTACCACGTTCTAGATGCCGGCCCCGCAGGTCCACTCCATTGAGCCCACTGCACCAGAGGGATCTGCCCAAGCAAGTCCGAGCAGAGTGGTGCACCAAGTCAATGGGGTGAGCCTGAGAGAGGGAAAGAGAGAGAGAGAAAGAGCAAAGGAAGAAAAGAAAGAGAAAAGGGAAAGAAAGAAGAAGGGACAAAGAAAGATGGGGGGATGGAAGGAAGGGACAGAAAGAAAAAGAAATAAAGAAGGAGGGAGGAAGGGAGAGAAAGATAATGAGATATCTATTCTAGTCCAATTACCTGCTCCAGCAGGGTTAGAAGGGAGTGTGTGTGTGTGTTCTTGTAATTTATCCGTACATTTTGGTTTTGCCTTTTTCAGAGTTGGCATTGTAATACATTGGGGAAAAGTAATTTTTTAGGGTGGAAATCTGGTCCAATGGATCCTGTTTAAAGCCTCAACAAAATGTGAGATCTTCCTGATAGTCTTGACTATGTTTCGTCCACAAAACCTTTAACAGAAGCCAAAGATGTTTCAATGTGCTGGCAAAGATATCTCTCTCTCCCTCTCTCTCTCTCTCTCCCTCCCTCCCTCTCCCTCTCCCTCTCCCTCCCTCCCTCCCAGACTATCTTTGCTCTACTTTCCTGATGTGCCTGCGGGGCCGCGTTTCGAACATGGATGGATGGATGGATAGAGAGACAGAGAGAGAGACAGAGAGAGAGACAGGTAGGTAGGTAGATAGATAGCTGGATGGATGGATAGATAGATAGATAGATAGATACATACATACATACATACATAGATAGGTACATAGATAGGTAGAGGCAGGCAGGCAGGCAAGCAGGCAGGAAGACAGACAGAAAGACAGACAGACCTTTTGGATGTATGTATGTATAGGTAGGTAGGTAGATAAATAGATCTATATTGGCAGATAGGTAGGTAGGTAGACAGAAAGACAGGCAGACAGACAGACTTTTTGGATGAATGTATGGATGTAGATAGATAGATAGATAGATAGATAGATACATACATACATACATACATACATACATACATACAGAATGTGACAGTGGCAGCACTTGGAAAAGTAGAGGCTTTGCTCTATTTTCCCAACGTGCTGCCGCCGCTGCGTTCGACATGCCAGCTCCACAGGCTCGCCCCATTGTGCCCCTTGCACCACACTGGTGCAACAGTCAATGGAGTGAGCCTGCGGTGCTGGCACCTTGAATGCCCCCCTGCTGCCTCTTAGCACCCCTCTGCTGGCCCCCTTGGTGGCGTTAAGAGGTGGCAGGGGGCATTCGAGGTGCCGGCACCGCAGACTCACCCCATTGACTGTTGCACCAGAGCAGTGCAAGGGGCTCAATGGAGTGAGCCTGTGGAGCTGGCGCATCGAACGTGGCCATAGCAGCATGTTGCTTTACTTTCCCCACATGCCACTGCTGCTGCATTTGAGGCACTGGCTACAGAGCGGTGCAAAAGTCAATGGGGTGAGCCTGCGTGGCCGGTGCCTCGAATGTCCCCTTGCCTCTTAGCACCCCCCAAGGCACCCCATCACTCTCAGGGGGTGGTATCACCCACTTTGGGAACCACTGATCTAGAGAATCGCCTTTCCCACTCATTGATGTCTCCCTCTGTTGTAGTCCTACTAATCTGCCTTTACAGATTACTGTAGTCCAACATGTGTCTACTTGATCAACTATTATCTGTTCTTGACTGAGAGCAGCTCTCATGCAGAGATAGCACAAGATTAGAGGTGGCAGACTGGCAGCCCACGGGCTGGATGCATCACATGCAGGCCACACCCACCCTGGCTCCACAAAGAGAAAAACCATCATGATACGTCGCGATATGTCACATGAGGTGATCAAGTTTTACAACCGTGCAGTAGACATATCTTATTTCCAATCTAGCAGAACTGGATTCATATGTTTACATGTCAAGTATAAAGCAGTTTTCAATAAGCTCGGCAAAAGGCCACTCTTTTTTCTTTCCTAAGAATTCCATTCATAAGTCTAGCTCTTAAAGTTGGCAGTCAGTTTAATGTACAGAATGATTCACAAGCAGTTGGCCTAAACAGATGAGTTCTTTTAAATAACAAATAGGAAATTTAAATTGCTTTGAACCAAAGTGTTTTGATGAATAGGCAACCAGTGTTTCATATACTGCTTCACATTAGGAAAGATATTAAATGGCATTCTTTGACATTGCCTTAGAGTGTCTTCTATGTCATCACAGTGAAGTTCCTGTTCTGGCTACAAAGATTCATAATCCAACTTATAAGCCCAAAAGGCAACTAGATAAGGAAGTATTTTTCAGTAGCTTCTTACCTTTACACACATCAGGATTAAGAAAAAGGGAAACAGGCCAGCATGTAGGATGTGTACCCAGATCAAGAGACCAAAGAGAGAAAGAATGAAATTGGAACTTATAAAATTGGCTTTGAATATTGAAAGAATTAATTTGGAGGTGAAAATCTAGAGGAAAATATTTGAACACAAAAGGCTTGGAATTTAAATTGGATAATTATTGGATTTTTGGCACTAAATAGGCATAAGTGAATGCTGGAATAGAATGTGTTGAAAAGAAATAATAGCTAATAATTTGAATTAGCAAAATTAACAAAAGTTTTATTAAAACAAGAAGAAGTGAAAGAAAGGGTGGAACGTGGAAACAAAACTGAGAGAGCCACCTAATGGTATAGGAAATATTTCAGTGACTTTTGGAAAAGTGTCTGGTCCTTTTAAAATAGACATGAAACTTAAAAGAAAATAAGAGGAACTTCATTATAATAAAATAAAAACCCTGAAAAACCCTAAAAAGTGAAATATTGGAATATTATAAAGGGGAAGGCATCCGAAGAAATTGCTTTGAAACTATCCGGTGGCTTTGAAAAAACCAATAGAAGGAACCTGGAAACAAAGACTAATGGACATTGATTGTTGAAATTAAATATAAAAGACGCTGGTTGAAACAACTTACTGGATATTTGGATTGTATAATTATCAAGGAAAGGGGGAAAAAGGGATCAGCCTAAAAATGGGAGAACTATTTGCAGAAATGAGGTTGGATCTATAAGATATGAAAGAAATGATGAAAGTGAATCTGGAAATGTGCAACAATATATTACAAAAACTAGAAATGGTGACTCAGTTTGAAGAAGAACAAAGAGAACCAGAAGGGGAGGAGTTAAACAAAGAGGAAACCAGCCTTGAAGATCAAGTGGAACAATTACCATTTAAACGGGGGGCGGGGGGGGAAAGAATGAAAGTTAAAAATTTGTGGTTTGATGTAATAACAAAAGGGGGAATGGTTGGAAAGTTAAAGGAAGAAGCAGAAGAGGGAATTACAGAAGAAAATTTGAAAGAGGGAGTGGGATAAAATAAATGACTGGAATGAGAAATGGAGAGAAATAATAATGGGAAAAAGGAGAATTAAGAGAAAGGACCAGAAAAGAAACAGGAAACAAACAAGAATGAAAAGAAATTACATAGTTAAGAGAATGAGAGACAATGGGTAAAAGAATAATAGGGAAGAAGATTCTGCAAGGTAATGTGCTGTGATATATAAGAATAAGGAATTGAAGGAAAGATTTTTATAATTAATTGAACAGATTAATATTTTTGTAATATATAGATGATTTATAAGGTGATTGAGAGAAAGAATACCATGAGGAATCTGATCCAAAATATATGTATATGTGATATGTAGTAGACAGAAGAATATTGTTATTAATGTACTGTAGAATGAGGTAATTATATTGAATTAAAGGGAATAAATGGAGGGAAAACATAAGGTAAATAGGTGGTAAGCTCAAATTGACAACCAAAGGGGACAATTTTTTAACTAATAGAATAAGGATGGAATTATAGGATAATAAATGAAATAACAATATTTGATAAAATTGCAAATGTGACAGATAAAAATAATGTGTATAATGAATATAGAAAAGAAATAAGAATCCTAAATAATATTGTAAAGCAAGATATGAGACTATTTTAAGAAAAACGAAATAAGTTAAGCTATGAACTGAAATTTGATAAAATAGATTTAATGAATATAATATTTGGGAATATTTAAAGAAAATAGAATAAATAATAATGTGATATGAATTTGAACAAGAAAGATGGATATATAACCATGGTCATGTTTGTATTGAAATGTAAAACTTGGAACCACACTGCTTGCCAAAACAGATTTTTTTTAAAATATAAAAACAAAAGAAGAATTTGAATAATGAAGTTATTATGTATGTTTAAACAATATGGTGATTGGCATTAGAAGAAGGTATTGGAATGTTGAATAATTAAATAATGAAGGATCATAAACTATTATAAATATGTGTATCAATATTATAATTATATATACAAATGTGATGAATATAAGGGATGTGATAAATGTTGTTATTTCTGTTTGCACCAAAATGTATGGTGATTAGGTGTCATACTGTTTATGTATTGATGATTAAGTTGTTGGGTCCCTCAAGGCCTCCTGGCAGGTCAAATTCTGTGTGATACCATGGAGTCCTATGAAGATGTGTTGTATCGGTGCAACATCAGCCGCCCTCGAAAAATGATTTAACTTGATCATCATATATATATATATATATGGATATAAAGATTTATTTACTATTGATATTGTTCTTGATATATATATATATATATATATATCACATCTGTTTATTTGTTTGTTTAAATAACAATATATGATTGATTAGCTAGGTTTGGGGCTCCACAGAGGAGAAGCCCAGTAGATTATTATCCAAATTGGCCAAATGAATGCCTGACGCCAAAGCACAAGCCTGGAGATAAGGCCTCTAGCAGCTTGCCTCCCAGGCCACAACCGGGAGGAGGTGACTGCTTTTACTTCGCCCTGAGCGCTGCTGCAGAAAGCCAACCATTCTGAAAAGCTGAGCAATTGACAGTACAGAATAATAATAGCTCCAACGGGCTCGGAGGCCTGCATGACGAGCTAGCACCCTCGCAGCCGAATAAAGAGGCCGGAAATTGGTGCCTGGGTACAAGGCGGTGCCCAAAATGGCGGCCACCTACAGATCTCCTTGTCGGGGCTGCTCAGGGTGGAACTAGGCTCCCCCGGCAAGCTTAGAATGCCGGAAGGGGCAGCGAAGAGAAATTCGCCCCTTCCTGGGGCGATCGGCGTTCGGGTGGGGGGAAAACCAGCAGCGCTCGCAGCGCTCTTTTTTTATTTTTATTATATTATTATATATATATATATATTTTAAAACGATTCAAGCCGCTAGCAAGGGCAGCGTAGAGAAGTGGCAGGAAAGAACGATCGAAAATGAAAGGAAGATGGGGGAGATAGCGCAGAAGCGCCATTAAACCGCCCGCTTTTTTTCCCCCTTGGGGGCGAGAAACGCGCTCCCCTTGCTCTAGAGTCACCCAAATGCTCAGAGGCTAGGAGAGAAAATAATAGGCAAACCTTAAGCTTAGAGGCTTGAATCGGCCAAGGAGTGGGAGAAACACAGCCTGACTTCATGAAGGCTGAGCATAAACTGGGGAATGCTACAAGGAAGCCACGTGACGGAGGGCGGAGCGTTCCTCAGTAATTAAGCTCAGCCTACAAGCAACGCAGACTGAAGCACCTCCCACTCTCTGGATGATCCGAGCAGCTCTAAGGAGAATGGTGTGATACAGACCATGAAGGATGCATTGCTTGCTGATGCAGGCATGAGTAAAGTATACTGGGGGGAAGCCATGAGGACATCAAATTATATTAATAACAGGTTTTGGAGTGTGGCAATACAAGAAACACCATATTTTATCTTACATGGTAGAAAACCCTCATTAGCCTATTTACGGACATTTGGCAGCTATGCCTGGGTACATATTCCAAAAGGTACCAGGAGAAAAGGACAGTGTAAAGACAGGAAGTTAAGGTTCATTGGGTATGAGCCAGGAACAAAAGGGTACAGATTTTCAGATGGTACCAAACAGGTAGTTTTTTCAGGATCTGCTAGTTTTGCAGAGCAGAATAATTGAAATAATGTACATGCGAATCATGAAAGTGTTCATGCCAACGAGTAGTCCTAGTTTACCAGATAGTGAGACAGGGAAGGAGAGACAAGAAACCAGGTCAGATACAGATAACTGGATAGAAGAGGATAGATCTGAGATAAAAAGAGAAGACACAGAGCATGTAAATATAGAAGATATAGAAGAAGAGAGACTTATAACAGACACACAGGAACATATAATACGTAGGAGATCTGAGAGGAATTACAAAGGAATACCTCCTGAATGGTTCACAGCAAGTGGGATGCTTCGTACTGGGACCTCAGAGCCATTAGGCAGTCTATGACTCAAAACTGCCCCTATTCCATTTGCAGAAGCATCGCATGCCAACACTAATTGTAAACATTCGTTGAACTGTATGAGAACAGAGTCTGAAGTTAACAAGTCCTTCACAGCTTTAAAAGAGTTAGCCTCTTTTTTGCCCCAGTCCCAAGGAGATTTTTGGTCTAAAAGTCTGTGTAGGGGTTCAGCTACTGATGCCTTGTGAGGAATGAAAATGGTGTAGAAATTCAGGAGGCCTAGGAAAGCCTGCAGTTCAGTTTTGTTGTTTGGAGTGGGAGCATTTTTTATGGCCTTGACCTTAGCAGTCATGGGATGAATTCCAACAGCATCGATCAGGAACCCCAGGAACTCCACCTTAGGTACGCCCAAATGTCACTTGCTCTTTTTTAGTTTCAAACCTGTGGCCTGGAATCTCTTAAAAACTTCCCTTAGACTGTTTAAAAGTGACTTTTAATCTCTTGCTGACACAATAATCTCATCAAAGTATGGAACGATTCCAAGGATGCCTTGCAAGAGTCGTTCCATTAGGGACTGGAATATCCCAGGGGTAGCACCAATGCCAAATTGTAGCTTTTTGCATCTGAATGCCCCTCTATGTGTTACTATGGCCTGGGCTTCTGCGGTGGCTGAGTCCACCGGCAGCTGTTGATACACTTGAGCCATGTCAAGCTTTGCAAAAAAATTTCTGTTACCCAGTGAATGCAACAGATGTTGCACCGCAGGCACTGGGTACGTGCTTTACTGTAATGCCTATAAGCAGGGGTCCCCAACCACCGGTCCCTGGACCGGTACCGGTCTGTGGATCATTTTTTACCGGGCTGCAAAGCTTGGGCGCCACCATCTTGTTTCGACGGCGCTTCCGGGTTTTCGGTTGCTTCCGGGTTTTCAGTTGGAAAGCGGAGTTTGGGTGCTCGCACCTTAGTTTCGTCGAAGGGGGGGCGGCTTCAAACGAAGAGCCACCCTGATGGCGGTGGAGTCTCATGTTACTCAGGTACCGGTCCGTGGAAGAATAAATAATCGTGAAACCGGTCCCTGGTTCAAAAAGGGTTGGGGGCCACTGCCTATAAGGGTTGCCTTATAATCTGCGCACACCCTGATTGATCCATCAGCCTTGAGTGGCATGACAATTGGGGTCTCCCAGGGAGCATGATCTATTGGCTGTAGTACCCCTTATGATATAAGCTTATTGAGTTCAGCATTGATTTTTGGGCAGAGTGCGAAGGGCACTCTCCTGGCTTTCAATCTCCTAGGAATAACTGTAGGGTCTAAATTCAGTGAAATAGGTTTACCAGTATATTTACCTAGGTCATTGTCAAAAACACTAGCAAATTCCTTTGCCAGTGTGTCTATGGGGTCTGTGCTTTGGCCATTTGTGGCATGCACTCCACTTATGGCCAGAGCTAGGGTTTTGAATAAGTCAAGGCTCAGTAAGCTTGGCAATGCCCTTTCCACAACTATTAGTGGGAGACGGCCTTTGAATTGTTTGAAAGCTGCTGTCACTTTAGTGAGGCCCAAAATGGGAATTGTATTCCCTTGATAGTCTCTTAAGGTGAGGGAACAGGGTCTTAATCTTTTCTTTACCATTTTGGGTACAATCTTTTGACTGTGCTCCAACTTACTAATAACAAAGAAGATCCTGTGTCAACCTCCATTTGACAATCCTGTCCTTCAATTTTCACTGAAAGAAAAAAAAATTCTTTAGTGATAAGTTTGTTTGCCCTACTCTGGGGTTGATGTGGCAATTATCCCTTTGGATGGTGAAACACTCTTCCCCCAACCTAGGAACTTTTCTAGGGTCCCCTTCATTTGCCCTTATTTTGCCTGGACTCTGTCATCAGGCAGGATAGCTTTGCACATCCTAGCTAAATGGCCTAGCTAAATGGCCTCTCTTCCTGCAATGCTGACAGTTTGCATTTTAAATCTGTGCAGGCTGCTCACGGATACTTCCCTCCGCACCCTATGTAGGATTGTGCCTGGGCTGTTTTTGTGGATTGCCATTTATTACCTGACACAGTCTTAAGACAGTGGATGTTGTCATCCCCTGATAGATCGACGTCTTCCTCTGTAACCTCTTCTTGGTGGACAACTAAAGTTTTTCTCCCCGAGGCTGGGCTGCTTGCACCATGAATCTCTACTGTCGACTTGTTGGATAGCTCCGCAGTGCAGGCTTCGTCCAATGCTGATTGTAGCATCAGGTCAGGCTTTGCTAGTGGTCTGCGCTGGATTAGGAGGTCTCTCAGCCTACAAACTAATCGATCCAGCAAGGCATCATCCAGCTCTTTGAACTCGCAATGGAGGGCAGCTGTTCAGAGACCCGCCATAAATTGATTGACAGATTCCACCTCAGCTTGCTCATGCCGGTGAAATGCATGCCTTTGGGCAATTTGTGAGAGTTGGAGCGTAATGGTTCTTAAGCTTTGCTATTAACGCCTCCCAGTTGACAGAATTCAGGGGCTGAGGTGCTAACAGAGATCTGGCTGCGTCAAACATTTGTTTGCCACAGAAATTTAGAAACAGCGCCTTTCGCCGGCTGCCTGTCAAATCCACCAGATCATTTGCCTCTAGGAAACAGTCAAAACGCTCAATATATGACTCCAAAGTCTCTGTGGATGCATCAAATGGCGTGAATGAATTTAACGCTGCCATTCTGAACAGCTTCACAGAACCCTTGATCCTTAGGCAGGTGGTTGGTGGACTTTATTGAGCTCCCTCAGCGTGACTTTGCTCTTTTTGTATGCCCTTCTGGCTTGTTTGTCTTTCTCTGCCACAGTGATCAGCTCTTTTGGTTGCCTCACAGGAGGACTTCAAGCTCGCCTAATGCCTCGAGGGTGACAATCCCACCTTCATCGCAATATTATGAAGCGCATCTGGAAAAGAAATGACGTTGGTTTTTCTGGATGTGCAGAAAACATTTGATAATGTAAACTGGCAATTTATGTTGTTACAACTAAAATTTATGGACTTTGGTGAGAGATTTATTAACATGATTAAGGCAACATATCATAAGCAAAAGGCAAATGTGATGGTAAATGGAGATATGACAGAGAATTATAACATAAAAAGGCACAAGGCAAGGATGTCCTTTATCCCCTTTATTATTTATATTAACATTGGAAGTATTAAATAGAAATATTAGACAAGATAAAGAAATTAAAGGTATGGCGATAAGAAAGGAAGAGTAGAAGTTACAGGCATTTGCAGATGGTTTGGTTTTCATTCTAGAGGATCCACAAGAAACTGGACTTAATTTAAAAAACAGAAGAATGTGGGGAAGTTGCAGAACTGAAAATAAAGACAAAACTAAAATATTAGCTAAAAAATTACAGATACACCAAAAAAGAATTAATGGGGAAAATAGACATATAGATTGTTAAGAAAGTTCAATATTTAGGAATTCAATTAATGGCAAGATGTGTAACGATTAAAGAAGATAATTATAAATTGATGCAACAAATTAAAATGGATTTGGAGAAGTGGAAAAATCTGCAATGGTCATTGATGGGAAGAATAGCCACTATAAAAATGAGTATCTTGCCAATATTATAATATTTATTTCAAACAATACCAATAAAATTGGACAAAAATTACTTTAAGGCATTAAACAAAACAATATTAAATTTTATTTGGCAAGAGAAAAAAGCAAGGATAAGTTTGAAAATGTTGCAAGATTCTAAAAGAGGGGGTCTTAAGCTATCAGATTGGATGAAAGAATGGATTGGCTTGAGGAAAAAAAGACTATTACCTTGGAGGCACATGATCTCCAGCTAAGTTGGCATGTTTTTTTATGGTATTGAAAAAATAAAATACATAGCTATTTCCATAGACATTATATTAGAAATCCATTATTATCAGTATGGAAGAAAATTAAAGAACACCACTATTTGAAAATACTGGTCTGGCTCTCCACAATGGAGGCATTGATCTACCCAAATGTTATTGATATGGAAAATATTACCAGATATTAAGATATTCTGAGTGAAAAGGGGGAACTTAAAATCAAACAGGAATTGAATGATCAAGGAATTGAGATAACATGGTGGTCATATTTGCAGATACAATCTAGATATGAGAAGGGTGTCAAAATGTATGGTTTCCATAAAGAACTAACAGAAATAGCTCAGTTGTTAACATGGACAGATGAAAAAATAATAAATAAATTATATAGCTATTTATTAAATATTAAGATGGAAGATAAACAAGTAAAAGAGACAGTGATAGTATGAGCTAAAAAATTTGGCTATCCATTTGAGCTAGAAAAGTAGCAGAAACTATGGGAAAGAAATTATAAATTAACAATGTCTATTGCATATGAAGAAAATCTTTATAAAATGCTTTAGAAATGGCATTTTCCACCATCAAGATTAGCAAAGATGTTTAAGGATAAGTCTGCAAAATATTGGAAATGCCACGAGACACCTGGCTCGTATTATCATATGTGGTGGACATGTCAAAAAGCGAAAAAATAATGGACAAAAATCCATTCGTAGCTGGAAAAAAAATGATAAAACAGCTTATTGACTTGAAACCAGAGATATTTTTTTTATTTTTTATTTTTTAAAAAACAATTTTATTGGTTTTTTAACATACAAACAAAACAGACAAAACATAAAAGCATCAGCTCTCTTCCATACTTATATGCAAACAGTGTGTCGGTTGGTTCATCAGTTTTGTGCATTCATTTCGTAGTCACAATTACAATTACATTACATAATAACTCTTATTATCAATCCAAACTTATATATCCTCATATCATTATTAAAAAAAAAAATCATTTGACTATACTTTTATTCATTCATGCCTTATGAGATAACTATAATTTAAGTAATTTATTCTATAACAAATCATATAATCATACCAATTCTATCCTAAAAAAAAAGAAAAAAAAAACACTTTATAAATGTAATGTCAAATAGCAAAAGAAAAAAGAAAAAAAGGCAATAATATTCCTTATTACCTAACATTCTAAATATTCTATTTTTGTATTTCATCGTCCAACCATTGATAGAAAAGGTCCCAAATTGTATAAAATTGTTTATCTTCTTGCTCTCTAATTTCAAATGTCAATCTACTCATCTCAGCACATTCCAATATTTTCTTAATAATTTCTTCCTGCAATGGAATTTTCTCATTTTTCCAATTTTTTGCAAATACAATCCTAGCCGCAGTTAATACATTTACAATCAAATATTTCAAATCTTTACTATATACATCTGGTAGGATTCCCAATAAGAAAAGCTCCAGTTTCAAATCTATATGTTTCTTTGTCATTTTTTCCAACCACATGCGGATTTTAGTCCAATATTTTCTAGCGTCCTCACAAGTCCACCACATATGGTAATATGAACCAGGTATCTGATGACATTTCCAACATTTTTCCGATTTGTTCTTAAACATTCTTGCTATCCTTGTCGGGGGAAAATGCCACCTGTAAAACATCTTATACAAATTTTCTTTATAAGCTGTAGACATTGTCATTTTATAATTTTGCAACCATAATTTCTGCCATTTCTCTAAGTCTATCCCATATCCAAAATTCCTCCCCCAAGCAATCATAGTTTCTTTAACTTGTTCTTCCTCTAGCTTAATTCCCAATAAGTAACCATGCAGTTTTTTTTTTAAATTTTTATTGTTTTTTAACATACAAACAAACAGACAAAACATAAAAACATCAGCTCTCCCATATTTATATACAAACAGCATATTAATCACCTTTTCATCAGTACCTGTCAAAATCTTATCTAAATCAGTCTGTTTATCATAAAATCCCTCTGTTTTGGAATCTTCATCATACCTTGAGTGTATTTGCACATATGAAAACCAATTCATCTTTATACCTTGTTCCTCTAAATTTTGTATCGATTTAAGTTCACCCTTTTCATCTAGTAATTCCCCATATCTAACTGTTTGTTCCTTCTTATAAATTATAGGATAAGAAAATGCTTCTATCGTCGATAATCAAACTGGAATTTTCAAATAACATTGTTTTTTTATCTTCTCCCAATTTAGCCACAAAGACTCCCGTATATAATGTCTTCTAAAATAGCCCTGTGTTTTGGTTCCCTTGTACCATAGAAAAGCATGCCACCCAACAACAAATCATGACCTTCTAGTGTCAACAATCTAGTCTTCCTTAATGTTATCCATTCCTTAACCCACATCAAATTTGCAGCTTGATAGTACTACTCCCAATTAGGCAGGCCAAACCCTCCTCTAGTTCTAGCATCTTGCAAAAGCTTTAGCTTTATCCTCGCTTTCTTACCTTGCCATATATACTTCAACACAATTTTATTTAGGTCCTCAAAATAGTCTTTTCCAAGCCTAATTGGTATTGTTTGAAACAAAAATAAGATTCTGGGTAGAATATTCATCTTGATTGTTGAGATCCTCCCTATTAATGACAGTTGTAAGTTTTCCCATTTCTTCAGATCTAGGACTATCTGTTGTTTAAGTTTAATATAATTGTTCTCTTTTAATGAACTACATCTTGGTGTCAAATATATCCCCAAATACTTAACCTTGTTCGTAACTTGGATTTTCAACAGATCTGCCAATTCTTCTCTTTGTCTTAGTAGCATATTCTTTGACAAAATCTTTGTTTTATCTTTATTTATTTTCAGACCAGCCGCCTCACCATATGTCTCTATCTTTTCCAGTAGCTTCGAAGCTGTTTCTGTAGGATCTTCCAAAATAAAAACTAAGTCATCTGCAAAGGCTTGTAATTTAAATTCTTCCTTTTTGATTTTCATTCCTTTTATAGTTTTATCTTCTCTAATATTTCTATTCAACACTTCCAGAGTCAATACAAATAGCAAGGTTGAAAGGGGACATCCTTGTCTTGTGCCTTTTCTTATGTTAATAGACTCTGTAAATTCTCCCTCTATCATTACCTTTGCAGTTTGCTCATGATAAATTAGGTAAAGAAATCTTGGTCCTAAAACAAATACCTAGAAGAGTGAGAGAGATGAGAGGAGAATATTGATTTCTGACCAAAGTGTTATTGAAAAAGGAGGTGAATTACAGATGGCTGATCCCAGAAGGACTGATGTTTATATGGCAAGAACAGAGATATAGAATTGATTCAATTGAGAAAGCACAACTCTTCTACGCAGAATTTTTTGGAAGGAGAGAGGAAGAGGCAGAAAAAGAGGTCTTATTAACTAAATCCGAAGAGGAACAAATGGAGATTGAAAAAGAAGAAGGCGTAATAGGTGGACAGGTGGATATCAAAGACCAACGTGAACCAAGATGTATGAGACCTGCCAAATCTAAATATAAAATATCATCATGGAAGAGAAAAAATTGATTACAATGAACATAAACGGATTGAACTCAGCTGTTAAGAGAAGGAAGATTTTTCATAAATTAGGGAAATTAAAGTTTGATATAATTTGCTTACAAGAAGTACATATTAAAAAACAACATGAACAATTGTTAGTACAGCCAAAATTAGGGAAATTATTTACTTCTTTGACTCAATGTAAGAAAAGAGGAGTGGTTTTATATATTAAAGAGGCCATCCCCGCAAAATTGATCTACACTGATGAAGATGGAAGAATATTAATGGTGGAAATGATGGATAATAATATAAAAATACTTTTGACTGCAATTTACGCCCCGAATGATAAACAAGAAGAATTTTATAAAAAATTACATATGAAAATAACTGGACTGGACTATGCTAATATAATTATGATGGGAGACTTTAATGGAATTGTGGACAATAAATTGGACTATATAGCAACAACAGCAAAGCACAACAGAAAGATACTTCCTAAATCCTTTTTTAAAATGACAGACGAATTAATTTTAAAAGATATATGGAGAGAAAGAAATGCTAAAACCAAACAATATACTTTTTATTCAAATAGACACTTATCATGGTCCAGATTAGATATGATCTGGATTTCAACAGAATTAATATCTAGTATTCAAGAAATAAACATTGAAGCAAGTACTTGGGCAGATCACAACCCATTGACAATTAAATGGAAGGGCCAAAAAAAAAGATCGAGATGGATGTTAAATAATACTATTTTAAAGGAGAAGGACTTTATACAATGGTTTGAGAAAGAACTTGCCTTTTTCTTTAAAGAAAATAGAAAAGAAGATACTTCAGCGCAGAATGTTTGGGACACAATGAAGGCATATGCGAGAGGTTTGATAATAGATTACATAAGAAAAAAGAATATTAGGAAAAGGCAAGCCACTAAAGCCCTGGAAGACGAGCACAAAAGACTTGAAAAAGAACTACAGAAATATGCCACAGAAAAAAGACATTAAATTGAAACTGGATATAACTAAACATAAAATGGATTTATTAGAGAAAGAAGAACTGGCACAGAAGATTAGGAATGCTAAACAGAACTACTTTGAAGATGCAAATAAGCCAGGTAGATGGCTAGCATATAAGCTGAGAAAGGAGAAAGAGTCGAGGAAAATATCGCAGTTAATAGATGATTAAGGTCAAGGTCAAGTTTGTTATGACAATAAAGAGAAAAAGGAAATTATTCGAGACTTTTATGGACAACTATACAAGAAAGAGAATATTGATGAGGAAAAAATTAAACAGTACTTGCAGAATGCAAACTTACCTAAAATATCTAAAGAGACTGAAGAAATGTTAGAAAGTAATATAACAATGATGGAACTAAGTCAAGCACTTAAGAAACAAAACAATGGGAAAGCACCAGGTCCAGATGGGCTGCCTGCAGAATTCTACAAAATATTACAGGAATCATTGAGCATTCCACTTTTAGATGTTATGAATGAAGCTATGTCAAAGAAGATGATACCTAAAACATGGTCAGAGGCTTATATTACACTTATTCCAAAAGAGGAGGCTGACCCACTGCAAATTAAGAACTATAGATCGATTTCTTTATTAAATGCAGACTATAAAATTTTTGCTTCGATATTAGCAGAAAGACTTAAAAAACTTAAAAAATATTTGAATAATTTTATTCATCCAGATCAAAATGGATTCCTGCCAAAGAGACAATATGAGAGTAATTTTGGACACTTTGGAATATTATGAGGCACATCCTGAAAAGCAAATGGCTTTGATATTTTTAGATGCCCAAAAGGCATTTGACAATGTGAATTGGAGATTTATGTTACTCTTACTGGAACAGACGGGTTTTGCTAGAAGATTTATCCAAGCAATAGAAGCAATTTATCATGAGGAAACCAGAGATATTTTTGTTGGGCATTTTGCCGGATCAGTATAACGAAGAGAATGCATATTTGATTCTACATGTATTGACTGCAGCTAGAATTGTGTTTGCACAACAATGGAAAAGTGAAGAGATCCCAACAGATGAAAATCTGATTAAAAAAATATTAGAATGTGAAGACATGGATAGGCTAACACTGATAATCAAGGAAAAGAAGGAAACTGAATACTTTCTGACTTGGGGTTTATTTTATCAATGGCTAGCTGAAAAAAAAAGGAGCTAGATACAGGGAAATAGATGGATAGGATCAGTGATATAAGGAAGGTATATTGAATTGGTTAAGCAAATAATATTGTTATTACTATTATTGACACTACTATAATTAGTAATCAACAATATTAATGAATATTGTTGTAAACATTTTGATTATTAATTCCTAAAAATATTTGTACCAACACACTGTTCAGTTGAAATTGGAATTTCTATATGTTATAAAATAAAAACTTGAAACAACAAAAAAAGATAAATAATTTTTGTTTGTTTTAAAATAATGAATATCTTGTTCTAATATATTAGAGAGATGACTTAGTTTGGTACACCTTGATACTGAAAAATATGGGGCATTTTGCAAATTTATTTTATGTTTAAGCGTTATTTTTGTTTAACAACATTTGCTCCATCTCCAGTCTCTATCTTTGGGTAATTTTGGATAAGATTATAGTGCATCTGCTATAAAGAATCATGGATAGAGCAAATTGTTTTGATATCATTTGGTCAGCTATCAGACCAACATGTGGAATGTAAACTGCACTGGTCAGTCTAGTGGATGTCTTCATCATGAGATCATGGATGGAGGAAGTGCTCCTGTGGCATTTGATACTATCAAAAACTGTACTTTTTTGGATTGCCTGAGGGATGAAACACTTCCAGTTGGCCAGTTCCAATTGGAACTGGTAAGAGAGGATGAGTCATACAAATGGCCAGTACTTTTTGATCTTCTCTAGGTTTATTTCTTTTTCTCCTTGTATTTACCCTCTGGATGAAGAGACAAGCATTTTCAATGGCACTCCTCTAAAGAACATTCTATGTTAGTTGCTTGTAGGTGTGCATAGAACTGAATGCATTAATTAGTTAGGCTATTGTTTCATCTTTGCTTAAACCTTAGTTTAAGCAATTTTTTAAAAAGTTTTATTGGTTTTTAAAAACAAACATAAACAAACAAAACATAAAAACATCAAGCCATCTTCCATATGTATACATACAGTGTGCCGGTTGGTTTACAAATTGTTTTGTGCTTCCATTTTGTAGTCTTCAATTACAATTACATTGCATATAATCTCGTATTTTCAAACAAAAACTAAATACCTTAGTATCATTATTAATCAATCATTTGACTATACTGTTATTCATGTTTTACAAGATAATCATAATTTACTTAGTTTGTTTTATAACAGTTCATATTACCATCCCAAATCTATCCTAAAATCATTTGTAGATATAATAAGAAAGAAGTACATCTTTATATATTTATTATTTTCTAAAAGTCTACATATTTCATTACTATATTTTATTGTCTAACCATTGATAGAATAGATCCCGAATTTTATAAAATTGTTTATCCTCTTGTTCTCTAATTTCAAATGTCAATCTACTCATTTCAGCACATTCCAATATTTTCTTAATGATTTCCTCCTGTGATGGTGTTTTCTTATTTTTCCAGTTTTTGACAAATACAATCCTAGCCGCTATTAATACATTTACAATCAGATTTTTCAAGTCTTTACTATATATTTCGGGTAAAATTCCCAATAAAAATATCTCTGGTTTCAAGTCTATATGTTTTTTTGTCATTTTTTCCAACCACATGTGGATTTTAGTCCAGTATTTTTTAGTCCAGTATTTTTTAGCATCCGCACAAGTCCACCACATATGGTAATATGAGCCAGGTGTCTGATGACATTTCCAACATTTTTTGGATTTATTCTTGAACATTCTTGCTATTCTTGTCAGGGGGAAATGCCACCTGTAAAACATCTTATGCAAATTTTCTTTATATGCTGTTGACATTGTCATTTTATAATTTTGAGATCACAGTTTTTGCCATTTCTCTAAATCAATACCGTATCCAAAATTCTTCCCCCAAGCATCCATAGTTTCTTTAACTTGTTCTTCTAATTTAATTTCTAATAAATATCCATACAATTTTTTAATCACCCTTTCATCAGTACCTGTAAAAAATCTTATCTAAATCAGTCAGTTTATCATAGAAACCTTCCATTTTAGAATCTTTATCATACTTCGAATGTATTTGCGCATATGAAAACCAATTCGTCTTTATACCTTGTTCCTCTAGTTTTTGTATAGATTTGAGTTCACCCTTTTCATTCAATATTTCACCATATTTAACTGTTTGTTGCTTTTTGTATATTATAGGATAAGAAAATGCTTCAATAGTCGATAGCCAGACTGGAATTTTCAAATAACATTGTCTTTTAACTGGAGTCTCCCAGTTTAACCACAGAGACTCCCATATATGTCTTCTAAAATACGCCTGTGTTTTAGTTCCTTTATACCATAAAAAAGCATGCCACCCCAACAACAATTCATCTCCTTCTAATGTCAACAATCTAGTATTTCTTAGTGTTCATCCATTCCTTAACCCACATCAGATTTGTGGGTTCTAGCATCTTGCAAAAGTTTTAACTTTATTCTCGCTTTCTTACCTTGCCATATATATTTCAACACAATTTTATTTAAATCTTCAAAGTAATCTTTTCCAAGCCTAATTGGAATTGTTTGAAACAAATATAAAATTCTGGGTAATATATTCATCTTGATTGTTGATATTCTCCCTATTAGTGACAGTTGTAAATTTTCCCATTTCGCCAGATCTAGTGCTATCTGCTGTTTAAGTTTGATATAATTATTCTCCTTTAGTGTACTTCATCTTGCTGTCAAATATATCCCCAAGTACTTGATCTTATTTGTGACCTGAATTTTCAATAGGTCTGCCAGTTCTTCCTTTTGTCTTAATAGCATATTCTTTGTCAAGATCTTTGTCTTATCTTTATTTATTTTCAAACCAGCCACCTTTCCATATGTCTCTATCTTTTCTATCAATTTTGGTGCTGTTTCTAGAGGGTCTTCTAAGATGAAAACCAGATCATCTGCAAATGCTTGCAGCTTAAATTCTTCCTTTTTGATTTCATTCCTTTTATATTCTTTTCATCTCTAATATTTCTGTTTAGCACTTCCAAAGTTAACACAAACAACAAAGGTGATAGTGGGCACCCTTGTCTTGTTCCTTTTCTTATATTGATAGAGTCTGCCAGTTCTCCCTCTATCATTACCTTTGCCATTTGCTTGTAGTATATAGCTTCTATTGCTTGAATAAATTTTCTAGCAAAGCCCATCTGTTCCAACAGTAATAACATGAATTGCCAATTCACATTATCAAATGACTTCTGTGCATCTAGAAATATCAGAGCCATTTGTTTTTCAGGATGTGCCTCGTAGTATTCCAAGGTGTCCAAGATTACTCTCATATTTCCAAGATTACTCTCATATTATCTTTAATTTGTCTCTTTGGTAGAAATCCATTTTGATCAAGATGAATAAAATTATTTAGATATTTTTTAAGTCTTTCTGCCAATATTGAAGCAAAGATTTTATAATCTGCATTTAGTAGAGAAATAGGTCTATAGTTCTTAATTTGTAATAGATTGGCCTCCTCTTTTGGAATAAGTGTAATATAGGCTTCTGACCATGATTTAAGTACCTTCTTTAACATAACTTCATTCATAACTTCTAGCAATGGAAAATTCAACGATTCTTGTAATGTTTTGTAAAATTCTGCTGGAAGTCCATCTGGGCCTGATGCCTTTCCATTATTTTGCTTCTTGAGTGCTTCAGTTAACTCCATCATCATTATATTGCTTTCTAACATTGTTTTAATCTCTTTAGGTATCTGAGGTAAATTAGCATTCTGTAAGTACTGTTTAACTCTTTCCTCATCAATATTCTCTTGCATATATAGTTTCCCATAGAAGTCTTGAATGATTTCCTTCTTCTCTTTACTACCATAGCAAACTTGGCCTTGGTCATCTGTTAATTGCAATATTTTCCTTGATTCTTTCTCCTTTCTCAATTTGTATGCGAATCATCTACCTGGTTTATTTGTGTCTTCAAAGTAGTTCTGTTTAGCACCTCTGGAACTGGTAAGAGAGGATGAGTCATACAAATGGCCAGTACTTTTTGATCTTCTCTAGGTTTATTTCTTTTTCTCCTTGTATTTACCCTCTGGATGAAGAGAAAAGCGTTTTCAATGGCACTCCTCTAAAGAACATTCTATGTTAGTTGCTTGTAGGCGTGCATAGAACTGAATGCATTAATTAGCTAGGCTATTGTTTCATCTTTGCTTAAACCTTAGTTTAAGCAATTTTTGTTTAATTTAAATATTGTTTTAATTGATTATGTGCTTTTGGTTGAGTTTTATGATTGTAAATTATTGAAGATTATAATTTCAAAAAAAATTTGGTCACACAATTGAACTAGATAAATGGCAAAAACTGTGGGATAGGAATTATAAATTAACAATGTCAACTGCATAGAAAGAAAACTTATACAAGATGTTTTATAGATGGCATTTCATGCCGGTGCATCTAGCAAGGATGTTTAAAGATAAATTGGCTAAATGTCAGAAGTGTCACCAGATACCTGGGTCATACTATCATATTTGATGGACCTGTTCAAAAGCAAAAAAAATATTGGACCAAAATACAGACATGGTTAGAAAAAATGATAAAACAACATATTGATTTAAAACCAGAAATATTACTATTGGGGATTCTACCCGAAGAATATAGTAAGGAAAGTGCATATTTAGTTATTCATATATTGACTGCAGCCAGAATTGTATTTGCACAAAGTTGGAAGAATGAAGAGATACCTACAGATGAGAATGTGATTCGGAAAATACTAGAATGTGAGGAAATGAATAAATTAACACTGTCAATACAAGAGAAAGAGCAATCTGTATATTATATGGTATGAGATTTATTCTATCAATAGTTAAATAATAGAAATGGAAGTTAGAAATAGGTAAACAAAATAAAGATGATGTGTTAAAAGTGATAAGTTAATATGATGACTAACGTTGAATATTACCACATTAATATTGTATAATTAATTAATATAATTAATAGGTGGATATTACTATGTTAAAGATGCAGAATTAATATGTAATGAAGAATGTTATAATTTTGATTATTGTTTAACAAAGATGTTTGTACCCAGACAATACACTGTTGAACTGAAGATGGAATGATTGTATGAAAATAAAAAACTTATAATAAAAAAAAGATTATAATTTCAAAAAGGTTTTGTTCCCAGAGCTTCTGAGTGTGGCAGTATAATATTTGTAATAACTAAATAAATAATAATATATTATTATATTAATATATTTATTAATATTATTTGTTATAATAAATAAACAAATAAATATATTCTAATAGAATGGGAAAAACAGGAATCATCTTTTTGCTCCTGTTTAAAGGTGGCATTAATATTGGTCATTGGTCAATTAATAGTCATTGGTTTATTTGTTTGTTTAGATCCTCCTTTCATTTTCTTTATAAATAATTCATGGTAACAATATATCCAGCATATCTTTTTCCTTTTATTTTATTTTTTATTTTATGCCAATGCAGGTTATTGAGAAAAAGGGGGGGGAGTAGGGAAAAAGAGAGAGAAATTTCTATTTTGAACCTCAGAATAATTTAATGGCACCCTCTTGATCTTGACGCGTTTTCCTTGTTGCCATTTTTCAGCATATTGAAAAATTAACCCTGCTGTAAATATCACTAAGTTCTGATTGAATCAGAAGAATCTGTCCATGTTTGCAGACAATATTGCAGGAACCGGTATTTTGCTGATTTACTTTTATTTTTGTTTTATCTTGAAATTGAAGGCACTCTTGAAATATTCTAATTTTAGTTATTTAATTTAGTTAGTCTACTTCTACAAAGTCCAGCATTGCACACATAATTTTCTATAAGCACAGCCATTTAATTTTACAATTCATTTCCCTGGCAAATAAAACTGTTATATCTGTCTTTTTGTGTGTGTACGCGTGTGTGTGCATGCACATGCAGATGTGTGTGCGTGTGCGTGTGTAAGAGAAGGAAAGAGAAAAAAAATTGTCATATTGAAATTATTTGGATTTTTGAAACTTAGAAATGGCATGCTTATATGTAGGGAGCCACTGAGGACTAAATTGCTCATAATGTTGAATACTGATTTGCATTTCTTTTCCTTTCTTTTTGCTGCTATTTGCAGCAAAGTTAGGCAACAGAATGATACACATGTACCCACACTCACAGACATGCCAGATCCTCATAACCTACTATAGAAGAAAAAATAAAGATCCTTTCCTCCCACACAGGTCTTATATAGCAAGTTGGGAAAATCAGAGTGGTGGTGGTAAAAATATACAATGTCTGCGGAAAACAACATCTAAATATCACATGGTTTATAGCTCTTCATATAGTTGCTTCACAGTAAATCTATGTTTCTGAAGGGTTTTTTATTGTAATTAAATACTTTGGGCAGTGCTTCTTTTTATCTAGCCTTAGACTTCATTGTCCATATCATGAGCAGAAAAACATTCCTATTACAAAACCAATATAAGGTGGTTTTGAGATCTCTCCACTGGCATATAGCCTAAAAAAAAGATTCCACCGGGGAATATTTATAGTGAAATTCCTGTAGTGCTAAACCAACAACATAACAACTTACTATATGAAGTTTGGGAATATGTATTTTTCCTTTCCATTTAAACTGATACTAAATGGAGGGATAATTTGAGTACAGGAAAAAAGTGACCAATAATTGCAAAAGGCAGCTTTACTTGGAACAGCTTATATCCATATAAATATGTTATTTCTAATGTTATTAAATAGCAACATCTGCCTATCCCAGGTTCTTGATAAGGACTTGATAGGTGAACAAAAATGCCAAATCCAGTATAAACATCTGGATGACGTTTAATGCCGTTAATTAAGAAATGGAATAATGGATTATTTTAATTTATTTTGTTTTTTCCCATATTTTTCTATGAAAATTTTTATTTTATTTTATAAATATGGCCAGATACTGGTGATCTCTTTATCTATATTTTGTGGCTTGACTTCATCAATATAAATATCCAGTTTTGAAAATATATTATTTTATGTCCATGTGAAATTGTAGATAGTTTTGTTTTCTTCTTTCCTAGTGTACCAAAGTATAATCCCATGAATATGAATGAAGCCAAAAATCAGTTGTATCAACAGCTAAATAATTGTCTATCTTTGAACCTGTGGTAGTTGATGATGAGTAGGTGTGACTTCTTGACAAGTCCAAATTAGCACTGTAATTAGTTTCTAAGGAGCAGCCTTTTGATTTTGGATAGCTAATCCCACAAATAACAGTCCTGAATGTAAATTTCTTTAAAGAAAAACTGTGGATCTTCCAGAATTTGTTATCTAGCAATCAGGTTCACAGTTAAAGCAAAGAAACAGAACTCCTGCATTCTGAGGTTCTGCTTTCTTGCTAATTCTTAATTCTAAGAATTCCTAAAATTCTTAGTTTTTAAAAAGTTTTTCCATTGCTATCCCCAAATGTCTTTTTTATTCAGATGTCGATCCTATGAAGATTGTTGTGGTTCAAGATGTTGCGTGAGAAGTCTGTCGATCCAGCGACTATGGTATTTCTGGTAAGTTGGTAAGCAACTAGCAAAGTTAATGTGATATCCATGAAGCCTACCTTTGTGGCTAATTTACTATGAAAATGAATTCAAGTGCCTAAGGCAGCACTCCCCCATCTGATGTTTCCTAAATCAGTCAGATAAGAATTCCTGTATTACTAACTATGACAGATGATTTAACTATGACAGATGATTTACAACCTATACCTGCCTTCATATAAGTAAGCTTCATTCAGTTAAGTGGGCCATAGTATCCAGTGAAGTAAATGGGTATAAAAAGAATAGAAGATTAAATCTGGAACAAGAGTCAGAGTTTACTTTTATGCATGTACAATCTTAGAATGAGTGAATAGCATTAAGGCAGGCACCTTTTCCACATCATGAAGTCTCCCTCTGGTCATCCCTTCTTTCTTTTAGATGCAGTCTTTAACTCCCTAAAGATCAGAAGATAACAGATAATCAGAGTTGGAAGGGACCTTGTAGGTCATCTAGTCCAATCCCCCGCCCAAGCAGGAGACCTTACACCATTTCTGACAGATGGCAGTCCAATCTTGAAAGTCTCAAGTGATGGCACTCCCACAACTTCTGAGGGCAATATGTTCCATTGGTTGATAGTTCTCATTGTCAGAAAGTTTCTCCTTATTTCCAGGTTAAATTTCTCCTTGTTCAATTCCCATCCATTATTCCTTGTCTGGCCTAGAGGCGCTTTAGAAAATAGCTTGATCCCTTCCTCTCTGTGGCAGCCCCTCAAATATTGGAAGACTGTTATCATATCTCCCCTGGTCCTTCTCTTCATTAGGCTAGTCAAGCCCAGTTCGTGTAACTGTTCTTCATGTGTTTTAGTCTCCAGTCCCCTAATCATCCTGGTTGCTCTTCTCTGTACTTTTTCTAGAGTCTCAACATCTTTTTTATAATGTGGTGAACAAAACTGGATTCAGTACTCTAGGTGTGGTCTTACTAAGGATTTATAGAGTGTTATTAGTACCTCCCTTGATTGTATCCCTCTGTTAATACAATTTAGGATTGCATTAGCTTGTTTGACTGCTGCTGCACACTGCTGGCTCATATTTAGCTGGTTGTCCACTAAGACTCCAATATCCCTCTCACAGTTACTGCTATTTTTTTTTTAAACAAGTTTTATTGATTTTTCAAGACAAACAAAACATATATAACCTCCTTTCCAAGAACTACCCATAAACTTCAACAAGACAAACAAAGCATTATTCTTTAAAACATGGTTCCACATTATCACACTTGAAGCAAAACATTGGAGAAAAAAAAAAAAACCTCCTTAGTTATCATTTATACATATCTTTTCCCAATTTCTCTCCCTTTAATTTCATTTCTCCATAAAACATTTCTCCATAAAACATAAAACTTCTTTGAAAAGTGACTTGGCCCCAGGTTACATCTTTTTTGACAGACCTAAATCAAATTCATGCCCATCTTATATACCCTTCATATCTTATTAACCATTTTGTATTTTCTATATAACTTCTCCCATCTTTTCACTCTCTTAATTATATTTTATTTATTTCATCTTATTTCAAAGTCATTATACTTATGTCTTTTGTCTGTTCTTTAGTAAACATCTATGTATCTCTTCCCTTTAACCAAAAAATTTCCCCTGTAATCGCTTTTTGAAGTATGACGCCTTCTCCTAAAATAAAACTTAAAATAATACATAATTTCCATTCTGATTCTGCTTAGTACCTTCTACATATTAAATCTTAAAATGAAAGAATAACAAACTTATAGTATAATTAAATATATAATTTCTATTCTAATTCTAGTTCTCATTATTAAACATTAATATTTCATTAAATATTCCAATAAACTGTTCCAAATACAAATACTACAATACTATCTTATGCACTCTTGCAGAATCTTCTTTAATTATAAGCTATCTATCATCCTTCATCTCTAAAGAAAAACTTTTTTAAAAAAAAATCTTGTCCTAACCCGTGGCTTTTTTTTTCTTTTTCCCTCCCTTTCTTCTCCAATCTGGTCTTTTGCCCCCTCCTCTCCTCTCCCCTTTTTAAGTTTCCTCTCTGTTGTAATTCTATTTTCAGTTGCTTTCTAACATTGTACCTTCTTTTCATCCTATTTTTCTTTTTCTTGGTTGTTTTATTAAATCTTAAATTCTCCTTTTCCTTCCTTCCTTCCCATTTTCTTTCTTAATCAAACTTTTTAGTCCATTAAAGATGGCTTCTTCCTTTTCTTCTTCTTCTTCTCCTTCTCCTTCCTCCAGTGTTTGCTGGTACGTAGAAACCGCCATTTCTAAAAAGTGGAAGGCAGCTCCCAAAGAATCCTTGCCACTTTGTTGTCTTTCTTTTAATTTTTCATATTCCATTTTCAGTTCATCAACCGGTGGTACCATTATAAGTTCTTTTTAAAAAACAACAACAACAACAACCCAGATGCTTTCAATCTTGAAGTAATTTCCAAATGTCAGAGTTATCAAACAATCCAAACAAGCAAAACTTTTTTCCTCTTCTTCTCTTTACAGTTTTTTCTCCAGAGGCAAAATCCCAGATATATTTTAAAAGCCGTATTTCCATTAATTAATGGTCTTGAAATCTTCAAGGCGTCTCCTCCAGCAAAGTTTAGAAAAAAAGTTTTTTTTTTTTTTAGTCCTCCTTCCCACTTATAACAAAGAGCTTATTTTTACCTTTAGAGAGCAGGTTTTTCTGTGCTCCTTTGCTTTCTCCGTAGGGAGGGGTAGTGAGCTTTCCTTCAGCACTTTCGCCGATGTTACAAATTCTTTTGGAAACAAATGTATCAATCCAAAGTCAGGTTTCCAGGGTGTTTTAAAAGTAACATCATGTCCTGGTTTAGCCAAGAAAACTTCTCCTTCTAAGTCTTCCTCCTGCACAAACTTGTCCGGTTGAAGAATCCTTCATGGCTGCCGAGACAGCCGCTCATCCGTCTCGGAAAAGGAGTCTAGCCGGCTGGGGAGGGGGTGTGATGTCCCCAGACCCCTGCTCGGATCTCCTCTGTCTTCCGCTGCCCCTTCAGGGTAGCGACAACCCCCAAATCCAGTTGGATCGGGGGTACCTTGACGGCGAGCACAGCAGGGACCCGCAGAGAAGCGGATTCCTGCCGTCGACGAAGCCTTACAACCCGGAAGTGTCACAGTTACTGCTATTGAGCCTGGTTTCACCCAGTCTTCCTCTCCCTCAAACCAACTTGGGATTGAGCAGTCCTCAAAGTTTAGACCAGATGGCTGTTATGTGAACATGCAAAAATTATTAGTTTCATTGTCCCAGATCAGTGGTGGGATTCAGCCAGTTCACACCACTTCGGGAGAACCGGTTGTTAAGTTTCTGAGCAGTATGGTGAACTGGTTATTGGAAGAAATTATTAGGGAAGAGAACTGGTTGTTAAATTATTTGAATCCCACCTCTGTCCCAGATGGTCTTTGAGACATGGAAAGTTTGTGGAAAAAACTCTTAATATATTTTCACCTCCAAAATGCTCAAATATTTGGCCAACTTGGGAGAGCTCTAGGGACCAAAATATTTTTGCTAAGCAAGTTGAAATTTATATACTCTGCCTAAACGGAACTTGAAGCATAGTCAATTCCCCCCACCACATTTTCTCTAGATTAAGATGGTCAATAAATCATTTAGATTTATTGACCATCAGATTAATTACTTGTATTGGAATCAATAATTAATTATATAGTAAATTTTGTACATAATTAAAGTTTTTTTAACCTGTTTCTCTTTTTCTGCTCAGGTTCCTTTTGATGATGGGAGTTCTACTTTGCTGTGGAGCTGGTTTCTTTATCCGAAGACGGATGTATCCTTCACCACTGGTTGATGAAACAACTTATAATGTGTCATTCACTCGACCACTTAATTCCAATACACCAGGTTAGAGATTACATTGTTTACATCTATAACTCAATAATATAGTAATTATTTCAGTAACTACTGCCAGGCCCTCACTGATTTGATCGTAAGGTAATCTAATGCATTACTTTATGAAATCTGTTAGACATCTTAAAAGACTTAAGAGGCAGGTTGAAGAAGTACAACTTCAAGGCAAAATTTGTGCCATGAATGAATGATGTGACTCCAAAGGATCATACTTGTAAAAAGTTTTTAAAAACTGCTTGAAGGCCATCTACGCTATCTCAATGCAAGTTAAAACCATAGTTGTTCAACTTACACATCTCCAATAAAGGAGAGTCCATCCAAAGCAGACAGATTTGCTATTTGAAATTTGCTATTAAGAAATTTCTTTTAATACATCGCCAGAATGCGATGAAGAAACTGAAGAAACAGTAAACCACATAATAAGCTATTGCAAGATCACATAGACTAACTATAAACAACAGCATGACAAAGTAGCTATAATACTACATTGAAATATCTGCAAAAATTGCCCGCAAGCAAGAACTGCTGGGACCACAAATACCGTAGGTAAAATAATAGAAAAGAAAGAAACTAAATTGTTCTGGAATTTTCAAATTGAAATTTCAATTTCAAACACCAGACTTAACATGGTGTGCCAGGTTGGGATGGCTCTTTAATAAAAAAGAAGATAAAAGCACAACTGTTTTAAATTGCTTTTTCCATGGAATAAAATTATTATTATTTGTAATCAAAGAAACAACACTAATATTTCTAAGAAACTCAAACATAAAAAATGGTTTCCTTCAGTTATCAAGCCAGTCCACTCAAAATGTAAATATACTCTCACACATAGGATTCCAATGACACACAGGGAATTTAACACATTTATCTATTTTTCTCCTTGTAGTTATTGTAGTAAGCATGTACTAAACAAAAATATAATTGAAGAGGCCATACCTTGAACAAGAAATGATTTTTTAAGTATATACTATATGTACTATATACTTCAAATTCAAGCACAAATTGTTGCATTACTGTGATAGAAGCTATATCTTTCCACTGCTGAAGAATAAGCCACCAGAAATACCAGTCCCAGTTATGTTACCTACTTACAGATTTCAAATCTGTGGATTATAATTCAGAATTACATGAACATCTGTAAATCATGAAGGGAAAGGGGTGAATTTATACCCTCAATGATTTGAAGGGAGTCATCATATCACATCATATAGGATGGTGAATGCTTTCATAGAGGAGGTTCTCTGAATGTCAAAAGTCATGGTGGATCTATCCTATCTTTTGTAGTACTCCCTTTTTAAAGAAGAGCTTAAATATATAGGACAAAGAGTATGAAATTATTAGAGAATTATATTTTCCCAATAAAATCTAAGACCATAGCAATAAAAAGTTACAATGAAACTGTAAAATAAAAACTTTATCTGAAAACACTTACTTTTTCTGAGGGGAATCATTGCAGCAATGTTTTCTGGATAGAGCCAAATTACCATATAAGTGTCAGATAATTGTCCAATGAATTCTTGAAGAGTTTTTGAGAAATCCATTTTAATTTCAAAACAAAGACTGCCTTTTCTCTATAGTATTCTGGTTTCTGTTTATTCAGATATTCTATGAACTGAACTTGGTTCTGTCTCACATTCTGTTACCTAGGCTTTGCCACAGCATATATGATAATTTGTTAAATATTAAGTTGGATGACTGATTCAAAAAATGGTGAAAGAGGAATGAATAGAAACAAGGCTTGTAGATATAATTTGGCAAGTGCAACAATCATGAATATCAATTAGTAGCTCAAAAAGAAGGTAGACATTGTCTCATTTCTAAGTTACCAAGAAAAAAGACCCACTTATTTCAGTTTGCAGAAATATGATCCTGATGGGGTATTTTTTATATTTAATGTTCTCTAAACTATACAATATAAAAAATCTTGTGAATAGCTTGAAGATCATCCAGGATTACTTGTTTAAACATGGTAACATTAACAACTTCTGATATTTTCTATTATGTCTCTTTTTCAGGAGTCCAGCAGCCAGGAATGGCCTATTATACAGATCCAGAAGGAATTATGATCAATCCTACGGCTATGAGTTACCATGTCCAACCTAAGTCTCCACAAATGAACCAAGTTTATCCCCCTCCACCTTCTTATTGCAACACTCCACCCCCATCATATGAGCAGGCTGTGAAATGTTCCACATAATCTCTTTATTGAAACCAGCAGGACCTTGGTCAGTAAGGAGATGAATCATGAGTTGAGCTGAAGACTTCTCAGAACTCTACCACCCTTTGCTGTTGTTTCAACCAGAATAATTTGGGCAACAGTCATGGATTTGCAGCACAGAACAAATTAAGTTTTGACATATACAAAAGGAGAAACTTTTTTGTGTGCTTCACTTCCAAAACCTGTATTTAAATTTCCTTTGCTGACCTTTTTAATTTATTTTCTTTGTGATTTGGATGTAGTACAACATGTTAAAGGGAAAGAATGGTAGCAAGCACAAAACAATTTAAAACTCTAGGAAGATATTGTAGCATTTTATAGATGAAAAGAGAAAAAATATGATGATGGACTGAAGGCAGTTGAATTAGTTGAAGCAGATGAACTTGTTAATAAAGTTTAGACAAATAAAAAGTTGATAAAGTAAACTTGGAGGAATTGTAATACAATATGTGGAAAACCTTTCATGTCAGAATAAAATCCTTTTGTTTCACTAGCACAAACATTGGAGCAAAGAATATTACAAAATCTATGTTACCATTATTGAATATGAGCTGCCAAAAATATGAAAATGCATTATTCTTTTGGGAGTGCAGATATCATAGCAAATTGCTGATTTGGGATGGAATGGAAAATGGTATTGAGAGTCAATAGTAATTTGCCAAGATAGCGTAATACAAAAATTAATGTCTAAAAAATACTGATTTTGTAAAGAGAAAGTTTGGAGTTTTTATATTGATTCAAGAGACTATATGTTAAAAATCAGAGTTTTTTACAACTGTGTTTTGGCATATGCTGTTTTTATAGGTATTCCTTAATAATTGAATGTGAGAGGTGCATCTGAAAGCAGGAAAACTCAGTAAGGTATTTTGGTTGGTTATAATGATCTGATTACAAACTTGGGCTTGCTTTTATGTATGAGAATAGATTGTTAGTACTTCCATTTTGTTTTCAGTTGTTTTCTTCCTTCCTTCCTTCCTTCCTTCCTTCCTTCCTTCCTTCCTTCCTTCCTTCCTTCCTTCCTTCCTTCCTTGATATTGGAGACTTATTTCCACATGACTTTTTCCTGGGGAATTTTACATGGTGAGTTATTTATTCAGAGTGAAAATCGTACTAAAATTGGGATTTGCCAGGTACTGAGAAGTGATTGCAGATTCTCCAGGATGTGATAAATGCATCATGTAAAAATCCACAGATATAAATCTCACCCATCAAAAGTATGAGACTCAGTTTCCATAGATTTTTCTCATTAGAAATATCCTGCATTTGGCTCCTGACAGCCCAGGTTCAAGACCTGAGTGCTGTGCGACTAGTGAGTTCCTGTTATTTGTCCCAGCTCCTGCCCACTTAGCAGTTCGAAAACATCCAAATGCAAGTAGAAAATAGATAACAGTTTGGTGGGAATGTACTAGTGTTCCAGGTCCTTCGGCATATAGTCATGTTGGCCACATGATCAGAGAAAATGTTTTCAGACAGTGCTGGTCTCCTTGGCTGAGTACTGTCCCCTAAAGTCAGACATGACTGGACAGGGGAAATCTTTACCTTTACTGGCATTAGAAATATTTAGGAGCTCAGCTCCTAGATCTAGTTTCCACTAAAGAATAAATGAAATTTTCTTAAGGTTACTAGTTTGTATGTGGACAGTTTTTCTTTTAGCTAGGTTTCTGCAGCTAAACTGGGAAAGGTAGGCAATTGTAAATTCTTTCCTTTAATCTATACATGATGGACAGCAGAGTGATATTCAAATGAAGGGAGAAGAAATGATGCAATGAATGCTTACATGAATGGATAGTGTATCCATCAATTCATTTATCCATAATATTGGACTTCCCTGTCTTAAAAAAAATGGAAAATTTCTAGGCAATCTGTAAGATCTGAAGGAGTACCTGAGAAGCACCTCCATTTCAGTACATGGACATCTTTGGAAGCAGTTTTCAAATGAGACTTTGATTTTAATTAATTCAGTTACCTTGAATGAATATGTTATTTTCATTGTGTATTGGTCAAATGAATATATTTTGAAAAAAAGTGAAACTTTTTGTGCATTTACATTTTAGACATATACCTAAACTATTGTAAATATTTTTGTACAATATATAAAGAACTTGCATCACAGCTATAATGCTATTTCTATGTGTTTATTGATGGCTGATTTGACTAAATGCCAAACTCCTGGAATTCTTAGATTTAGCTTAATCTAAGATGCTCATAGTTACCTACTTGAAACTATGGTTGAATGTGTCCATGTGTTATGAGATTATGGAGTTTTCATCTATCTTCTGATTGCTGGCTGGTGGTAATATATGTGCTCTACTGGTCTTTTGCCTGCCTGTCCTACTTAATAATTGTACTATCCTTATACTATGTATTATAGATGACTCTGGTTCTTTTCTTCTTGGCTACTGGGTCTTTTGGTTTACTTAAGATATTTTGGAGGTCTTTAGTTAATTTGTGCACTACAGTAATGCTATTTGGTTGTAATTTGATTGAATGGTTTCTGAGATGTTGGCTTTTTTGCTTTGTGTGCAATACTGATGTATATTGTTGTAATTGTCTGTTCGCTGTTTTTGAGATATTTTTTATATATGATAGTGTTTTTCTTTTCATAGCTTGTGTTGATTGTCCTGAAATAGGTTGAGTGGTCAGGCACCTTTTGATAAAGTTGTATGGTATCTATTTTATTAGAAGATGTTGTATAGGGATTCTATTTTCTTTTTCTGATGTTCTTGGTTGCTGCAGTATGAATGACTCATATGAATAATGTCCTTATACAGTTCCTCTTATGAGAGACTGGCTTGTTATTTTGTAATGGAGCACTTGGTTAGTGTAGAATAGATTGTTTTTTGATAGATTTACACTTCCTATTTGCTGTCAGTTCCTCTGCTGAGGATATCCAGGAAAAGTAATATGTTGCTTTCTTTTTCCCGTGTTAATATTATTAACATAATAATATTGAGGATGAAATTGATTGTGTCTTTTCTAATTGTACCCTTTTCATTATAACAAAGGTGTCATCTGCATACCAGATCCATACTTTTGGTTGTATGTATGGGAGGGCTGTAGTTTCTAGACACTGCATTAGTCTCTGCTATTGAGACTACTATGAGTCACGAGAGTAGTCATTCCATGAGTGTTCTGGTTTGTTGCTGTATTTGTCCATTAAGTAGGTAGTGAAGCAGGAGTTAATGAATTTCAGCTTCTTCTATTTTTAGGTCTTTGATTTTGTGGCAGCACCATAATGTTGAATTGATAGAACATTCACTCCATTCTGTGAGATATCCAAGCTTTTTTGTAAGTTCCTTGGCTGTGTTGTATGTTGAGTCTCTGGCAATAATACAATTGGATGAGGATGTATGCTGGGCTTGTATAATTTGGAAGACTGGGAGGATACATCCAGAAAGATTAATGCAATCTGTTTGTACTGTGTTATGGAACATATTCAGTTATATTTAAAGTTACTCTTACATTATCTTTTAGTTGTCTTTTAGGTAAGAAAAAACACTGGACTTCATGTATATAATCCTGTAAAATGTTTTAAAGTCTTTCAACTGAAATAGAAGTGAAGAGTTTGTAATAACTATTAAGGAGGGAAATTAGCCTATAATTCTTCACAGAAGTTAAATCCAGTCCATCTTTAGGTATTAAAGAAAAGTAGGCATCCTTCCAAGAGTCTAGCATAGAATTCACTTCTAGAATAGAATTCATTAAAATTTTTTATTGGAAGAAGTAGTTGATCTACAAAAATGTTGTAAAATCCACTTAGTAAGCTATCTGGTCCCAGGGCTTTTTTCTTTTCATTGATTCTATTATTTCAAAGGTTGTTATTGGACTGTTCAAAATTTGCTTGTAGTTTTCTGATGGTTTAGGAAGATTTTTACTTGATAGATATTTCTTTTATATTAATAATGTGAAAAGAATATTTGGAATGTTTTTATTATCCATGTAAATCTTACTCCTGTCTTGAAGCTTATCATCTTTTCTGTCTATTTTCAACAGATTTGTTAATTTTAGTTGATTAAGTGTGTTAGAATCTTCTGGTGAATTCTGGCGTTCTCTCTCCTTCAATTTCTTGTAGCATATTTTGCATTTTTTTCATCCATCTTCCTCTTAATTATTATATTATATTGCAAAAAACGTCTTTGTACCACAGTCTTAAAAACTGATGTCAAATTGGTTCCCTTACCCAACTTACTATTTAAGTAGTATTGAAGTGCTATTCACATTCTTTAACAATCTGTTGCTTGTGCAAAACAGACTCATTTAATCTCCATTTCAAAGGCATGGGAGTCAGGGTCAGCATCAAGGCAACCTGAGAGCTCCAAGGGGGAAGAGGGAGTGGAGCTGGCAGATAGAGATAGATAGATAGATAGATAGATAGATAGATAGATAGATAGATAGATAGATAGATAGATAGATAGATAGAGGGGTGGAGCCTGGGCCATCCACCAGCCCTCAAAATAGAGAGTCAATAGCCCCCAGGTCTGGATGTGGCTGATGAGGAAGAGGAGGAACACCTGGGTCTAGTGCCTGATACACAGATGTGCAGAAGGAAGAAAAGAGCAGTGGAAATCTGTGGGCCAATCCTTGGCAAGGAAGAGCCACTGCTGCTAGCGAAGCCTCATCCTAGTTCTGGGGATAAAAGGCAGGAGACAAAGATGAATAGATGTGGCAGACAACTATTCATCTTCTGAACTCAGCCTGCGGTGAGAGATAAACTTTTTGCCAGGGCTGCCAGCATGCCTAATAAAGGAATCTTTGAGTTAACTTCAGAGAATTTGTAGCATTTGAGGAACTGGGTCAGAACAAAAGCTTTCAAAAGAATAATAACTTTAGTTGTTTTGTGAAGTAGATTTTTTTGTAGCCCAAATCATATTAATGCTAGAAAAGGATTTGTGTGTCCCTGAAAAGACACTCTTTTGTTAGTCCATTTTTACACCTCTAAACAGCAATCAAACCTTAAATATCAGCCAGCTTGAAAAAAGTATGAGGCAGTTCCCTTGTGTTTCTTTAATTCCATTATCAGCTGATTTGTCCAGTTGTGGGGTTACATTGTAGCCTCTAATTCCACACCAGAACTGAAAAGAGTAAGAGAATAAGTATTTGGACAAAAAATTAAAATTTGGCTTTTCTTTTTTTTTGGTATGGGATGTATAATCTCACCATAATAGATTTTATTCCCTGTCAGTCTCTTTGATATGAATTTCTTTCAAACATATTACATCAATAGTTCACTTGTTTCAAATAATGAAATACTTTTTTCTTGTTTGTGAGGAATTTGCCCCATTAATATTCCATGTCTGAATCTTGCAATCCGTCTGTAATGAAGATGAAGTTCTAGGGATTCCAGCTATGGCTGCCATCTTTAAAGCCTGTCCTTGATAGCTTCAGACCTCTTTTTATCTTTTTCTTTCAGACTTAATTCTTGTGGTAGTTGATCTATATCTTTTAAAAAATAATGTAATTCTGATCCATATTTTTCTAAAAAATATTGTGTTTTAAGGACTGAATTTAGTCTATACTGTTGATTTCTGAAGGTAAATATATCTCTTCCAGCTTATCACAGTGAAAGGGAGTATTATTTTGTTTTAGGAGATCTTTCAGGAAGAAATATTCTTTATGTTTCCTTTATATTGTAATTGTGATTTTTCTGAATATTTGCACCTCTTTTCCAGAAATGTTAAATCTTTGATAGCAACAGCAATAGCACTAATATACTGCTTCACAGTGCTTTGCAGCCCTGTGGCTATAAACCCTGAGGTTTACAGAGTCAGCAGATTGCCCCAACAATCTGAGTCCTCATTTTATTGACCTCGGAAAGATGGAGCCTGGTGATATTTGAACTGCCAAATTGCAGGCAGCTGGCAGTCAGCAGAATTAGCTGCAGTACTTCATTCTAACCACTGCACCACCATGGTAATGATGATAATGTTTCTGAATTACTTGCTGTTTAATAGATTTTCTTATAAATTGAATCATAACTTCTCTTGACAATTGTCTTGTGGCATATGCTGTAAATTTTGTCTATTTTTTTTTAGAGAAGTCTACTTTCTCATTATTAAACCATTTAATCATTTTGGTTACAATTACATATTTAAATTGTGAATTTACTGAGAGATGCCCCAAGCTGCAGAAATATTTCCTTCTGTTTCCAATCCAATAACAATACATTTGAGGTAAGAAGATCTAACCTTGTGTCTGTCTTATCTAATTCAATCTGTATATTTTAACAGCATTAGTTTGTTTTAATGATAATTACTAATCGTTAAAACTTTTAATCAGATTTTTCATTCATGTCTTGTAATATATCATGGAACATAAAAATCTTTTTCTCAAATGCTTCCGTAAGGAGTTTGGCACTGGGCTCCTCCAAGTCATGTTTTAATTCCTTCAACTCCTTCTTAGGAGGCATTTTTATAAATACCCTCTCTTACAATTAATTGCTGGCAGCTGAAAAGCAGGCAAGAATACACAGTTCCCTTTTCAAGATCAGATAAAGAATGAGAGCATAACTAAGAGCATAACTAAGCAGCTAGAAGGGGAAATTGTTGATATACAAACTCAGAGAAGAGGGGAAAAGGTATTACTAAGCTTTTAACATAGAAATCTGAAAATTATATGTAGAGTATGGTAGAAATAGAGTAAGGGTATAAAATCTTTTCAGCTTAATAATATGAACAGTCTTTTGGTGAAAGTTCAATATAATTAAATCAATAATTCATTTTCACAGTAATCTTAAAACAACAACAACCTTGTTGCCATTTGCCTCTTCCCTATGGAATGATTAATTATTTCAACATACTCTTCCTGTGTTATTCTAATTAAATCAATTAGAATCCAAGAAGAAAGGCATCAGAATTCCAGCACACAGCCAGCAATTAACATGAAATAAATAAATAAAAGAAAAAACCTTCGCAAAGTTGTGAAGTTAAAACAGAGATGTCTTTGAAAACAAGATGTCACTCCTCTCCTTTGGCATAACTAAGAAAAACTTCACTGAATATTCATCCCCCCCCACCTCCCCGGCCAAGGAATGCTGTCCAAGAAGCTTCAGGTGATTCCATGTCACTCCTTTTCTAATCCAGAAGTGAAATAGCTGCTCCTAGCTATCAAATCAGCAAAGCAAAACGAAGATATGTGCTGCTAGTTCAGACACTATATTGGGCAGAGTCAAGCATTTGACAACTTGAACTTGGCCTTTACGTTTAAAGTAGAGGAAAAGGTGGACTTTGGACTGGGCTTTATATGGGATCTGAAGTCGATCTATACACTCCAGAAAGCTTGAATATAGTGAATGGAGATTTTATAAAACCATGTGAAATCCAGAAGGGAACAAGATGGTGGGGTCCTTTATGCCCTTCATTATTAATTCTAGTGTTGGAACTGTTAAATAGAGACATTAAGCAAGGTAACAGAACAAAAGGACTACAAATTAAAGTACATAATTACAAAGTACATGCATTCATCAATGATTTGGAATTTATTGTGCAAGATCCACTTGAGAACATTTGACATGAGTGTTAAATTTGCAGTGTCATGTTGCACTCATGTGACGTATGGTGACTTTTTCCCCTTCGTGGAGGTGGGATAGGCATGACCTGCCTGTGATGCATCCAACCTGTGGCTGCCAGTTTAATACCACAGTGCTATGAGGAAAATCAAAATTTTTGGAGAAATGTGTTTAAAAATAAATCAAAGACAACAACACTGATTTAAGAATTTAAATGTGGAATATCAGAAGAAATTGGAACTTAAAACTGGTTTTAAAATTGTGAAAAAGGTGTCAACCTGCAAAACTGAAACCTAAGATGTACTACAGTATTTGGGGGTGACTCTTACTGAGGAAAATTCTAACATTTACAAAAATAATTATGATAAAATATGGAAGGAGATAAAATTGGAATTAAATAGATGGCAAAAAATAGATTTGTCATTAATGGGAAGAGTTTCAGTAATTAAAATGAATGTACTATTTAGAATATATTTTATTTCAGAATATACTGATATTGATTATTTCTCTTTCAAACAGTGGCAGAAAGATATATTTAAATTAATTTGGCAAAATAAAACACCAAAAATTAAAAATAAGATGCTACAAGATTCTAAAGATAAAGGAAGTCTGGGTTTGCCGGATTTTAGATTATATTATAATGTTTATTGTCTGGTATGGTTAAAAATTTAGTTAACTAATAAATTCAAGGCTGTTAGACCTTGGATCGGACATGTACGGTGGAAGTATGAAAGAAGATTAGCTGATAAAGTGCTACTTTCAGTATCACTTCATATAACACAACATAGATGATATTAGAATGCAAATGGATGACATATTGAGACATTGATATTTGAAAAAGAGGGATTCAGAATAAAGGCAAAAGAAAAATTAGTAAGTGAAGAATTTGCTTGTGATTGGTTTAATTATTATAGAATTTTTGAAAGATTTGAACTTCATTAAAATAGTTGTTTTCACAGGAACTAAATCTGAAATGGACATTATGTTCTGGAGATGACCACTTGATTTCTAAAATATATAAAATGTTACTTAAGATGAATCTGGAACATGAATACATTAAAGATATGATAAAATGGGCAAAAAATTGGATATATTATAATGCTAGATAGATGGGAGAATGCATCGACATTAAAGTTTGAAATTGTTTTTTATAAAGTGATGTATCATTGGTATTTGACTCCAGATAGACTAGCGAAAATGTATAAAGGGATTTCTAATAAGTGCTGGAAATGTTGTCAAAATCCAGATTCATTATATCATATGTGGTCAGGGGTGGGATTGTACCTGGTCAGAACCAGTTCTATAGAACCAGTTGTTATGATTCTGCACAGTTCGGAGAACCGGCAAATTATGTCACTGGCTGGCTCCATCCCTTCCTGCCCACTCCTTACCTGGCATGTGTGCCATCCAATTTGCCTGCCTTGTGCCTTCGCCTAATTTTTGGTAACTTGCTATTTTTTCCTTCCCACCCCCCGTCATCAGCTGTTCCAGGAGATTTAGTTTAGCCAGAAAGCAGGAAATCATTGTATTTCTTGCTTTCTAGCTAATTTAAGAGCAGAGCTGAACCTTTCTTAGAACTAAAGCCTCTATTTTAAAAAAATCATTATTTACATACATGCAGTGTTGTGAGTTTGCTTGCAAGCAAATTTTATATGACAGACTCAGGCAATAGATTTCAAAAAGGTAGATCTATGAGTGAATCTGATTCTGCAAGCAGCTCAATCTTCCTGCCTGCTTTTGGATAAAAGTTGCTTTTTATATAAAAAATTCATTATTTACATACATGGTGTGTTGTAAGTTAATTATTTGAGTTTGCTTGCAAGAAAATTTTAATGACAGACTCAGGGAATAGATTGCAGAAAGATAGATCTCTGAGGGAATCTGATTTTGTGAGCAACTCAATCCGCTTGCCTGCTTTGCCAGCTTTGTAGTAAAAGTTGCTTTTTTTATAAAAAATTCAATATTTACATAAATATTTGCAATATTTACCTACAAGCCACGCCCAGCCAGTCACATGACCACCAAGCTACGCTCACCCAGTCACATGACCACCAAGCCACACCCACAAATTAGGCCATGCCCACAGAACTGGTTTTTAAGAAATTTGAATCCCACCCCTGTATGTGGTTATCTTGCAAATATGTGAAAACATACTGGATAGACACAACAATGACAATGCAGAAAATATTTAACATACAAATCTTAATGAAAATTGAAGCTTTTCTTTTGAATAAGATGGACAAGCCAATTGAAAAAAACAATTTGGGAGTGTGATTCCTTCACATGGTGACAATTACGAGGATTGTACTTGCCAAACACTGGAAGAAAAGGGGATGCTGACTGTTGAAGAATAGATTTTGAAATTGACTGAATTAGTAGCAATGGTGAAATTAATTGTTTTGATTAGAGATAATGGATTAGATAGCTTTGTAAGAGACTGGAAACCGTTTATGGACTTTCTACACATTCAGTACAACAACAGATGGTTAAAGGGATTTAAAGATCAGTATGTTTAACTTAATTTGTTACTGCTTTCTCTTTTCTTCTTTTATGTGTGTGTATGTGCGTGTGTGTGTGTGTGTGTGTGTGTAAAAGGGAAGGAGAATGTACTATTTTTTCTTTCTTTTTTACAGCACCCAGACAGGATGGATTTTATATGTTAAATGTTAAATTTATTTGGTATTTGGAGAACCTTTTTCTCTTTTTTTGTACATTATTTTTTGTTGTTGTTAGTGCTGAATGTATGCTTTTGTTTTGTTTTTGTATTTTACCCTTTAGAAAACAACAACAACAATAATATAAGCAGCAGCAGCAGCAGCAGCGGCAGCAGCATGGGAGGATGGATCCACAGCTTTTCATCTGCGCTGTTCTTTTCTGCTTTTATATTCCTTGGTTAGGTTATTGAGAGATTGCTTAATCAAGTTGTCTAATTTTGGTATTAGGTTGGAGTTGATTGAGAAGTGAGTTTCTTTTTCATCCAACAATTCTTTGACTACAGTACTACTTTTTATACTATATCTTATAATCAAGCTAAGCTGATGTTTTAGTGAGTTCTGGAACACAAGAAGAAGTAAATCATAATTAAATATATTGGATATTTTAATTTTTGCTCTGTATAGAATCTATTTTGCTCTGTTCTTGTGTTACGACTATGCAACACACACGTTTGAATCGAAGCCACAGTGACCTGAAGGATGGCATTCCTCTTCATCAGAGTAAACTCTGTATCATAATAATATGCGTAGTGCGAAACAAGGGACAGTTACCTCTGTCCTAACTACCCAAGGTAGTCTCGGGGTTATACGATAGTGGAGATGAGTCTTGGTGAGGATGATTTGGTGAGTAATCCTGTGTGACCATTTGTTATACCAGTAGTATTGGAAAATCTAACAAGCAAATTGAGGGGTCAGTATGGAGCATTAATTGACACTGGATGTACTAGATGTTTAATTAGTAAAAAAGTGGTCGATGAATTACAGTTAGCAGTGGAAGAACTGCCCAAACCTATGCGTTTTGAACAAGTGGATGGTTCATTATTAGGTGGGAGTCCTGCTACAATAATGACAACCTCTATCAAACTAGAGATAGGGAGTCATTGGGAGTCTTTATGATTTATTGTAGTACCACAGATGAGAGAGGCATTAATTTTAGGTCTAGTATGGTTAGACAAATGGAAGCCCACGATATGGTGGGAAGATGATTTTAGGAAGTTATGAATTGCAGTTGGCCCTATGTCCCTTCCATATGTAAATAGGGCAGTTGTAACAGCTATAGACGATTCTGAAGAACTACATTATCCAGAGAAATATAAAGACCTAGCAGATGTGCAGCGAAAAGGACTGTGAAACATTACCACCGCACAGAACAACTGATTGCGCAATTGATTTAATTCCTGGAGCAAAGTTTCCAAAACCAAGACTGTTTGCCATGACTCCAAAAGAGATGGAGGAAATGAGACAATATATAGATAAAAAATTGGCATGTGGATTTATTCAACCCGGGAAATCACATATAGCTGCCCGTTTTATTTCGTGAGAAAAAAGATGGTGGATTATGTCTTTGTGTTGATTTCTGTGGGCTCAATGCTATTTGTATAGACAATATATATCCTTTACCACTGATCAACGATTTGTTAGCAACATTAGCAACTGGCAGTATTTTATGAAATTGGACTTGTGAGAAGCCTACTATCGAGTTCGAATACGAGAGGGGGATCAACGGAAAACTACTTTTTATTGCCCCCTTGGAAGTTTTCAGTTTTAACGTTATGACATTTGGGTTGCAAGGGGCACCCGCTGTCTTCATGCAATTTATAAATGAAGTATTACAAGAACATTTATATCGTGGCATTCTCATATATTTAGATGATACTTTAATTTATACCAAAACAATGGAGGAACATATGGGCTTATTGAGGAAAGTTCTGAAAAAATTACTTGACGCCAAGTTAAATGTGAAACTTTCGAAGTGCGAGTTTCACTGTATGTCGTTGGATTATTTGGGGTACAGAATATCCAATAAAGGAATAGAAATGGATCCCAATAAAGTCAGAGCTGTAGTTGATTGGAAAGAGCCAAAAATACGAAAGCAATTACAAAGTTTAGGATTTGTGAACTTTTACCAGCAGTTTATTCCTAAATTCACGCAAATTGCTTTACCACTAACAGAATTGTTAAAAACTAAGCATCAAGTGCAAAAATCCAGACCTAGTCAACCCATTGTATGGTCACAGGAGTGCCAGCGAGCGTTTGACGACCTGAAAGCTTTATTTGCTCAAGAGGCCATTTTACAACATCCTGATACAACTAAAAGTTTTGTAGTACAAGCTGATGCAAGTGATGTGGCTGTGGGCGCTGTCCTCTTACAGTATAACATTGATGGACGATTACAGCCATGTGCATATACATCACAGAAATTTACAATCACAGAACGCAGGTGGGCTATTTGGGAAAAGGAGGCTTTCGCCGTAAAATGGGCACTTAGTACATGGAAATAACTATTAGAAAGGTTGAAAGAAAAATTCAAAGTTTGGACAGATCATAAAAATTTACAAGCATTACAAAACCAAGAAAACCATCCCCTAAAAATAAGATGGGCTTTGTATTTTAAACATTTTGATTTCCAGTTGTGATATGTTCCGGGAGGTAAAAACTTCATGGCGGATGCACTATCTAGACTACCTCAATACAATGTGTCTAGAGACTAAGTTATTCAGCCCATGATCTCTGTAGGTTTGTCAACCGAACAAATTCAGATGTTGACCACGAAAGAGGTAACCAAAAAGGAATTAGAAGAGGCTACAAAAATGGATGTATGGATAAAAACAAATAATAGTGCCTGTTTACATAAAGATGGGTTGTATTGGAGAGGGGATAAAATATATGTTCCATCAAATTGTAGGAAAAAGATATTATCCCAATGTCATGATGTAAGGTAGGCTGGATACTTTGGATTTTTAAAAACACTACATTTGGTAAGGCAGCAGTTTTGGTAGCCACATATGAGATCAGACATTGAACAGTACCTTAAAGAATGCCACATTTGTGCTACTACGAAACCTCAAGTAGGAAAACCTTTAGGACTATTACAAACTGTATCGGATCCAAACCAGCTGTGGCAAGATATAGCCATGGACTTTATTGTGGAGTTGCCCAGCAAAAACGGATATACAGTAATCTGGACTATTATAGATTTGTTTTCAAAACAAGCTCACTTTATACCATGTAAAGGATTACCTTTGTCAACAAAATTAGCCAACCTGTTTATAAAACATGTATATAAATTACATGGCACACCTAGGAGGATAATTTCAGATAGAGGTGTGCAATTCACAGCACGATTTTGGAGAGCGTTTGTACGCCTTTTAGGATGCTCTCAAGGTCTTAGCTCTGCATACCATCCCAGCACCAATGGTGCTGCTGAAAGAGCTAAGGCAATGATTGAAAGGTATTTGAGATCATATACATCTTATCAACAGCGAGAATGGGCTGGTTTACTTCCATTTGCTGAAGTAGCATATAATAATGCTATACATGAAAGCACAGGATATAGCCCATTCCAAGTAGTAAATGGGATAGAATTTGTGCCAATCCCTGATTTACAATGTGATGAACAACAACCTATAAGTGTCCAAATGTAATCGAAAAAGGTTCAGGATAGTTGGGATAAAGTAAAAGAGACTCTCAATAAAACAGCACTAGAATATAAACAAGAAGCAGATAAGAAAAGAGTATAAAGCATTCAAACCTGGAGACCATGTTTACCTATCAACTAAATACATAAAATTACATATAAATAGTCGAAAATTGGGACCAAAATATATTGGACCTTTCCAAATTATGAAAGTGATGAACCCCGTAACTGTAAAACTTAAATTGCCACCACGGTTACATCGAATACATCCTGTGTTTCATGCTGGTTTACTTAAGCCTGTAGAACACATTGATATACCTCAACTTGAGGAATCTCTAATAGCTAAAGATGTAACCCATGCTGAAATTGATAAAATTATAGATTTGCGGATATGTAGTAAAGTGTTACAATACTTAGTGAGATGGAAAGGATATCCTGAAACAGAGGCAACCTGGGTGAAAGTAGCAGATGTGTGTGCAAATAGACTGATAAGGCAATTTCATACCAATTATCCTGATAAACCTGGACCACAAATAGAGACATAATTAGTGATATGTATATTGTTTTATAGACTGGTTCCTGGCAGAGGGGGACGTATGTCGCAACTACGCAACACACACATTTGAATCGAAGCCACAGTGACCTGAAGGATGGCATTCCTCTCCATGAGACTAAACTCTGTATCATAATAATATGTGCAGTCTATGTAAAAGGCTGTGAGGTGAAGCTCTACGTATTAACCATGATTCATGTGAATGAGTTCATACAAATAATTATCATTAAAAATGGTAATCAGGGGTAATGAAGGGTAATGAGGGTAAATTATTATAAATATCGAATCCCAGGAAACTCGGGTTAGATCCAACTTTATTTTGTTTGCTTAGCTATTATCTCGGACTCCTTGCAGAGGAAGGAATAAACAATAAGCTTTTGTGTTGCGACATACTGAAGCGAAGAGTGTCTTATTTTCTCCCTGCATTTGTGCCAAAGAGTAGCTGAGATCTTGTTTTTTAATATATATTTTTCATAGCATTGTTAAACCTTTGGAGGTTATGTTTTCTCTGTAAATAAGTAAAAGTGAGCTGAGGGATGCACAGCATTCTGATTGCTCTCCCATGGTCAAGTTTACTACTAGGAATAGCCTTACACAAATTATAATTTTGTAAGGCTTTCTGACAACCTACATAATAAAACACTTATGAAGGAGAGCAAGGTTAAAACACAGTTTTAATTCTCCATTTATGTAATCTTACCTTTACATAATTCTGAATCCTGAAAAAGTCACAAATAGGTCGACCCACAAAACTCATCTTAAGAGGTCAATTTCATGGAATAATCCAACTAAATAGAATTGATGTGCTAGAGTTGTATTTGAGAGTACAACCAGAAATTTTTCCCATGGAAGAGTAATATCAATTGTGTTTAGTCACTCACTCACTCAGAGAGAGAGGGGTGGGGAAGAGAGAGAGGGAGAGAATGTTAGAACTGGTTGCAAGTGCTTTTATACTTGATTAAGCTGAAAGAGAGCACACAAGATAAATCCAATAAACAGGCGAATTTTAAAGGAACATAGAAATATAGAGCATTGCTAGATGAAATTTCAATGACAGTGCTTTGTACTGAAATAAACACAGCTTACTTTCAGCCTCAAATAATACATTCTTCCTAGAATAATCTTTCATTCCTCATAACTCCAGACCTAATTAACCAAATTTTAATCGTCTGGAATTATAGCTAGGCAGAGTATCGAAGCTTTGTTCAAAATTCCTTAATATTTCCACCCCCCAATCTCAGCTTTCTAGACAACAATGAGCCTCTTTGAACTAGCTGTCAGATCCCACCTAATGCAAGGAAGAGTGTTCCTTTGGGGCAGGCATGCTAACAGGATCCTGCAAGCTGGCTCCGAAAGCAACAGGCTATGCTTGCTAATGAGAGACAGTTCTATAGCATAGCTCTTTGTCTGGGGTTTCTGTTACATCTAATAACTGCATTCCTTCTCGGAAAGTTTGGGTGCAGGAGTATGGCCGCATATCTATTTCATTTAGACTAGACAATGGCAACAATCCCACTCACAAAAACCAACCCATGTATTCCATAATTGAACCATGTGCAATTTTAACTAACAATAGCTAGTAAAATTTCAATACAAATTAGTAGCAATGGTGATGTAAATCATAATAGTTAAGAATTCTGCCTGATGAGCTACTTGTGCAAACCCGTAGTTTACAAGCTATTATTTCATTCAAAATAAATACCAACTTAGTTTTAGACCAAATTTGGAGTTTTTATTTCTACTTTCTCTCATAATTCTCATGCAATTGGATATTAAAATAGCCTATACTCATTCTTTGAAAACCAATACAGCAACAATGCATTTCCATCTATTTAATGGCCCAAATAGAATCCGATCTGAAAAGGAGCCTTTGAATAATGATATATAAGTAGTGTGCCAATGTAAATCAACCCATTTCTAAGCTCCTAGCCAATGTCAGATTATCCTTTTGGTTTGCTGTAATTTCCTTAACATATTTACCCTGGAAATGGATACCTCTCAGTCACCTACTACTGATAGTACCATGAATGTCCACTTACTCAACTCACATTTGTCTTTTTTACTTATAGACAGTTGACAGGCAGAACTTCACTTTTTTCACTCAGCCTTCAAGTCTACATATAAAAGGAAGGCTTGATTTAAACTAAAAGTCTGCAGAAAACCATGGTGAATTCTATACTTTGCTGGCAAGGTAATCCAGGGTCAATTCCTGGACAACATTCAGTTGACAAATGATTTACAGCAGGGGTGGGCAAACTTTTTGGCTCGGGGCCTCATTGACTTTTAAAATTTGACAGACGGGCCGCCACCTGGTGTCGAAATGCCTGTCATTACAAGTCAAAATAAAATGAATGCAATCATTCAATCATTCACATCAAACCTTAATTCTGTACCAATCTTCGGCGGGCCAGATTAAAAAGACCAACGGGCCGGATGTGGCCCCCGGGCCGTAGTTTGCCTACCCCTAATTTACAGCATACTTTCAAATCAGATGTAAAGCAAATACTCTTAGAAGCTTCCATAAAACTATGTTTAAAATCAACAGTCTGACTAGTTCCGGGATTAAGTTTAGTAGCCGGAAGCTAGTTCAGAAAATTTAAATGGGGGAATCCTATTTCTCTGCAAACTCATTTAGAAGCGAACTACAATATTTAAAGCAAGTTCAGACAACATGGTAGCTTGAAAGATTGCAGCATTTTCAAAGATAACTCAGTCTTCCTCATTTCAAATTTTTTTTTTAAATAAATTTTTTATTAATTTTCAATAAACAAACATACACAAACAAAACACAAAACATGAAAACATAAAACTTCTTTTTGGAAAGCGGCTTAGTCCTGGGTTACATCTTTTTGTACAGACTTAAATCAAATTCATGCTCACTTTATATACCATTTCATATCTTATTTACCATTCTACATTTTCTATATAGTTTCTCCCCTCTTTTCACTCTCTTAATTCTATTTTATTTATTTCATCTCAATTTAAATCATTATGCTTGTATCTTTTGTCTGTTCTACTTCAATTATCTATCTTTTCTCATTAACACAAAATTTCTCCTGTAATCACTGATTGAAGTATGACGCCTTTATATCTTTCCCCTAAATTTAACACTTAAAATAATATATAATTTTCATTCTGATTCTGCTTAGTACATTCTAAAGCTACGTATTATATTTTAAAATAGGAAAATAATAAGTTTATAATATAATTAAAACAATAATCCATAGCAAATTAAACTCTATCATTAAATCTTAAGCATTTTACACATTTCTTTTAATATTTTATCCCATTTCATAATCATATAATGTTCCAGTTTTCTAACATTATTTCAAATACAAATACAACAATACAGTATTATGTACTTTTGCAGAATCTTTTTTAATCGTATTTTTACCCATTAGCTCTAGAATAAATCCTGTTTCTTTACATCTTGTTTCAAACCTTTATAACTTCTCTTCCCTTTTTCCCTTCCTTTCTTCTCCAATCTAGCCTTTTTACCCCCCCGTCCCTTGATCTCCACCCTCTTAATCTCCACCCTCTTCTGTATTCCTCTTTTCTGTTGCTTTCTGACATTGTACCGATTTTTCACCTTATTTTTTCCCTTTTTTGGTTGTTTTTTTAAGTCTTAAATTCTCCATTCTCTTTCCCCTCTTTCCCTTTTCTTCCTCAGCTAAACTTGTTTGTTCATTAAAGATGGCTTCTTCTTCTTCATCCCAACCGTCTTGTTCTTGTAATGTCTGATAGGTAGAAATCGCCATTTCTAAAAAATGAAAAACAGATCCAGAAGAGCCCTTCCCTTCTTGTTCCTCTTCTTTTAGCTTTTTAAATTCCATTTTCAGTTCATCAACAAGTAATGCCATTGTGAAAAAATTTTTTAAACAACCCAAATGATTTTAGTCTTTCAAATAATAATTTCCAAAGGTCCTAAAGTCACCAAGCAATCCAAATACACACAAACTGTTTCATTTAGCACTTTCTTCTTTTTATACTTTCTCTTCCTGGGGTACAGTTCAATTGCAAAGTTCCAAAATATATCTTTTAGAAGTCTTGTTACAATTTAACTCTAGTCTTATAAGTTCCAAGCAGTCTCCTCCAGCAAAATCTTAATATTAATTCTTTTCCTCTCCCTTCCCACTTATAGCAAAAAAAATTTTTTTTCTTTCTTTCCACTGTTCAGAAATCTTTAATGTCCCCTTGGCTTTAATTTTCAAATTTAATTACCTGCTGGTACCAAAACAGATTTTTCCGATTTCCATCTGCTATCACCATAAGGAAGGAGAGTGAGAAAAAACAAACTTTCCCTTTTAACTTTCATCCACTGCTTTTTCCGATCTTCTTTGGGAATGATGTATCTTTAATTAAATTAAAATTCCAGGGTATTTAAATGTTACTTATCCCGGTCAGCCAAAAACTTTCACTTCTCACTTTCCTCCTGCACATTCTTATCTGGATGAAAGCTTCTTTGTGGCGGCCATTGCTGGCCGCCGTTCTACCGCTTTCGGAAAAGGGAGTTAAGCCAGCTGAGGAGGGGGGTTGCGATTCCTACGGACCCCTGCTGGATCTCCCCTGTCTTCAGTTACCTCTACAGGGTAACTATTAGCCCTCAAATCTGGCTGGATCAGGGGCACTCCAGTGGCGAGCACAGCAGAAACCATGCACAATCATGGATTCCTGCCACCGCCGAAGCCTTGCAAACCAGAAGTCGAACCTCATTTCAAAAATTCTTAATATTTCTGTCAGAGAATTGCTCTTCCAAACAGGTCTAAAAATTCTAAGCACTTAATCACGAATAGATCTCAGTTATAAGTATGTAGAAGATTAGATTGTAAGATTTGAGCTGCCTGTTACCAGGGAAATTATTTAGTAAATCTTCTCCAGCCTTTATAGATTTGTTGTAACCAGGGGTGGCCCACTGGGGGTTCATAGGGATTCAGGAGATCCTCTAGCTAAGATTCTGCACAGTTCAGAGAACCCCCAAATCCCACCCTGCTCCACCCTTCCCAGGAATCCCCGCACAGCCTGATTTGGATGCAGGTAAGTGCAAGGTGCATATGGAGGCATGGGGAGGGCAAAAAATGGGCCTCCTGGAAGTTCAGAAGGCTGGAAATGAACCCATTTCTGGCTTCCACAGAGCCTCCGGAGCCTGGGGAGGCTCAAGGAAAGCCTCCAGAGTCTGGGGAAGGCAAAAACAACCCCACAGAGTGTTGCAGGAGGCCGACTAGGCCACAGTCACCATGGCCATGCCCACTCAGGAATCGGGCAGAGAATCCATTACTAAAATTTTTGAAGCCCTCTGGTTGGAACTAAACTCCCAGAAAACACAGCTGGAATGAGAAATGTGAAGTGTCACAGGTTGGGGAAGTACAGTTTAGGATTTTTAATATTAAAATGTTGTGTTGCAGATTTCCTTAAGATAGACACACCTATGGAATGAGCATAATAATGCATCTATGCAATCAAGAAACAGTGAAAAATCATTTTCCACATCAGAATTTTATGAACATTTTGGAATCTCTTATTTTACAAATTTTTATAAGTTTTTACAAATGGGCAGGTTGAACTGTTCAACTATTCTGTATCTTTCTTTCTTTTTGAAAATTTTGAACTGCAAAATATTTGGCGAGCACTTTTCTCTTCCCAGGCCCATCACCTCTCCTTCAAAAAGTGTTACTAACTGAAATTACCCCTCCATGTTAGACTAGAAACAATACAATGGGCATCACAAATATCAGAAAAGTTTGATACAACTTTTAAATATCCATTCTAAGAGTGGAGTTTATCTTTCAGTGACTGGAAAGTTTTGGATTAATTTTAACAGTAGCCTTCTCCCTTCAAATGGTATACAAATCTTGTTTAGATTTTTTTTAGAAGATCTGAAGTAATAAAGATGAAGAATAACCATTTATTTATTGAGAAAGTTCAGTTTAAGTGATCTACTCAATTACGTAGCTCTTGTATGGAAGAATGCAAAAAAATGAAATGACAAAAATGAGATTTATTTATATGGTGGGAATTTTTGACAGTGCATGTATTTTTATATTTATATCATTGCCTTCTTAAGATATTAGTTGAGTTCCATTGAGAAACCAAATGAGAATAAGTTATTTTATTTTTTCTTTGGTTTGTTTGGTTGTCTGCCAAACACTATAATCAAATACAGATATGCAATACTATCAAAGGGGTAAGATTTTTTTTCATAAACTAAGATTTATAATCTAAATCCAACAACAAAGTAAGCATATGCAGTAAGTCTGTTTCAAATAGAAAAGTGTGAATTGAACAGATTTTAAAGAAAAATTTCCACACAGCCCAGAATTGATGGGTGTAGCACAAGTATAATAAAGAAGAAGGGGAAATAGTTATCTTATTTAATTTCAGTGTAGTTAAACTGCCCATATAATCTGGAGCCATAGATTTCAATGATTCCAGAGAAATGAATGTAGGCATGTCAGTGTTGTACTTTGGATGAAATAAATTATAAAAATGTTCCCTATGGAAGCAAACAATAACTGTAAAAATATTGGGCGTAATACATCTAGAAACTGAGTATTTCTAGATTCTTTAGAATGAGATCACGGCAATTTAAGCACATGGGACTTTAAAACTACTGTACTGTGATGGGAGCAAACAAAATGCTCTAGAACTCTGAATTTGTTTCCCGAAGAAAAAAGGATTCTGTGACTTGAGTATCTGGCCTTTCCTGCTTCTCTCATTTATTGTGTCCAACAGACTGATCCTATTGTCATCATGTACTTGTCAGCTGCAGAAAGAACTGTGTTGTTAGTACAGTCATGCACAGAAAAAACAACAGGACTAGATATTAAAGAATGCTTTTCAGCTTTGCAACAAACGAAGAAGAAAACTACAACACCAAGAACATGCAAACACTTGAAAGACTTGAAGAGACAGCTGTGAAAGCCGAACAAGAAACATCTCAACAAACTGAAATTTGCTCTTTGTCACTGTTAAAGATATCTCTTATAAGGAAACATCAAGGTATGGAATTCTCTCATTCATGCGCTAATGACAAACGCAGTCCTTTGAAGGACAGCAAGAAAATTATCTTGCTGTTTGGACTCCAACATTGATCCAATATATTTTAGGCACTCGGCAGTCATATTGCCTCTGGCACCACCTTCAATTCCCATTTAGCTGTTGCGCTTCTCTTTGTTTTCTTTCATTTGGGGACTAAGTTCAAATGCTGGGAAGCGAGACTTTTCTGGAACCAAGATGTCAGAAAGGAAATGGATAGCTCCTGCCATACCTGAAAAAGTAAGTTCAAAAAAAATGTGGCATCTTCATTCATAACTTTAACCAGGGCATGGTGGCAGATATTTTGCAGACAAACTGGACTAGTTTTAAATCAATCTTTTCCCATTAAGATGCACAGCTGTTAAGCAAGCCTACCTAAGACTAACAATTTTAATGAAGAGATCAAAGCTTGGAGAAAGAGTCAAAAACAACAATTGGCATCAAATATCTTCCCTGGAAACATAGTATCTACCAGTACCTTACTTTTTTATCTCTTAAAAAAAAGAAAATACAGTGCTGAAATCTAGTGGTATGTTCTTGGAAGAGTCTAATGAGTTTTTAAAAATAATCAATTCACAACTTGCCCATTGCAATCTTATGCTGATTAAGATACATGAGAATCCATGCAAGAGCTCTTCCTAAGTTGATTATTTAGTAAGTAAGTAAATGCTCTAGAGGAAGACTATTTTCTCAACCCTTTTCTGTCAGGATTTAGTCTCAGGGCTGGAATGGAAGTAGCATTATTGTTCTGGTGCATGAAGTATGCCAATATCTGGGTGGAGGGAAAGTGTTCCAGGGTCTCAACAGAATTCATTACCATTTACAATAATATCCTTCTGGATATCTATTGAGAGATAAATCCTTTCTATAATGGATTTATATTATTCTGAGTGGTAGATAGTGAAGGTTGGCCCAATAGATATTCTCTTGTATAATGATCAAGGTTTGGTCATTTTCATCCTTTTTTTGACACCTACATTCAATCACCAAGAGAGTCTGTGGGAGGAGGTATCGTCTACTGATGATAAACAGTTATATATTTTCAGCTTGAGTCAAGTCAGAGATGCTATTGAGAGCTTGGCAACGTTTGTAGGGAAGGAACAAAATAGCTGAATTTAACGGAGAATGATTTATTGGAAAGGCTTTCTATCAGCTCTAGTTTTGATTTAATTTAAATTTAATGGGATGGCACTCTCTCTGAAAGAGCAAGTCTGCCAGATGAGGACTTGTAGCTGCTTCAGATGGGCAAGTGGAGACCACAGCCATAAGGTCTTTGAAGCAGAAGGCTGTGATGTCAGTAATTTATTCTCTTATCATCACACAGCTAGACCACTGCAAGGAGCTGCTTTGGAAGACCTCTTAGAAAATGTAGTTGATCAAAATACAGCAGCATGCTTGTTGATTGGTAGGGGAAAGGCACTATAGTCCTATGGACCTTGGATTGGCTATATTTCATCCTGGGGATGTGTTTTCTATGGAAAAATACAAGCTGCAGGATAGTCTGCAGTCTAAAAGAAAATGTGACAGCATATATTTATCTGGCATTGGGGCAACACCAGCATAAATGATCTTAGGAGAAAGGACCACTAAGCTCCATTGGACTTATTTTTGAGAAGGGAGAGATTTGTGCTTGTGAATTTTAATTTACTTCTAAATAAATCTGGAAAATATGGAGCCATTGAAAATAACATGATTCACTTAGGCCTTGTTAATTTCAATGAGTTGCTGTGTGATGGGGAAAGGGAATATAGTTGTATACTATCACCCACTTCAGTGATTTTCTACTTATTTGGATCTATGAAGTTGGAATTTTTTTCTCCAAATCCAAATCCATTTTTCAACCTGCTGCCTCCCAGAAATTTTGGATTAAAGTTTGGCAACTTTCCAGCCAGCATGCCATGGGAATGCTTGGGAATTCTAGGAGTTACACACCAAACTCAACTGAAATGCAACTCTTTGTTTAAGCATTCAAATATTCCATATTTACATTTCATATGCATTCTGTAATATAAAACCAAATATAAAACCAATGCTTTAAAGTTGTTATTCAGAGCTTGACAGATGTATTTTGGTTGAACCCCAATCAGTTTATCAGAAATTTACATACATGCCAAACCTGGCTTTATAGTCCTATAATGCAAATTTATGATTATTGAATAGAATTCAAAAAACAAGCTCTTGCCTTCAAACAATGAGTAGGGTCGGTCAGGAATACGGCATCCATGTGCACCGTAGTCTAGACACCATTCAGCAAACTGAGAAAATATGACAAATAAATAGGATGATTAGTACATTTCTTGTTAAACAATATACCTAAATAAATATGTAACTCTGCACTAACTACAGATTGTATAGTGATGTTAATCTCTATTAGTATTAACTCTAAAGAGAAAATGATCAACAGTTTATATAATGAGCTCTAGTGAGCAACAAATGAGCCACAGGTCATTAATTCAGAAATTCAACTGCTGAACAGAAGATAAGGTCCACCCCTAGTCTGGACCATCATTTTGTTATAAATTCAAATTAATATAAATTGTATTATCATTATCAACAACATCTTCATGCAAACTCTCGCTCCTTAATTCCAACATACCTCCACTAAAATGACTGAATAAATAAGGTAAAAACCTAATCCAGTTATCCTTATTGAAACTTTTTAAAGAATTGGCTTAATAAATCAGCTGTGATTCTTCATAGCCTCTATTACCAATTGCTAACTAGATTCTTGGCATTTTCTTTCATTTAAACAAACAAATCCAACCAAATTAAGTTTGCAAATATGAATTCCTGTGCTTACCTAGCCAAGCACCTTCAAGAGACTGGCAACAGGTGGAAAATAGAATATACTTGGCTGGTGGGGTGTGTGTGTGAGGAAAACTATGGGTGTGATCGAGAAATGAAATATAAAACTTTGGAAGGAAACATGGTTGGCTGGCAGCAGCCTAATTGCAGCTCTGAAACCAACAGTAAAGGGTTAGGGTTAGGGTTTTCTGTTGGTTTCTACAATAATAATAAATATAGATTCTGGGCATACAACTGCTTTCCTTACTATCCCTTTGGAAGACAATAATTTTAGCAGAGGGCAGTCAAATTCATTCTTTGTTTAATAAAAGTGAAAGACTTAAAAGAAAATTTTGATTACTGTGTTCAATGTAATTTTGCTTTACAGTATGAAACCCTTTCTGTTAGAAAACAAAGCGATAGTACTTTATTCTTCCCTGTTTGATTTGATTAAAGAAAAAGAAATCTGTCAGGAGGACATCAATAAGAAGAACAGGGTTTAGTGTTTCTCTAAAAGGAAAAAAGTACCTTGCAAGCTCGGTAAAGATACTTTTTATCTTGAGTAAGGTGATAGAGAGAAAGGAAAGAATAGCCATTTCCAGCAGTCCCATGACAGATTCCGTATCCTTTCCTCAACAACCCCCTTTGCCAAATGACATCACTACATTCCATAGCATCCTTCAAATATTTATCTTCCTTGAAAACCTGTGGATATCAAGAAGCATAAAATCAGATGCCATTCTTTGCCAAACCTTAGCACAAGCTAGGAAATGGTTTTATAACTACAGATAGTCCTCTAATTACAATTGCAATTGAGCTTGCAATTATAGTCATTAGCTATGAAGGTTTTTAAATGAGTCACCACATGACCATGTCTGATTTTGTGGTTGTCATTAAGTGAACATAATGGTTGTTAAACAAATTCATTCTTCTCTATGGGGTATTTTTTTTGCCAAAAGCTGGAAGTAAACATTGTTTTCTGGTTAAAAAAAAAAAAGCTCATTAATTGTGATTATGTGACCACAGGATGCTGCAAATGGAGATACTATAAAAGTGAGGCGCTGCTGAGTGTGCAAAATGTCACATAAGTTCAGGTGTTTCAAACTGCTTGCAAAAGCTCTATTCATGATTTAATTAGGGCAATCGCCAGAATCCTGACAGTACCATTATTCCCACAGCTATCTGGGCACATGAAGGGACTGAGGCTGACAAATTTAAAAACCAACTTCTTCGATGAGGTGAATTTTCAACTAAAGACTTCAAAGTTCAAATGTAATTTCAATGTTGTCTTCTCTCTCATCCCACTGTCTAAATCCAAATGGAAAGCTTCTCAAAACAAGATATATCTTCAATTTATAACATCAAATATAGATTTTGTATGTTCCAAGCTATGGAACCAATAAAAGAAACAGCCATATGAAGCTTTGGGTAAAACTTCATTTAAAACACAGTTTGTCTTAACTATGGTGAAGCAAGCATTGTAAGTTAATTCAATTTTAAGATTAACCTGACTAACTCACAGAATAATATAAACTGCATTACATTTTAGAAAGCAACATTACAAAGTGTTGGAAGAGTGGACAGTATGTGCTAGATAGGTTAATATTAAAAATCTGAAAAATTACTTTTCATTTCAAAGCACATATTTTTCTACTATCATTGTGTGGGTCAAACAAGGACGCACCGTATAAGCTTGCATGAGCATATGGATGACTCCAGGTGCCCCATGACACCAATGCACCAGCCTGTCAGTTTCATTGCTTAAGGATGAGGGATAATTCCCAGATCGGAATTTTTTATGCCGCACATAGTCAATGCTTGGTTTCAAAAGTTCCATCAATGTCTCCCGTTCAACATTAGCTGCTGGCTGCAAAAGCAAATAAGATTTTGTTTTTTTTCTTATCCAGTAAAAAAAACATTGTCATAAAAATTAAATGTTTTGATCACACATTTTGATGAACCTCATATCCATGTTGAAAATTTATCTTTATTTGGCTATCTTACAGTTAAAATAAATCTAAATTGCACTTTGCTCACTATGCATTGCTTTCTGTATTACAAGAATGTTAACAATATTAACAATAATATGAATCACTTGGCTTTGAGAAGTAGAATAATAACTGCAGGCAAGTGATGGCAAATATTTCATTTCAGCCAGGGCTTCCTTGCGTATTGCTTTATGTTCACTTTAAACTCTTGGCCATCATCAAGAAATAAACTAACAGAAACAGTAAAAGTGACCTGAGTGCAGGATCAGGAGATTCTAGAACTCAGGCACAAGTTTAGGGTCAAGCCGGTGCTGTCCTCCAAAACTAACTAATCATGTTGCTCACTATTTATAATGGTTCTGAATAGGGGTAAATAATTTTTTTCACAATACTGAGAAACTGCCAGTCACTAATCGAATAGCTCCCTTTCAAAAAAATAATTCCCCAGTAAAATTAAGTTCTGTGCTCTCCCAGTAGAGCAATATTTCAAAGTGGAATTAGAGAATTCCTTTTAGCATAGTCTGAAAAGTAGACAGCTGCAGACCAAAAGTGATCTTTAGAGAATTAGATGACCAAAAAACAAATTCATGGAACAGTTGAAACACCATGAAATCCTTGATGCTGAGATTGGTTTGCTTGAGGTGTTTCATTCAACTAGGTTTACTTAAGATGGTCTGGAGGGTTCTCCAATTTTGAATTAACGCCAGACAAAAAAAATCACACAGAAAAACAATATGCTAATCAAGGAACAACCAAGAAGAAAACCACATTGCTACCAACATTGGCAGGGAAACTATTGTAAATAAACAGGGAACAAACCTCACACTCACAAGCTCTGATGATGTTACGTAGTTAGGTAATGAAATATCTGAATTGCGAGCAAAAAAACAAGCTCAAAGAACACCAACTCAGCTGTTCAATTCTGAGCTACAAGTATTCTGTTCTGTTGGAAAATGGAACATCACCTGCATAAGCATGTAGTAAATCCCAGCCATACCATGGGCTGCCCCCACATACTGTTTCCGATGCCACTGGTACAGCAATGGGCACCGCTCCGTCTTTCGTTCTTCTCTGGAAAAGTTTTTTCCCGATTCAATGATGGATTCCACAACCTTATGCAGACAGAGGAGGAAAAAGAACAATCTAGAAGTACATTGTTCTTTTAATTTAATTATTATTTTTCCTAAACAATGCAAACATATTCCTGTAGTACTTGTCTTCTCTAAGAAGCTCCTTGGATACAAAGGAATCAAGTCTAATCTCAGATAGCACTTGAGATTTCCTAAAGTATCATGCCATTGTTTCTATATAATGCAATATTTTATCACCCACAAAATCACTTTTATCGCCAAGCTAGAGGCAATACAAAAATATCTAAATTTGTTGGAATTACGATACATTACCTATTCAGACAGCACTCTTGCTATCACTAATTTCCTTCATTTTTGGACTACTTTAAAACATTTGAAAGGTTTATCTTGTTATTACTAGTTTTTGTAAGTTTACAAGAAGGCTAGATGCTGGAAAACAAGGCTTATTCATCTTTGATTAAGAACCCCTCCATAGTAATACAGTAATACATGGGATCTTTTGGTTTATATTCTATAATTTTCTGAAAACTACGCATTCTCCTTTCCTGCTCTTTAAAGCTGATATCAAGTTAGACTATTGCTTTAACTTCACCATTACCATTGACACTAATAGGGAGTATTTCCAGGTTTCAAAAGGCAATGTGGACATTTCCATGAGCTACATTATGTCCTTTGGTACACATTATGTCCTTTGATACTGTGCACCCCAAAAATACACTGCAACAAAAAACCAGACACCCATTCTACCAGGGATGGGATGCATATATTTTTACTACCATTTCTGTGGGTGTGGCTAGTGGGCACGGCCATGGGACTGGATGGGCGTGGATTCTTTTTCTTTTTTTGCAACACCCACCCGCGCTCCGTTTTTTTTGTGCCTCCTGGACCTCAGGGAAGCCTCCTGGGAGCAAAACCAGGTTCAGGCCCAGGAGGCAAAAAAACAGAGCGCGGTGTTTGTGTGTATGTGTGCAGCACCCCCCCCCCTCGCACACCCCTTTTTGCCTCCTGGGCCTCAAGGAAGCCTCCTGGGCGAAGCAGTAGAACAGTGAGGGGGATCTTGGCACAGCTGATTGTCGGAACAGCTGATCATCAAAACAGTTGATTGTTGGGAGGGAAAAAAAAGAAAACAAAAACTGGTTCGGCCAAACTGGTAGAATACCACCACTGCATTCTTCCAAAGAAGAAGAATGGCAGAAAGAGGATAAAGTGAAGACAGCCAAGAGGGAAGTCGCACCCCCAGGAACTATATCTGTCTTTCTCTTCTACCTTCTTTGGGAATACATAGGCATGGACAGCAATATCATGTGGGCACTGCCTTAGATCAATTGAATTCCAAACATTTAGAGGCAAAATTGATACTTTAAAGTAAAAAAATAAGTCTGAAGTGGATGGCTGTGAGAGATTTGATGTCTTAAGTCAACCGAAAAAAATGAAAAACAACTCCTCTCCTGATTGCTTCTGGACTGCGGGTTTAAAATAAAACATTTAGGAAAAGGCAAAGAAAGATTTGGGTGAATAAGGCATAGTTCAGCACAATAAAACTGCTGTGGTGGGACATATAAAAAAGAAGAGAGGAACTGCAAGAACTAAGCATTATATGAACATTTAGAAATATCCTCCTTTCCAAAGCAGATAATTCAAGTTGATCTCTCTGAAATATCACTGAAAGAAAAAATATACAAAAAGTATACAATGGATTTAAGAGTACATTTGTAGGACAATGTCTACAACATTTAAATTGAATTATGCAATTAGGCAAATGATGTAAATTAATACAAATGTCAATTTGTGATTATGCAAATGACATCAGGCTTTAGGAAAAGTGGGGTTTTTATTCTTTGGAAACTGAAATCCCACATACAAAGACAGCTGAATGGTACAGAATCAAAGTTTATTGTATTTCCCTTACCTCTTTGATTACTGATTGTGGCACTGTCTCAGGATCAATTTCAGTATTCAAATAAAGCAAAGCATACAGGTAACCAGATCTTCCATAAAGCAACTCATCTGGAAGGTCAGAATCTGAAGCAAGGACTATTCGCTGGAGCTGCAAAAGTCTGTACAAACCAGAATTGAAAAAAATATGCAATAGAACTCTCATTTTTACATTAAATCTCAGATGTGATTATGGAATGTGTTATTGTACGTCTTCATTTGACTTCTATTCACATTACGTAGGATATGTCCTAAAATGTCACAGATGATGCAATCCATGTAAAAGTGGGAGGTGCTTCTGGAGTTTTTAGAAGCTTCCTCACAGATGCCCCTGGCAGCCAGATCTTTTGAAAGACAACTCTACTGATTCCAATCTCATTTATTTCCGATGAAGCGTGTTTATAATATCATCTCTATCATTCTTTGCTTCTGTTTCATAAAACTCCCCAATCTTATTATTAGGACATGAAGAAGTTTCGTGTGACAGTGAGATGTTATTTGCAAAAGTATGACAGTGATTAATTCACCACTAAGCATGGATTAGCAGACAACTGATTAACGTTCTAAATATAAACATCAATAGAAGAGTGGAATCCCTGTGAGCCAATCAACCATCCAATATAGAGGCAAGAAAGAATATAAAGAATGCAAACATCAAACATTTTGTGTTTATAACTCTTTAAACATGACTGTTGTCAATTTCAAAGTAAAGGAATGACAGGAAGACTTTCCAAAAGCCTCAAGACCAGAATATTACTTTCCAGAATACTTTAAAAAATTAGAATAATTAAATTAAGATATACATACAAAATTAAAATAGGTCATTATTTAGCACAGGAAAAAGGACAACATGAGGACATAGTGCTCTACAATCATCATTTGACAGAGAGATTACTGGGAGTGCTTGCCAGTAATCATCTGCCTGAAACAATCCAAAAGGCAGTCTTATACCAAGGAATACTTAGTTGACCTAGTCTTTTTGTCCTAATCAATCTCAGTCACTCACTTGGTCACACATTCCTTGGATTCACTATCATTTTTCATCTTGTGGTACACAACTGCTCCCACTGCTAAAGGTCCAGCATCACCACAAAGAAACGTAACTCTTCTTCCATTCAGATTACGTAGGATTCTCTTCACATAATCCAGGGATCTCTGTAGGTGAGTCGGCTCCTTCGTCACACGATATAGCTGAAGATACAAGAGGGCTATGCCTGAAATTGCCATACAAAAAGGAAGATGGAAGACTTAGTTGGTGGTTTTCTCTACACTTCTGATCACATATCTGTGATCTAATATGTAATACTGGAGGCATCATTCATGTACACATCTAAATCCAGTAGTTTAACACATGTTAAGAAAGAGGCCTACTATTGAAGTATTACATGGCATAAATACAATTCTTTACAATTTTCTATTCTTTTTTCCCCTTACCCTTTTTTCCTCTTCTCTCTATAATTCTCTAGTGCTCTTTTTGTAAGAAACTGTAAGAGTTGGATTTTGCTAAAAGACTAAGAGAATTACCTGAATCAGTTTCAATGCTGATATATTGTGGACATTAATCACTCATATTACCACAATCTGGGCCAATTGGAAATTCCACATACTTTTCAAGTTCGACCCTTGTAAAGGTGCAATTGTAGAAAGGCATACTTGATGTTAGGATGTGTCACCAACATCATGTCAATCTTCCCCAGAAAGGGATGCAATTGGTTATTAGCCAAAACTAATCGAAACCCCCCTTGTGGGGATCCCAGATAAAAATAGGATTTTTATGGAAAAGTTCAGTCTCATCCAGAAGAGGGTTGAGCACATATAAGACCTTGATGCCACAGTGGTTAGAATGCAGTATTGCAGCCAAATTCTGCTAATTGCTGGCTGCTAGCAGATTGGCTCAGCAGCTCAAGGTTGACTCAGCCATCCATCCTTCCAAGGTGGGTAAAATGAGAACCCAGACTGTTGGGGTCAATATGCTGGCTCTATAAACCATTTAGAGAGGGCTGGAAAGCACTATGAACTGATATATAATCGAAGTAATATTGCTATAATCACCAAGACCTCAGATTTGTTTGAATTTATCTTTAGATTGTTCTCCAGTATCAGACTATTACAGACTAAAACATCTACAATGGAAACTCCTGAAACAGCCTATCTTGAACTTTCAGGAAAGAAGTGCAATTGGGAATCATTATGTACTGATAAAGCTGACTGCATATCTATGGATAGTTTTCATAGATATTAAATAATGGGGAACAAGATTAACTATGCAGTATTGTCTGCATAGTTGCAACTGTCACAGGACAATTCCTAAGGAGGTCAAATTGATATCTGCCAAGATCACCTTCTGATAGCATTGTAAAAAGGAGAACCAGTTGAACTCAAGCTGTTCAGATAGTCAGGGGCATCAACAGAGTTCCAATTTCTCTGTTTCATTTTCACTTCCTGATGCATTTTGTCTATTAGGCCTATCAAACCCAAATGGGAAAATGCACTGGCTTCAAAAGATGGCAGTGCTTGTTCGTTCAGAAAATAAGGACTAGGCCTCATTAATACTTGAAGGGAATACCTGTAAAAATATCCCGTAAATGGAAGTCACTTCTGTATTACTGTCAAGAAAATTACCTGGGTATGTGTACAAAATTATCAAGTCTTTGACTCAAAGAAGACTTTATTTCAATCCACTGACTTCCATTACTCTAGATCAACATGTCTAAATTGGTGTTGTTCAGAAACAAAAATACAGTAGAATAATGGAATGGAATAGAATGGAATGGGATAGAATAGAACAGAACAGTACAGTTCTTTATTGGCTAAGGTGATTGGATACACAAGGAATATTCCAGTGTATATGCTCTCAGTGTACATACAAACAACAAAACGGTAAGTCATAGATTATAAAGATAGTCATAAATCATGATACAAACAAGTGATAAATCATAAGATATCAATAAGAGAAAGTAGTAGGTAAGATGATAAGAAGGATAATAGCAATACAGCCCTATTACATGGATAAATATCTTTAGGCAGTGCTGTGGAAATTAGGGGTTTAGTAGTGAGATGGCATCGGGGAAAACTATATTTGTGTCTAGTTGTTTTGACATGCAAATGCCAAATGTTGTCCCAGTACTTATCATTTATTTGGTACTATGAGATAGGAAAAGAGGGATTGCTATGGAGAATGGACAGGAAGTCAGCTATGCTGGGAAAGTCGCTGACATAGGAAACGGTACAGGTAGGAGCCAACACAAAAGGTCATGTAATTTGTTTGGCACACATCATTTTTAGTACTCATCGAGCCTCCCAGAACCAAGTAACAGTGAGTATTAGGTACCACTGAATTTTGTATCACTGAAGAGAAATATGTGAGCAAATAATGCATTTTGCTAAATCATCTTATTTATTGAAATACAATTAAAATGCAAAATTGCTTTTTAGATTTAAATTAAACAGGTTAAAAGAGGAAAGCTATATGTGTCCTTTATTACAAAAATATCGATTCCCAATTCAATTAACTAGCAATGGTCCTAGCTTGTCTCACAAGACCTATGGCTACACAATGGGTAACAACATGTATATATCATGCTGAGCTTCTCCAAGGAGAAGATGGACAAAATGAGTGGGGGGGGGGGGGAAATCCAAAATAAAAGTAATATGAACAGATTTATATTTAATTCACATAAAGCTCCAAAAATATTTTAACACAATGTTGTATTTAAATGTTCATTTTTAAAACTAAGGCTTAGGAGACTTAGGCGACAGTCTCCTAGGAGACTGATACGATTCCTCTTTATTTCTTATTGTATGCCAAAGTTTGAATTCTTTCATCATGATTCAGGAATGAATCAGCAGTGAACTACCTGCACCAGAATTTTGTTCTATTGCATTTCTAAAAAAAAAAAAAAGGCAAGTGAGAGGCAGCAAAAATTTTAAAAAAGCATTTCACCAGCTTTCGGCTGTTTCCATTTTTTAAAGCAAACAAATCACAAATGCTACAATTTTGTCACCTCTCCTCCTCCAGAGCCATCTGCCTAGAACGCTTTGCATCCTCCAGAGCCATTAAGAAGGAACAAGCTGAAAAATACTGATCCCTTTTAATAACAGAGAGTGGGCTAATCTGCTTTCAAATTTAACTTTTGTTTGGGACAAAACCAAAGAAATGAATGTTCTCTCCAAAATGCCAGCTTTTCAGGTCATTCCCTGAGCTAATCCTTGCAAGCAATCTCTGGACAAGGTCATAGAGAGTAGGGAGAAACAGCTCTCCAATGGTGGTCTGAGCAACCAGTTTTAGGGACTGCTCCTTAACTGTTTATACCACAGAGGATCATTATTACAATTTATCCAAATCAACAATTACTGCCCAACTCTGTTCTTTTGTTTTGCTCACATATTCCTTTTTTACAGAAAAAATTAGTTTATTCAAAAAAGATTAAAATACAAAACACCAAAATATTTTTAAAAAGAAAAAAGAAAAGAAAAAGACTAACAAAATAGGTATCTTAAAAGAAACGAACACAACATACACCTAACATCCTCCCTAGAATATTTTTTAGTGTAATACAGCAATGTTGATTTTCCCTCCCTTGCATAACAGGCCAAAATAATTTCAAACTGTTCAAGTACTAACACTATTTACAAATTATTGGCCTGTCATTTATAAACTATATTAATAACAAAATGGTTAACAGTTAACACAATAATAATAAATATATTATGTAAAAGTATAAGAATAACAGAATAATAAAAATTGTAAACAGTAATAAGAAAAAAACAGAAGTTGAAATCTCAAAACCCTCTGTTAACAAATGATTACTGTGATCAACTCACAGAATATTTATCATGGCTTCCCAATCATTCCAAATATTAACCCTAATTGATCCTGGATCAAATGTCCACTTTTCCTTCTTTATAACATCTCTTATCAATTGCTGATTGATTAAATACAATAAGTCAAGTCTCCAAAGCCAATCTATCTTTCACAGATAAAATTATTTCTCAATTAGATGTCATTGTCGTCATCATCATCATCATTTTAGTCATTATCTATCCATTGCAGGATTAAATCTTCTTCAGCATGTTTCCAGTTAGATATATGAAGTCTATTTCCCATTTTTCTTAAAAAAACTTCTTAAAAACTCCTTAAAAAATATTTGCCACTCACTCACCCAGAAAATTATCTGCTATTATATAAAAGCAGTTTTAAGCTTTCACTAGGTGTATGTAGTCAGCTCTATGATTTCTGACTTTTTTCCTGGCCAGATTACATTATGTGTGTGCTAAAACTGGACAGATCACAGATTAATTTAAATATTCTCCATTCTTTAAATCTTTCGGTGTGGTCTGGACTCTTTAGAGCATTCCCACGGACCCAGAGAAAATTGTGCCACCATGACTAAATGTATTTCAAGCATGCATTAAAAGAAGGAAGAATTCTTGCCTCTATGTGATCAGACATTTAAAAATGTCTAAACATTTGATTTTCTGAATCAAATGTTTCTGAACTAAGAGAAGATGGCGATTCTAGAAATAGTGCAGTGATCAGTAACAAAGATTTAGGGGGATGGAAACTAAAACATACCAAGAATAATTGCAGGAATTGGGGTGACATGATAGCAGTGATCCAATATTTGAGGCAGTGGTGGAATTCAAATGTTTTTACTACCGGTTCTGTGGGCGTGGCTTGAGGCTCATGTGACTGGGTGGGCAGTTTGATGCTTATGTGACTGGGTGGGCGTGGCTGGGTGCTCATGTGATGGGTGGGTGTGGCCAACTTGACGTCACTCATGTCAAGGGGCACCTTGCCCGGCCTCTCCTCGCCTCAAAGAGATATAATTTCCCTGTCTATTTATTTACTACTACTGAACATCCAAAATACACTATTTAATCCTATGTATATATGCCATATGTGTACATACATATTACATAGTATAGAGTGTGTATAGGCACACAAAAAGATACATTATCTACTATATATACCAGTGATGGCGAACCTTTTCGGCACTGAATGACCAAACTGCAACCCAAAACCCACTTATTTATTGTGAAGTGCCAACATGCAAGAGCGGGATCGAACCGGTGTTACAACATGCATGAGGCCGTGTGCTGTGCACACAGCCATGTCTGATGAGCGCTGTGCACATGTGCACAGCATTTGCAAGGAATCATCGGCTGTGACGCCTGGACAGCTGACAAGCGCTGCGCGTGAGTGTACAGCATTTGAAAATCCTCTTCTTTCCTGCTTTTTCAACTTCAGCTATGCCACGCAAAACAGCTGAGGTTGAAAAAGCAGGAAATAAAGGACACCCACACGAGGTACAGATAGTGGATTTCATTTTATTCAAATAATAACAAAGAGACCCTCTCTCCCGTTTCAGGTGGGGTAAAGTGATGAGGGGACTCTTGCTTAGATAACTCCCCTTTCCCATAAGAAGCAACATCTATCTCTCTTTCTCTCTTTTTCTCTTTCTCCCTCTTTTTCTTTCATCTTTCTCACGCTTTCTTTCATCTTTCTCCCTTTTTCTTTCATCTCCCTTTCTCCCTCTTTATCTTTCTTTCTCCTTTTCTCCCCCCTGTCTGTCTCTCTCTGCCTCCCTTTCTCCTCCCCTCTGTGTCTTTCTCCTTCTCTTTCTCCCTCTTTCTCTCTGTTCCCTTTATCCCCCCTCTCTGTGTGTCTCTCTTTCTCCCTTTCTCCCTCCCCCCCCCTCTCCCAGTTCTCTGGCTACACACACTGTTGCCTGGAGATGAACCGAGGGGGGAGGAGGGTGAAGCCTTCTGTAGCCCTCCCCACGTCTCCTGAATTGACACTTGTGACAGAGGGAGACCAAGAGCAGGAAGCCGAGCTTTGGATTGCGGCGAGCATTAAAGTACCTGGCGGCAGTGCTTCCTTAGCCACGACTGCCGGGCAAGAGAAAAGACATCGGGCTCTGCCCCCACAGAGGAGAACAATAGCGATCGCAGACAGCCCTGGCTGGCTGGGAAGGGGGACGCTCCTCCTGTCTCCCAAACTTTTTTCCCAGCCGAGGCGGGAGGGTAGAAGGGACTTTCAGAAGGTAAAGGGGATTAAATTGCGATCTTTCTCCATGCTCAAGGGGAGCTGCTTCAGGTGACCATGGCTTTCTCTCCTGCTTAGAGATAGAAGTCCCACTGATCGGGAATTTTTTTTTTTGTCTTGGAGCTAAGCAAAACGAGAGCTTTAAACAAGACACAGGGGCCTGAGGCAGGCATGAGGGCACAGGGGAGCGTGTGGTGGCAGCACTCTTGGCTGGCAAGGGGGCAGATGTTCCGGGGCTGCATGAGACCACCGACAGCAAGCAGACCAGGAGTGGGAGCAGCTGGGCCTGGGCTGCGGCAAGCAAGCGAGAGAGGTGGGCACAAAGTCAGCAACTTACCAAAAATTATGCAGGCCACAGAAGTCAAGTGAGGACAGGACAGGCAAACAAGCAGCCGTGATGACAACAAGAAAAGAGCGGGAACCAGAGAGCAGCCAAAGAACCATTAGGTAGCGTGTGTGCCTCTGGAGGCAAGAGGAGGCAGATAGGGCAGGGCCAGCCAGTGGGACAAAAAATTAAATGATTTGGTTGGGGTTTTTTGCAAATGGGATGGGGAAGGCATGATCTAGACCCAAAAATCAGTTGGGAAGCACACATGCACAATGGAGCTGAGTTGGGCTGACCACTCGCATGCCCGCAGAGAGGGCTCTGCATGCCACTTGTGCCACGCGTGCCATAGGTTCACCATCACAGATATATACTATGCTATATATATACTACACACACACACACACACACACACACACACAGAATGTTCTTCTAAAACTATACACATTCAATCTCACTTACTGTGTTTGGAAAAACACGCCCAGAGTCCACTTTCTGCCACACATTTAACTATAACTTCTGTATAGTAGAAGATTACACACACCTTCAGATGTTCTTCCCTAACATGAACATGACTGTTAGAGCCAGATGTCATGGATTGAGTAATGTGGTGAAACTCACTTAACACTCTTGCTTAGCAATCAAAATTTTGGGCTCAATTGTGGTCATACATCAAGGACTATCTCTGCCTTCCTCTGCATGGCAGCCTTCTCCTAGTAAACTCTTTCTCTTTTCTGGAAATTTTCCTCTTAGAGGCACCAAAACAATCCAGACGATATAAAGATTCTGTTGGAGCAGGACTAGATGGCCTCCAGGGTCCCTTACAGCCCTAGATTGCTGTGATGTTTCAAAGCATCTTCTGAAGCCACGTCTAGTGCCAGTGTTTGTGGTCCTTCCTTCCTTTTTCCCCCCTATCTCTCTGTCCCTTCCTTCATTCCTTGCTTCATGTATCTATTTATCCATCCATCCATCCATGCAACTATATGTCATTCACTTCTCCTCCCTTCCTCCCTCTCCCTTTCCTTTCCTTTCTTTCTTCCATGTAGATTCCACACAGCTCTGAACCCTTAAGGCAAACCAAATACAAGTGGTCCTCGCTTAATGGCCTTTTGCTTAGCAAGTGTTCTAATTTATGACTGACCTCCCCAGAGCTACTTGACCTGTTTTTGGAGTTTTGACAGCCACGCACACACACACACACACACACACACACACACACACACACACACACACGACCAGTTACAACATCCCACAAAGTCACGTGACTGAAGTTTCCTATGTTTTTCCCCCAGTTTCCAACAATTCCTTCTGGTTAAAAATGCCCATTGGGGAACATGAGCTTGTTTAACAACCACAGTCTTCGCTTAATGATCACAAGGTTCACTTAATGACCATGGTTTGCCTAACCCAGGGGTCCAACCTTAAACACTCAAAGAACCATTTTTCTATTTGCTTTTAAACAGGTATTTCCCTCTCTGTGTATCTCTTTCTTTGTCCCCCCTCATCTCTCTCTCATCTCTTTTTCTTTCTCCGCTTTTCATCTTTCTCTCTCATCCCTCCCTCTCTCTCTCTCTCATACACACACACCTTTTCTTTCTTTCTCCGTTTCTCATCGCTCTCTCATCTTTCTCCCTCTCCCTCAATCTCTCCCTCCAGCTCTCTCATTTCTCTCCTCCCCCCCATTTCTTTCTCTTTCCTCTCTCTCATTCTCTCCATTTTCTCATTTCTCTTTCTCTTCCTTTTCCTCTCTCTCATCTCTTGCCTGCGCGCACATACACACAAGTGGAAACCCTCCTGGGCTGGGATCACGGCAGCGGCAGGGATGGCGACTCCTCTCACTGCCGCCACTGCATGCTCAGGTGATTAGTTGCTCACTGTGCAGGAGAGCCAGAGCTCTTCCCTCCCTGCATTTGGCCTAGCGAGGGAGAAGTTGTTTGATATCCCCCTCCTGGGGACCCCAAGGCCAATTGCTGCAGGAGTATCGCTCGGGCATGCCCCTCACTGCCCATCTCTGCCTATTTGTGGCAGAGCAACTTCTCCCTTGCTGGGCGTTAACCAAGGGGAAGCAGTAAAATCAGTTTTTATTACTTTGCTAAAGCTGCTATTCCTTTCTTCACATGGCTTCGCCCAGCAGCCAAGAGGGAAAGGGAAAAGGCAGTGGCATATCTGTGTGCTGCTGCTCCTGCTAGCAGGGCTATGAAAACTGGAAGGGAGCATGTTGGCACCACCGGCAGCTGCCTCAGTGAAATGCGCTCTAATGGTTTCTTTATTCTTTATTATTCCCTGCAATTCACTACGGATTTCATACTCACAAGACCATCAGCTAAGAATTGGGCAATTTTTCTTTAAGGAGCAGCTTTCTGATTTCTCACACATCCCCTCCATCTTTGCAAATGCTATGGATTACAACAGTGGCCCCCAACCTTTTTTGGGCCATGGCATCACAAAATGATCCGCGGCCCGGTACTGGCATCAGCACACATGGCAAGGCGAGCCGAGCGACTGGCCAGCCAGCTGTCCTCCGCTTCTCCCTGCCAACTTCAACTCCTCCTTTGTACCTTTGTTGATGGGCTTCGGGACGGTCGCTCAGCTCGCCTTGCCTTGGGTGCTGAAAGAATCCTCGTGCCTTAGTTTTGTTCGAAGCCGCCCCCCCCTCAATGAAACTAAGGCGCGAGGATTCCTTCAGGACCTAAACGCCGCTTTCCAACCGGAATAGCTCACCGGAAGCACTTTCTCATCAAAACAAGATGGCGGTGCCCAGCAAACCGGCGGCCCGGTAGAAAATGTTCCACGGACTGGTACCGGTCCGGGGCCCGGTGGTTGGGGACCCCTGGATTACAACAAACAAAGGAAAGAAGCAGCAGTGCTGAAAAAGGAGACAAGGTAAAAGAGCAGGAATTTTAAATAGACTAAAGAATTGGGGGGGAGGGAACCCTCTCCCTTCAATCTTTCTGACTAATTTATGCTCACTTGCTAATAAGATGGATGAAATACTCCTTTTAAATAGATGCAATTTTGATTTCTACAACTCAGCAATTCTGTTTTACTGAAACCTGGCTTAATGCAAAAATTCATGACAACCGCATATATATCCCAGGATTACAGATATTTAAATCAGACAGAATTGAAGAGACATCAGGTAAAGCGAAGTGTGGAGGATTATGTTTATATATCAACAACAACTGGTCTCAGGATATAACTATAATATATAAATTCTGTGATAAAAACTTAGTCTTTACATATCAATTGCAAGCCGTTTTATGCTCCACGTGAGTTCTCCTCATTTCTCCTAATAGCTGTATATGTTTCTCCACAAGCTTGTGTAAACAAGACATTACAAACTCTAGCTGATCAGATTATGGAGGATGAAGCCAAATACCCAGATTCCCTTCCCATCATTTGAGGAGATTTCAATCAGGCAAATTTAAGGAAATAGCTCTCCAAATATTTCCAGCATGTCAATTGTCCCACTAGAGGCAAAAATACTTAGGACCACTGCTACACTACAGTAAAAGATGCTTATAGGTCTTTACCATGAGCAGCTGTGGGACACTCTGATCACTGCATGATTCACCTTGTACTTGTCTATAGACGAAGACTTAAAACCATGAAACCAACAATTAAAGCAGTGAGGACTTGGACTGATGAGGTAAAGCTGAAGCTTCAGGCTTGCCTTGATTGCACTGATTGGAATGTTTTTGAAGATACTTCTGCAGACCTAGATGAGCTCACAGATATTGTAACAACATATGTCAGCTTCTTTGAAGACCTATGTGTACCAACAAGGAACCTGCAAATATACAGTAACAATAAACCTTGGTTCACAGCTAAACTTAAGTAGCTACATCATTCCGAAGAGGAAGCCTACAGAAAAGGTGACAGATTTAACAATAGCACTTAGACTTTATAGTGTTTTATAGTCCTCTCTAAGCAGTTTACAGACTCAGTATATTTTCCCCAACACTCTGGGTCCTCATTTTACCCACCTGGGAAGGATTGAAGGCGCGAGGGGTAGGCTGCAGGGCGAGGTCGTGGCCGACCACCCTTGCCAGCCCTGCTTCTCCAAGGGGGCACCTGGATGTCCTTACCTGGCTGTTCTGCTGCAGCAGTCGGGAGCAGGCCAAGTCAGACGAGGGGGAGGCTGCTGCGCTGTAGGCCCCGGCAAAGGCAGGCAAGTAGGCTGGGCCACATGGTCAAAGCAAGGAAGCCAAAGAGCAGCTACAGCTATGCTACAGAATAACTCTAAGGCACCAGCCAAGGCGTGCGAGACCAATAAGTAGTGGTGGGGTGGGGCGGGACCAACCAGAATTTTTACTACTGGTTCGCCCAAACCGGGCCATTCTGGCTGAATCCCACCACTGTTTGAGGGGCTGCCACAAAGAAGAGATCAATCTATTCTTATCCTGCATGTGAGGGCAGGCAAGAAATAATGGATGGAAACTTATCAAGGAGAGAACCAACTTAGAAGTAAGGAGAAATTTCCTGACAGTGAGAACAATTAACTAGTGGAATGGCTTGCTTCCAGAAGTTCTGGGTACTCCATCAATGGAGATTTTAAAGAAGAGATTGGACAGCCATTTGTTTTATTTTTTAAAAAATATACTTTATTGATTTTACAATTAAAATAGACCAACAACACATACATAAATGCAAGAGAGAAAAAGAAGACAAGAGAAAAAAAAATAGAAAAAGATAGAAAACAGTTAAAAACATTTTCATCTTCAACAGTTTGTGAGACCTCCTTTTTATCCTTATTTTATACCATATACACAATTAAGTCTTACATATATCTGTATATCACTACTATGGTTCTATCATATCTTCCTTTGCCTTTTATTATGAAACCTATCTTTGATCTATCCATTTGTACCAGCAGTTCCAGCTGTCATAATATATTGAAGTGTCTTTATCTTTTAATGCCAAGGTTAATTTGTCCATTTCTGCACAATTTGAAATTTTTTGGATAATCATCTCCTCTGATGGAACATGAGGCTGTTTCCAACATTGTGCAAAAGCCAATCTGGCCACTGTCAAAATATGTATTTTTATATATTTCACTTTTTTTGGTAGTTCTTTATCAAAGATCCCTAATAGAAAGGACTCTGGTTTAAATTCGATCTGTTCTCTTATCATTTCCTCCAACCAATTTCTAATTTTCTGCCAATATTTTTGAGCTTCTGTACAAGACTACCACAAATGGAAGGAAGTTCCCTCTTTTTTTTTTTTTTTTTGCATTTCCAGCAGTTTGGACTCATATTGGGGTGCATCTTCACTAATCTAGGAGGAAGGTGCCACCTGTAAAACACTTTATAGGCATTTTCTTTGTACGCTACTGATTTTGTGATTTTATTATTTCTACCTCAGACCTTTTCCCATTTTGTTAAGGTGACACTACGCTCTATATTCCTACTCCAGGCTATCATGTTCCCTTTATCAATTTCTTCCTCTAATTCTACCTCTAATAAATAATTATAAAATTTTGTTATTTTTTTTTGCCTGATCCTAATAAAATTTTATCTAATTGCTGGAGTTTATTATTAATTCCAAATTCTTTCTTGTCCTGTTTGTATCTACTTTGAATTTGAAGATATACCTACTTGTTGTGGCTCCGATTCCCGAGCCTATGCTGTTAGAGGAAGAGGACTGGGAAAATGAGGAGGAGGAACAGGGAATATCTTCCTCCCCAGGACCTTCCTCTCTGGCAATGCCTTCCTCCCTGATAATGCCTCAGGTTTCATCAGACAACCGAGAGGAACAGCCTGAGATTAATCAGGAGGAAGGCATATCGGAGCACCCCCTGACAGGGAGTCAAGAGGAAGAATGTTGGCTTGATCCTAGGCAGCGTCGTAGGGAGAAATGTCAGCAGCAATGTAGGAGGCGTGGGAGGGTCAGAGAGTGAGCTGAGTCATTGAGCCACACTCCACAGGGGATAAAAGTGGGTGTGTTGTCAGCTGGAACTTTGTATGGGACAAAGTTTGATCTTACTTCAGGTTTTCTTTGTGAATGATTTTTGTGGTCTGCCTTGTAATTTTCTATAAGTAGATTTTTACTTGTTATCAGTTTGGACTTGGCAGGCAGAGCGTGTTGGAATGCCAAGGACGTTATCGGTTCCAAAGAATTAACTCTGTGAAGTCCGAGCCAGCCTGCCTGCCTGTGTTTGTGTGAGTTTGTACTCTTTTATCTTTTGGAAAGAAGAAAGGTGAGACAGAACATTTTTGTCCTGTACCAGACTTTACCTAAGATGGACCAGCAGCAGCAGTTTCAACAGCAGCTGCAAGATGAAAATCAAACTCTACAACAGCAAGTGGCTCAATTAACAGCCCAACTTGCTTTGCTGCAGGCTCATGCAGCTCCTCCTCCTCCCCCTCCCTGTCGGAAATGCCATGTGGCTGTGCCAGATAAGTTTTCTGGGCAGCCTGAGATGTTCCCGGCTTTCATGGGACAGTGCCAGTCATTTATTGCTATGAGGCCAGAGGATTTCCCAGATGACCAGGCTTGGGTAGGGTTTGTGATAAGCCTCCTTTCTGGCTCAGCCGCCAGATGGGCCACACCTTTGTTGCTCAAGAACAGCCCATTATTAAGTGATTACCAGGGTTTTTGGCAACACATGCGACACATGTATGAAGACCCCAGTGCAGACGGCAGCCAGGTGTCTTAAGGATCTTCGACAAGGGAAGCGCCCCTTGTAAGAATTTATTTCTGAATTTTGGCTTTTATGCCTGGACTCCAACTGGAATGACGCAGCGTTAATGGACGCCTTCCAAGATGGCCTGTCAGATGAGCTGCAGGACGAGTTAGTTCGAGTGGAACTGGCCCCGACCCTCAACGGTCTGGTGGTGCAATGCTTGCGCATTGACGCACGTCTCCAATGGCAAAAGAACCGTCGCACCATCCAGGAGCAGCCATCCGCATCTGTACCGCAGCGCTCTGTGCTAACAGCGCCCCGGGTCACCCAATGTGTCGTGGACATGGCCAAGGAACCAATGGAGTTAGGAGTGGTCAGACCTCACCTGCCGGCTCAGGAGCAAATGCAGAGACGCCAGGGGGGGGCGTTGTACTTGTATTGTGTGGGGGGCAGGACATTTCGCTATTTCTTGTCCTCTAAAGCGAAGTGGGGCACTCAAGCCTGTGTCTGAATCTCGGCGTGATCAGTCGGGAAACAAGGCAGGCCCAACCTGGGGGGAAACCCTAGGCTGGGCACCTATCAAACACCCGCCCGAATTAGCGGAGGTTGATTCTGGGCCCCCTCGGCATCTGATTTTGGACACTTGGGTTTTCTTGGCTAACTAGTTGAAAGGGATTCCAGCGAATGCGCTGGTGGACTCAGGGGCCATGACTAACTTTATGGACCGGGCCTTTGTGGCCCATTTTGATGTCCCCTTGGTTCCGACAGAACCTCCGATGAGGGTAGAGACTATTGATGGGCGGGAACTTATTGCAGGACCCCCTTCCTCCATGGACGGTGCTGCCAGCAGAATCCTTGGCTTCAGTCCAGGAACCGGTGGACTTGCGGACTCAGGTGCGAGAGGCGCAGTGCCTAGACGCTTGGTCGCAGCAGAGGATGGGGGAGATTGGACTCGAATACCCATGGACTTTGGAGGAGGGCTTACTCAAGCATCGGGGCTGGTTGTACATACCCATGGGGCCGCTTCGAGCCCTTATTATGACTCAGTGTCACGACAACCCTGCAGCCAGCCATTTTGGGTTTTTTAAGACCCTCCATCTTGTAACACGGACTTTTTGGTGGCCTCGAGTATGGCATGATGTCCACGCCTATGTCACATCTTGTGTACCATGTAGGCAAGCGAAAGCCATGACGGGTGTGCCTCCTGGTCTCCTCCAACCTCTGCCGACTCCAGAAAGACCATGGGGAGTGATTTCCATGGACTTGTTGACTCATTTACCATCATCCTCAGGATTTAAGACTGTGCTTGTGGCGGTCAACATGTTGACAAAAGTGGCCCACTTCATTCCGTGTCATAAATTGCCATCGGCCCGGACAACTGCCTGTTTGTTCTTGCAGCATGTTTTTCGTCTCCATGGTCTGCCAGACAGGGTAGTTTCTGACCGCGGTGTACAATTTACAGCCCAATTTTGGAAAAGCCTGATGACCGTGTTACAGGTGCAGGTGTGCTTGTCGGCACACCATCGAGAAACTGATGGTGGGACAGAGAAGGTCACTGGCATTCTCGAGCAATATTTCCATTGTTTTGTAAACCAACAGCAGAACAACTGGGTTGATTATCTCTCTCTGGCGGAGTTTGCATTCAACAACTCCCAGCACACCTCCACCCAAATGACACCATTTTATGCTAATGTGGGGTACCATCCGTGGTTCTTTCCATTGACTCTATTAGATTCCCCTGTTACTGAGACTCAGGAATTCCTTTTGGAACTACACTCGGTTCAGCAGTTAGTTCGGCAGCAACTGATACGGGCCAAGGAAGATTACAAGCGGTTCGCAGATCAGTCTCGACGGGCAACGCTTCCGCTGGCTGTAGGAGACCGTGTGTGGTTATCCACAAAACATCTTCAGGCCAACCGCCTGATAAAGAAGCTGGACCATCGGTTCATCGGCCCATTTCCCATCAAGGCGTTCATCAACCCCGTAGCCTATCGACTGACTACCGCACTCCATGCAAATTCATCCAGTCTTCCACCGTTCCCTTTTGGTCCCCGACACCCCTTCGTGTGATCTCCGAAGTCCCGCAGCTGATGACCCACCACCTGTGCCCAGTGAAGATGACGCCGTAGACGGCAATGTGATCAGCATTAGGGATTCCTGCTGGCTGAAAGGGCGGTTCCAATATTTGATCGAGAGGCAGGGGGATGGGCCAGAGGCCCTTTCTTGGGGGGATGTTTCCACGATCCATGCCCCAGAGCTTATACGGATGTTCTATGACCATTTCCCCTTGAGACCACATCCTGACTGTCAGACTTGGGGGAAGAGCCCTGCAGTGAGGGATAGTGTTGTGGCTCCAATTCCCAAGCCTATGCTGTTAGAGGAAGAGGACTCGGAAGATGAGGAGGAGGAACAGGGAATGCCTTCCTCCCCAGGACTTCCACTCTGGCAATGCCTTCCTCCCTGATAATGCCTCAGGTTTCATCAGACAACCGAGAGGAACAGCCTGAGATTAATCAGGAGGAACGCATATCAGAGCACCCCCTGACAGGGAGTCAAGAGGAAGAATGTTGGCTTGATCCTAGGCAGCGTCGTAGGGAGAAATGTCAGCAGCAACGTAGGAGGCGTGGGAGGGTCGGAGAGTGAGCTGAGTCATTGAGCCACACCCCACAGGGGATAAAAGTGAATGTGTTGTTGGCTGAAACTTTGTACGGGACAAAGTTTGATCTTACTTCAGGTTTTCTTTGTGAATGATTTTTGTGGTCTGCCTTGTAATTTTCTGTAAGTAGCTTTTTACTTGTTATCAGTTTGGACTTGGCAGGCAGAGCGTGTTGGAATGCCAAGGACGTTATCGGTTCCAAAGAATTAACTCCGAGCCAGCCTGCCTGCCTGTGTTTGTGTGAGTTTGTACTCTTTCATCTTTTGGAAAGAAGAAAGGTGAGACAGAACACCCACTGATCAATTCTTAATCCCTGATCTTGAAGATCTTGCCACGATTTCAGATTTCCTTGCGTATCCAATAGGTCCTTATATTTAATCATTTTAGTAATATACAAATTATTTGGGTGGATCATTGCCTCCATTGTTGAGATCCAGATTGGTATCTTTAAGTAGTGTTTTTTTCCGTATTTTCTTCCAATTAGTCAATAATGAATTTCTGATTACCGTATTTTCTGGACTATAGAGCGCATCGGAATATAAGCCGCACCCACTAAATTTTAAAAGAAAAAAAATATTTTTACATATATTAGCTGCACCAGACTATAAACCGCAGACAAATACGTTGTGAAATGAGATATTTATACAGAAAGATTTTGTAAATGTTTATTTACATACCTTAATTGTTTCCAAATGGTGCCTGTAACATGGCAGTAAAACGGCTGACCAAACAAAACAGAAAAGTCATTAAAGTTTTTATTCATCCTCCTCCTGTGTAGTGAAACCACTGAAGTTGTCTTCTTCAGTGTCAGAGTTGAAGAACCTCAGAACATCTCCATCACACACCTTTTCAGTCTCTCTGTCGGTGTCGCTCTCAATGTTACTTTCATCTCAAGGCAGTTACCGATGAAATTGTGCTGTTCTCTCCACGCAGCAATCCAACCTTTCGAAACCCCTTGGTGATCGTGGATTCTTGCATGCTGCTCCACGCTGTTAGGATCCACTAGCAGACCTCAGAAAAGAATGCTCTTCGCATGCGGCCAGTTTTTGTGAATGATTTCTTGCCACTGGTCATCCAAGCCTCCCGCTCACCTTGGAGTGCTGCTTTAAATGCACGATTCACACTGATGTCGAGTGGCTGCAAAAACTTAGTTGTACCTCCAGGAATCACAGCTGGAATAGTTTGTTCTCTTGATGGCTGCTTTCACAGAATCTGTTATATGGGCCCTCATACTGTCCAAAACAAGCAATGATTTTTTCCAGTGAAAAAATCCTCCCGGGCATTTACTGTAGCACTCTGTCAGCCATTCAGTCATTAGGCTTTCTATCATCCACCCTTTTTTGTTAACTTTAACGACTATGCCTTTCAGGAGTTTTTCTTTTGGCATAGTCATCCGCTTAAAAATCACCATCAGTGGAAGCTTCTGTCTGGATGCGGTGCAGTTCAAAACACACATGAAATGCGTTCTCTCGTGGCCAGTTGTTTTCACCATAATGGGTGACACTCCTGTCTTGTTAACAGTTCCAGTTAGAGGCAGGTCAAATGTTAAAAGTGCTTCATCCATATTTATGATGTCATCTGGTCTGATGGAATTCTCAGCTAGTTTTGTTTCAATAATTTTGTGGAAGTTTGCAACTTTTTCCTCATAGTCGAAAGGGAGTTGCTGACAGACAGTCATCTGCACCCTGATGGACAGATCTTTTCGTCTCATAAATCTACAACACCATGACGGTCCGCCTTTAAAATCTTCATTCCATTTCGCTGGCGATTGTTTTAGCTTTCAGTCAGATCTGCACGGTGGATAGACCTCGGCCATCTGCTTTCTGTGTGTTCACCCAGTCCTCAAGAACATTTTCAAGTTTAGGCCATCTGCTTTTATGACCTCTGAAAGCCTTTGTTGTCCTTTGGCATTGAATCAGTTCTTTACGCTGCCATCTCCAACGTCTCACCATTGATTCATTAACGCCAAGCTTACGTGCAGCAGCTCAATTTCCTTCCTGGATAGACAGATTGATTGCTTTCAACTTAAAAGCTGCATCATATGCTTTTCTTCGTGGACTTTCCATGATGAAGGTGTGAAAAATATTTTGCGTTCATGCGTGTCATGCTGCTTGTGTTGAGAGCGCCAAAAACTACCGGTAGCATCTTCTTCCTTGCATTGACCTGTGTCTGTCATGTTTTTGCGCCCCCTGATGGCAGTTAGCGAAGAAAAATCTATAGATAAGCCGCATTGTTGTACAAGCTGCAGTGTTCAAAGTGTGGGGGGGAAAGTAGCGGCTTATAGTCTGGAAAATATGGTAGGTGTCTGTGAAAATATTTCATGCCATCTCCTCTGTAAGTCATGGCCTTCTAAGAATAAGATTCTCTTATTAGTTAAATTTACCCATTCCTTCAACCATACTAAAGACGCTGCACTATAATACAACTCCCAATTTGGAAGTGCCAACCCTCCCCTGCTCTTCATATCCTGCATTGCCTTTAAGTTTATTTTAGGTTTTTTCCCTTGCCAGATGAATTTTGCAGTTATTTTATTAAGTTCTTCAAAAAACTTTTTGTGTACTTTGGAATCGTCTGAAATATATAGAAGAATTTTGGAAAAATATTCATTTTAATAGCAGCAATCCTGCCTAATAATGAAAGTTGCAGCTTGTCCCGTGTTTCTAAATCCTTCTTTACCTGTTGCATTATCATAATTATTTTCCTTAAGTGTCTTACAATGTGCTGTCAACCAATGTGCTGTCAATGTGCTGTCAACTAAATGTTTAACTTTATCATTTGTATTCCCATAACTTCTTCTAGTTCTAATTTCTGTTTTTCTGTTAAATTTTTGGTCATTAATTTCATTTTCTTCCTATTAATTTTTAATCCTGCTACTGCTCCAAATTGTTCTAATTCATTCATCAATTTTTGTCCTCTTTCTATTGGTTCTTCAATGAAAAAAATCATATCATCCGCAAATGCTTGCAACTTATATTCTTCTTTCTTAACCTTTAATCCTTTTATGTCTGGGTTCTGTCTAATTCGCGTTAATAATGCTTCTAGTGATAATATGAAGAGCAGGGGTGAGAGTGGGCAGCCCTGTCTGATTCCTTTTCTATTTTTATTGGGCAGGTATATTCCCCATTTACTATAATATTTGCCTGTTGTGTATCATAAATGATTGTTATAATATTTTCAAATTTGGTGCCTAATTTCATGTTATAAATTTTTTGGATTAAAAATTGCCAATTTAAATTATCGAAGGCCTTCTCTGCGTCTAAAAACATAAGTGCAATTTGTTTTTCAGGGTAGGTTTCATAAAATTCTAAAACATCTAATACTATTCTTAAATTATTCCTGATTTGTCTGGTCGGGAGAAATCCATTTTGGTCTTCATATATATGTTCATTTAACATTCTTTTTAGTCTACTTGCTATAACAGAAGTAAATATTTTGTAATCAGTATTTAGCAAAGAAATCGGCTTATAATTTTGTATATATCGGGGGTCTGAATCCTCCTTCGGGATCAGCGAAATCAATGCCCCCCTCCATGAATCCGGTATCCTGGCTGCCAATAAGACATCATTAAAAGCTTCTACCATAAGAGGTCCTATTTGTTCTATTGCCTTGTACATCTCTCCTGGGATTCCATCTGGTCCTGGGGATTTGTTGTTTTTCTGGTTCTCTATTGCTGATTTCAATTCGAACCAAGTAATGTCTTTGTTTAATAATTCTTCCATTTCTTCCCCAATTGCTTTATCCTTCATTTCATCTAAATAATTTCTTATCCTATCTTCTTCCTTTTTATATAACTCTTCAAAATACTTATGGGCAATTTCTTTTTTCTGTTCTATCCCTTGTTGTATATCCCCCTTTCCATCTATTAGCTGATAAATCAATCTTTTTTCTTTCCTTTTTTAAAGTCTATATGATAGCCATCTTGTTGGCATGCTCAAAATAAGCTTGTCTAGTTGTATTCAGACTAAAATCATTCTCTCTTGTTCAATTCAATTCAATTTATGTTTAGTTATTGTTATCTGATTTTGCAATTTTGAATCCTTTGGGGTACTCTGTAATTGAGTTTCTAATTCCTTAATTTTTTGTTGTAATTTGTTTTGCTGAGCGTATTTTTCTTTGTTCCTTATTACTGCCTTCATGGTATCCCAAATGTTTTGTTCGTAGTTGCTCCATTATCATTTTCCTTTAAAAAATAGTTTAATTCCTCCTTGAGTTTGTGAGTATAATCTTTTTCTCTGAGTATTTAATGTCCATCTTTTCTTGGGTTTTTCCCTACCCTTCCATATTATCTGAATTGGATTGTGATCTGCCCATACATTGGGTAGAATTTCAATCCCTTTTATCTCATTTGCTATTTCCCCATTCATCCATGCCATATCAATTCGTGTCCATATTTGATGAGGATTTGAATAAAATGTAAACTGTTTTTTCTCAGGATGTAATCTTCTCCATATATCAATCAAATTTAACTCCTTCATCATTTCCATGCATATTTTGGGAAGCTCTTTTTTTCCCCTTTGTTCCTTCCCCCAATACTGTGGTCTTTTTGATAATCAGCAATAGAATTAAAGTCCCCTATAATACAAATATTTCTTTTTTCCAATCCTACTATTTTTTTTCATAAAGATGCTTAAAAACACTTTTTGATCTCCGTTCGGGGCGTAGATTACCACTAAGAGAATTGGATGGCATTAATCCAGATCTGCAAAACCAGAGTTCTTCCCTCAGAATCCGACCATATTAAATCTGCTTTCATATCCTCTTTAACATATACTGCAATCTCTTTCTTTTTCCATGCGTCTGCTGGTGCATGGAAAAAGAGCTTCCCTAATAGCTTCCCTAATTTCAGGCATTCTAAGTATTTGTCATCTGATTTCTTTATATGAGTTTCTTGTAGACATACTATATCAGCATTTTGTTTGATTAATTTGGCTATTATCTTTTTCCTTTTTATCGAGTTTAAACCATTTATATTAATTGATAGTAGTTTCTTTTCTTCTTCCATTTAATTAGTTCTGTTTCGCTCTTTGTCTTGTAACGGCTCCATTCTCTCCTTGTGCCTGAAGATGTGTCCCACTTTCTTCTCTCTCCTGTTGTAATTGAGTATTTCCTTGATTTCCTAAAGTTCCATCTCTGTTGTTATGATAGCCTTGATCCTCCTGGGAGTTCGTTTCCAGTTCATCCTTACTGCTCTGGTCTTCTGGGCCTACCAACCGTTCATAAAATTCCTGGGCCTTTTCCATGGAGTCTATTTTGAATTTCCTTTCATCCCAAGAAACTAACACCCCCTCTGGGATTAGCCATTTAAATACGATTCTTTTCTGATTTAGGTAAGCTGCTAAGAATTTATAATCTCATCTTTGTTCTCTTAATCTTCTTGGTATTTGTTTGAGAACCAAGACTTCTTTGCCTTTATACGTGATTGATTCATCTTTTGACATCCTATATATGCTATCCCGGATGCTCCTTCTCGCAAATCGTATATGGACTTCTCTTGGGCATTTGTGGCATCTCGCATAATTAGTGCTAACCCTGTAAACTTCACCAAACTCCCTCAAGATGTCATCTTTAGCCTTTTCCAATAGTCCAGCCAATGTTCCTGCCATTAGTTGTTCCAAGTCTTCTTCTTTTGATTCCACTATATTTTGGAATCTCAAGTATGTAGCAGCCTTATCTATCTCTAGGTAGACCAGTGAGTCCTCCATTTCTTTACTCACATTCTTTAATTCTTCATCTACCCTTTCTAATTTCCTTTCAGTTAGTTCTGTCCTTTTCTTTACCTCTTTTATTATTGCTTCATTTTTCTCCAAGGCCTGCTATAATAATCCAACTTTGTCCTCTACTTTGGAGATATCCACTTTCATTTCTGCTTTTAATTTCCCCATCTTCTCTTTTAATTTATTTATATCTGCTCTCATCTCATTATGGTTTTTCATCGTTTCTTGCAGCTTCATCATCGATTCCTGTAAGGTAAGCAGGATTGATTGGATATTGGCATTCGAGATGTTAGCTTGTTTCTCCACTGGTAATATTTCTTTAATGGTTTCTTGTGCCATGGGCGAAGCTGTTGCTGACGTGGTTGTTAACGTCGGGATGACCTTTCTTCCAGTTTTCAGAGTTGTAGCTGTTGTGGAAGTCATTTCTTTTAAGATTTGTTTCTGTTGTTGTAATATATTAATTATATTATCCCAAATTAACATTCAGTAGTAGAATCTCTATATTAGGATTGACCGGTATCTATCTGCTGAATAGCTGTACTCCTTGCCAATTACTGGAGTATAAGTTCTTATAAATAAAAATATTATCACTGTATTATTTTAAATCCATATATAATTCTAAATCACATATATAATTTTGTAAGGCCTCAATGCTCAGCCTCTATACATAACTTCATGTAATAGAAAAAGTATATAAATATTATATCCAAGTCCAACTATATTTAAATATTATAAATATATGTATTATCTAACCTTATTTTAAATATTCTTAAACACAAACAGTATTACATTCATCCGCAAGTGGATTAATTATTTAGAGATCGCACAATGAATTGTAATATTAATATATAAAATCCCTTATAGTTATTAGTTAAATAATACTTAATGTTCTTACTATTTTCCTATATATCTAATCAAAGTATATCACTATTATTAATAAATCAATTAAATCAGTTAATTCAATTATTGAACAATCAATTACAACAATCAATTTTCCTTTCCCCAGTATACATATTTATAAACATTATAAAGAGAGATTGAAAAAGGAGAAATAGTTCATCATAGCGCTGGAGGGTGGGGGGAATAAAGAAAAATGAGCAGATGTATACAAGAAAAAAAAAGTAAAGAAGGGGAAAAAGGAGTTTTAAATTAAGTTTTTAGCTTTCTGTCTCTAAGTTTTAAGAGCTTACACTTCAAACACACCGGAAGTAGGGAGGTAAGAAATGCTGAGTAGTGACTGTAATTACACGTTATCTCTACACATTCGGAAGCTTCCACTTTTACTTTTCGTCTTAGCGTTCCTAAGTTTGATTGTCCTGATTTTCTTCAGATGGAACCACCTCCTCAGTTAAATCAGTATACTCCCTGAAGGGCAATTAAGTGGTTATCAGTTATATTGTTACAATAACTTCTGGATTTCTAAGTATCGCCTGTGGCGCCACACTGTCTCTATTCTGCCGGCTCCGATTCCATCTCTGATTTAATAAAGTCTTCCAGCATAAAAATCGAATGAAAATAGTCCGAATCCCCCACACCTTCCAGTCACTTTCCAGCCGCTAGATTCCCTTCTATTAATATCGGTGAGGTATATCTCCCGACCTCGTAAGCTTCCCTTTTTACTCGTTATTGTCCTCTATCTCTCTTCTGTCTGCCAAGCCCCTTCACTTTCACTTGCGTCGCATCCACTTTTTGGCCGCTTCCTTTTAGGGCTCCGTACAGACACTTGTAGCAGCCTTATGAAAGACTATAGCATTCCAATCATCCTCTCCGCCACTAATTTTCTCTGCCACACTCTTCACTAATGATCCCACAAACTGTCACTCACTCGCTTCTTTACATCAGTGGCAGTCCAGACTTTGGAGCCACCATTGATAGATAGCTGTTTCTTGCTTGTTGGGCTCTGGAGGGCTTCTCTTTGCTGCAGGAGGGTTGCCTTCCCCACACTGCAGCTCATGTCTCCCCCACACCGGCACGAATCTCTCCGGGACTCAAGCACCCTCAAAGGATCACACCAACCACAAAAAGAGATTAACCACAGATGGGCTTCTGTACCTCTGTTTGTCCTTGCCTTACCACCGGATGTTCCAAGCAAAGCCGGACAGCCATTTGTTTAAATGGTAGTTTCCTGCATGAGGAGGTGGTTAGACTTCCAAGGTTCTTTCCAACTATGCTATCTGTGTTCTGTGCCTTCTTCACAATACAATCAACTATGTTACAGATCAGTGGTCGCCAACTGGTGGGCTGCTACCCACTGGTGGGCTGCTACCCACTGGTGGGCTGTGAGAAAAGTTTGGTGGGCCGCAGAGAAATCTTAACCCCAGAGCACCCCCAACAAATCAATTAATCCAGGTTGTGAAGAAACACAAGGCTGTACCGCCCACATGGCCCGCCAGAACCCTCCCCACCCACTCACTCCTTACCCGGTAAACTTGCCTGCTAAATTGCTATTTTTCCTTTTTCCGACCATCATCTGTTCTGCTGTGCCAGGAGATTTAGATTAGCTAGGAAGCAGGAAATGATTGGATTTCTCACTTTCTAGCTAGTCTTTAGATTTTCGGCTCAGCACAGCCGACACTTCCTTAGGACTGAAGGTTTGCTTGCAAACAAATTCAGTGCAGACTCACAGCAAACAAATTTGAGAGACTGAGCTAGCCGATGGCAGATAAATAGATCACTGAATGATTCTGTGAGCAACTCAATCTGCCTGCTTTGCCTGATTTTGGGTAAAAGTTGCTCTTTTTTATAAAAAAATCAATATTTATATAAATATTTATAATATTTACATACAAGCTCTGCCCAGCCAGTCACATGACCACCAAGCCACAGCCACAAATTAGGCCATGCCCACAGAACCAGTTAGTGGTCCCTGGGATCTAAAAGTATGAGTTTGGTGGTCCCTAAGGTCCAAGAGGTTGGCAACCCCTGCTACAGATGTATTCATGGAAAGGGAAACAAAACATTATCAATGATTAGAATATCAACAGAATGCAACCTGAATGTAGAATCTAGTGCTTGATATATAGTGAACCTCTTATGACTTCATTTTCAAATCAACTATCAAAGAGTTCATGTATCTCACCTGTCCAGCCAGTATATGCAGAGCAATCATGAGGATCTGCTGTTTTTAATCCTTCTTCCATTTGCTGCAATAAGTCTTTAATTTTAGTTGTAATTTTCTTATTAAAATATGAGCTGATCTGCAAAAAAAAAAAGAAAAAGGCTAGAAATTTTTAAGACTTATGTGCACAGAAAAAGGTCTGATTCAGGTAACAAATTAAAGCTTCATGAATAAAACATGCAAATCTTAAGCAATAAATCATATTTACATAATAACATTTAGGCAATAAATCACATTACACATGTAATATGTAAGCATTGGAGCGGTTATAAAAAGTTTAGGGACTGAAATATTTTAACCCTCAAAAATTTCTGCTTTGGATGGAATGGGTTACCTGAATTGTTCCAATCTTACTGGAAATATTCCATTTTGAAATGCAGCATTTTGACTACAAAACAGAAACCACAACACTCCCCCTTCAAGAACACTACATTCCAGCATGTCCCAAAAATTTGGAACACGTTTTGTTTGTTCATTTTGATCCTGAACTGTTTTACATCTTCCTAATTCACACAAAGGTTAGAGACAAATCAGTAAAACTACATTATGGTTTAACATTATGTATGAGCTCAGCCAGCATGCTTGTTTAACACTCAAAGGAATATGAGAGACCCAGCAACTTTGATAATGACTTTAATTACTTTGGCCAAGGAAAACTTTCAACAACTTCTCTGTCTCTGCTTCAAATAGAAAAATAAATGGCACCCATACATAGTTTCTTGCTATATGATTGCGTGCTTTCAGTAGGATTTCATTTCAATTTCCTTTGTTTTTCAACTTCTCTTTGAAATAATAATTTTGTAATTTAGCCTTAACAATGGATTGCATCTGACCATTTGTTCATAACTAGATGGGGAGGAAGAAGACAAGAAGTAACTACAGGTATTTATGTTGCTAAGCGAGACATTTGCTAAGTGAGTTTTGCCCCATTTTACAATCTTTCTTGCCACAGTTGTTAAGTGAATCATTGCAGTTATTAAGTTAGTAACATAGCTGTTAAGTAAATCTGGTTTCCCATTGATTTTGCTTGTCAGAAGATTGGGCTCGCATGCCTTCTTGTGGTATGGGAAAATTAAAATACATGGTTACTTTCAAAGGCATTGTATTAGGAATGCATTTTTGCTAGTATGGGAGAAAGTGAGAGAACAACACTATTTGAGGATACCAGTTTGGCTTTCAATAATGGAAGCACTGATTCACCCAAATGTGATTAACATAGAAAATATTGTCAGATATAAAGATATTTTGAATGAGAAGAGGGAACTCAAAAATAAACAAGAATTGAGCGATCAAGGAATTGATATGACACAGTATTTGCAAGTGCAGATACATTCTAGATACCAGAAAGATGCAAAACTATATGATTTTTATAAAGAATTAACAGAGAAATTGCTAAAAAATGTACATCTACCTATTATACATTAAATTGGAAGATGAAAAGTAAAAGAAACAATTATAGTATGGGCCAAAAACTTTGGTTATACAATTGAATTAGATGAATGGCAAAAATTGTGGGACAGGAACTATAAATTAACAATGTCAACTGCACACAAAGAAAATTTTTATGTTTTATTTTGCACCAGTGCAGTTGGCAAAAATGTTTAAAGATAAGTTGGCTAAATGGTGGAAGTGCCATCAGATACCTGAATCATATTATCATATGTGGTGGACTTGCCCCAAAGCAAAAAAATACTGGACAAAAATACATATGTGGTTGGAAAAAATAATAAAGCAACATATTGATTTAAAGCCAGAAATATTTCTATCGGGGATTCTACCTGAAAAATAGTAAGGAAAATGTATATTTAATTATTCATACATTAACTGCTGCTAGAATTGTTTTTGCACAAAACTGGAAGAGTTAAGAGATATCTACAGATGAGAATGTGATTAGGAAAATATTAGAATGTGAAGAAATGAACACACCAACACTTGCAATTAAGAAAGAGCAAACTGAATATTATATGACATGGGATTTATTTTATCAATGGTTAAACAACAAAAATGGAAATTAGAAACAGGTAAACAAAATAAAGAAATGTTAAAAGAGATAAGCAAATGCTATGATTAGTATTTTGAACATTACTATTTTAATATTGTAGAATATGTGGAATATTACTTTTAATATTATAGAATTAATGTCAATGTAATTAATGATGTTGCAAACTTTTATTACTGTTTAACAAAGATACTTGTACCCAGACAACACACTGTTCAACTGAAGATGGAATTATTGTATTAGAAATAAAACATTAATTAAAAAAAGAAGATTGCAAAAGCTGATCACTTCACTACAGGACATATGCAACTGTTGTAAATATGAACCAGTTCTCAAGCATCCAAATTTTTATCATGTGACCAAGGGGATGCTGTAATGGTCATAAGTGTGAAAATTATCATAAATCACTTACTTCATTGCCATTATAACTTTGAACTTTCACTAAATGAATAGTTGTAAGTCAAGGACTACCTGTACTGTGATGATACCTTTTTGTGGCTAGTGAACCTGGTAATGGTGATTGTTCTTTCTTAGTTTGCAACAATATATGTTGGTAGTTTAAAGATATATGCTCTTCACAACTCAATAAAACAGGAATATCAGTAGGAATTGATGCATCCTAACAGTAGTGCCCAAGATAAGCTATACAAACATATTAAGATTTAGGTTTGTATTATAAAATATCAATCATTATTTGGGCTCTATAGTCAATGTAATATTTTTACAGTCCAGCAAATCATTCAACTTTACTGAATTGAATTTCAGCTACAGGAATCTGAAAATAATGGGCTGAAACTAGCCAATCCATCACACAATATTTTGAAGGGATGATTTATTCATCTAATAAAAAGAAAATAGTCATGTGGGTCCATTAGATTTCCAAGAAGATACGATTTTTTTACGAGAAGTCTAGTGTTTTGTGGAGAACTAGCCTACACTTGACAATATTACAATTATGGACCACTGGCGAATAGTTACTTTCTAAGCAATAGATTAGAAATTTTTGTTACTTTGAAAGAAACAATTTTCAAATCTATTTATATTCCTGCTTTTAGTTATTCTCTAGAAAGAAATCTCTTAATTAATAGTGTGTGATTCTGTAGATTGTCCTGGATTTCTTAGTGGTTTTTCATACCATTAGACATGATATCATTCTAAGTAAATATACTGAGGAGGAGTATGGACTCATTCATACATTGGCATAATCTTGGATGGAGATATATATATATATCTCTTTGGTTATTCGGGTAAAGCGCCAGAGATTAGAAGTGTCTAGGCAACATTTTCAGTGAAGTCTCATTCATCATCTTCAGGTTTGCAGCTTCAGCTCTGTGCTCAGAAGCACAGGCCAAGACACAAGCCTGAAGATGATGAATGAGACTTCACTCCAAATGTTGCTCAGATACTTCCAATCTTACGCGGGAAAACCTGAATAACCAAAGATCCACATACTAATACCCGAGAACCTCAGAATATGAATATGAATATTCTTAAGTTTTGCAGGTGTTACATGTATGGTATTCAGCTTTGTTTGTGATTTCACGTCATTGTGGCTGTGCTTTTAAAGTTGTAGCGACGTTCTGCCAGAAATTATCATCAAGGCTTCTCAGTATTGTTTGCCTGTGAGTCAGACTTTTATAGTGGTTTCAGATTTAAATTTGGGGTTGTTGTATTGCTGCCAGAATGGTTTTTTCTTCATCCAACCAATCAGGATGAAGAAAACCATTCTGGCACTAGCAATAGGCTAGCCCCAAATTTAAATCTGAAACCACTGTAAAAGTCTGACTCATAGACTAACACAATACAGAAGCCTGATGATGGTAGATGAGATTCTGCTGAAACGTCGCTTACAACTTTAAAGCACAACTACAATGACGTGGGAAAATACCCTGAACAAAGCTGAATACCATATATATATATATAAATGTATTTAGTGTATTTAACTCCAAACATTTAAATGTTCAGCTTAACAGTTCAAGCAAAAAGGGCCATGCCCCGTAAGGTTTCAGACAGTGTAAAAATGGTCTTTTTTGGACCATAATAGGTGATTTACCAAAGCGGTAACTTTAAGTCTTCAGTACAAATAAAAAGTATGAGCAATCCCAAGTGTATGTTAAATAACTAAACATCACTAAAACATCTGAAGTTGTCCCAATTACCGTAACTATTTTCTCCAGCTAAGTAATGCTTGCCATTAATTATCATTAGTCTTAAACTCACTCCAAAAGAACCAGTTAGAGTCTAAACTAAATCTTAATTATATGGAACATGCTGTTCAAAATACCAGGGTATATATACTCAGTGAATTAATTTTTAATACTCCTGGTTCAACTATGCAAAATCTATTTCAGTCCTCAATGTTGGTTAAAAAATATAAAACCTGACAACTCTATAAAACCTGACAACTGAAGCAACTTCTAACTGTGCTCTGCAAAGTATCTGTCATAACTCAATTTATATTTGACAAAATATTTATGATTTATGATTCAGTGATAATGGAGAGTCAAAATAAATAACAAGCAGCAGTTATTGTGCATACCATTTGCTTATTAATTTGAATATAGATATTGGTTTGGAGAAAATGTATGCATGAAGAAATAGAAAGCTGGAGATGAGACAGATGGGATATGAGAACAAAAGCAAAACATCCACTTGTAGGTGTGAACTGAAAGTGCTCATGGTAGGAGCTGTAGATTTCAGAGAAGAATGAATTGGGAAGTCTGACATGACAATTTTCTCTTTTTATTATCTATAGTTTATATTTAAAATAGATATTTTAAAATATTTAAAATATTCAGATTTCCTTTATCTAAAACCTTTGTCTGCTTTTCTGTACTACATCAAAATAGAACTTTTTGCCTATCCTTATGGGTAGAAAGTGAAGTTCTATTTTGATGCAATTAGGAAACAGAAAGTTGCAGTTCTGCTCTGCAGTACTTGCAAAGCGAAGTTCACTCACAGGACTGTCTTCAAGTTGGAGAAATCCTTTCTGGGGAACAGCTGGTCTTGCAATCAGCATCATTTTAATTTTTCACAAAAACCCTAGTGGAACTCCAGGGACATTTTTTTTGCTGGAAAGAAAGATATTGCAACTTGGCAGATTTGGCAGCTACCCAGTAATGCTGTATTACATTGACAATCCTGTATCCTGGAAACAATTCAGGATGTAAACATTTCAGATTCGTGAACTACCAAGTGACAGCCAGATATCCATATGTGGCAGCCTTCTTTGGAGTTGAAAATGAAAAGCAATTATTACGATATAAACGGCATGTTTGGCAAGAACTATAAGGGAATGGGACATGTCATTAATAGTCACAGAGAATAACACGCAGGTTGACAATCCTTGCCATGCTGAGAAAAATATTATTTAATAACAAAATATTTTAATATTATAGTGTTAGTCGTGGAAACAGCAGGAAATTAATTTCTGCTTTGCTTTTGTTTTTTGCTTGTATTTTTCTATCCACTCCTAGACAAGTTTGCTTAATATACAAATCCAAGGCATGTGGTGGATGAGCATTGTATTGGTTGATATCCTGCCAAACACTATTAGCTGATTGGATATTGAATTTTGTTGCCATAATCCTGGAAGACTCAGGGAGATATCAAAAGAGAGCTGTAGGTTGCTTATTTCAGGTTCAGAACTAGAGAATATGTCAATGGGCAGATAGCCACACTTCTTGAAAGTATATCCTACAGGAGCCAGTAAGGCTTATTTCTGAGTAGAGATAACAGGATATAATATGGTTTTCCCTGTCATCTGTTTAAAGATATCAGTCCATTCTATAATTATTATCCAAAAGCCTCCTTTTGTGTAAGTAATCATTTTATGACTTGTTATATTGAACCGACTCAAATAAGCAGATTCTATTTCAGAACACAGAAAAATTGTTGCCAGAAATTGTTACCACAAATCTTAACACTTCCTTGCATTATTAAAGGAAGATTGCTAACCAGGGCATACCAAATTGCACTTCTAATTCATACAGATTCAGTATAATTACATATACTGATTCAGTATGTGTCCCATGAATGAAAATCCATAGAAATTAGTTCTGATGCATGGGATAGACAGACTGGGATTGCCAAGAGATAATTCTCAATAATTGATCAAAGTGCAGCTTTATGCTCCTTTGGAAAATTCATGATAGCTCAAGAAATATCAGATATTTCTTCACGTCTATTTTTTTTAAGATACTGGAATGTTAATGGTGACTATCACTTCATATGACAAGTTCCCCAATTTATACTTCCATCATATTTGATTTTAATCCTTAGTTTTTTGTCACCTCATTGCTTACATCCTTAATGCTCCTGTCTCCATTTTCGCACAGCCCTGTAAGGTGGGTTGGGTTGGTAGGAAATGACAGGCCAAACATCACCCAACAGACTTGCATAGTAGTTCCCAGACTGCTTCCTAAAAATCTGATAAACCAGATGAGGCTCACTCCGCTCTCCATTGACACAATAGTAATTTCAGTATATGAAATTGAAAGTGGAGACACAAAAATAACGATTAAGAGAGGGAGGGAATTTCTACATTCAATGAGTATTTGGGAAAGTAATCATCCCATTATATTTTCCACCAGTCTGATAATATGTGAAAGGCAGCTAAACATCACTGACATACTATTTTTTAACAATCATACAAACAAAGACATCCAGTTCCTGACGTTTTCGGGCTTTGATTAGCTTCAAATTCTTCCACACGCTTTGGGTGTGGGGAAAGGCCTGGAGGCGAAGGAGACTAGTACTAACGCGAGGGACCTAAAAGAGGGAGAGAGAAGACACAAATGCTAACCGAGAATTTAACGGGGAAAATAAAGATAGAAATCTGCTGTCCATGACGGAACAGCTAGACACCAAAGGACTCCTTTCTCTCAGGACAGACTCCGCCGGGCCTGCATGTAGCTTACCTGGCTGTCGCTCTCGAAGGGGAGGGAGTCGTCTCGTTGGGGAGAAGCCGAACTGCATCGATTGTCTTCCGAATCGTTGGGGGTAGGCAAAGTAGTGCTAGCCGAGGCGGTGCTTCCATGAGGTTGATAATCTGGATAGGGGTTATTGAACGCCCTCTCCTCCATCTCCGCTTCACTTCCCAATTGCACCTTCAGTCGCTTGGACATGCCCTCTCCCATCTCAGCCTGCCCCCTGCCCTCCCACCGTCGAACGGCGAGCCAAGCAGGACAAACTCCCCAGCCAGCGATAATAACAGCAACGCGCCTTAGAGGTCGCAAAACGGCACTGCGATCGGCGCCTAGAAAGACAGCAGCTGTTGCATACCAGCCAAAAATTAAGGGGCGGGGGTTCGGCAGGTGGTGAAGTTATCTCCCAGAGAAGGTTGAGAAATCATCGCCTCACCGCGGAGAGAAAACCAAAGCGGGGTGAAAATCTAAAATCCTTAGCAATTAAGGATTTTAAGCAGTTAACGCCAGTCCTCGTCAGTCTGCAAGATGACAGGACCAATGTGAGACTATTGTTTGTCGTTTTCTCTTAATTCCAGTCTTAGATCCGCCAACTTTCCATGTGTGGGGGCGCATGTATAAATAATATTCGTTCCCACCCCATTCTCGGGTTAAGGGTCAGAGAAACAACACACCACCATCCCAATGATGGGGCAGTTTCCCGGAAATTTGGCAAGAAAATACAAGAGGACTAGCCCTCCTGCGGCACAACTGGAATGGGCAAACTGGGGAATCCTCTGGGGCTCGAGGGTATCCTCTAATTCCCCATTTCCTATGGATATCCTCCTGTCTCCCTCCTCCGAGACAGGTCAGGCCGTCACTGCTGTCGCTGCGGCACTTCTTAACAAGCTCCGAGGCTGCAATACTGAGCTCCTGCCTCTCCACAACTGAAAATGATACTCTCCAAAATCATTTTAGATCAAGATCATCAAGGGGCAAGAAAACCCAAAGAGTAGACAATAGATGAGCAACTCGTTATGCAGGGACATTCGAACCCTCTGATCTCCAGGGATCATCAGAAGGGAAGAGTGGAGACCCCCAAAAACCAAACCCACAGCCCTTTGAAGCTTTGGTACCCTTTTCTCTTGTTGGTTTTGTGTTTCTTTTATTCTGGCAAACAGGGATTCACAGTCCCCCAAGTGCAGGTAGAGCTCAATCCTTCTTCAGCTGATCAGATCAATATTAGTACAAATACAACAAATGAATGACTGGAAGGGGACAAGAAAATCATGGAGGTAGTGGAACAGTCACTGACGGTTATTGGCCTTCCAACAGCTTTTGTTTTTGTGGCTGTGAAGTCAGTATGTGTTTGCCTTGTAGTGCCAGTGAATAAACACCACAAAATCAATCGTAAATGCCTATAGACTCAGAAGGTGGGACGGCCTCAGCCAGTTTATTTCACAGCTGTCAAGAGTATACAGAAACAATCCTTCCTAACTGACACACATACAGTTCTATAGAACACATATTTGTTTCACAAAAGGATGTTGAAGGTAACAAAATGAGTTTTAAAATGCAATCCTACCTATTGACAGACTTACTCAATGTAAAGATACGTAAATTTTTTGCAAAAATAATTTCACTCCTTTAAAAAAAAGTAGAAGGGAGCCTTTGTCAAACTGTTGGAGTTCACCTGCCTGAGCAAGTGATTGGAGGAATTGTCTCTCAATAATTGGTTGAGGGTAAGAATATTGCTTCACACCCTCAGATTTCAGTTCAACTTTTATATTCTTATTTAATTTTGCATCCAAATTTCCAATATTTTTCTACCAGCACCTCTGCCACTGCAATCCCGCGTAACTCCTAATGTTGCTGTATTGAAGACAGTTTTTTTTCTAAATCTGTCAGCATAAATATCCAGATCTATCTCCATAGAGTATATAATAGTATATTATAAAAGGATCTCTGACTGGCAGCAGGTTTTAGGCAGAATTTTATTTATTTATGTATTTATTTATACTTTTTAACTGGAGATATTGGGGCTTAAATTTTGGTTCTGATTTGGCTATTACTATTAGGATCCTATTCAGATTCTTGTCAATCATTATATGAAACCACAAGCAACAATCATGGCCATTTAGAAACATCTGTTTAGCTGTCTCTGTCTGTCTGTCCTGATTTGGAAACAAAGAGAAAATATTCCAAAGCCTGTCTATGTATCTAAAAGTATAAAGTGTGGGAATGTTTGCAAGCAAGACAGATGACCCTTTTGTTGGTTATTTAGCCATCCATAGGGGAATTGAATGAAAAGCTTGTAAATAAGGAGAGCTGTAGAATTTGGTAGAACATTTAAGCAAAGCTGATTACTTTATAAGTAGCAGAACAGCAGCTTAAACTATAGAAGGAATTTTGTAATGTAGTAAATAATAATTTGCCTAATGAGCCTTATTGTCTAAATCTGTTTTGTAGTTAAACACAGTTGCTCTGCCAGATTAAATTGTGTTTACTACCTGGTTTGTTGCAATCAAAGCCTTTGGATCTTTGATGGAACCCTCTGTCCCAATCTTTTGTTCTTAGGAAAATGATTGGAATTGGGCGTGTTTTGTGTTTCAGCTTTATATTCTTACAAGGATCCCTGCTGTATATGTAATATAGGCTGCCTTGAACCATTAAGTATCTTCCATTAAAAATTCTGAAAAAATATTTTGCCATATCCCTGTCTAAAAATAATACCAAACTGGTGCTTCAGGATTAACCACTTTATTGATTTTTTTTAATTTATTTATTGGATTTTTGACTCTGACTTATGATTTAAAAGCTTGAGCTATGAGAGGATGACTCATCAAAATTAATGTTATAATTGATAATGATCTGACACCTGTCTCTCCCCGTTCTGAGTCTGTTCTCTGCCCAATATATCACATTCCAGTCAGATCTAGGTAATGATAAGATTACCAAAGAATTGCAAAATCTTGTATATTATGAGAACAATGCTATTTGTAGTAACTAGTCCACTTTTTGCAGTGTGGTTTTAATTGTTCATCATAATCCAGAATGAATATTCTGTCAAAAAGCCTAGTGATGCTTGAAAGCCTAATTAGCTCTCCCCATGCCAATTGGTGAAAGAAAAAAGAAACAATGCCATCAAATGTTGCTGTCATTGTCTTGGCTTGATGAATGTACACTTATAGGAAATAATAAAACTGAATCCTGTTTGATGAGTTTCAAATTATTTTTCATGTGTCATCAGTGATACATTTTCATTTTCTTGTTATCTGAACCATAATGCATTTCAGGTTCCTATCAGGAGTAATAGGCCTATTAATAATTTAATCCAATGAGGTTCTTAGATTTATCAACTATGCATGTTATAAATCATCTTTTTGAGCATTGTACTTTGGAAACTTGGATATCTGCAAACAATTAATTTTGGAACAGGACTAATATAAACATTGTTCTGTATCTGATGATGAAGATATGGCAAATAAAGACACAATTTTCTGCTATTTCACATCCTTACAGTAGGCGAGTATTAGAGGCTTTCCAGGTGCTGCATCAGATTTCTATTTCTATATCAGTCTATATCTGTAGAGGCTTAAATTCATGATTAACAAACACAAAATTATTCATCTCCACTTTAACTTAGGAACCTTTTTTTGCTTTAGTCTGTCTTTAGAGGTTTTTAGATAGAGGTGGTTAGATAATTGTAATCTAGGGATATGCTTTTTAACACTTGTGGTTTGTTACATTGAAAAAGGAGGACTTGTCTAACTGGGAAGTAACCAGTACTTCTCAGAAAGAAAATTACCTAGCTTCTTTATAAGAGGGTATAGTATTGTTGATTGATTTATATAATAAATTATATGGCTGCCCACCTAACATGCATGATTCTGGGTGACTAAAAGTTAAAAACCAAATAAAAACACAGCTCAAAATCAAAATCAAAACAACAGAAATAATATCAAATAACCCAGCAACCAAGAACACTCATGATATCCCATACTTAATAAACCATGACTGAGAATTGGGCCTTAGCTTAATGGCAGAATAATTGTTTTTAAAGTTCAATGATGATGATGATGAAGAAGAAGCCGTACCTTCAATTGTGTTCAGTTCTTGGCAATTGTAAGGACTAGTGCTCTCCACATTTTCCAAAACTGCTTCTTTCAATTGTTTTATGCTCGTGAAGTTTTATGCCTAAAAGAAAAGTTTAATTGTTGGTAACTATTGCTAGCATCTTCTCGCCTAGAGACTAAGTAGACTTTCCTAATATCAAAATCCATTCTGAATTTTCCACTGAAATTTCCTTGGCTGTCTTCCTCCAGCAAAGACAGTCTTGATTCTCTTGGACTTCTCAAAAGCTTTAAAAATCATTAAGACAGAATTTTTAAGCTCTGAATGTGACATTTTTTCTTACAAATTGGGTGTGGTGGATCATACACAGAGGGTAGCAGGGTACTGCTTATTTGCACTGCCATTCTGACCTGCAGTTATTGCTGATGCCTTGGATAAAAATGCCCCTTGGGGCTAAAAACACACCCTGCACATACTAGTCATTCAACAAATGAGTTTTTGTGCTCAATGTGTCTTTGAAACCAATCCTGTACCAAAAGGCATCATGCTTTTCTTAGACAAATCTTTGGAAGAAGGATGGAATTACAATGTTATAATGCTGTATAAGCAAACCAGCTTTGCATTTCCCAAGATAACATCAGGATTTGCTTCCTTCTCCTCCTTCTCCTCCTCCATCATCAGCATCTTCTTATGCTTTCTTAATAGGGGATTTATCTTATTAGTGTTAGTGCTACTGACCAATAAGCAGTATATCTTCCTTAATTCCTGAAATAAATGCTGACTGAAATTTTCCATTGAGTAAAACAACAGAGATATGTACAAAAAAAGCTGCTTTCAAGACATTATTTCAAAAAAAGATTTACTGGGCTTTCCCAAACAGCACAGTCTAGAGCTCCTCTTGTAATTAGTTGTACTCATTGGATATAGCATAGCATAGCATAGCATAGCATAGCATAGCATAGCATAGCATAGCATACTTTTATTGGCCAAGTGTGATTGGACACACAAGGAATTTGTCTTGGTGTAAATACTCTCAGTATACATAAAAGAAAAGATATATTCATCAGGAGTGGAGAATCATAAGGTGCAAAACAATCTTGATTCTTTTTAACTTCAGATTCTGAACAAATGTAAATTGATTTCCTTTTGTATGCTATAGTTTTCCTAGGATATCTATGTTAGGTGCCAAAATGATATTTTCTTTTCTCTTCTAAATGCATGAATTACACTGCAATTACATGACCCAAGGTTGGGCAAAGGTTTCTTTAGCTTGGCTCTCCCTGTTGATCAAACATTAGCTGTGAGTTCAGGAGGACCACAGAGTCATAGACCTATTCCTTCAGCAGGCATGTGAATCCATCCACAACTGGGACAAGAATTGATATTTTATCAGATAATTTATGAAGAAACAGCACCTCCAATTTACCAGAAATCTAGCCATCCAAAGTTGCTTTTAATTTAATAAATTAAATTAATTTATTGGCCACCTATTTTTCCACAGGATAATTCTGGGAGGCTAGACATTAATTTAAGCCTCAGCCTACTTTATTTTATCCAGATTCCCCAAAAGTCATTCTTCATGATGCATTGTAAAAATTAACTCTGAGATTCCAATTGCCCACTCTTGCTATACATTTTACCAATAAAAACTGACTCATCTTTTAATATTACTCTCAGGCTTTCTTACTGATCTCTGTTGATGACACAGAAATGCTGTGTATATGCTGTTTATAAAGAAAAAGAAGAATGCAAAGTTTATTCAGCAGAGTTTGTTCCTCCTTCACCAAAGCAGTCTTTCATACTCCTTAATGCAACTCATTTTAGCTGAATCTCAGGGCAAAGCTATTTCCTGTCTGATTGTTGTCAGCAAGAACAATATTAACTATCAAAATTTTAAGGAAAACTAACACCAAAGCCAATAGCAGCTGTAGCGTAAACAATACAAGCAGGGATGTGCTGCCAATTTATTAACATGGGGCTCTCCTATCAGAAGGCGATGGGGGAGGAAAGGCATGATGGTCCAGAAAAACCCAAGGCATTCTGTTTCACTTGCTTTCTCCTTCCAGTTGTTTGTCTAGAACTTCCAGTTGTTTGTCTAGAACTTAAGAGAAATTGATTGATAGCACTAGTTACAAAGCATGGACTTGCCCTGTCTTAAATCTTCTTCAAGGGCTCTCTCCATCCAACATCACTGACCTAGGATGAAATAGCAGTCTAGATACAAGCAGGTTTTCATTAGAACTAGCACTGTCAAAGTTTTTTGTGACCATATCCTTCCTTGGGACTCTTTTCCACTTTATTTCACCATCCTCCATAATTGTAGTGCTAAACTTTATTAAGCCATTTTTAAAGAAGGCCTTTGATAATCCCCTAAAATTTAACAGGGGGCTTCTGAAAACTGCCCAAAGCCTACAGTAGGTCTTGAATAAAAATCGTAACAAGAGAAATTTAGAAATATTATTCCTTTGCAGAACAGCAGGGCATATAAAATACAATGCGCAGGAACAGGATGTTCAATTCTATATACCTTTTATTCTGCCTGAATTCTCACTGAAATTTAATAGAAATACAACATGTAAGTTTTTCAGGGGATAATGGGATATTTGAACAAACCTGGCACTCAGTCTCCAGAACAACATACTTGCCTTAAGAATAAAAGTTATTGAACTCAGCCAGTTTTATTCTGAGGCAAAACATATAGAATCTTCTAAAATGTTCCTTTCTTTGTTTTCTAAGGAACCAATCTCTCCGGTCAAATTTTGTGTTCCAATGTCTAGAGGAATAAATACAGATGATGATTTTTCACTGATAGGGTCTATAAGGCAATTGCAGGGTCAGCATGGAATAGCAGCAAGAGATTTGGAATACCCCAATTTTGCTTGATTTCAAAAAGCTTTAAGACCTGGCTTTTCCAGGCAATACATCAGATATGGTTCCTGTATTATTTTATTTGCTTGAGACTGAAATTGCTTCCTGTGCAATTTTTTAGTTTTCCAAAAAAATGCTTTTTTTAATGCTGTTCCGAGTCATGCCTAAACAAACTGCTTTAACAAACAAAATAATAAATATGGACATAATCTATTTGTGATAATACATCCTTTTCCCGAGCTATATTGTATTTGTAAAAATGGCAACTAAGGAGATTGAATACTTGTAGCAAAATCTCTCACTCATCCATTAACTTATAAAAATTATCAACCGACAACTTTGTGACATGCATTATTCCTACTCCGTACATTATTTGGCTTGTACAAATGCTTTGGACATATTGAGGCCTAAGGGTTGAAGGGAAGTTGAGAAATGATGATAAGAGTCATGCAGAAATTGGATTAATAATCAAAATTAAAAGATACTATCAAAAATGTTGCACTAGAAAGTGAATAATTGCATCATGAAATTGCAAAGCTGGAAGGAATATGAAGGCTAAATAATGCCAGAAATGCATAAAATTGGTCTAGTTTTTCCTGGCTTTTTCAGTGGTGTCACTTGATTAAGTTACATGGAACTTTGGTGTGCTGTCCAGACAGTTTAGAGTTAATGGGATTTGGGATAGTTAGTTAGGAATTGTGAGCTGTCCCCTTAAGGGAATGCATCATGATAAATGTAGTTAAGGTATCCTGGGAAATGTAGTCCATGTCATGTGGTCACATCTGTAATCCTGATTGGTTACTGAATTGACCCTTGTTGGGTTGGAGGAGGCTCCCTTACTCTTGCCTGAATACAGCCTCATGGTGGCAGCTTTACCCTCTGCCTTTGCGACTATGGGATAGAAAGATTAATATCATTTACACTACGATTTCAATTATGCAAAGAATTGGACATTAGATGCATCTCGACATAACCATGAATCACTTTGAGGATACCTAATATAATCCAATAAAAGAAACTTTGTATGGAAGAATTTGTAGAGTCATTCTATCTGTCTTTATATTCAGCAAGTGAATCATAAGACAGAATATTTGGAGTCTTTTGATACTTATTTGGGAGTAGGTTCAGGGACTTTAATAGATCACCTAGTCCTATCATTTCATGTGTACTTAGGTTTTTTATTCATAAAGCCTTTTTAGTACAAGCAATGCAGACTAACAAAATAAAAAGAAGCAAAACCAAAAGTATGAAACAAAATGTGTCATGTACAATGTAGGAGAAGCTGACTATGTCTTCTTAGTAATGCCACTTACATCTTTGAGGATACAGTCAAAAGTCTTAGAGCTTTCAAAGGGCTACAAGGGTGGTATTTCTGATCCTGCAGTTCTTGTGTTGAGATTGCTTATTAACATCAGCTGAAAAAGTACAATTATCAACGAACAAACAATAAACTGTTTTTTATTTAATAGATTGACTGTTAAATTGAGGATGTATCAATTAAATCAAAGTTTACTACATATGCTATTTACATTAGATATTTAATTACAAGAATAAAAAACAAATGTCAGATAATATACATTAATTACTTTCAGGTTTAACAGAGGTTTCCCTCCATTTCCCTCACCCATTAAATTTTAGAATATGTATATGCAATACACACAGAGATCATACTGAAGGGTGTCATATAATATTCACTAAAATATAGTATATTTCATTGATTTGTTGAATGCTATCTTGTGGTGATTTATAGTATATTACAGGATATTCCTGCAGTTTTTCAATATAATAATTTATTATATGACTCTCCCAATTGAGAATTGAAATCCATCTATTTATCATTGAATTCATTCCACTAGTTTACATTACTTTTAAAGCATAGCAATTCTTTCCAGATGTAGAAAAAAGTGACCTGAACATCTTCTATATGCCTGAAAATAATGAAATTTTGGTTCTGAATTTTTTTACCATCATAAAGTGGCTGACAGATAGTAGGGTGTCCCCAGTGCCAGATTTTTTCTCTTGCAAGCTAACTAAAAGGTGATTGCCTAAACCTACATCTTTAAATAATACCAAGTAGAAAGAGGATTGTTTCATAGGCTTTATTGAGATATAAACATCCATGCTTTAAAAACAAATTACAGTTATTTTTGAAAACAAGGAATGTGAAATTTATAATTACAAAGTATTTTGCATTAAAAATATTTGTAGCATATGCCACTTCCACTTCCAGAATGGGCTATAAGAAAAAAGCACAAAATATTAAAATGGCCTTTTGTTTCTTTTTTACAAAGTGCTTCTTTTGAAAAGTGTTATAAAATGCATTTCTTTAGGTTTAATCTAATAGGGAATTACCAATACAGTACTGCCATTTCATAAAGCTATTTCTACTTTCTCTTTTCTGTATAGTAGTCTCTCTCTGTCTCTCTCCCAAATTCAGCATCTTTCATTGCCCATTAAGATTATGAAGAAAAGAACATTTACACTTATAATGCAGAGCATATAGAAAAATATCACATTTATTCTTTTCCTGGAAATTTAGGAATTGTAAAAAATTAAAGCAGACGAAGTTCAAATGTCCAGCATTTTATCAAACAATATTATTTAGAGAGACACAAATTCATTCACATAATACAGAACAGTGGAATTTTGTGGTATAGACACAGTGTCTGTCTGTCTGTCAACATGATCTCTCATTTTAATTCCTTCCTGCTGATGTCTCTGAATTGTTGTATTTTCAACACTGTGAAGATAATGTTCTGGAATAGCTGAAATATTAATGTATTCAAAAGTAACACATTGGAAATAAAAAAATTCTCCAGATTGTCTCAAATAAATGTCCTATCTTGTTTGTACGGTTATTGTTGATTATTGGAAAGGCAGCAGAAATAGGTCAAAGGTCAATAAATGCTATAAATAACTGTTATACTATTGTTACCCCAACATTTTAAAGGAGCAATTTCCATTAATTTTGCTGGAATATGATTCTATATGAATACATTGAGGCAATAATAACAATTCTCTTAATTTCTGTATCATTCTGCATGTTGACATAATTTCAAGTATCAAATTAAAAAAAACCAAATAAACAAAAGCAGACCTTTCAGTATCAATAATGCCAGAAGGCTGTCCTTTACCATACAACAAATGTAATTTGCTATATTACAATAAATTCCATATATTAAGATGGAAAAGAATTATACAAGTATTTTTCATCACTTGATATACACAGATTAACTCTAAAATATCAATATGAAATGTGGCATTTATTTGTATTATTTCTTAGTCTATTGCTCCAATTAATTGGATTACAATTCCTCAAATGATATACAAACTGCTTTCATAAATGATTGTATTTACAATGTTCAAGCTACTGATACGCATACTGTTTATTCCTGTATAACTGATATTATTCCTGCATAACGTCCACTTAGGACAGAAATGCAGGTCAGTGGTTTGAAAACTAAACAAACACTACAAATACTTTATAGACCTATTTTAATCTGCACATAAAGCTAATACATTTCAGTGATCTCACAGTAACTCCACAGGATCTTTTTGAATTCAATTTCTAATTCCTGGTGAAACACTGATGAGCTCTGGGCCAGAATATGCACCCCGTTCTTAGCTAGCAAATTAAATTGTTATACAGTAAATAGCTACCCACATATACCCCTACATGTTGTGTACAGAGTTTTCCTTAGTGAATCTGGTCACAGAAGTTGTCTTTCTTTTTCTAAATAGTGCATTACAGTGCTATTGATGTTGCCAAATGCTGATGATGTTGCCTAGTTGGGAAATCAAACATCTGCAAGCACAGAGAGCATCAAAGACTCTACAGTTCAACTACAGAGTCTATTGATATATTTTTTCATTAGAATTATATAAATTTTATCAAACGAATACAATTCCCTTTATCTTTATATAGTACAGTACTGTACTTTTAAAATTATCTTTATATATTGCCTTTTCTTTGGAAGAATGATATAGCTTATAGAATAATTCCTTCCTCTCATTTTCTCCAAGCAACTTTTGAACTAGTTTGAGCTAAAGGTTACCCAGGAAGCCTTTATGGCTAAAGATAGATTGGGTCTCTCTGGTAGCAGTCCAGCCTCTTAAACACTGTCAATAAAAATGGCTGTCATATTACCATTCTCCTGGACCCATATTAATACTGAACTTTCAATTGAAGTCTATCTTAAAAAGAGATGAGCAATTTTTGCCATTCACTGACTGATGTTGCTCTACACACTTCTGTATTTAAAGTAGAAGTCTAGTATGGTCATAGCCAATCACAATCTTACATTAATAATGAGAACTTATGAAAGTGGTGATACCTATTTTTCTATTTATGAATTTAAAACAAGAATGTCTTCTTATTTTAGTATCTTGACAATATCTTCAGTTCTAACATTCAAATATCCATTTTTATGTAAAAAGAAATATATATTTTAATATACAGTAGCTATATGATTGTTTTTTCTAAAAAGACTTATTTTAAAAGTCTGATACCAGATAAAAATTGGATTATAAGGAATATGAAAAGATAATATGAATCTTAAAAAGAAATATACTTAACAGCAACTGAAAATTCTACATCTACAGGGTTGTCCCTTTGTAGCATGATATATAGATCACACTATTGATACACAATTTAAACATGGCTGAGAAGAACAAAAAATAAAACCAATTCTCACCTTTTCTAACACATTTTCTCACAGAGAAATATAAATCATAGAAAATTAGAGCATGTTAATTACCATTGACATTGAAGAGGTAGGTAATAGTTCTTCTTTTATTAACCAAGTCCCCAAAATGAAATCATTGTTCAGAAATGTAAAATATTTTGCACTTAGAGTGGCTTCATACATAATCACGATTTACACAAATCTTTCGCTTGGGAATCAGTATCTATTTTCAAAGGAAAAAATCATTACTTGTAGCAATCCAAAGTGGTTTTACATTGTATACCTCCTGTTATATAAGCAAGATAAATTATTTACTTGACATCATGCATATAGAATGCATAAAAATGGTACAGAATTGTGGCTAATTCTTGCAAATTAGAGCAGGAAATATATATACAGCTCATTGCATGTATGTAGTACATATACCTTCTGGCAACTAAACAAGAATTAGCTCACACTATCATATTTCTCATAGTTACCTATAGCTGCAAAAGTTGGACTCTGAAAAAAACTGACCAGGAAGAAAATTGACTTGTTCATGATGTGGTGTTGGAGAAGGCTCTTGCACATTCCTTATACAGCAAATGTGACAAACAAGCAAATATTGGGTATATAAAACTAAACAGAGCTGGAATCATTTCGCCTTATATATTTTGGCGATGTCATACAATTAAACTCACTGGAAAAGGTAGTTAAGTTTGGAATCATTCGTAAAAGGAAATGAGGCCACTATAAAAACATGGTTGCTAGATATAATCAAAGCCAACACTGCCAGACCATAATACAAGTAAAAGAAGTCATACAATGTGGAGAGAGATGGTTCATAGAATTGATGAAAATTTGACACAATCAAACAGATAGCCTCCATCATCAGCATATATGCAGGCACAGTTAAGTCTGGAAAGGAATTTTGGTCTCTTCTATGCAATTAATATGTAAAATATTTCCAATACGTTCAGAATAAATTACTGGATTTGTTTTCTCCAATTCAGAGTTTCAAGATATATTTATAGTTTACACAGTCTTTAGTTTCCATTACCCAGAGCCAAGTTAATAACATTGTAAAGAATAGATATTCATAATGATTTGGTGCTTCATAGCGAACTATTTAGAACATCACCAATTTTTTGATGATACATTCATGTGTGTGATTTGGTTTTTCCCCACTATGTGATTATTTTTACCTTATATTTCCTGGGATATGAAATGCCACAATCCAACATAATAAATTATACCCAGGACTATTTTCACATGTATTTTACTAGCAGAATTTATAGTATCATTAAAAAGAGGAATAGTTATTGTTCAATGATTTTTCATTTGTAATTAAGGCAGGGATTCAGCATTATTTGAACAATATGGAAATTGTTATATAGTGGCTTTATATCAAAGTCATAAACTCAAACTAACAGGGATAACAGTATTAGACAGTATGCCACGGAGAGTCAATGGAACCATGCTTAGTCAAGCTACAATATTATGCATACTAGTACAGAAATAAATCTCACTAAATTTAATAGATCTTATTTTAAAATTAGGCCTTTACTGGATCACACTAGTAGATTGCAATCCTATATACTATTAGAGAGACAACTGTATTGAATTCAGTTGGACTTAGTTCTGAGTAAAATAGGTATAAGCACTGTATTAGAACATCAGTTTAATATATAATGATCAGGTTGGCCTGAAAATCATCCTACATTGATGGGATATTTTGGGAGAATAAGTTAATTTACCTGTTTAAATGAAGTTTCTGAATTATGCTTCATATGCAGATTAACTGATTTTATTTATCATGTAATGCTGAATCTTGGTACAGAAATATTTTGCCTCAATGCAATTATTTCGAAGATTAATATTTTCTCTACCAATAATTTCTGCATAATGATAAATGGATGTTCAGTCACAGCATAATTTTTTAAAGCTTTTGCAATAGATTTCCCCAAGACCCATCCTTAGTACATGCAGTTATGTATGTAATAATTCCCCGTGTGGAATTATATACACACACACACACACACACCATGTTCAAATGCAGCAAGGCAGTGAAGTGGAATGTTTTTATGTGCAAAACAAGAATCAATGTTTTCCATTTACAGATGTTTGTTCATTTTTCATATCTCTAAAAATCATGAAACTAAGATATAAGCACAAAACCTCACAGACAACAATGCTGCTCATTCCTACAGTGAGTATTACAGAAACACGTGACAGAGTACCTGATGATCATTCCTGACTGTCTTAACTTTTTGAATTTTATCAACATTCTTGAATTGAAACTTGCAGAACTTCCCAGCAGTAGTAGTGGCAGTGTATGTTGTATAAAGAATAAGCATTCTTTCTCCCAATGTAATCAAAGGTTATATTAAGCAGAATTTCCACATTTTAAAAAGTACTATTGTTATTGCAAATAAAATGATCTGAGTCTTTAAGTCCCCCCACTTACCCTGTGTTCCTCTCACTATGATCCATATTGCATAACCTTGTCACTTACTGTCATAAAGGCTTTTTAAAAGAAGTACTACAAATGACCTATAAAAGATATGGTATCAAAAGGGCTTAAGACGGATGCTTATTACAATAGTTAATATTCAGGAAAAGGTTGGGCTTGTATATAGCTTAAGAAAAAAACATTGCTTGCTGGTTGGTATTTCTTGGTTCTTTGTTGCATCTTTTGTAAACACAGAAATAAATGAAGTTCTAGGCAAACTTGCTGAAACAATACAGACACTTGGAAGATAAAAGTGTACTACAAAATGTAATTATGATTTTTAATCTAACCATAATCTGTTTCTATATAGCAAACAACTCTTTCATCTGTGTTTCTTTCCTGCATTGTTGAGACTATATAAAGTCTTTACCACGGTCACGCTGAGGCTTCAATGTATTCATTTTTTGGTACTGCTACCCTTAGGTATTCTGGATTCTCAGCTGGAGGAAGTTTAACAATGCCATTAGGCTTGTTGTCTCTGGGCATGAAGTCTTGCTGATAGTCTGGATTGTCCAGACTGATTTGGTAGTTGGCTGTCTGGTCCCAATAGGAAGAGCTATCATAAACTGTGTTAGCCGAAGGCGAGAGGCTTGTGTTGAGATATTCTGGGTTATCCAGTGCTGTGTTATGCAGCTTTTGATGATTTGAATCATTCATAGGCTTTGGATCAATGGGAAGGGAGAAAGTATTGTAGACTGGATTTTGTACCATAGAAGCAGATGCATTTGGGGTCACTTGCTGATTTACATATTCTGAAATGATTTTAGAAAGACAAAACATGTTAAGAACTGTATATATCACTCAACATTTTGCCTTTACTTAATTGCAAATAATATAAATGTTAATTTTTTATATAACTGTGGCATTGTTCATCAACTATTCAATTGATACAGCCTTCTGTAGACAGAAATCACAACTTATGCAATTAAAGCATTTTAAAAATCAAATTTATATATTACAAGCACCACAATCTGCAATTAATTTTATCCATCGGTAAAGATGCATCTTCTTTAAAATCAATGGAGCCTCCTTCACATAGCCTTGGCATCTGATGAGAGACTAGCAAAAGAAAAGCATTATAGCAGTGTTTGATGCAGCTGCACCTGGCAAGTCTATGAAAGGTTACTGAAGAAATAGTGCTCTGAGGAGTCACAACACATTTCCTAGTTGCAAAAATCTTCCCTTGGGATTTTATGAGTTTGTTTTTGAACTCTCATTTTTTCTGCTTCTCTAGTGCTTCTTCTGTGGCTCTATTTGTTCATATGAAACTTTATGTATAACATTCATTTTCAGGACTGTTGTTAATGAAGCCAGGACACATTTCAATATTAAACTTCCTATGAACAAATAGAATCCAGGTACAACATGGACAATTTATTATACAGATTGGAAGGGACAATTAGTAAAAATCTCAGGCAGATAGGACAGCAGTTAGGAAAACAAAAGTCTAAAAGACATTGAAAAACAAAATGAATAATATATTCAGGGGTGGGATTCAAAAATTCCAGCAACTGGTTCACTGCCCAGTTGCTGGATGGGTGTGGCCCTGGTGGGCATGGCCTACTGGAACTGGGGAGGGCTGTTTTTTGCCTTCCCAAGGGTCCAGAGGCTTCCCTCGGGCCTCTGAAAGCCTCCCAGAAAATAGAAACAGGCCTGTTTCCGGACTTGCAGTAATTCTGGAAGGTCCATTTTCCCCACTCCTAGAACCTCTGCACGGACCCTGCACTTACCTGCATTGAAAATGGGCTGCGTGGAAACTTCTGGGAGGGGCGGGGTGGGGTAGTCGGGGGCCAGCTAGTCAGTTCAAATACCAGTTCAGCAAACCAGATACAAATTTAACATCTGGTTCACCCGAACTGGTCTGAACCGGTAGAATTCCACCCCTGTACATTTTGTAACAAGGCTTCATGAAGTGCTGTGGGATAAAGATAACATAACAGTGCTGACTATAGGTGATCTTTCTTACATTAGCACTATTGCCCCAACATAAAGATGTATTTAAGAAATGTATTATTTTTCTTTTTAAAATAACATTTACTGGTGATTTTAATGCAATACTGGGAACAAATGACCAGATTCGGTTTGGTAAATTCAGTTATCATCAAAAAAATAGATTTATGTTTCCTCTCCTTATTCAATTTTCCTAAAGAGAAAATTGGAGATTGTGATTAACTCAAATCTCCAGGCAATGATTTATCACTGCTGAAATTATAAGTGGCTAAACAACTTATGCCCATTGGGTCATCATTTTGAGGTATTTCCTTACTTAAACAGAGCAACAGAATTACTATGGATGGGCAAAAAGCTATGGGAGTGACTTCCAACTTCTTCTGGCTTCCCTATTGGCAGGGAAAGGAGGGAACTGACAAGGAACATTGAAAACCAACCTTCCTTCCTTTCTTCCTTCCTTCCCTCCCTCCCTCCCCACCCATCTTTTTAATTCCTTGCGGTTTTTCGGTTTTTCTGTTTACTTTACTTGTGGTAAGCTTGCAGGGAGAAAGTTAGTGAGAAAGCCAGCAGAAAATTGCAACTCCAAGGTCAGCGGGCAAGTATGTCTAGTGAGGGAAAAAGGCATTGAGAGAATAGCTGCAAAACTGTTGCAGAACATTTAAAATGAGCATCATGTGACAACAGTAGTAGCCCAGCAGTACTGAAACAGCCCTAACTTCCCCACATTTATTCTCTCTGCAATCATGGGTTCCAAATCTTGGACAGATTCTATAAGTTAGCTCATCTGAGGTACCTCATCTGAGGTACCTCATCTGAGGTAGTTCAAAAATTGTTCTAGCCAGGAATGAGAATTTTAGTAGTATACTAGAATACTTGTGCCCAATTAAAGGTTATAGGAATGAGAGTTTTAGTGGTATATAGATATTTAATAATCTGGAATGATAGACGTTTATTTACTTATTAAATTTATATGCCATCCAACTATCCAGAGTTTACCTTCATGGATCATATTGCTCTGATTTCAATGGAGTGCATCTTATCTATTATAATGTCTATTTGTAAAAAAAGAAATTCAAATTTGCCTGCCAATTTAAATATGCATCCCTCTTTAAATATACATTAAATGGCAAACTTTATGCCCAATATATTTATAAAAAATCTTATATATTGGGTTGTATTTTGTTCATATGTTGGCTGATGAGTAGATAGGTTTTAGAACACAAAGCTAGATTATGGATCATGATTTAATCATACATAACATCTAGTGGAAAATAATATTGCTAAAGCAAAACCTGGTTGTATGCTGTCCTTATTGATTTTAGGTTTGCATTTAGATATACATCTAGAATGTGGTACTAACTTAAAAATTATATTATAGACCGATGTTTGCTGAATTCAATATGCAAAAGTTTATGAAAATTCTAAATTAAAAATCTCAAGGAATGTAAAAAGGACATTACTCCAGAAAAATTCCTGTCCATGTTAGGCAGAGCTGTATCATGATATTCTTGCTATTTATGGTAATCTACTTAGCAATTATTTTGTGACTAAGTTAAATAACTTCATATATCCTCCAAAACACATTTATAAAACAATGAGGTCTGTTTATATGCAGAGCATATAGTGCTGTTAATATGTACCAGTTAGTTACTAACCAGCTTTGCATATTTTGGCTGATTATTGTACAGATAGATAGAATAGAATTCTTTATTGGCTAAGTGTGATTGGACACATGAGGAATTTGTCTTGGTGCAAATGTTCTCAGTATACATAAAAGAAAAGATACATTTGTCAAGAATCATAAGGTACAACATTTAATGATAGTCATAGGGTACAATATTGTACAGAAGAAGCATTGGGAAAAAATTATTCCAAAATATATTTGGCAAACAGTCAAGGGTGTCAAACTCAAGGCTCATAGGCCAGATCTGGTGCTTAGATGTGGCCCTCAGGGCCGGCCTGGAAACAGCAAAGGACTGGCTCACAGTGCCTCTGCCAGCAAAAATACAGGGGCTGGCAGAGGGCTGTTTTCACTGGCACAGGGCTGCAGGAGGCCATCGCAGCTGAAAAGGGGTGTGGGGGCCTCCTGAGCCCTCTGTCAGCAAAAATGGGGCTAACAGAGGGCCGTTTTTTCTGGAAAAGGGCTGAAGGAGGCCAAAATGAGCCATGGGAAGTATGCACAATCTCCTGGCTCCATTTTCTCTGCCAGAAGGCTATCAAAACAAACTAAAAAAGGGGCTTTTAGTTTTACATCGCAGCAGGACTGGATGAAGGAGTGGACCTCTGTAAACCTGCACCAAATCCTCCTCATTGGAGGGCCCCAGAGTGCTAAAGTCACCCTGTAGGCATGGCAAATAAAGGAGGTTGCAGAGAATGGCGACTGCAGGTTGCAGAGAATGGTGGCTCTCCAGCTGGACCCAAGGATTCCCTCCCATCCAATAACAAAAAGGAGAGGCAGCCATTATGGCTGCCATGAAGCTGGGGCAGCCAAAGAAACATGGAAAGTGCTGGAGCAGTGTAGAAGAACAGTGACTGGAACTGGGTGAGGTGATTTATTTATTTTTTGCTTAGAACCTAACTTCAAAGAAAATAAACCCTGGAAAAGAGACTCTTTGAAATGCTTGTCAAAGCGGCAATTAATTACAGAGAGAAAAACTACAGACCCAGGGAGGAAAAGGAACTAAAGGAAGAAGGCAAAATCCTTAAAATACAGAAAGATTGGATTTTTAAATTTTATTGGCAATATTTTGGTTAGGCATTTTAAAATTCTGGAATCACTTGCTTGAATACTGACTATTTGCAAAAAATGGAAATAAAGATTGGTCAGATTTTGTGCAATGTTGAAATCTAAGCTGAAGACGCCATCTCCTGGTGAATGAAATATATTCTAAACTCCTACAACCTTGGGAACTGCTGATAAAACAAGGATACAGAAGTGGAATTAAATAACACCTGGAGGTCTGCTGTGTTATTTACTGTGCTATATTTTTACTTTATGGCTATTGGAGGTTTAATTGTGAGATTATGAAAGACATTTAAAGCAAGTGATTTTTAAATATTAGGATCTATGACTGAACTTACAGAATGGACTTAAGGAGAGATTTGGAAATCTTCCTGGATCATTTAAATGGAACTAATTAACTAATTGTGGGATACAAAGAATTATAACCATTGCATCACCCTGAGGAGCAAAGGACTGAGCAAACGGTTTTTAAGCTGGCTCTCGGGGGTTATAGATAAGTGAGACTCTGGGGTGGTGGCAGACTACTGACAGGCTACTGAGCAATATTTGGAGCTATTAAAAGACAAGATGTTGCACCAGGGGGAGATGACTCAATTTCAAAAAGAAATGTATTTATGATACATTGACAAAGAATCACAGGGAGATAAAAGACTTAATGCAGGGCATTCTGGGGAAATCAGAACATGTTCAACAAGGGATAATAAATAAAGATCAGAAAACACAGGAAACAGAGGAAATAATAGAAAGACCAGAAAAAAAAAAACAGACCAGATAAAGCAACAAGACAAACCAGAATAGTGTTGTGGTTTGCTGGCAGCCTGTGCAGACAACAGCGGAATTGGAAAGTGGGGAAGAACGAGGACTAGTCCAGGAGTCTGGGGAGATGCAGAGATGGGTCTAGAACCATCTGGGAGTTGTGTGCTGACTCCGGAGCCTCCAGAGTCTGGCAGCAGCGAGGCAGAGGAACAAGGGGAGCCTGTTCCCAGTGCGTGTGTGTGAGAGCAGCTAAGAGAAAAGAGCAGCTAAGATAAAAGGAGTGACTTGGGAGGCTTGGAGGTGATTGCCCCTCCCCTAAGGTATATAGGAAATGCAAGGGTAGAGAAACCTTTACAGGAAGCAAAGTTGTTCGCTCTGTTCAGATTAAACATTGAAGCTCTGTGTGGACTTTGTACTTTGGTTGGTTTTTTACAGTTAATTTGGCACTTTAGTTGTTGGCAGCAATTCAAAGGAGATAAAGCTGGGTGCTTATCTCGAGGGATTGTTTGGAACACATTACGGGCTGGGAATGAACATAATTCCCAGCAATGAAATAAAATAAGAGCTGTTTGGACTAAGCATGTGCTTAGTTACGGTCTCAGGAAGCCTTCGTCAGAATATATAGAAGGAGAAGACAATAAAGACTTATAAACCCTAACCCAATACGCCCCCCCAGAGTGGTCCAGGAGGCCTTCCAGGCCTAAAATGGAGCCTCCAGAGTACTGCAGGAGGCCTTACAGGCCCAAAACAGCCCCACCCAGAGTGGTCCAGGAGACTTCCCAGGCCCAAAATGGCAGCCTCTGGAGTACTGCAGGAAGCTTCCAGGCTCAAAACGGAGCCTCTGGAGTGCTGCAGGAAACTTCCAGGCCTAAAAAGCCCCCCCCCCCCAGTGCTTCAGGAGACCTTCCAAGCCCAAATAGGGGCCTCCAGAGTGTTGCAATGAGGCCTTCCATGCCCAAAACAGGCTCCCAGAGTGGTCCAACAGAGCCTCTAGAGTGGTCCAGGAGGCCTTCTAGGCCCAAAATGGGGCCTCTGGAGAGGTCTAGGAGGCCTTTGAGGCCTAAAATCCCACCCCCCCAAGTGGTCCAGAAGGCCACCATTGACTCAGAAGGTTATAAAAGGGAGGAAAAGTAAAATATTTTACCTTTCAGGCTCTGCTACTTTAGCCTATGTCAACTATTTTGTAGTTCTAGTCTTCCTATGGAATCAGTTTCTTGATCTGGTCTCTCTCTCTCTCTCATAAGGTGATCAAGTAGATCAAGTATTTAAAAAAACAAAATCACAGAAATATATGCCTCCCTATTTTTATAAGTTTATAAAACCATGCCAGCGGAGATATACTCCTGTGTCTTGCCCACCATGGTCATGCCGCCACCGGGCCTCCAAGGTCAAACCCAATCCTGATGTGGTCCTCAATGAAATTGAGTTTGACATCTCTGTTCTAGCAGGACATTATTTGTACCAGCTGTTTTAAAAGTACTTGTAGCAAAAGAGTGAGCAAAATACCTATCTAGACCTAAATCATTAAATAATTACTGGGCATAAACTTTTGCTACAAATATGCTTGAAACTACCAAGTAATTTTCTAAGGATTATTTTCCAAATGGTGTGAAGTGTATCTAATGCTCATAAAACTGATATGATTAAAGCAGAAACCAGCATGTAGCTATGTTTATTTTACTTCTGGCTGAAAGTATTATTTCAAGTGAACCTAATCTCCTTGATCCTGGCTGATAATTTTAAATTGACTTAAGCAAGACAAATTATTTCAGGATTATGGGTTTTATAGGACATATTACTAATGTCAAATGTCAGTGTTGTTAGATATTGCAAGTGAAGCATAGGCTTCACTCAGGTCCAGTGTAGTGGTGGGAAAATGGAGAGCTGTGATTGAGCCCTCTGACAGCCCCTATAAAAGAGGGAGCTATCAGACAGCCTTTGTTGTCTTATTAAATAAAGAGCTGTTGTTCCTGAAGATCTGGCTCCTGTTTCTTCAATCTCCCACAACTTTACAAGTATCAAGCCTTAAATAAAGTATTATAGGAAGAGAAAAATAATTAGATTTTGCTGGCTCTACTTGGATATGTTTTTCAGTAGCCAATCACACTATTTCAGACCAGCCAAGAATTTAGACCAGCAAATATTCACTCCCACATTTAGGATACTATTAGCCTCAGGTAGTTTTAACTTACTTCTAACAACCATTCTTGAAGGTAAGTTCAGGAAAATCCCTTATATATAGTCCACTTTATATAGATTGCTATCTTTTGTAGCCCTCAGTAATTTTTTTGATTATTTAGTACAGTTGTTAGCCATCTCTGTGTTTGAATGTGGCTACATTGCTTTATTATTTGTAAAACCCATTATAACCAATCACATTATTTGTGGATAAATAAACACTATTGTTTATTTTTATCTGCATTTATTTTGTAAGTTTTAATATGTACCTTCTTCTAAATGAAATTTATGTGATTGACATAATAAACCTGTCTCATTTTTAAAGGTGCTTTATTTCTTTCCATGGGATCAAATTCAAAAACTTAATCTTCCTTTGATTAATGTTATCACAGAGGAACACATATGTTCAATAGAGTCTGTGTACTTACCTGGAGCAGGCAGAAAACCATCGTCCAGACTGTCATCTAGGAAAACTCCAGTTGGATCTGAACTGTATCTCTGGACAAAGCTGTCTTCTCTCACTGGATGGCCCTGTTAATTGTAATAAAGTTCAGATTAATAAGAAGATTCAGTATTGTTGACACAAAAAGGCATTCTAATTCCAAATAATGGCTTGCTTATTTATTTTATTCTAATGCATCTACGTATACACACACATACACATGTATGGTATTCAGCTTTGTTTGGGTATTTTCCCACGTCAATATACTTGTGCTTTTAAAGTTGTAGGAACGTTTTGGCAGAATCTCATCTGCCATCTTCAGGCTTGTGTATTGGGTTCGTCTGTGTGTCAGGCTTTTGCAGCCGTTTCTGTTTATTTATATGTATGTATGTATACACACACACACACACACACACACACACACACACACATACTGTGTGTGTGTGTGTATATATATATATATATATATATACATACATACATACATACATACATACTGTATGTGTGTGTATATATATATATGTGTGTGTGTGTGTGTGTGTATACATACATACATACATACACACACACACATACACACACATATATATACATATGTATATGTATACACAAATACATAGAGTATCTCACAGAAGTGAGTACCCCCGTCACATTTTGTAAATATTTAAGTATATCTTTTCATGTGACAACACTGAAGAAATGACACTTGGCTACAATTTAAAGTAGTGAGTATATAACTTGTATAACAGTGTAAATGTGCTGTCTCCTCAAAATAATGCAACACACAGCCATTAATGTTTAAACCCCTGGCAACAAAAGCGAGTATACCCCTAAGTGATAATGTCCAAATGGGGCCCAAGTAGCCGTTTTCCCTCCCTGGTGTCATGTGACTCCATAGTGTTACAGGGTCTTAGGTGTGAAGGGGAAGCAGGTATGTTAAATATGGTGTTATCGCTCTCACTCACTCATACTGGTCACTGGAAGTTCAACATGGCACCTCATGGCAATGAACTCTCTGAGCATCTGAAAAAATGAATTGTTGCTCTACATAAAGATAGCCTAGGCTATTTTGGCTATCTAAGATTGCCAAAACCTTGAAACTTGAGCTGCTGCATGATGGCCAAGACCATATAGCAGTTTAACAGGACTGGTTCCACTCAGAACAGGCCTCGCATGGTTGACCAAAGAAGTTGAGTGCCCGTGCTCAGCATCATATCCAGAGGTTGGCTTTGGGAAATAGACATGTGAGTGCTGCCAGCATTGCTGCAGAGGTTGAAGGGGTGAGGAGTCAGCCTGTCAGTGCTCAGACTATACGCCACATGCTGCATCAAATTGGTTGTCTCAGAAGAAAGCCTCTTCGAAAGATGATACATAAGAAAGCCCACAAACAGTTTGCTGCAGACAAGCAGACTTAGAACATAGATTTGTGGAACCATGTCCTGTGGTCCGCTGAGACCAAGACATTGGACGTTAATGCAACAGATTAGTTGCTTACTTGGAGTATCTTCATTCAAAAAGAACTTTAGAAACAGTCTCATACCAATGAGCTTAAGAGAGGTGTTCGTGAATTTGATGGGTTGCTGAAAAATCCTTGATGGGGAATTAGATATTCATCTGCATCCACAATATCTTCCATGTCTTCTTCTTCCATTAGACTCCGGTAAAATTTGGAATCTGTTGGGCTGGGCAGGTGCATTCTTTCATCTCCCTACTCAGAAACAAATTCCAATTAGGATGAATAACTGAACCTTCTATAACATTAAGTTTTATTACAACTTGAGTGTTAAAATATTACTCTAAAATATTCACCAACCAACAATAAAATATAAATTTAGACTGAGATGAAGAATGGTTCTATATTCTTGGGAAATACTATAAATTACTCTAAACATATAAGGTACTTTATCCATTTGTTCACCATTATCTGAGAAGAAAAACCCTTAGACAATGACTCCAGAGAAAATATGGAACCCACCTGAAATGTTTTGATTCCATATACATTATTCAGATATTTAGCCAAAGCAGAAAATCCTGAATTTTCTACCTAAAGTTGTTTTTGTCTTATTTCTTTGGTAATAAAATTCTGTAGGGAATTGAGAGGTGCTTAGGGAGATTTATTCAGCTTATTCAATGTCTCTTTCTGTATGAAAATAGGTTAAAATGGAACATTTTTCTCTCATTCTTAGTTTTAAAATAAAACTCTTTTTCCATAAATTTGAAATTATAATTTTCTTTGTATTTATTACGTATCTGGATTGAACGTAATCTGTGACCCAAGAGCATTGGTATGCAGCTTTTTAGATCAATATATGCCATTATAATATATTTCTTTCAAAGTATTCTTTAAGTTTAAGTTGGGATTACAAAGTGCTGATTTAGATAGTCAGAATCAGTCCAAGTGTATTGAATACAAAATATTGTTTAAAATGAAACTGACATATTTGTATCTTTGCTTTTAGATTTAGAAATGACTATTATTTTACTGATTTTACTGACCTACTTAAAATTTCAAAACAGTTTGATACAACTTGTCCATTTAATTTTTAAAAAATTGGAGCACATTGTATCATTTTGCTTGAAAAAGTGAACACCATGTTATATTCATGCTCAGCACCTGTATGACGAGATAGCGTTGTGGATCTCGAGCCATTTTGGAGAATTCTGCTATTAACTCCCTGAATTTAGGACGACTCTCTGCATCAATCATCCAACCTGTGATAATAGGAACAACACAAACAAGTTATCGGGGAAATGGCCATAAAATGTTAAAGGACAGAATCATTTGCCAGGAAACAGGTAAATTATAAAAAAGACTGTAAATTATGTATCATAACACTGATTCTGAAACTATCATTATAAATACTCTATATAATAAAATTACAAGTGTTGAATGAAAATCTGATGGCATATTACAGTGTCTTTGTATTTAGATTTCCCCTTCATGAATACCATGAAAAAATTGGAAAAATTGAAATATCTTGAAGATATTTCAAATATCTTGAAGAGTTGGAATAATCTTTGCTTTTTCCCATTTCAGGTTACAGTGCAAGACATGGCAGAGAAAATCAAGAGAGAAAAAATAGAGATATGAACAGTGCCTACTTTCTTTGGGTTCCTGATGGCCCTTAAGATTTGGATCTGGGTCCAGAATTATGTGTTCAGAGGACCTTCTGCTGCTGTTACTATTATGGCACTTTTTCTCTGGGATGCTGTCTTATTTTTTTTAATAAAGTTTTATTGAGTTTTAACAAAACAAATAAAATATCTTATTTGAGTACAGCATAGTTCCGGGTTATCACATTTCCATACAGACACAATTTCATATGCATATTCATCTTATGTATTCAACTTCATATCTTATTACTCTTTTTCCAACTTCTCACTATTTCTCCCTTTAATTCTCTTAATTTTCTTTTATGGTTATCTCATTTTCTTCTTATTCAATTGTATTTCTTTTACCTAAATTTCTGTATCTTTTTATTCATTGTACTTATACTTTCGTCTGTCTTGTTTACAAATTTCATATGTTCTCTTCCAACAATCTTAAGAAGCAAAATTCCCAATTGCCAATCGAAGTGCAACACCTTTAAATCTTATTGTTATTATCATATGAAATCTCATTAAACATTGAATTTGTGCATTCTAAAATTATAACATTCAAATTTCTAATATCTATTTTATATCATGTAGATCTCATCATTCAGACTCTGCTTGGTACTTCCCCCTTGAAAATGTAAAAAGAAAAATTCTAAAAACATAGCAAGAACAATACACCCACCCCCACACACACACACACACATTAGTAAACAAAATAGTTATTCAAAATCATTCTAGTACTGGTATGAACCTTGTAAATCTTTCATGTTTCTTTTCAATATCTATCAATCTTTGAGAACAATTGAAATGTTTTCCTCCCTTCTTCATTATTACTTAACTGTTAATAAGCATACTACTGGATAGTTATACAGTTTTATCTTATAAATTATTTACTATTAGTAAGCAAAATAATTATTCAAATTCATTCTAATAACTGGTATAAATCTTTCACGTTTCTTTTCAATATTTTATCAATCTTTAGAAACAATTGCAATGTTTCCCTCTCTTCTTTATTATTGCATTAATTATAAAAAAACATATCATTACATAACAATACAGTTTTATCTCATAGATTATTTACTTATTTCATTTCTAACACATTACAGTATTCTACTGTCACAACACTATCTTTTGTACCTTTGCAGAATCCTGACTTTTAACTTAATTTAACCATTGTTTGTGTTTTCTAGCTGAACAAATACCTTTAATCCTAGTACGTTTCCCCTTTTTCTTCATTTCCTGTTTTTGTCCCTCATAAGTTCTTTCCCTTTCTATCTTTCCCGCCTTTTTCTCATCCCTTTTTTGTACCCTTCTCTCTCTAATTTTCCCTTCGGTAGTTTTCTTTTCTGCTTCTCCTTGCTGTTATACTTCTTTTTCAGACTATTTTTCTTTTTGGCTGTTCCCTTTAATCTCAAACTTTTAACTCCTTTCCCCCTTTTTCCCCTTATTACCACACTTTGCATTATTTGATCATTGAAAATGGCTTCTTCTTTGTCCCGCCCTTCTTCTTGCTCTTGAAGCTTTTTCTTTTGCTTTTCATAGTTCAGGATCTCCATTTCAAAAAATTCAAAAGGATCTTCCTCCCCTTTCTGCATCTTCTTTCTGTTTTTTAAGACTCATCTTCAATTCCTCCGGGAGTGATGGCATTTTAAACACTTTTGAACAACCGCCCGATTGACTTTAAGTAAAAACAGAAAAAGAAAGAAAAAACCAATGCCAAAAACATTTTTTTAAATCACCAAATGATCCCAGACTTGTTTCTTTCCTTCTTGTTTCTTTCCTTTACTTTTCCTTTCTCTGTGTTACTGTATCGTTTAATAAGATTTCAGTTACAATGTATCCTTGGGAGTCTTTTCAAAGTTTCACTGTTAATCCTCTTTATTTTTCCAGGCGGCACTCCATTTTTCCAAGTCCTACCCTTTTGCCTCCACTCTTCTCCTTTTTAAGGCTTTAAAATGACCAAGAAAAAATCTTTATTCTCCTTTTGACACTTAGATTTCAGCTTAAGGTTGCCTTTTAGTGTCAAAATACATTAATATAAATTTCTTTCCATACCATTTGTAATTGTCAATATAAAGGTAAAAAAAGGGTTTTTAACCTCCTTTTCTCTCTCCTTCGCCGCTTAGATTCAGGGTACTTTGCTTAGATGTTCTCTGTTGTTTAGCCCGGTCTGTCCTGCTTTCCTCTTTTTCTTCCTCCTGCACAATCTTATCCAGTCAGGTTCTTCTTTGAGGTGGCCATTTCTGACCACCACTGCAACCGCCTTCGGGGGAGTTTAGACCAGCTGAGGAGAGATGCGGCTCCACTCCACTCAGCTAGCAATCTCCCCCCACTTCACCACCTCTAGGGGGTGGCTTCAGCCCCAAATCCAAAGGATCAGGGTGCTCCAGTGGCAAACACAAATCAAAATTATTTTTATTGTTTCCGTAGATTTTGTAAGCTGTGGCTATATATTCCTCCAGGAGAGCAATGCTGAACTAAGATGTCTTGGAATGAGCAGAGATTATGACCACAGCAAACACTGAACAACCAGAAGGTGGACCCAGGGAAGTTCCCTGGATAAAGGAAGTATGGGAGATTGCCCATTTGTGCTCTTGATGGCTACTCCTACAAACAGTTCTTTCACATGGTTTGAGTGCTGGGAGACAAAAGGAATTATAGCATGGCAGAGCCTTTTAAATGACATTAAGCTCACTTTCTAATCACTTTTGGAAATTTCCTGAATAACTATTTAAGGATTTTAGAGATTTTCAAAATGACAAATTGAAAAGACAATAAAACAAGTTAGAACAAAATCTGTAGCACCATGATTTGATAAAGTATGTATGCTGCTATGCATACATTTAAAACAAAAATAATACAAAAAGGTAACCTAGAAATGAAGCTTTGTGCTTTGATGTAGTCAATGGACTAGCTGTAATTTCAAGCATATCATCAACATTCATAAGTCCTATCTACCCATTGGTTTACACATCAACAACTGAAAGATTTAAATTATATAAAAAGAGTTATGAGTATGATTTTGTTAACACTGAATTGGAAATCTTACTGTGTGATAGTGATGAACATATTATTGCTATGATTTTTAAAATGTTACTGAAATTAAATTTGAAAAGTGAACATGTAAAACATTGTATGATTCAGTGGGCAAGGAATTTTGGATATAATGTGATGTTTGAACAATGGAAAAATATGTGGACAAAAGATTTAAAATTTACAGTAAACTATAATTTAAAATAACATTTCTATAAGATGATGTATTATTGGTATTTAACAGCTAATAAGTTATCTAGAATGAATAAAGGTATTTCAAATAAATGTTGGAAGTGTCATTTATGGTAGACATGTGATAAAGCAAAGAAATTTTGGAGTAAGAAGTGGTATTCAGCAGGTTCTGACAGTTCAGGAAACCGGTAGCGGAAATTTTGAGTAGTTCGGAGAACCAGCAGATACCACCTCTGACTAGAAATTTTACAGTATTCTTCCCCTGCTATGCCCACCAAGCCATGCCCACAGAACCAGTAGTAAAAAAATTTGAATCCCATCACTGGTAAGGTTCATATTTTAATACAGAAAATTCTTAAAGATGAAACAAGAAACTTTTCTTTTGGATTTAATGGAAAAAGACTTGGAGAAAAAATTTGGAAGTTTGATCTTATGTATGTTGACAGCAGCAAGACTACTGTATGCACAAACATGGAAGGGCTTTTCGATTCCCACCATGGATAAATGGCTACAGAAGCTGATGAGGCTGCAGAAATGACTAATTTGACCGTTTTGATTAAAGAAAAGAATATAAGTACTTTTGTTGCCACATGTGTTGTTTGATATTAATGCTTTATTTTTTCCTGAAACAGGAGAAGGAAGTCAACACTTTTTTTTCTTTCTCCCGTCTGCCCTCACTTCTATTTCCCCTTCTCCTCCCCCCCACTGTGTCTTCTTATTTGCTTTTGTATTTTATATTTTATTGTATAATATAATAAAATGTTTAAACAGCATAAATCCTGTCCACCCAAAAGCTTTAATAGTTTATTGACAATATTAGTATCTATTTTTTTAGACTAAAGTTTTGCAAAGAACTAACAATCTTCATTTGAATTTCCAAAATGTATTTATTTATTGGTTCAGCTTTGAAAGTATCAGCAGACTAAATTGTCCAAAATTCAGAATGAAGTGTTTTTGTGCCACCTTGTGGGCTATTTGTAAATATTTTTAACTGTCTAGAAAAAATTATTACAGCTAGTCAGAATCCTAGTAAAATTCATATACAAAAATTCTTTTTTTTCCAATAAATTTTTTATTTTTATATTTTAAAAAACATCTCTTTTGGTTGTTCCAGGTTTTTACATTTCAATACAAACATGACTATAATTACATATTCATCTTTTGTATTCCATTCCATTTCATATTATTACTCATTCCATGTTCCTTTAAATATTCTCAAATATTCTTATATTCATTACACTTATTTTATCCAATTCATATCATAACTTATTTCATTTTTTCTTTAAATATTCTCATATTTTTTTGCAATATTATCTAAAATTTTTACTTCATTTCTATATTAATTACATATATATACTTTTATCTGTCACATTTGCACTTTTTTCCATCCTAATTCTAATAATCCAAAAGTTGTCCCTTTTAATTGTCAATTCAAGTTTGCCACCGCTTTGCCTTATACATTCCCCCAATTTATTCTCTTTAATTCCTTGTGAAGATTTACCATTTTTAATGAACAAATGGTGCAACATAGGTTAAAATGGAAAAATGGGGAAAAGGGAATTAAAAACTTGAGATTAGAGGAAGCAATTAAGAAAAAGAAGAGTTTGAAAAGCAAACAAGATACTAGGAAGAAGCAGAAGGGAGGATTGCAGAAGGGAGAATTAGAGGAGGGGGACAAAAACTGTGATGAGAAAAAGAGGGGGAAGATAAATGGGAAAAGAAGTTATAAGAGACAGAAACAGGGGAAACGAACAAGAATAAAAGGTATTCGTTTATTTAAAAGACACAGAGATAATGGTTAATAAGATAAACTAAAAGAGAGGATTCTGCAAGGATACAAGAGGTAGTGTAGTTATATCAGAGATAATAAGGTAAAAAATAGAAAATATAGGTGATCAAAGTGAAACATGAAACTGGTATTGTTAAGGAATGGAATATTTACTAATATTTAAATTAAATAAAGAGATAAATGGAATAAAAGTGAAAGAAGAGAAAATAAGAAGAAAATAGCAATTAAGGGTATTTTATTGAAATAAATTATGAGGATTATTGTAAAAGACTATATTAACTATGTTTAATGATCTACATAATATAATTGAAATGAATTGTGAAAGATCTGTAATGAAATCAATATCAGTTTTTAGGAGGAATCTGAATAGATTAACTATGTTATCTAGTGTTTGCATTTTTTTCCCTTCTTTTTGAAATCTAAAGTGTATTGGAGGAATTTAAAGAGAAAGTACCAAGCGGAATCTGTTTGGAAAGAGATATATGATATAAAATAGTTATTAGAAGTTGAATGTTATAATTGATTAAGGGGATACTGTATAAATCAAATGTTTAATGGAATTTGAAAGGGTAATAATTATAAGATATAAAGGTGACATACTCTATTGGGTAATTGTAGAGGAAACCTTGCTTTTTTTTCTTTCTCTTTCCGGAATGATGATGGAAAAAAAGAATATACAATGAAATGGTAAACAGATAAAAGTACAAGTATAATTACTATGAAAATATGGAAATTTGGAAAAGGATATGTAATAAAATTAGAAAGGAATGAGAAGTTGTAAAATAAAGCAGAGGAAAGTAAATGAAGAAAAAATTAATGAAATCTATATAGTAGTGATAAGATATGAAATTGAATATAGAAAGATGAGTATATAATTAAGATTATATCTGTATAGAGATGTGACGACCTGGAAACCTTGTTCTCTAAAAAAGATGTTTTATTTTTTAATATGTTTTTTAAAAAACCCAAATAAAATGTTTAGAAGAAAAGAAAAATACAACTTTTGTATTTCTCTGCTTGAACATTTCAGTTAGGTGAATTGAACATATCTGATTGGTTGTGGCTGATATCTCATATCCACTGATGAACAACATCAGCATGTTCTTCAGTGTTAAAGGAACTCAACTGGTTTCCAAATTATTTCCAATCATAATTCAGACTGATTTTCTATATATATCAAGCCTGTCTTTGGTCTCGGTATCTGAAGGATTGCTTTTTCTCTGTCCTTCCAACTGAGATAATAATTTACAGGTCTTTTTGATACATTCTGTGTTTTTACAATTTAGTTACTAGTTTCTAAAGAAACCAATATTACAGTGATGTGTACAGTTATTTTTCATACTTCGGCTATTCTGCATTTCCTACTACAGAAATACTGTAGATTTCTTAATTCTCTCATTATGATAGATACTGAATTATTATGATAGATACTGAATTATTACTGATTATTTTTTAAAATTATTCTTATTGAACAATTTTACCACTGGATCCTCCAGAACAATTTTGTATCACTGTAATTAACAATTTTGTAATACTGAGTAATAACACACCTCAAAGCAGTCAATGTACATTGTAGTTTGATAGGGACTTAAATTTGGGTCCTCTTGTTCTAATCCAAATTTTCATTACTACGCATATTGTGTATCTTTGCAATTGGATAAATCAATTATTTTCCTTTTCAAGCTACTTTTTTTTTGGGGGGGGGGAGTTCTTTATTAATGGAAGTGGTTGATGAATGAATAATCAATTGTTCATAAGAACCATCAGCCTTCAATTTGATAGCATTGTATATAGAGAATATGGAAGAATATGAATAAGATTAATCCACCTAAAACTATACATTTCTTTGTACAGAAGCAGAAGACAGGATTATGCCAGAAAGATTACAATATGTAAATTGTAACTATGGGCAAAGTTAGCTGTATTAGAAGAATCAATATTCTATTTAAAGCAAACAAGTCAAAGTAATTTGGCTTGTTAGATAAGAATGACTTACATTTGACCATGATCATATACACATCAATTGTACATATGGGGGGCTGAGGCAATCGCTCTCCTTTCTCCAAGACAGAGGAAATTTCACTGGCTGGAATACCATCATATGGTTTAGATCCAAATGTCATTAATTCCCAAACAGTGACACCTGAAATGTAGAAAGTTGAAAGGCTCATCCAGTAAACTAGAAAGGCAAATACTAATAGCATGTAATAACTTTATTATTTGCTCAAGGGACAAGTTTCAGTGAATTGAAGACATTATTAATGATTTCAAGCATTAAGGGCTCATTACTATTTGTTTTCCAATCAACATGGAGGAAAAGTATTTTTACAAAGAATGAAATTATTTTCTAATGTTACATTTCACAAAAGTAAAACTGCTTTCAACACTATTCAAATTCTCTAAAGCATCACTTTATAATCTGTACCCAATACATTCTTCTTTTTAGGGTAAATTTAGGTAGAAAAATCATAGTCTTAGACAAAAATACTTTTTATTTTATTTATTTATTTGATTTGTCAATCGCTTATAAGATAATAGGAATAAGTATAAACATGAGTAAGAATACAGGAAATAGGTACGAATAAATGGGGACAATAGGATAGGGATGGTAGGCACGATTGTGCACTTATGCACGGCCC